>NC_062550.1:27925783-28590614 GCF_016906955.1 Phacochoerus africanus | reverse complement strand
AAACTTCAAGACTTTTATCTGAGCTTCAGTTTCTTCAAGTGTACATTAAGAAATTTAAATAGAGGCCACTTAAGGTCTTTCCCGGGTCTAAGAATCAATGACTAATTTACATTACAAGGAAAGAAAGACAAGAGATTTTTTTTCTGTGAAACTTCATTGTTCTTATTTCTCGGCATCACCTTTTCTGTGATAGCTAGTTTCTGAAGATGCCCGCTCCCACGAGCCACATTCCCTTGTGAACTTCTTTTAATCAGCAGAAGGTGGTAGGAGTGATAATGTGTGACTCCCAGAGCTAAATCATAAGATACCAAGGTTTCAAGCTGGGTAGACTGGAATGCTTGCTCTAGGGAAGCCAGGAGTCAGGTAAATTATTCAACCATAATGTTGCTGTGCTGTGAGGAGATCCAAACTTGTCATGTTGAAAGGCTACAGAGAAAGCAAAAGACACCCAGTCACTTCCCATGCTGGACAAGGACCAGCCTTGTGAGTGAAGGAGCCATCATGGGTTTTCACCTAATTGGACCTTCAGGATGATTCTTGCTGCAGTTGCCGTCTTTCTGCAACTATGTAAGAGATCTGAACCCAATCAACCCCTGTGAGAGATAATGAATTGGAAGCAACTAAAATGTTGGGGGCAATTTGTTATATAGCAGTAGATAAACAAATACTAACCACAATTTTAATCTATGGTCTTCATTAAAGTCCTCATCTATCACATTGATAGTTTTCTTCTCATTTATTGATTGTTTTCCTTTTATTCTTTTTCTATAATGATAAACCTCACATTTTGAAAGACACATAAAAAGGTAATCTGTTGGATAGTAAATATCCTGCACAAAGATATAAAAAAGCCTGTAGAATTCCCTTTTACAAAGTAGTTGACTTTTCTATGACTTTAAGCAAGTCATTGCCTACTTTTTCTGCATCTCACTGTATGTAGTTCATGTAATTATAACAATGTATTGCACTGAAGTACTTAAATAATGCCAAGAAACAACACAAAACTGGGAATGGAAAGACTGCAGATTCAACTATGAAAGACAGTTTTCCATAACAGAAAATGTTAAGTTCTCTGCTCCATTCCAGAATTTTTTATGATCTCCTTGATCCTCATAAGGCTCATATTTAGATCAGCCAAGTCTTCATTTAAAAAAAAAAAGATAAGAAAAAAAATGACCTTATGTTTATCTCAAATGTCATATTTAATTACATAGATAAGAAGTTGTATCTGATTCTGTGCTTAATATTAAAAATTCTTATCTAAGTAATGGTGATAAGAAAAAATAGCATGTTTTTCCAGTTACTGTATTGTGCGCATTTAATTAAGACCAACTTTTCTAAGTCCTGTCCTGTCTTGTTCATCCAACACCTGTTGGGAAACAGAGGAAGGGTCTGAAGTATGTGAAGGGTAGTCAGTTCGATATTTAGCGAGAGGAAGGGTTGCAATATTTGCAAATAAATGAGCAAAAATAGCACCCAGAAGAGGGACAGATCCAGTTGCTGGAGTTAAAGAAAATGCTTGGAGTGTCCCTCTGGGTATGGTTGCTTAGATTTTTAAGACTTCCCTTACTTTGTCATCAGTTTCTCAGAGAAATAACAAAAGTATATAGACCCCAAAATATAAACTATTTTGTTTTGATGAAGCAAGTGTAAGTTTGAATTTTGAGTAGCATGATTGATTGAATAGAATGAAGCAATAGTGAGGTGGACTAGCTCATCACAGTTGTGATGTTATAAAATCCAGACCTGCTGATTTTCACAGAAAGGGAAGGGTTGAGGTTCATCTTAGGCATAGCTCATGGATCTCCCAAAATGCTGATCCTGGCTAAAAAGCAATGCTTTCTCAACTCAGACTAGAGAAGCACATACTTCTGACTGCAGAGACCAAGCCTTCCCCTTTTCCTCTCCTTTAGCAGGTCCAGCCTACTGTAGGAAGATTGAGGTAGTGCCCTTCCTGCCCCCTACTCTGGCTTCAGAAGTTGATAGCTGCAGCAATAGGTGTGCATGTGCATTCAACCTAAAGGAGTGTGGTCCCTGACACCAGTTACCACCCAAAATAAAATAACGTAAAACCCATCTTACTAGGTTGCTACATAACTTCCCTACATTTTCAATATAAAAATTCAAGAAACTACTCCCTCCGGGTAGGATCCATCCCAGTACTGAACTCCCATGTTCTGTTCATCAGGCTCAGTATAGTGGAAAAAAATCCATATCTCTCCACTTTGGCCCATCCTAGTCAGGAACCTCTGGGCACAATCGTACTTTAAGAATAAGTTACAATGAGTTCTTTGGTGATCTAGTGGTTAGGACTTGGCACTTTCAGTGCTATAGCCCAGGTTCAATTCTTGGTCTGGGAACTGAGATCCCGCAGGAAGCCACTGCATGCAGAAACCAAAAGAAAAAAAAAAGTTAACAGAATGTAGGTTAAACAGCTAAATTATCATTCAAAAGAGAAATGCATGTGGAAGAAAAGATTTATTACCAAATTCACATAAATATTGAATTGATTTTTGACAGGTAGAAAAGAATGAAGAAAATGATCTCTAGTAATCAAAACTAGAATATAAATTTCATACTACAGTTTTTCCCAGTATTTTTCTGGAAGGAAGGAGGGAAAGGTTTGACTGAAATATATGTCTGGTGATACATATATTTAAATGTATTTGCTAGCATTTCTATTTTTAACCTCTCAATGTAGGTTAAAGCTGTATATTTTCTCACTCTTTAATAGCTGTTAAATGAGTCTGTTCTCAAACACGAAGGATAATAATTTTAAAGTACAGGACAAAAGTGTTTCCGTCGGTTGCTCTCTGAATATTAATGTACTAAGCTTATTGCTAGATTACATGATTAAAACAACAGATTTTAATAACCATCAAAAGAATAAAGCATAAAAGTTATGCTTATATGTCTGCTGGTATAAGTGTATGTTTATTCAATACAGAGGGATCATTTCTATATTTACAGCTAAATAGAGAGAAAAAAGCAAAAACTTCCTTCCAGATTAGCATTTATTGTTTGCAAAAGTACCTAAAGTAAAAATAGGAGAGTTGGATTTTAATATTTTACAACTAAGATTCTTTATAATATTTAGATAGAACGGTGTTTCCTATACTGTCCTTGCATACTCATACTTTTAGTTGAATGAAATAAATAATAAACAAACAGATTTGAGAAACACCAGATTTGTATAGGCTCTCAGAGCCTGAAAATACTAATAGGACTTGGGATTCTCCAAAAGAGGCATGTAGTGTACTGAGTTTGGTAAACATATTTGACCACAAAACCTTTGAGCACATGTGCAAGTGTGTGTGTTGAACATTCGTTAACACATAAAATAAATAGTTGTCTGACTTCCCAACGTAGAGGGAAATGCTGGCGTAGAATATGATTTATGGAATCACAATTCATTTCACATGCACGCACAAATCCACAAACATAAAACTCCTTTAATATCAAAGTAACTGTGTATATAAAAGCAGTAGTTATTGAATTACATAATCTATAAAAAATTGGAATATGTTTTTAAAAATGCAGTTTGGGAGTCCCCTATAAGACATTATGGGAGTTCTGTTGTGGCTCAGTGGAAACATCTGAATAGCACCCAAGATGACTCAAGTTAGATCCCTGGCCTTGCTCAGTAGGTTAAGGATCTGGCGTTGCCATGAGCTGGTTGAGCTGTGGTGTAGGTCTCAGATGCAGCTCGGATCCCATGTTGCTGTGGCTGTGGTGTAGGCCGGCAGCTGTAGCTCCGACTCGACCCCTAGCCTGGAACTTCCATATGCCGCATGTGCGGCCCTAAAAAATAAATAAATACCTTATAATTCAGTAAGTCTTAGGAGAGGTTCAGAAACCTGTATTGTTTAATAGGTACTCTAGATAACTCTAATACAGAACCCCATGTGTCTTACTTAAACATCCATCAAACATTATATTTCTAATAAATTTGTGTGTGTGTGTGTGTGTGTGTGTATGTGTACCATAGCCCAGTGTTATAAAGTGAGTAAAGATGAAAGTGTACTGTTAAATTTAGGCAAAGGAGGTTTTCTTCTCATTTATTTGCCCACTTCTCTCTACAACTATTGAGGAATAATAGAGATCTTATTAGCTGGTTGTTTTATTGGTCATTACTCCTGATTGAATATTGAGTGTGTCTAGGTCTGGCCTTTTAAAGCATTGCAGGAAAACTCTGCTCAAAAAGAGCAGCCCCAGGAAGTCATCATAAAGTCTCTACTTGACCTATTTATTACGAGTCTTTATCTCTGAAATTGGGTGGCAAGGAGGAGAAGAGAGAGAGAAAAGTAAAGGATTAGCCATTTGTGGACTTTAGATGGCTCCTCAGTTTGATCCCCCTCTGTTTCTTCCCCATAGATACTCAATCTGCATTAGAAAAATTTCTGTCAAAGGAGTTCCCATGGTGGCTCAGTGGTTGACGAATCCGACCAGGAACCATGAGTTTGCGGGCTCAATCCCTGGCCTTGCTCAGTGGGTTAAGGATCCAGCGTTACCACGAGCTGTGGTGTAGGTTGCAGACTCGGCTTGGATCCCAAGTTGCTGTGGCTCTGGCGTAGGCCTGTGGCTACAGCTCCAATTCAACCCCTAGCCTGGGAACCGTCATATGCTGTGGGAGTGGCCCTAGAAAAGGCAAAAAGACAAAAAAAAAAGAAAAAGAAAAAAGAAAAGAAAAGAAAAATTTCCATCATGGATGTAGAATTCAAATGCCCACAGTGTGTATGATACACAAGGGATTACAGTTTATCAGTGGACGGCAACAGAGGAAGTATGGCCCTCATCATTTGGGGAATGGTTCATTTTTCTGAGTTGAAAGGAAAGAAAATGAATGAATTAATCACATAGCCAAAGGCTATAACAAAAGACATATGCACCTTGGATGAGAGAACCAGGTTGGTCCAGAAATTGTGGAGGGACTATCATTTAATGTTTGAAATAAACTATGTGCTACTGTTCAGAGATCATTCAGTGTACTGAGAGTTGCAGAAGGCAAATGAAAGAGAATAGATATAACTCTTCTTTTTTAAAATTGAAGTATAGGAGTTCCTGTTGTGGCTCAGTGGTTAATGAGCCCGACTAATATCTCTGAGGATGCAGGTCAATCCCTGTCCTTGCTCAATGGGTTAAGGATCTGGCGTTGCCATGAGCTACAGTGTAGGTTGCAGATGCAGCTCAGATCCCGCATTGCTATGGCTATGGTGTAGGCCAGCGGCTACAGCTCCGATTCAACCCCTAATTAAAATTAATTAAAATTGAAGTATAATTGACATACAACATTTGTCTCAGTTGTACAACTTAATGATTCCATATTTATATATATTCTGAAATGATCATCAAAATAAGTTAACATTTGTCAGCATGCATCATTACAAAATTTTTATCATTTAATGAAAGCTTTTAAGATTTGCTCTCTTAGCAACTTTAAATGTACAATACAGTGTTATTACCCAGTCACCATGCTCTTGGTTATATCCCCATGACATATTTATTTTACAGTTGGAAGTTTGTACCTTTTGACCCCCTCCACAGCCATTTCACCCTGTGCCTCTCCTCTGACCACCACAAATCTGTCCTCTGCATATATGAGCATGTTGTTTTGTTTTGTTTTGTTTTGGGGGGGGTATTTTTGTTTGTTTTTTTGTTTGTGTCTGTTTTAGTTTTAAGATTCCAGGAGTTCCTGTTGTGGCTCTCTTGATCCATGGCCTGATTCAGTAGGTTAAGGATGTGGTATTGCTGTAAGCTGTGGTGTAGTACACAGATGCGCCTCAGATCCTGTGTTGCTGTGGCTGTCATAGGCCGGCAGCTGTAGCTCCGATTCTACCTCTAGCCTGGGAACCTCCATATGACACAGGCACAGCCCCAAAAAAGCAAATAATAATAATAGGATTCCATATATGAGTAAGATCATACAGTATGTGTCTTTGTCTGACTTATGGCACTTAGCATTAATTCCCTTCAGGTCCATCCATGTTGACACAAATTCAAAGTTTCATTCTGTGTTATGGCTAAATAATATTCCATTGTGTATATATGTGTATGTGTGTATAAATATATATTACAACACTTGTGTTGTTTCCATGTCTTGGCTGCTGTAAACAATGCTGCAGTGAACATAGGGGTTCATATGTCTTTTCAAATTAGCATTTTTGTTTTCTTTGAATAAATACCCAGAAGCTGGATTTCTGGATCAACATGGTAGTTCTTTTTAAATTTTTTTGAAGAATCTCCATACTGTTTTCCATAGTGGTTTCCACCATGGAAGTTTTTAATATTTGTATTAATTTGATTTTATCCTAAAAGTAAATACAAGGTATCTGGGATAGAGATCAAAATTATTGCAATAACTATGCCAGTTTTTCCCACATCCAGTGCTGAAACTCTGAGAGCCAGAGGTTACACCTGCACAGGTTGGGTCTGTTCTGCAAGACAAATCTCCTGAAATTAAATCTGGGCGTTTATATAGGTTACAAGCTTCCCTCTTAGTGAGAAAGGGAGTAAATCTTTGTTCTCTAGTTATTTGCACCTCAGTGGAATGTAAATAACTAGTTGCCTGTCTCTGCTTTCACTTCCCTTTGAAATGTACACACATAGGGAGAGAACTCTTTCCCCAGAGATTTCCAGCTTTTCAACCACTCTTTAGCCTCCATGCTTCTCATCCTTTAACCCAAGCCCTAGGAACATTTACTCAGAAAGTCCTAACTATGCATAATGATGAAAACATTCACTTCTTGATTATAATTATTTCTATTGGAAATGGCCAACCATTCAGCTGACAATGTGAAATCCACCACTTTCATTTTACCAACATTGTTCTCACTGGAACTGAGCCAGTAGTCAGCTTTCTGTCCTTATTTACTTGAGTTTAGAGTTGTCTTCCCAGGTACCTCAAGATCAATAAGCCCAGTTCCTAAAGTCATAGTTAACTTTCCAAAACCTACTCCTTATTCAGCATCCTTAACTTCAGTAAATGACATCACCATCCACCCATGTTCTCAGGCCAGAAAACTGGGTGTTAGTTTGACACCAACCCTTTCCTCACCACCAATAAAACACCAACTCAACTACAGCCATGTCTCTACGTCTCCATTCAAGCCACTTACATTTCTTGGGTGTCTATTGCAAAAGGATCCCAATTAATGCATTACTCTTATCCCAAAATCTGTTCTGCAACTCAAGTAATATTTGCAAAACAACTTTTTTTTGGAAGTTCCCAGGTTAGGAGTAGTCAGTCAGAGCTATAGCTGCTAGCTGACCTACACCACAGCCACAGCAACACCAGATCCAAGCAGTGTCTGCGACCTACACTACAGCTTATGGCAACACCGGATCTTTAACCCACTGAGCAGGGCCAGGGATTAAACTCGCATCCTCATGGAAACTAGTCAGGTTCATTTCTGCTGAACCACAAGGGGAACTCCACAAAACAACTTTTACATGTCACTTACCTAAAACCCTTTATGGCGTCCCACTACCTTCAGGAAGTTCACTCGTGGTCAGATTGACTAGCACAGCCCCTTGAAATCTAGATAGAACTGAGATACTCAATATTTATCAACTTTCTTGACCTTTTATTTTGGTCTCACCATCTCTAGACCTTAGTCTTTGCCTTCTTAATCAGAGTACAAAACTCAGCCTCTTTAGATCTTGTAACCAAACATTCCCTACAACAACCATTGAGAAGCAATATAGTACAGTAATTAAGAGCAGAAGCTCTAGGAGTTCCCTCATGGCTCAGTGGGTTAAATATCTGGTGTTATCACTGCTATGCCATAGGCTCAATCACTGGCCTGGCAACTTCTGCATGCAACAGATGTGGCTAAAAAAACAAACTAGAGCTGAAGTTCTAGCAATAAACTTTCTGAATTTAAATTTACCTGCTTTCCATGTATATGACCTTGGACAAATGAATTAATCTTCCTGTGCCACAGTTTCCTCATCTGTAAGCGAAGAAAACAATGTACCTAAATTTGCTATGATGAATAAATTAATTAGTACATACAAAGAATTTAGAATTGATTTGGACACATAGTAAATATTCAGTTAATGTCAGCTATTTTGTTTATTGTCAGAGCTTACAAGCAGGCATCTTTTGCTTAGTATAGTATTTTTGTAAAAAATAAGAAATATATATTTAGATATATATTTGATCTCAGGTATCCATAGTCCTCAATGCATCTAATTCTTTTATTTCTGTCTCAGCCAACCTTATTCATAAATATTACTTCCCTTGCCCGTGGTTTTTATCTTCCAATATTGGTATAATTGATGTTACTTGAGATTTTTTGGAAAAGGCTGAGGAAGGGTTTACAGCAATATGGGTAATTTTTAATGGAAGAGCAAGCTATAGAGCTTCAAAAATCTCACCTAGTCTTAGACACTTACCATCTTGTTGGTTCCTTTCTTTCCCTCTCCCATATCTTCTTTTCTTTTTTGATTAATCTTTAAAATTCTGATTATTCTTCTGTTATGCAGAGAAATATCCCATCAGTAATCCTGTTCATTTTAGAGGATTCCTTTTTTTATGCTCCTCCCTCTCCATGTACTGAGGAACCTGCAGGGCCACTAGAATGTGCCCACCTGGAGCCAGTAATCTTACTTTAGATGATGCTCTTGTACCCAGGGCTACCATGCTAACTTTCAGAGATTGGGTGGGCTTATTGTCCCCAGGATAATTGGCATAAACACCAAAATTTGAAGTGTCTATATGATTTATACAAGATTCCTCATAATATGGGTAGGACAAGATGGGGGACAGTTTGAAAATGGAAAGTGGGACCCAAACATTGCCTCTCTCTGTGCCCATCACATTCCAGTAAAGAATTTCCAGAGAGCCAAAGGACCCAACTTCAAACTTATTTCTTTAACCTACTGTGAAGATATACTTATCAAGGTTAGAATATATTTTTTACTAGTTTGTTAGCTTGATTTACAACTTTTAAATATCTAGACATATGGTATGTAATGGATGTAAAACCTGCAAATGTTAAGCTCTGGCCTGCACCCCACTTCTTTTAAACCTTGGACCCCAACCAACACAGAGGTCCCTGACGTCGCAGGGAAATTTGCCTTCTACTCCAAGAACTTTTCACAGTTTTGTTTTGCATTTTTATTTCAAACAAGGACATTTTTATGCCTACTAAAATTTCTTTATTTTTAATTGAAGTATAGTTGATTTACAATGTCATATGTTTATGGTATACAGCAAAGTGATTCATATATATATATAAACTATATCAAATATATATATTCTCTTCCATTAAGATATTGGATATAGTTCCCTGTGCTATGCAATAGGACTTGTTTATCCATTCTATACATAATAGTTTGCATCTGCGAATTCCAAACTCCCAATCCAACCCTCCCCTACCCTCTCTTCTTGGCAACCACAAGTCTGATCTCTGTGTCTGTTAGAATTTCTGATGCTAGCTTGAAGGTAACAAACTATTTTCAGATCATTCTTATACAATAAAGACCAAAGTCTGAAACAGGGGCTGTGGAGGTCTGTGTACTTTGTTACCTACATAACTTATGATCCTAGTTTCAGACCATTTTCCTCCTAGTTCTCACTACCCTGGCCATGCTGAGCATTGCTCAGCAACTTAAACACAGCCTGCTCTTGCCCACCTCAGGGCCTTTGACTATGCTATTATTTCTGAATTGTTCTTCGTCTCCTCTTACTTATCTTAGTTAAATCTGCTCAAATTTAAGGGCTTAGGGTAAATGTACTCAGGTTAAATGTACTTAGGTTAAAAACCTTCTGAGATTAGATTCACGTTGTTCTTGTTTCTTCTTCCCTTCATCCCTTAGAGTCTCTTTCAGTTTAATCCCACAGTTAACTACTGTCTGTTTATTCCTCTACAAGAGTGATTTCATACCTATTTGTACATCAGGTTATTTCCAGTTTCTAGAGTATTACTTTCCACATAAGAAGCTTTCAATAAATACGTGTTGACGGACTTGCTAGCAGCTCAGTGTTTTTCAAGTTTATATAATAATGAATACATCCCTATAGCCTAGTAATGTGTGAAAGGCTGGTGTGCAGAACCCTTTATCATGAGTTATATATTTCAACTTTGAAATTTCTTCCTAAGTGATTCCATTCAAGCAACAAGAATAATTATTTGAGGATTTTAAACACTTGGAGCCCTGCAGCGAGTTTGTTTCACAATATTATCTTCACTTAAAAACAAGTGTGGCCTCTCTTCCCAAATGTTTCAGCACTATGTGCTAGTGCATTAAAAAAAGAAAAAAACAAAAAACTAAAAACTTCCATTACTTAGAGACAGACTGTGGGGCTGTAGGCCAAATCTGCCCTTTGTATATTATTCTTTGACTGACTTTAGCTCAGCCTAATCCTTATCTTATCAATTCTGTGACCCAGTTTGCATAATTTTCCTAAGATAAAATCATGTTTATAATGGGTGACTAAAATGTCATTGGTTAACTCTGTCATCAATAGTTCAGGAATGCTTGCTCCGTCCTTGGGGAATAAATTCTGAGAATGGATGAATTTTTCAAGGGGCTAACTTTCTCTGAAAAGTACTTACATCATGTTTTTTTCTATTTGTGTCTTTAAAACAAGGAAAGGACATAACTATGTGTTGACATGTGTATGTTACTGTGCTTTACGGCCTGTACCCCAGGGAGTTAAAAAGTATTCTGAGAAGTTCTCTGAGGTAGAAAGAGAATGCAGACTGTATATATGGTCCATGTATAATTATGATCTTTGTTCAGGCTGCTGTAGCAGAATCCCATAGACTAGTTGACTTAACATTTATTTCTCACAGTTGTGGAAGCTGGAAGTCTGAGATCAAGATGCCAGCATGATCAGGTTTGTGGTGAGAGTCCTCTTCCTGGTTCACAGATGTCTGCCTTCTTGTACCTTCACAAGGTAGAGAAAGGGAGATCATCTCTCAGTATCTTTGGTATCTCTTCTTATGAGGACACAAAGCCCATAAATTAGGGCTCCACTCTCATGACCTAATTACCTACCAGAAGCCCAACTTTCAAAGCAATCATATTGGAAACTAGAACTTTAACATATGAATTTGCAGGGAAGGGAGGCATATTCAGTCCATAGCACACATGCACATGTGTTTGTGTGTGTGTGTGTGTGTGTGTGTGTGTGTGTAAGTCAATTTAGGTAATCCATCAACTAGGAACTATTATTATGAGTAAACTAGGTGAAGAGGTTAAGTTCCTTGCTCAAGTTCACAAATTATTTTCAGCCAAGGAAAATTTTATCTCAAATAAGATTATCACTATTGGTATTATTATCCGTACTACTGTGGGCTCTCAAGCTCTGTGTCCTTTGCATAACAGCAGTTTAAAACCAGGTAGCCTAGCACCAGAGTCCCTGTGCTTAAGTACCAGTCTTTACTTTGCCATCTGCTGGGAAGGAAAGAGTGTTGGGATCTGTTAGCAAAACCTCCTCTCCCTATGAGAGCGAGAATGTTTGTATGTTTGCACTCATAACAAGTGTGGTCGGACCCGGTGTGCTAGTCTTTTGAAACCAAATTGTGCCCTTATCTTTGACTCTTTAGGCAACAAGAGCAACAGTTCCCATTAAGATGTGAGAAGTAGGGAGAAAGTCGCTTAGTTGGGGTGAGGATAAAGAGTTATTCTTTCAAAGGTAAAGAGTTATTCTTTCAAAATTTTACTTAATATTTACTAGATAGCCAACATAGGACTAGCTGTTTCATTCATAAATGTTGCATTCATACTGAATAAGTTTTTATTAGCATTTTCTAAACGAAAAACAAACTGATGTTCAGAGAGTGTAGGTGACGTCTGAGATCACAGCTCTAGTAAGTGGTTCAGAAGGCATACAGATAACGGATATAGAGTTTCATACTCCAAAATCATTGTTCCTTTTTTTTTTTTAATTTGCTTGAATCTAAAATAGCCCTTTCATTCATTTTCAGTGGTTAACACACACTAATGATGAGCCTTGTATGTGACAGACACCCTGCAGGATTCTGGAGATTAATTCATTTTAAAGGCATTAGACACTTCTGACTGTCACAGAGTTTGTAGTCTATTAATTATCACTCATTCAAAAAGACTTCTGAACTCCTACTATGTGTCAGGCACAATGCAGATAAAAAGAATCAAAAAGATAAATGTGATTCTTGTCCTCTGGATTATATTCTAATAGAAAAGACATTCTAAAATAGTTAACAGACTTAATAGCAATAAAATAATCTCACATGGGAATTTTTTAAAAGGATATGTGCTGGATGCTGAGCAAAAGAGTAATTATCCTTTAAGGGTGTCATCAGAAATGATATCTGTGAAGAGAAAACATTTGTTTTAATCTCAGATATTACAACTTGGATGAGTGTTTATTATCTATAATTTACTTTAATATGCTTTGAGTTTCATAGTGTAATATATTTGTATATAAGTTAACCTGCAGCTTTTCTCTAGGGTAGTTGTTAACATTTGAAGTATCTTAATTAGGAATCCATACACCAAATGTCATTAAATTAACATTTGAAAAAATTGTAATTACCTTTCTATATTCCATAAGGAACTATGGACAGATTTCAAATATTGATATTTAAATTTGTAAAAGAAGATTTATTAATTAGAAAAGTAATTCTAGAAGTAATTTTTAATAATTAAGTAATGTTAAAGATAAATGGCTAGAAATATTATGTGGTGCCTAATTTTTCATGAATGGGGTAGAATAATCTGAAGAACCCAGAAACCTAATATCTTCAGAGTAACTCTTTAAATCTAGAAATATTTCTACATGAGTATTCTGCTTCCAGAGTTTAACAAATCTGTATATTAGTGCATTATTGCATTGTAGTGAATTCTTCATAAAAAAATATATAACTGCCTGAAAGAACAGGGCTGATATATCACCAACTTAGTATCAGTTTAACTATACTATAACTATATATGTACATGTGTACACATTATATGTATGTACATGTTTGTATACATGTAATTCATATATGTATACATATATATGTATATACATACATACATATGTGAATAATAAGAGGTATGTATATAGCAGGACTCAGTTGGAGAAAATTTGCTTGAAAACACCCAGGTAATACAATTTTGAGGAGGAAACTGAAAGCTCCAGCCACCTACATTTGTAGAAGCTATTGCTATCAAGCTATTATTATCAAAATAATCTAAACAGCCAAACTGAATAAAATTGCCTTGTAATGATGTGAAAGGAAAATTATTTTCACCATTTATCTCTAATTTATTGAATCTTACTCATGAAGTTTCACCAGTTTATTAACAAGAAATAAAAATTAAAATTAAACACATGATGTTGACTTTGCACATTTATGGAAAAGTGGCATTTACCAAATAATCATCATATTGATATGTGTCATTTATTAGTGATTGCTTGTCAGGATTTTATATATCCACTTTGATAATTTTAACACATATTTTTCCTATTTTGCTCCTTTTGGCCATTAGCAAATAAAATTATGCTGTTAAAAAATATAAGTTCTGAAGTTCCTGGTGTAGCTCAGCAGGTTAGTCTCCCATGAGGGTATGGTTCAACCCCTGGCCTTGCTCAGTGTGTTAAGGATCTGGCACTGCTGCAAGCTGCAGCGTAGGTTACAAGTGCTGCTCAGATCTGAAGTTGCTGTGGCCATGGCATAGGCCGGCAGCTGGAGCTCTGATTCAACCCCTATCCTGGGAACTTCCATAAAGTTCCTTCGATAGACTTCCATAAAGCCCTAAAAATAAAGTAAAATAAAATAAAATACAAATTCCCTATCAATCTTTCTCCTATTGTTTTAGCATTCACTGATGATCATAAGCCAGCCATTTTTCATTAGGTAAAAGTTATTTATTAAGTGCCAAGGATCAGTCTACACTGACTTAACTTCAAGGGAGATTTTAGCTGGGTTCCTAAGGACTACATATGCAGGCAAGCACTGCACTGTTTAATTAATAGCCAACCTCCCAGCCCTTGCCTAATGGAATTTCATTCTTTTGTTAATATAATGGAGTTTGAGTTACTTTTTAATGACCTTACGCAATTGGCTCTTCCCATTAGAGAGCAACACTCTTTGCTATATATTATTTTTATGCATCTGTAATGCAGTTTGTGTCTTGAAAGCACTTTATATTTTGCCTTTCATTATTTAGCTATTATTTTGTAATCCTGCTTTCTACAAGGCAAAGCCTGCAGCCAGATGTATAAATAAATCAGAAAGTAGTCCACACTTGAGTTGAGGAAGACACAAAAATTCAAGTGAAAGCAGCATATGAAGTAGTTTCAACTAGTGATAATCTGCAAAGAAAATGAAAATGTCTTGATAGAATGAAGGCTAACTTGGAGATAGATGGGATAGTCCCTGTAACTCCGTCTGATGGGGGCACAATGGAGCTGAAACCTAAGTTGAAAAGGAATCACACAAAGGCACCAGAAGAGCATCTCAAGCAGAGAGAAGAACCATTGAAAAGATCCTAAAGTAAGAGTGAGTATAGCCAAGACATGGAAACATCTAAGGTGCCCATCAACAGACAGTTACTTCAGAAGATATGGTACATATGCACAATGGAATATTACTCAGCTATATAAAAGAAGGAAATAATGCCATTTGCTGCAGCATGGATGGACATAGAAATATCATACTAAGTGAAGTAAGTTAGACAGAGAAAGACAAATGCCATATGAGATCACTAATATGGGGACTCTAAGTAACAATAACAAAAAATGATACTAAAGAACTTACAAAACAGAAACAGACTCAAAGATTTTGAAACCAAATTTATGGTTACCAAAGGGGAAATGTGGGGTGGGATGAATAAATTAGGGGGTTGGAATGGATATATACACACTACTATATATAAAATTGATAAGTAACAAGGACTCACTATATAGCATGGTGTAATCTACTCAATACTGTATAATAATCTCTATGGGAAAGGAATCTGAAAAGGAATGGCTATATGTATGTGTATAACTGATTTACCTTGCTGTATACCTGAAATTAACATGACTTTCTAAGTCAACTATCCTCCAAAAAATTTATTTAAAAAAAGAAGATATGGTACATATATACAATGGAATATTACTCACCCATAAAAGGAATGAAATAATGCTATGTTCAGCAAGATGGATGGACCTAGAAAATATTATACTTAGTGAAATAATTCAGAAAAAAAAAGAATACTATATGATATCACCTATATGTGGAATCTAAAAATAATACAAATGAATCTATATACAAAATAAAAATAGAGACATAGAAAACAAATTTATGGCTACCAGAAGGGAAAAGGAAGGACTTGGGGATAAATTAGGAATATGGGATTAATAGATACAAATTACTATACATAAAATAGATAAGCAACAAGGATTTACTATGTAATACAGGGAACCATATGCAATATCTTATAATAATCTATAATGCAAAATAATCTGAAAAATCTCTTTGCTGCATACCTGAAACTAACACAATATTGTAAATCAACTCTAGTTCAACTTTTTTTTTTAAAGAATGAATTTGGTTATTTGTTCTTTGAAAACATGAGACAAGATCAATGTGTCTTTCTAGTATTCTTAGTGAGGGTAGAATTGTATTAAATATCATCAGTGAAGTTCCCATTGTGGCTCAGTGGGTTAAGAATCTGGCTAGTATCCAGGGGTATGTGGGTTCAACCCTTGGCCTCGTTCAGCAGGTTAAGGATCCTGCATTGCTGCAGGCTGTGGTGTCGGTCACAGACACGGCTCGGATCTGGCGTGTTGCTATGGCTGTGGCATAGGCCAACAGTTTCAGGTCTGATTAGACCCCTAGTCCAGGAACTTCATATGCCACAGGTGTGGTCTGAAAAAGAAAAATATATAAATATCATTAGTGGGTAAGAACCACATTATATAGGTCTTTCAGTGGAGGCCTTGTTGAAGAATTTGAACTTTGTTTGAATTATCATGAAAATTAATTGTAAGGTTTGACTATCTGGTCACATGATCTTATCTACGTTGTTAAAAGACTAACACCTTCTGCAGCTCAATACCAAAAAAACAACCCCATCAAAAAATGGGCAGAAGATCTAAACAGACAGTTCTCCAAAGAAGACATACAGATGGCCAAGAAACAGATGAAAAGATGTCCAACATCACTCATTCTTAGAGAAATGCAAATCAAAACCACTATGAGGTGCCACCTTCCACCAGCCAGAATGGCCATCATCCAAAAGTCTACAAACAATAAGTGCTGGAGAGGGTGTAGAGAATAAGGAACCCTAGTACACTGTTGGTGGGACTGTAAATTGGTGCAACCACTGTGGAAAACTGTATGGAGATGCCTCAGAAAACTAAACATAGAACTACCATTTGATCCAGCAATCACACTCCTGGGCATCTATCCAGAGAAAACCATGACTCACAAAGACACATGCACCCACATGTTCACTGCAGCACTATTCACAATAGCCAAGACATGGAAACCACCTAAATGTCCATCGACAGAGGAGTGGTTCAAGAAGAGGTGGTACATATACACAATGGAATATTGCTCAACCATTAAAAGGAACGAAATACCAGCATTCTTAGCAACATGTATGGACCTAAAAATTATCATGGTAAGTGAAGTCAGCCAGACAATGAGACACCAACATCCAATGCTTTCACTGACATGTGGAATCTGAAAAAAGGACAGACTGAACTTCTTTGCAGAATGGATACTGATTCACAGACTTTGAAAAACTTATGGTCTCCAAAGGAGACAGTTTGGGGGGTGGGGGGGGTACGCTGGGTTTGTAGGTTGGAAAGCCTATAAAATTGGATTGTGATGATCATTGTGCAACTATAAATGTAATAAATTCATTGAGAAAAAAAAAAGAGACTAAGACTGGTGAGCTGTACAGAAAGGATCCAGGAAGACTGAAGGACAAGAGTAGAATTAGAATGATTAAAGGAGAAGATATCTGCATTATTCCAGGGAAGAGAGCGTGGGTTTCTGAGAGATTGGGTGGAGCCAGTGCTGACAAAAGCACTCCTTTAGCCAACATTGAAGACTTCCCTTTTAGTGAAGGTAGTTAAGGATTCAGCATTGTCACTGTTGTGGCTCGTTTTCTAGTCCCGGCCCAGGAACTTCCACATGCTGTGGGTTCAGCCAAAAAGAAAAAACAAAACAAAAAAACCTGGTGATATCATTTTTGTTTGAAAACAGGACTGGAGAGTAAATAGAATCGAAAGTAATATTTGTTATAGCAGTGGTTTCAAAGGGTATCTTTAATGTCATGATAAAATCGAAGTTTGTGTTTAAATAAATTTAAAGACCCTCGGGTTAAATAACCTTAAATATACTATTTTAGTTTTAAGGTATTACTATATTTTTTCCTAAGGTACCTCCAGAGGACCTGATTTTGCTTATGTGTACTATGACTTTGAGTGGGAAGGAGAGTGTTTTTGTGGGGTTTTTTTCTAATTTTTCTAAAATTTTTAATAATAAACACAGTTTTGAAGACACTATATTTTGAAGGACCATACTTGGGGAGATACTAAGATACATTATCTCTCAGGACTTCCTTTCTTCAAGATTGTGTTACTATCACTTGTTCAATAAATGAATTGAATGTGGGTGTCGAAGGTAAAATATTGTCAAGATTTGTTGCTATGATCATTAAAAAGGAAGAAGTTATGGCTCTTGCCCTCAAGGAACTTGAAATTAGTTACTTTGGGCACTTCAAAGTTATCCCCCAAAATCCTTACAGAGGTGCTTTTATCCACCCCAGTGTCCTGGCAGAATCACCCTCTGAATAGCGTATAGCCAAGGATTATTTCAACAAAATGGGAAGGGCCCAGGGTACAACTCAGACTTGTCAAATATCAACATTCCCCAGACAAATCACATCTGCTACAAACATCCTCATCAACAACCTTGAAGCTAAGGAAGTGACGTTATTAGACCTTTCTAAGATTAGACAATGAGATTAAAAAACAAAAAGAAATGAAGATAATCAACTTCAGGGTTCCCCTTGTGGCTCAGCAGAACAAACCCGACTAGTATCCATGAGGATGTGGGTTCGATCCCTGGCCTCACTCAGTAGATTAATGATCCAGTGTTGCTGTGAGCTGTGGTGTAGGTTGCAGACTCAGCTTAGATCCCTAGTTGCTGTAGCTGTGGTGGAGACTGGCAGCTACAGCTCTGATTAGACCCATAGCCTGGGAGCTTCCATATGACACTGGTGTGGCCCTAAAAAGACCAAAAAAAAAAAAAAAAGAAAAGAAAAGGAAATCAATACTTCATTTTCACACATTGGCCTATCATCACAGTGGCTTCAACCCCTGAGCTGAACTTAAAATCAGAATCTCTAACATCACTCCCCTTCTTAATGAGCAGAACCGAGGTGACAGACAAGCAGTTGCCATTTACTCCAACGCTTTGACTTGTCTTGTCTATGTGCCCCACTCAGCATTCAGAAGACACACCACCACTAACAAGTGCTTATAGCCTCCTCCGTCTTCAGAAGACATAACTGTTTTCCTCTGAGAGAGAATTCATATATAGTGTATGGTCTGAAGAAAAATGAATCAGCATGAAACATCCCAGAAATGCCAGGGAAATGGGAAGATGAGGAAAGATTATAAACTTATAAAATCAGCCTGAAGTATGCCCTCTAGTTATGAAATGGTGCTCTTGAGGGCTGATGAGCAATGGTAAGATCCTGAGTGTTAATGACTGCTGCAGCCAAACATAAAGTGGCCCAGAGCAAGAGCTGTACCTGTGGGAGCTGAGGCATCTGTAGGGTAATCCGTTCATCTATTTCAGACATTCTCCAGGTGTGGTCCTGGACAAGCAGCCTCAGCATCACCTAGCAACATGTTAGAAGGGCAAATTCTTGCTCCCAGCCCACCACCGCAGACCAATTAAAACAAATTCTGTGGGTGGAGCTCAGGGATCTGCATTTTAACCCTCCCAGTGGTTTTTTATGAACTCTCAAATCTGAGAATAATTCATTTATCCAAATCTTTGCAACAATCAGCATGGTAATGTCTTTTGTCAGAAAATCCTCCCATGAAACTTCCTGTTCCATTTCACATGCCTTGTCTGCTGATGGCAGTAGCCAAATCCTATAGAGAAAATGAAAGAACGTTAAGGAAAGGCAGCTAGAAAAGAGGCACTGGCCATAACTGTCAAGCTAACTTATGTATGCAAACAGCGATGTGATGAGTAAGGGTCACTGATTAGCGAATTTGGCCACCACTGCACACAGCTGCAGGGTCAGAAGCATCTTCTTCATTGGCAAAGAGCTATTCAAATAATTTCTTAATTAACATGCCTGTTGTGTACCTAAACAAAATGAACCACTACTATTTCACTAATCATTATGAAAAGTCCTATTGACTATGAAATGTGGAAAATAAATCAAATCAAATTCTGAGCCGTTTTTCAACAAAGAACAATAATAAGACACCCTGGGAGGCTTGCTGTTAATAAAGAGGGTATTTCATGAGGGCCTGCTGAAGATTTATGTTTTCAAAATTCATGTACACCAGATAGGTCTCATTGAGCTGCCATTATAAATACATTAGGAATATGCTGAATAGCAGCCAAAGAGAGAAACCTATGACAAAACGACCAACTCAAGCAAAACATATTTAGGTTTAGAATCTGAAATGTTTATCCCACCCCCAAATAGTCCCTACTGTCAGCTTTGCCAGTGGCCTCCAGCTCCATCATAAGTGACTCTGGCCCTGCTGCTCAGTTCAGTCCAGAAGAGACTGCAGCCAAATTGGTCCTATCCAATCGACAGCTGCCTGCTTATCTGACCGGAACAGCTCTGTGGGGCAAAGTTCCTCTCCCTGAGATAAGCAGCCCCTTCCATTCTGGGAAACAAATTGGCTCTAGAAAAGTAGTGTGTGCAGAGTAAGATTACAAGGAAAATAGAAAAAGAAGCCAGAGTAGGGCATGGTAGGAAAAAAGGGATAAAGATGGAAGGAGAAATGATTTGGAAGAGTAATTAGAGCGGTAAAGCAAAGGGCCAAAGGGAAGACCAGATTATTAGCACTCAAACTTAGAAAGATCAGACAGGATTTAAATATTTGCAAACCTAGTATCTCTCCTGCAAACAACAACAAAATGCAAAGTTGATATTCTGTATCGATACAATAGCTCCCCATGTATTAGAACAGTTTGCCTACCCAATTCAATACATGTTATCTCTTTTCCAGCAGTCTTTTAAAATTCTTGTAATAAAAGTTTGACAAATCCAGCCTGTGATGGAGGATATTTTAGCAGTATAGTTCAATTATGGCAGTTAAATTATAAGCCATATATTGTATGAAAAAATCAGCTATCACTCAGACCTGATTTTTTAAAATTTTTTTATTAACGTATGGCTGATTTACAGTGTGCCAGTTTCTGCTGTACAACAGAAATGACCCAGTCATACATATATAGACATTCCCTTTCTTATACTATCTTCCATCATGATCTATCCCAGGGGATTGGATATAGTTCCCTGTGCTGTACAGTAGGACCTTATTGTCTATCCACTCTAAATGTAAGTTTGCATCTATCAACCCCAAAGTCCCAGTCTATCCCACTCCCTCCCCCTCCACCCCTTGGCAACCACAAGTCTGTTCTCCATGACTCAGATCTGATTTTATTCTCTAAAGTAGCTAGAGTCAAGTTTGTCCTGCAAACATCTATTTTTCAGTGAAGAATAAGGTGACCAATATAATTGAGTGTTATAGCTCTAGGAGGCCTTTCTCATTCAACTTTGTGATCCATAAAATGGATCTCACTTCTTCACTTTCATTGACTGCAGAGATAGGACTATGCTCATTTGAGTTCATCAGGTTTGAGCATGAAAAAAAAATCACTTTTCTGTTCAAAAAAGTATTTCCCAATTACTTATTTTTGAAAACAGGCCACTAACACACATTTAAAAGATTTTAAAAAGAGTAACATATATTAAATATTTTAAATCTCAATTTGTTCATTATAATGGATCTTCTTCAGTGTCAGGAAAAGCTATTAAACAGTTCATCTCACAAAGAAAGCTCTGCCTCATTATGTCCTTTATTTGTTTTATTTTACTATAAACATTAGGATTTGTCAGATATCACAACCTTATTTATCATAAATACTTAAATTATGTGAGGCTAAAATTCATAATTGTGATTAATTCTAATTAAGATATAAAAAATTTGAAGCTTTCCACTTGGTTAATATAGATTAATTGCATTATCTTTGTTAGTCACAAATGTTCTTGATATGAAAATGTCATTCTCATGCGATAGGCTAATAGTAACATTATGAAAGAAGCCAACAACCTTAAATAAAAATAAATATATGGTATTCTTAAACATAATATTAAATGAAAAATCACCAGATAGGGAGTCAGATATACAGATAGCAATACTGACTATTTTTTCTCACCCATTTTAGCAGGTAGACATATACACAGAAGTTCAACTATTTGAATAGTTATGCTATAACATACTCATAATCTATAAAAGTTAAAAAATATGCATTTTTCTACACATTACAGTTTGTATCTCAGCTACTCTCAATATAAAATAATTTGTCATATTTGCAAAAGATTCTCCAGAGAAAGAAATCCATTATCATCTCTTGGCTTATAATTCAAAGATTAAGGAGCCAGTTTTTGGTCAATAAATTTTTCATTACCACCCTCCACCAAAACAAACAAACAAAAATGTTTCAATTCAGTAAACTTGCAATGCTTACTGTGTGCCAATAACATTAAGATGAAATAGGCCTCTTGATTTACATCTTTACATGAAGCATGAAAGATTTTAAATATTGATATAAGTGTTCTGTATCACGGTCTTTGGGGCCATAACCAATTCATTCATTCATTCATATTTATTCCATGAAAATAAATAAAGGAAATCTCATTTAATGGATTCAAGAAGCCCTGAAAGGGCAACTCTCACACCACACCATTCCTTGCAGTCTGTATAACCAGCAAGAAGAGAAAAGAATTATTATGACAAGGGAGGACATTAATACATGAGAATTGTATCTCCTGCTTTTAAGAAAAAGAAGGAAGCTCCCTCTCAACCTCAGAAACAATGTTCTAACCACCGCTTAACAGCCAATGAGAAACCACCACAACCTCAAACTCTTGTTCTTCAATGAACTTTTGTTTAAAACAACTTCAATTTCCTCCTAAGATGCTCCATCTCCTTTGTTCTTCAGTCTTGCCTATGGTTCACCATGGCTTGCTTTTCCCAAATTACATTGCTCTGCAAGTCTCTTCCAATCCTGAAGGAACCCATTTTTTTTTTTTGTAAAATAACTGGCTGTTTATTTTTAAGGTTGGTAGTTCATAGTTCATACACATTGCCTGTGCACTGACAATGTGCTAAGCACTCTGCTAAGCCTTGGGACACCTTATAATGACAACTTGGAAGCTCTTCTCAAGAAATCTGTTGGGAGAGATGGTAAATAAAATAAGAATTTCAACAGAGCATAGTCATGAACAGTGATACAATGTATCCCCGACATGTAAATTAAATTTTTGACCTAGACTTCTTAGATGAAGTAATATTTTGCTGAAAAATGAGAGGCCTGGTGAAGAAGCAACCAAAATTCAAAGTATGGAGTATAACAGTGTGGAGGTTTGCCACCAAGCCAGTCATTGAAGGAGGAATTGAATATAGTAGACTTTTCCTGAAAAGCAGTACTGCTGCCTGGGAGTAGTTGAAATTAGAAGTAGACATAAAATCACAAGGGACTGGGTGATAAATTAAGGAGAATGAATGTTTTCTTGAACATGATAAAGAAGCATTGAAAGAAATTGTACAAACTGCTTTCAAAGGAAATACTTCTCTGAATCCTAAAATTCATATGAAGCACAAAAGACTCCAAATAGCCAAAGAAATCTCGAGAAAGGAGTTCACATTGTGGCTCAATGGGTTAAGGACCTGACATTGTCTCTGTGAGGACATGAGTTCCACCTTGCTCGCTGGGTGGATTAAGGATACGTCATTGCCACAAACTGCAGCATAGGACGTAGGTGTGGCTCAGATCTGGTGTTGCTATGGCTGTGGCAAAGGCCACAGCTGCAGCTCCAATTCAATCCAGAGCCCAGGAATTTCCATATGCCACAGGTGCAGCCATAGAAAGGAAGGAAGGAAGAAAGGAAGAAAGAAAGAGAGAGAGAGAGGGAGGAGGGGAGGAAGGAAGGAAGAATGGAAGAAGAAGGAAGGAAGGAAGGAAAGAAAGAAGGAAAGAGAGAAAGGAGAAAAAAGAAGAACGATCTTGAGAAAGAACAAAGCTGGCAGCATGAAACATCCTGATTTCAAACTATATTACAAGGCTATTGTTATCAAAAGAGTATGCCACTAACATGAACATAGTCCAAGACAACAGAATAGAGAGCCCAGAAATAAACCCATGTATATATGGTCAAGTAATCCTCGACCAAGAAATTTCATAAAGGAAGTCTGTTCCTGAATTGTTGATGAATCAGTGTGTTTGTAGGGGGAAGGAGAACCTAGAGCTTCCTACCCAGAAAAATGGCTTTTTCTTTTAGGGCCACACCCACAGCATATGGAAGTTCCCAGGCTAGGGGTCAAATTGGAGCTGTAGATGCCTGCCTATACCACAGCCACAGCAACTCAGGATCCAAGCTGCATCTGTGATCTAACACCACAGCTCATGGCAACACCAGATCCTTAACCCACTGAGCAAGGCCAGTGATCAAACCTGCATCCTCATGGATACTAGTCAGGTTCATTACTGCCTAGCTACAATGGAACTCCCAGAAAAATGGGAGTTCCCCTTTTTAACTCTATTTGCTTCTCTTTTGGCCTCCATTCATCATGCTCCAAAGATTTATTTTACCTGCCCTAACAACATGTTTTTGCAAGATGTCCAAATTAGTGCAGTATAATATGCTTTCTTAAAGACTCCAAAACAAGCAGGAAAATAACCACATACAATATTGAGAAGTCTAGCCATAATTTTCAAGGTACCTAGGTAAAAGTGAAGAAAAATATGAGAAATGTCATAATTGTTAAGGGAGTAAAGGTGAACATATTTATTGTAGTCACATACAGTAGTGTAGATTAACAAGTCATTTTCAAATTGACTTTTATAAATGAAGATATTGCATTTAGAAAGAGTTTATTGTTTTTTTGAATTTATACCAGTTCTCTACTACAGTTTTTCAGGTATATATTTATGCTTATATTTGTATTTGTGTGTATATATTCACTTGTATTAGATTGAAGCTATGTGATTCTTTAATTTAGGGAGTCCCAGTCTATCAACAACAGGACATAATTCGAGCTCTATAATTGGCCGTACAGCATGATAGTATCTAGCTTCTACCCATCCCTTTATAAGCATATTTTGTGGTTGTTCCTTGCCTTTCATGTCATAATCCAGCAAAATCAAAGTATTTATGCTCTCTCTCTTTTTCTTTTGCTCCTGCCTAAAATATATATATATATTTTTCTAAGTTACCTGGTTCACTGTAGACTCAGTCTTGCCATCAATTACTCCAGGAAGCCTCACACGACCTCCCCAAACTGAGTAGTACATCTCATCCAGAGTATTCCAATAACAATGGACCAAATCTCCATGACTACACTTTCCACATTATTTATAAGTATGTTCTTGTATTTGCCTCTTCCCTACAAGACTTTAAATGCCTTGAAAAATAATAAATCTGATTTGTCTTTGCTTTCCAAATCAAAGGTCTTTGCAGAACTAGAAGCTTGGTCACCCTTTGTGAAACAATTAATCAATTTATTGAAATGAACATTCTGATACATTTCTGCTATGCTTAAGAACCCTTAAATACTTGAGTAGTAAAAATAAAAAATAAAAAAATAGAATAAATAAAATAAAAATAAAAACAAAAAAAAAAAAGAAGAAGAAAGAAGCCTTCAATACCATCAAGGAGGTAGAAAAATACTTACAGAATTGGAGAATATCTTTTCTGATCACATAACTTATAAAAGACTTGTATCCAGAATACTTAAAGAACTTTTGAAATTCAGTAATAAAAATGGGCAAAATATCTGGATAGACATGTCTCCAAAAAGATATACAAATTCAATAATCATAAACCACAATAAGATACCACTTCACAACCACTAGGATGGTTATGATAGGAAAGACAGATATTTATGATAAAAGAAAACGAACAAAAACCCCCAAATTTTATCAAGTGTTGGCAAGGATGTGGAGAAATTGGAACCCTCACACATTGCTGATGAGAATGTAAAATTGTGCAATTACTTTAGAAAACAGCGGCATTTTCTCAAAATGTTAAACCTAAAGTTACCATAGGTCCTAGTAATTCCACTCTTAGGTAATACCCCAGAGAATTGAAAACACACAGTCACATCATAACTTGTATATGAATATTCATAGAATCATTACTCATCATAGCCAAAAAGTAGAAATAACCCAAATGAGAATCAAGTGACAAATGGGTAAAATGTGGGGAAATAAAGAGATTCTAGTCAAAGAGTACAAACTCTCAGTTATAAAGGTGAATGAATTCTGAGGATCTAATGTAGCGTATAGTGATTATAGTTAAAAGTACCAAACTATGCACTTGCAAGTTGCTATGAGGGTGGATCTTAAATGTTTTCGCAATAACAATAACAAGTGGTAATTATGTGAGGTAAAGAATGTGTTAACAACCTTATTGTGATAATAATTGCACGATATATATGTATATCAAATCATTCAATTATACACCTTAAACTTATACAGTGTTTTATGTCAATTATAGCTCTATAAAACTGGAAAATAAAATCTCTTTAAAAAAAGGGTAGTAACTGCTAATGGCAGTTTTAGGGGTGATAAAAGTAATAGGAAACCTAAATTTAATTTTGGTAATGGTTGAAAAACTATGAATATACAAAATAACAATAACAGCATTGAAATATATATAGATATATAGATATATAGATATATTTTTTTTCCTTCTTTTTGGTGTCACAAGTGCAGCATATGGAAGTTCCCAGGCTAGGGGTTGAATCAGAGCTATAGCTGCTGGCCTACACCATAGCCATAGCAATACTAGATCCAAGGTGCATCTGTGACCTACACCACAGCTCATGGCAACACCAGATCCTTAACCCACTGAGCAGGGCCAGGGATCAAATCCCCATCCTTAGGGATACTAGTTGGGTTCCTGTCTGCTAAGCCACGAAAGGAACTCTGAACTGTATATTTTTAATGGTTGAATTGCATAGTATGTGAATTATGTCTCAATAAAGCTGTTTAGAAAAAAACAAAAGCACTGGAGCATAACAAATTAGAGAGTTATATTTCCTCAAATGTTTGCAGATCAGTTACATTCTCTACCCTCTGGGAAAGTACATGAGAAGTTAAACTGTAATCAAAAGGCTGTTTGATAGATATAGATTTAGAACAAAGAATTTTGGTAATCTGAGCAAGCCTCTGGCACTCATCTTCGATTAAGGAAATAGACCGGTGTGCCAAGGGGTTAGTATCTGAGCCCCTTCACCTAGTCAGACTTTCCCAGATGCCCAGAATGGAAAACAGTTCTTCTTTCTCATTCTTCTGTCTTATGTATTGTCCATAGTTCCATAGAAACAGTTTTATTTAATGCAGCTTGCTAATATATAGAGTAGGCTGAAGTTTCAGCAACAGTTGAAACTTGAACAACATAGGTTTGAACTGCCCAAGTCTATTTATACGTGGACTTTTTTCAATAGCAAATACTACAGTACCACATAATAGATGGTTGAGTTCACAGATGTGCAATCTCGAATAGGGAAGAACTGTGTGTGTAGAAGATCAATGGTACATTATCCTTGGATTTTCACTTAGTAGAGAGTCTGTGCCTCTGTTGTTCAAGAATCCATTGTATCTCCCTAAAGCCAGACTTAACCAGGGGCTATTCACTAATTCATTGGTTAGAAGCAGTTTCTTAGTCACCCAGTTGTCAGGATGTTATGTGGTACTGGACCTTGAAGGTAGAATCAACTTTTCCTTGTTGACTCAAGCCTAGTGCCCTATTTAATACAGAGAGTTGCCTCTCAAAAGATCATTTCGAGGATCATTTCGAGGTACTGCTAAGAAATGGTTCATACTTAGTTCCTCTCTCTGAGATGGACTTGATCCTTCCCTACTTTCCCAAGTACCTTGTAGCCAACCTTGGTTGGAATTGGTTATTGAGAGCACATGCCCACCAGTTGACCAGAGCTGAAACTGGATAATCGGAGGCTCCTCACTCCCTCATCTTTGGAACATATGTCATGCCCATCATTCCACATGAGGAACTGTTCTGAGGACACAACCTTGAGAAATTAAGATGTTGTGAAGACCATCAGGATGGTATACTTGACTGATCAGTTAAGACTTTTAAGATCCTGGTGATAGGTACATAGATTTACATGTCCTGTGGCTGCTCAGGACAAGTCTGGTATGTAAGCACCTGTGCTTATTTAACCTTCCTCTTACCAATCTGGAGTGGCCAGATCACTCTCTATATTCTATTTCTCCTCACCCTCCCAGTGCACAGCGGACAGTTGTAAATTTCACCCTGGAAGCTCTGGAGGTTTCCAAGCAATATCTTAGCTCAACCTTCACCTCCTTTGCACCCCTGCCTCATGCAGCTCATCCAGATGTGTCCTGTGCTGTTCACAGTCACACACAGGAACAAACTATTTCCTTTACATTGAATGGGTGTGATAGGAACATTTCATATATGTAACAGACTATAGCAGAAACAAAATGTTTAATTCTTTTGATTCATTTGTGAAATTTCAAACTCAAGTGATAATATTCTTAAACTGTTACACTGTTTCCAAAAAGCAAACCAGTGCAATCAGAAAACTAGGAAATTTTGGCTTCTGCACAACAGAGTGTGCTGGTGACATGAAAATGGAGGGATTAGGAATGACCTGCTTGGAGAAGCCTGCAGTTATAAAACAAACTGTATTTGCTTTCTACTACTTGGTAAATGCATTGTGGTGTTTTAAATAAATTATCTGCCGCTACAGTCAATAATCCTAGGAAAGCCTAATTGACACAAGAAGATACATTCTCCTCTGTGGAAACCACAGGTTTTGTTTTTCTGCTCCAGGTATATGCCTCCAGGAGATGATGGTAACTATTCTCCATTATTTTCTATCATGGCCTTGTAATTTTGCAGACTATACTTATAAAAGTAAAACATAGTTCCTGAAAATGTGCTAGGTAGTCTGTTGCCTCTGTTATCTCATTCTTAGGCTTGTTCTTTAGTAAAACAGTATTGTAAAGATAGTTAATTCCCATTTTTAAATGGAAGTGTCCTTTTAAAGGTTGCAGGATGAGGTGATAACTGAATGGATAAAAAAATTCAAGGGAAACCAGAATGGCAGTCTTTACAAAGATAATGTGTAAAACAGAAACTAGGGGTTGCAACACCAGAACAAGATGAGCGATTTGAGTCTCTGAAATCTCTTTGGTTTTACAAAGGGTCCCTGTAGGGAAATTCAACACTAATTCAAAGACCAGGGTGCCTAGCAAAAAGGCAAATGGATTGTGTGTACCATTAGCCTGAGGGCCAAACTAAGTCTAAGATCAGTGGAGTCTCTAAAGGAGCAGGAGAATGTCAGGTGACAACGTTCAAATAGGTGGGGAAACTCTAAGGGCTTAGAGCAACAGTAAGAGTACAGTGTCTTAGTTAGAAACCATTGCGTGGAACCCTAAAATTCAGGGATAGAAATAAAACCCCAGAGTCATACTTGGAACTCACCTTTGATTTCTTATTTTCCATTTCTTACTATAGCTAATGAGTCACCAAGTTCTATCAGTTAGAACTTAAAAAACTCTTCTGTTTATCGCTGCCCACATCATTCCTCTCAGTTACTTCGAAAGCCTCCTGTAGTTTTCCCCATCTCCTGTTTGCCTTCTTCTAATCCATTCTCCACACCATGGAAGGGATCTTTCTCCATTAGGAATTCCTCACCCTACATTTACCAATGGCTTCCCATCACCTTTAGAATGAAATGCCAAACCCTTGTATGGCTCTTAAGTGTGCAGCTGTTTCCAGGGGAACCAAGGTCTCAGGCTAATTAGCTCTGCATACTTTACTGCCTCTGCCTCAATGGAATGCCCTTCACCAAACTCCATTTAACCTGGTCAACTCCTACTAATTTCTTGAAACTAAATTCAGGCTTCATGTGGGAAGAGACTTGGTTACTCTCTCATCTTTCTTCCCAAGTCTGATTTGTCTTATGTGTTGCCATTCTTATGCTCAAATCTATTAACATGATAAATACTATGTAATATCTAATGCCTTATTGCTCTAACTACCTTACTCTTCTGTGTGGTCACTTAGAGTGTTTTTTATTTGTCATCTGCCCTGCCTAGTAGGGATGGTAAGTAGGTTTCAACTTGCAATCCAACTTCCAGGCAATAGCTAGAGATCGAAGACAGAGTGTTGAGATGATTATGATTATATACTAGCAAAAGTGGTGTGGTTGATTAATGATGTCTGTCTTGGGCACTGGTTGTAGGAATAGCAACATACATACCAAATATTTGCTCTTTCTAGTCTAGCACTAGAAAGTTAATGCATTCTCATAGTCTTTGGTGAATGAGTAAATGAAAAACACAGGCATTAAGAAGGAGAAACAGTATAAAATTGTATGGGACTAAAAGCAAAACTGAGTTAATGTTGGCCCAGGAGCATTAAGCTTCTTCATGTCTGTGGACAAGAATGGCATTGGGCTCTGAGAATGCCGAATCAATATGTTTTGATTATGTAGCTATAGACACAAAGAATTTGTTCCTAATGTGCTGATGCCAGATAAAAGGAATGAAATATCATAGCTAGCCAGTGGTGTATGCTAAGATAGAAGACTTTTGGATGGAGTGATAAAACTTGAGAATCTATTTAAGAGACAGATTTTTAGAATAATCACAACCATGTTGAGTGTCTCCATAAAGCTAAACTATTGGAATTGTGGGAGTTGCTGAGTGAGGATTAAGGATGATTACTTTAACCTCAGTGAAATATTAGGACAAGTTTCAATGATCTTAGTATATAAAGTTTATAGAATTAGAAGTACCAAAGATCATGATTTAAAATTAGAATTCAGGAGTTCCCATCATGGTGCAGTGGTTAACAAATCCAACTAGGAACCACAAGGTTGCAGGTTCAATCCCTGGCCTTACTCAGTGGGTTAAGGATCCGGCATTGCCACGAGCTGTGGTGTAGTTTGCAGATTCGGCTCGGATCCCACATTGCTGTGGCTGTGGTGTAGGCTGGCAACTGTAGCTCTGATTAGACCCCTAGTCTGGGAACCTCCATATGCCACAGGAGCAGCCCTAGAAAAGGCAAGAAGACAAAAAAAATAAAAAAATTAAAAATAACATTAGAATTCAAAGGAACTTTATTATATCTGTTTCCACAGAGAAGATAGCACCTTGTAAGTGGAAGTGTTTCATAAAGGCAATTCAGGTGCTTCAAGTTAAATACCCCTTAGATAAGATGCCAACTTGCCTCAACTTTTTCTTCACAGATACAGTGTTTTTTCTTAAAATTGTTTGGTTCTTCCCAAGAAGCTTTAATGCTAATCTCCAAACAGATTGCATCTTTCAACATTCTGTGATCTATTTGGAAAGTTTATAGTTTATTGTAATGGTTGTGATTATTATAATTGCTTAAAATTTTCAGAGGAGATATATACCCATGTGTTTATTTAGTAAGATGCCATAGATTGGAAGTTTGCTCTTATTTTAAGTTTCTCTTTTTATGATGACGGTATGCAGCTAGATAGTCCAAAACTGTAGTATGTTATTGAAACAACAATTAAGTGTGCTTTATACATATATATGTTCATGAGCTCAATAATATACACGGCAGGTTTAGCTGATCTTATGCTCTCAATATAGATTTTAGTTTAATTATGCCATTTCAGTTTATGTTACCAAATGATAAGTATAAAAAGTTGAGAAGAGAACCCAAAGGATTCTACCATTCAGAATGGAAAGGTTGGAGACACATGAAAACCTGGATCAAGCCATTTAATTCAAGAAATATTTACTGTGATTGGCATAAGACTACAAAAATAAATAAGCTGTTCATTTTGTCCTTAACTAGCTATAAGATTTTTAAAAATTTCCCTTTACATTTCTGGATTTTTTCTGCTTATTTGAAAAATTGTGTTGGGATGGAATAACTTTTAATGACTTTTTTGTTCTTAAATTCTTAGAATCTCTTGAGTCACTTGGCTGACTAATACATAGCCTTATGAATATTACTCATCAACATTTTGGATTAGTTGTTATTGAGTCACAAAGTTTTCCAAAATTCTCAAGTTATGTTAAAAAATAAAAACAAGTAGAATAATGCACATGAAGTCAATTAAAAATGCATGCCGCAGAATGATTTTGTACATTTATTATTAACTCGGCCTTAAAAACTCAAGGCACAGGCATATATATTACAGAAAGCCTGCTGAGTACAACTTTAAAATAAAAATGTTGAGTTGCTTGATTGTTTTTGCTTATGCAGTGAAGACATTTGTCTATTTTGTAGAGGAGGGCTGTTTCTTAGACTATTAACCCTTTTCCTCTGTTTGAGGATGGAGGGAGATAGAGAATGTTTCAAACAGTAGAACTTTAAATTGCCTGATACTTGCTTTGTCAGTCTCCCCAAAAGCTGGCCAAAGCTCTTGGAGGATCAATATAGAAGCCAGCAGTGACAACTTCAGAGGAGGTGCACACTTTCCAGGGAATTCAGGGGATGGATCCTGAGGTGGCAGCATGTGGGAGCTTAGTGGGTAGCCACATCCCTATCTGTGGGGGGGAGGGCTCAGTGTTCACACCAGAAGGGCCTTGCAAAACTGGTTTCCTCATGTTCCACTGTGGATGTTGCTCTGTCTGCCATATTATCGATGATTTTTCACGTCTTTATCCTTCCCAGTGAGATTGTAAATTACTCAATATTCTTTCCATGAAAAAATTTTTTTTTCTCTTTTAGTGGATTGGAATCAGTTTATGATGCATGCAACTGGTATGTTACAGTGTACATGGTTACAGACACTTGTGCAACAATTTTCAGCCTTAATTTTATAATTCTTTAGAGTATTTACAGGTCTTAAACATGAATTGACAAAATAGATAAATCATAGAGATATCTATTTTAAATCATTTATCTACACAATGGTGTGCTTAGAATACTGAATTGTCCACTGTTTTCCTAATGTATGATCTTGAGCAGGTTCAAAAGTTCTCCAAAAATCAATAATCTATTAAAAAAAGAGACAAAAATCCAAATACCTCAAAAGATTGCTTTTGGAGTTAAATTAAAAATATGGATGTCAAATCTTAAGCAAAGTGCTTGGTTCAATAAACAGTAAATATGATATGCTTTTTTTTTGGTCTTTCTTTTTAGGGCCGCACCCACAGCATATGGAGGTTCCCAGGCTAGGGGTCCAATTGGAGCCGTAGAAGCCAGCCTATGCCAGGGCCACAGCAACGCAGGATCCGAGCCTCGTCTGTGACCTACACCACAGCTCACGGCAACGCCGGATCCTTAACCCACTGAGTGAGACCCAGGATCAAATGCACATCCTCATGGATGCCAGTCAGGTTGGTTAACTGCTGAGCCATGAAAGGAACTCCTGATTTACTAATTTTTTTTTTGTCTTTTTTTTTTTTGCCTTTTCTAAGGCCACTCCCATGGCATATGGAGGTTCCCAGGCTAGGGGTCTAATGAGAGCTGTAGCCACCAGCCTATGGCAGAGCCACAGCAATGCCAAATCTGAGCCATGTCTGCGACCTACATCACAGCTCATGACAATGCCGAATCCTCAACCTACTGAGCAAGGCCAGGGATCGAACCCACAACCTCATGGTTCCTAGTCAGATTTGTTAACCACTGCGCCATGATGGGAAATCTCTGATCTACTCTTTTTAATACACATGTGCTAATTCAGATAAGAGTAGAAAAAGCGTACTTTGGAGAATTAATTTGAAATTTAAATTTTGCTTCTATTTAGTTCTAATGATGTAACACTGAGGTTTCTGTTTAATCTCTCGGTCTCAGTTATCTTAATGTTTACATTAAAAATTGGAGTTCCCATTGTGGCACAGAGAAAACGAATCTAACTAGGAACGATGAGGTTGTGGGTTCGATCCCTGGCCTCGCTCAGTGGGTTAAGGATCCATTGTTGTGGTGAGCTGTGGTGTAGGTTGCAGACATAGCTTGGATCTGGCATTGCTGTGGCTCTGGCATAGGCCAGTGGCTACAGCTCCGATTAGACCCCTAGCCTGGGAACCTCCATATGCCATGGGATTTGGCCCTAAAAGGACAAAAGATGAAAAGATATATATATATATTTTAAAGTACTGCATTGAATTGTTTTGTAAACTTCTATGTATGAAATAACCCAGGCAAACAGTTAAAGAACTAATTTTATGCTGGAGGGGGTATGGAGAAAAGGGAACCCTTCTGCACTGTTGGTGGGAATGTAAGCTGATATAACCACAATGGAGAACAGTATGGAGGTACCTTAGAAAACTATACATAGAACTACCATATGACCCAGCAATCCCACTCTTGGGCATATATCCGGACAAAACCCTACTTAAAAAAGACACATGCACCCAACTGTTCATTGCAGCACTATTCACAACAGCCAAGACATGAAATCAACCCAACTGTCCACTGATAGATGATTGGATCAGGAAGATGTGGTATATATACACAATGGAATACTACTCAGCCATAAAAAGAACAAAATAATGCCATTTGCAGCAACATGGATGGAACTAGAGACTCTCATCCTGAGTGAAGTAAGTAGAAAGAGAAAGACAAATACCATATGATATCACTTATATCTGGAACCTAACATATGGCACAAATGAACCATTACACAGAAAAGAAAATCATGGACTTGGAGAATAGGCTTGTGGTTGCCAAGGAGGAAGGGGAGGGAATGGGAGGGACTAGGAGCTTGGGGTAAATAGATGCAGAATGTTGCCTTCAGGATAGATTAGCAATGGGATCCTGCTGTGTAGCACTGGGGGCTCTTGTCTAGTCAATTATGATGGAACACATAATGTGAGAAAAAAGAATGTATACATGTACGTGTAACTGGGTCCCCATGCTGTACAGTAGAAAAATGTATATATATATAAATGCTAAAAAAATAAATACTTTTAGAAGCTATCCATTTAATGCAATATTTTTGAAACATTGCATTTAGTCCTTATAGAACTCATTTTTATGCAAATAAGACTGCAGCTCATAGAGTTTAAATGAATGCCTGGAGCCACCCAGGAGTACCTGGAGTCCAACCTAAGTCCACAGACATTTGCTACTTTCACATCTTAATTCATGTGTGTGGTGCATGGTAAGCAACTGACATTTTATTTTCAGAGTTCCAGTCATGGTGCAGAGGAAACGAATCCAACTAGGAACCATGAAGTTGTGGGTTTGATCCCTGGCCTCGCTCAGTGGGTTAAGGATCGGTGTTGCCATGAGCTGTGGTATAGGTTGCAGATGCAGCTCAGATCCCGCCTTTGCTGTGGCTATGGTTTAGGCTGGCAACTGTAGATCTGATTCGACCCCTAGCCTGGGAACCTCCATATGACATGGGTGTGGCCCTTTAAAAAAAAATTAGTTCCTATCGTATTTTCCCCTTAACTTAGACAGATGTAGTATTTATTTGAAAAAAAAAGAAAAGAAAAAGCTGAGTGATTAATTTAAATAAACTAAGACACAATGGAGACAATTGCTCCATTTTGCGCAATTTTGTTCTTTCTGCCTAATGATTAGAACACCCACGGTTATTGGAGGAGGCATTGTCCTAAGGACATTTACACTCACTCCTAAAAGGACTCTCGTTCAAACCCCCTTCCCTTTACTTCTTGCCCTAAGATGTCTCTGGTTTCCATTTACTTATCTGTATAATGGGCTACTAACTGGAGTTTTTATAAGGAATGAAGGAAATAAATTTCTACTGTAGCTAAATTGAAAATAAAGGCCATTAGTTTCCTTTCATTAGAGGAAAAGAATGCACAGTTTGGAATCTCAACCCAACTAAAATAGCATGTAATTCAGCCAGATCCCGGGCATCAGAAACTATGCACACCAACAATAGTAAACAAACCCTCAGGCTAGGTTTCTGCAGCTTTCATGAAATTGGATCAAAACTCTGTATGTTGTTTCATTTTCTATGGTTTGTCCTTGCAGCAAAAATGTAAAACCAAGACTAGACAGTCTGGCTTCATTGCCAGTATGGCATTAAGACAACAGTTGGCAGAATAAATTCATCTAATTCATGTTTTAGCTTCAATTATCCAAGGATACATTTGCATGTATTTGTATGAAATGACTAATTTTTCTGCAATTTGTTTTTTCATAAAGTAGGTATTCATATGTCTATTTTTACCTATTTTAGAGCTAAAATAAAGACCATTCTGCAGTTGTGGTCTGCTTACTATGACATATCTGTTTTGGTTTTTTCTTTAGACAAGGTTTAGAATTACGCTCTATATAAGTAACTTAGAAGAAATTAATTTAAAATATTTTATTTCTTATTTATTATCCATTTAACCACTTAAATGAGAAATCTTGGATTCATCCTTGACCTATCATCCCCCAGATCCAAATAATCATTGAGTTCTATTGATTTTACATACTAAATACCTTCCAGATTTGTTCCCCTCTAGTTTAACTACACAGCCTGATCTCAAGCTCTTACTGTCTCTTGAAACTACAGTCCATCCAGTCTTGACTTTCTCAAATCCAATCTGTACCCAACTTATGGAATGATCTACCTAAATGCAAATCTGACCATGTCATTCCCAGGTTTAAAACCTATAGCTAGCTCTACCTAGCCCTGAGCCTAAAGCTAAATCTCCTTAAGAGAATCAAAAAAAAAAAAAAACCCAAAAAAGCAAGTCACCACACTTTAATCCCTTCCTGCCCATCCAACCTCACCTCATGTCACTCCATCTAATATTTCATATGTAAGCACCCAAGGACCACTTGCTGTTCTGTAGACATGCTAAGCTGGTTCTCCCTTCCTGTCTTTGTACATGCAATAGCCTACCCAGCTGGATCTTTGCTCTAGTGAATCCTGGTCATCCTATAATACTTAGCTTTGGCATTATCTCCTCCAGGTCTTCCTGACCTACCTCTCACCACCAGGATGATTTGGTGTTTCCATAGTGTCCTATGCGTATCTTTATCACTACCATTTTCTCCATAAAAAGAAAGACAAGCAATTTGCAAGTCTGCATCCCGATATTCTTCTGAGAGCTTCTTTGGAGCAGAGGCTATACGTTCATCATCGTTGCTCTCTGCACCTAGCACAGTGCTGGGCATGATGCCTAGATGTTTGAAATGTGTTTGATTCAGTGAATATACTCATAGTGGAATCTGCCAGAAAATATGTTTTCTGATCGATTATAAATGGCTTCTTGAAATTTCTCACATTTATTAGCTGATTCATATTTTGCTCCAAGTCCCAGGTAAAACCATCACAGTCACAGAAGAGTTAACAGAGCTATACATAAAGGCAGAGGGACCCCTTGAGAGCTTGCCTTGCAATGAACATTCCTAGAGGCGATTCAGATGAAATTTTTATAGTGAGTTCTTTTAACTTTGGGGAATTTTTACAATTAACTAATTTAAGTCAAGTTTAAATATGTCCCCTCCAAAATCTCTGGCAAGGGCAGTATGATCTTGCTAACAGCAAATAAAAAAACCCAAAAAAACAAGAGACTGAAACTGTGTTGTCTTAGACATTAGGAAGAAAGTATCCTTTCTCCAGCAGGATGAGTAATGAATAAGAGACAGATAATGGTTTGTTTAAAGGAAAGAAAGGGAATAAAAATTCAAGAGACTATTCAAAAAGCACAGACTTCATACCAAAGACATAATGATCTGTTCTTGTATAAATAGATTCATTACAATGGAAGAAAAGAATAACCTTTTTCCTTTCAGAGTTCAGGTCTCTCCAGCAATGGCTGAACCCTTATTCATTAGTTGACTAATGATTAAAGCTCACTTTTTACTAATAGTATGTAGAGGCCAAAGGCAGACCTTTGCATATATAAGGACTGTGTTCAGCATTATGGGCTAAATGAAATAAAAAATCAAAGCAAATTAGTGAAGCAGAAAGAGCTTTCAAAGAATAGCATTATCTGTAGCAGTTCTGGGAGTAGTTCCTCTTTCCTTGTGTCCATCTATTCCACAGATAATTACCGAGGGGAGAATATGTGAAAATCACTTAGGTCAGGGTAGGGAGAACAAGAAGGTTGAACAATGACAAAGCATTGGAGCACCTGCGGTAGCCTACCTAGCTAGATGCCAGTGATGGATGTAAGTGCTTTACATGAATTAACTCATTCATGATCTTGACTACCCTAAAAGAGGCAGGCACTAATCTCCCCAAATTACTTATATGGAAACTAAGAGGCAGATAATAAATAACTTGCCCATTTTTCACACAGTTTTGTGCTCTGACTGCAGTGTCTGGGCTGTGGGTAAAATGCAAAGAGAGAAATATACATCATCCCACAAGTGTCATTCATGAGAGTAAAAATATTACAAGCAAGATCAAATGAGGGATGTTGATGTTTGCCTTAGTCATCACATTTCCCTAGGGTGGAGGAAAGCGCTTGTCATATAGGAGGCACTCAGTATTTATTGTTTGAATTTGTTGAATAAAGACATTGTTTTTAAATGTTCAGAAAGAGTAAAGAAAATGGGAAGAGAATTAATATTAATGCCTTCTATAGGATAGGCATTACCACTACTCAACTGCTAGTTTGGTGTGGTGGTTATAAGCAAGAATTCTGGCATTAGACTAGCTGGCTTTAGATTCCAGCTCTGCCACCTTCTAGCTACATGGACTTGGGAACAGCCTCACCGTCCTCCTCTGTAAAATGGGAATGATAATAGTAACTATTCAGTGGATTAGTATGAAAATCAAATGAATGAATAAGGCAAGATGCTTATTAAAATATTACTTTTGCCATGTTAACTATTACTGCCATTCATTAAATTTAATCATTACCACATTCGATATCTGATTTTCGTGACTGGAAAAGAATCCAAATCAGCTCCACCTTGGACCTTTATGCCCTGTAATAAATGTTAACAGATTGCAGAAACTAAAGAGGATAGTTCAGGGGAATTAGCGGGGAGAAGGAAGAAAGGGTGTGAACACAGGAATAACTCAGGCTGATGAGAGTATGGGAGAAAAAATCATGGATGCCGAAGGGCAGAGAGTATTGTGAGAAGCAATAGGTGGTGAGGTTTACTTGAGAGGAATTCAGCCCAGTAGTTAATCATTTTAACCTCACTCCAATCTGTTGATCTCCTGAGGGAGAACCAAACCAAAGAGAACACAAATAAATTTGGTTTTCCTTTGTTTTTGTTTTTTTTAATGGCTGCACCCATGGCACATGGAAATTCCTGGGCCAGAGGTTGAATCCAAGCCACAGCTACCACCTGTGCCACAGCTGTGGCAACACCAGATCCTTTAACCCACTGCACCACGCCAGGGATGGAACCCATGCCTACACATTGACCCGAGCCTCTGCAGTTGGATTCTGAATCCACGACACCACGGTGGGAACTCCAAAACACAAGTGAATTTGAAATGTGATAATTTTACCTGTATAACTGTAGTTTCTCATATGTTCAAGAGCCTTTGCATTTCCATTGACCCTGAGAATATCTGTTTTTATCAAGATTGAGTAACATAGATTTTCCTTGACAAGTGACTCAAGGTCCTGCCCTCCCAGGTTCCCTGTGTTTAGCTTAACTATCTGAAAGCAATAGTGTCCTAAAGCCATATAAGCAGTTATCTGTTTAATGGCTTCTTGGAGGAATCATGCTAGCCTTAAGGTAGAGCTGGGTGAATTGGAGCGTGCCTTCTTCTACCTGACTTTGTAATTGCAGATTCTCAACCGAGCAGCAAATGAATCAACGGTCTCTGAAAATGGGCAGTCCTTTCATTCTCAGCAGTGATCCCTCTGGATCAGGACTCAGGCAAAATGGGACAATAGTGCAGGAAAGCCTGACCTCAAAAGCTATGTGCCTTATTCTCCAGACAGGCAGACCAAGTCATGGTCTATTTGGTATCTCTTCCCAACCTTTAATTTTTTATTTTAAAATGTATCTTTTTGTACTCTAGTGTTTTGTTTGGGGAAGGTTGTGGAGTGGAGATGTGCTGGCCATGTATAATTGATTTCGAGAGTAAAAGCATCAGACCCCAAGCTCTTAGCAAACATATTCGTTCCATGTAGTAAGACAAAATATTCCTGTATCCTATCTCCAAACTAGGTTTCTATCATACCTGAATCAGAGGGGCGAGGAGGGGGGAAGGCACATTAAATAATAATCATGTGCTCAATTTAAGGATGTGAGACTCTCACGGCTGACCTTTATGTGGTAGCCTGTTTATGAAAACAAATCATGGGGAATGAAGTCAGCAAATTAGGGTGCTGTGAGAGGAGGAAAAGGCTTCAGACTTAAGCAGGAGGCTATGATAAAAGCAGCTTGCTGCATAAATATGTTTAGTCAGTAAGACAGTGAACTGGAAAACCAAATTAGGATCTTTAATATAAAAATCTGGGGCTTAGTGGGACATGCTTAAAGAGAAAACTCACTGAGCCAGTAGAGCGATTTGTTATAGAGGGCAATCCAATTGAACATGGTGGAGATTTTTTCCTAGTTTAAAAAAATATAGAAGAGAGTCACAAAACCAAACAAAGCTTCCACAACGCTTGACTAAGGAGATTTGGGAGATAAACCATCTATAAGAGTAAATTTAAATTGGAAGAATGTCAGGTCTCTGCTTTCATCCAGAGCAGAAGAGAGGGACATGTCAAGACAAGGTACACATTTAAATATTAAATATTAAAATGTTTTCTTACGACTTGCATACCCAAGCATGAGATAAAACAAATAGTGTATGTATTTCCAGATACTTGCCTGACAAGTTCTTAAAATGGATTTTTTTTTTTTGCCAAAGTGAGAACAGAAAGATTATTAAATTGAAGTTGAAAATGTGTGAAGGATTATAGAATGCTGAGGGAAAAAAAAAGTTGTGTGTGGTGTTAGTCACAAATCCAGCATAAGCAAATCTCATTAGAAAGATAGTTCTAGTACCACAGTCTATGATGTAAACGGAAAAGGCCTTCTCTGACTTTAGGATTTCCTGCTGAGGTATGGCATTTGTCGATCTCAGAAAGCCTGCTTTATTCTGTGGGCTTAGCAACAGGATCCAAGAAAGGACAATGAACTGTGTGGACATTATCTCTAGGGAAAGAAAGGCTCTGTGGCAACAATATGTCAGAGCCAGAGAGATACTCATAGATATTGAGACTTCCAGACCAGATGATGAAAGAAAAGGGAATAGGAGACTCTGCTACATGCAAAGGCAGTAAGTTCCAAAAATAAGGCATGTGGCCAAAGGTGGATGGTCAAGAACTGGAAAAAAAAAAATCAGAAGTGAGAAATAGGAGTGTGTGTATACAGAGGACTTCAAAGGAGTCTGTCATTGAAATGGTTCTGATGCCCTTTCTCCATGGATGGGCTTTCTGCTTTCATGCTCTCCCTCAAACAGGCCTGGTTGTTGGTACAGAAAGGTCACAAATACAACTAAACACCAGCACAAATGAGGGACAGGAAAGGACTTTTGTAGTTGCAGGATGCTATGGTAACTGTTAAATCAAGCAGACGAGTCGTTCATTCAGTGAAGACAGTGCACACAAAAGAATAAGCACAATGTATGGCATATGTTCTCAATTAAAGAGAGTAGATGTATTTTTTTTCTTTGTTATTAGTATTACATTAGTATTGTTGCTGGAATTCGGCCTCTGCTCACCAGTGCCAAATAGAAATGCAGAGACAGAATTTTGGGCGAAGGAGAAAAAATAGCTTTATTGCTCTGCCAGGCAAAGGCAGGTCACAGCAGGGTAGTGTCTTAAAGACTGTGCCCCCCTTAGGAGAGGTTGGGAGGTGGTTTTAAAGTTTGGGGAGTGAAAAACAGGGCCACAGATAAGGATCAGGGTAGAGGCCAGCTTGCATTGTTTCCAAAGCTGGTGTTCAGTGGTCTGGTGGTCCACTTTCTGGAATAAAGACTGCTTCATTAACACCTTCCTTTTGTTGGGGGTTTTAGTTCTGCAGAACTCAAAGCTGTTATCTGTATTCCTTAAGGAAAGACCAGGACCCTGCCCCAAAGCTGCGTTGTTGTTTCCTGATTGCTCCTCTCTGGTCTCTGCATCCCCTCCCTTCCCTGATTAACAACTGAACCAGCCTTTGGAACTCAGGGAAGGTCCTGGAGGCTTAAATTTATTCCCTAAAGACAAGAAATGGGAGACACAGAAAGGCTTGTGTGCCCACGAGCCCACAGGGCCCTGCTTGGTTTCAATATTGGAATTATTATTACTGCTTTTACTAACTGCTAAATTCTGGGCCTAGGCAGTTTCTGGTCACAGCAGAAACTATGATCGATTTGTCCATATTTATCTCTTAAGCACCTAACATTATATACAGATGACACCAAGCGGAGCTCTGTAGGGCTGCTGGGCACAAAAACCTTTCTGCGTCCCCCATTTCTTGTTTTTAGAAAATAGATCTCATTCAGCCTCCGTAACTTTCCTTGAGTTCCAAAGGGCAAGTTCAAACAATTGCTTATCAAAGAGGATGCAGAGATTAGGGAGGAGCAGACAGGAGCACTTAAGAAACCAGTAGTGCAGCCTTGGGGCAGGGTCCTGGTTTCTCCTCAAGGGATGCTCATAACAGTATCTTTGAGTTCTTCTGCGGAACTAAAATCCCTGACAAATGAAAGATGTCATGAAGCATTCTTCCTTCCAGAAATAAGGAGGACCACCAGAACCAGGCTGAGGGCAACGAAACAACTTTGAAGAAGAATTCAAGCTTGCATCTACCCTGATCCTTAATTGTGGCCCTATTTTCCACTCCCAAACTATAAAACCACTTTCTGTTCTCTCCCAAAGGAGGGCACAGCCTTTAGGGTTTTAGCCTGGTATGGCTTCTTTTGCCTGGCAAAGCAGTAAATCTATTTTTTCTTTCTCTCTCTCCTTTGTTCAAAATTCTGTCTCACCATTTCTGTTTGGCACCAGTAGATAGAGGCCAAGTTTCGGCAACACAGACACCCCAAAATATGCCTCTTTGGCATAAGGATTATTTTGAGCTAAAGGTAATTAAGAAGCAGATAAAAGAAAAGCTCTGCCTCCTTTCCCAATTTGCCTAAGAGCAGGGCATAAATTTACAAAGGTGTCCTTTCCCTGCTATTCACTGTGAAAGGACAAAGTTTAATCCTCAGAGACAACTTTAGACCTTAACAGCCTGGAGAAGTGCACCAAAGGGAGTTCCTCTGGCACAGTGGGTTAAGAATCCGACTACAGTGGCTTGGGTCTCTGCAGAGGTTCAGGTTTGATTCCCGGCCGGATGCAGTCAGTTAAAGGATCCCACTGCCCTGCTGTGTGCAGCATTGCTGCAGCCGAGGCATAGGTTGCAACTGTGACTCAGATTCAGTCCCTGGCTGGGGAACTTCCATGTGCTGTTAGTGTGGCCATAAAATTAAAAAAAAGAAGAAGAAGAAGAAGTGCACCAGAGGACTCTACATGTAAACAACTTTCCTAACTAGTCTTTATCTCCTCCCCTGGAAGCCTAAAACTGCTTTCCTTTGTCCTGTCATTTCTCCATGTATTTTATTCTTTGTTGAAGATGCTATATAAGCTGGAATTCTAGGCCATCTGTGAAGGTTACTTACTTTCCTCTGAGTAGGTCCCATGTATTCTTGAGGTATACATGTTAATAAATCTCTGCTTATTTTATGTCTTTTATTATAGGGGGTCTCAACCAAGAAGTCAGAAGGGTAGAGGGAAAATTATTTTTCCTTCCCTGCAAGCGACATAGCTGACTGGCATTCAATAGCTGCTTATTGAATGAAAACATGAATAATAGAGAGACAGAACTCTTTGCAAAGCTGTAACCCTAGTGCTTTTAGGAAATGAAAAATCAGTGCTTTAGTAGAAATCTGAACAGGGGCAGGTGCCCTCAGATCACAGAAAAGGAGTATTTAATCCAGGGACATTTCTCAAAGGAAGAGAACCCTGACTTTAATTTGGAATACTGTGAAAATGGAGGTAAAGAAGATGAGAGTGGAGTAAAGAAGTGCTTCCTTGGAGGCTGGTACCGTATAGACAAAGGGAGAGATTGAAATGAGGGCATGACTTTCTGGTTCAAGGTAATGCAAGTGATTTGCTAGGATTCGATCTTAGCTTTTTCTAAGCTAAGTTCTAAGTTCACAATACCTTATTTTGAACAATTCCATTGTAATGGAAAATAATTTTCTCAAGTCCAGAATTACAGTGGTTCAGGAACTAGATTGGAGAAAGTCAGAGGATATACATGTAGGCATGTATAGAGGGGTGGATGGATAGATAGATAGATAAATGGATGGATAGATAGATAGATCGATCGATCGATCGATCACCCCTCTGCTAATTTTTGAAATGAGAAAAAAGTGTATGTAAATGGGAACTTGATTAAACTTGTGGAATCAAAAATTCTGAATTGGCCTAAGAATTTTAAGTCAGAAATCATTTCCTTTTTTCCTTTTGAAATGTAACTTCCTGTGGGGAAGAAAAGAAAGCAAACTGGGCGGGGGGGGGGGAGACCAAGAAGAAATATTTAATGTCATATCAGTAAAAATCATGAAATTGTTTCTTTGAAGCAGATTTGCCCTGGGAATGTGGGTTGGAAATATAAAATCAGATAACTTCCCCAAATTAGGAAGTTTCTGCCTCCTTAAGATTAGGGCACTGATACAAATTAGGAGATGAGGAAGGAAAAAGCTTTCATTATGAGTAATGATTAGACAAAAATAGTTGTTTGTCTATTTATTAATCCATTGAATGTAAGTGGAAAGCCGTCTGTACTCTGGAGCTGGTGTCAGAGAGAAACCAGATATGTCACTAGCCCTGGGGGTTCTGTGGAATTGTGATAAAGTGTCCCCCCCAGGTGGGCGTACGTAGTCTTGAGGAGGCACAGAGCTTCATCAGTGGGGTGTGGGGTGGGTTTCAGCACACACGTCCTCTCAGCTAGCACTGTGAGTACAGGACCTGAACCTTACAAAACCGAAAGTATATGGGGAGAGGAAAACTCCTCCATTCTTTGCTAATAGTAGTAATTATATTAAAGTCTTAATAGCCACCGCAGTAGCACCAGTCCTGAGCATTGGCCATGAGAAATTTTAAAATAATTCTCCAGGAGTTCCCGTCGTGGCGCAGTGGTTAACAAATCCGACTAGGAACCATGAGGTTGCGGGTTCAGTCCCTGCCCTTGCTCGGTGGGTTAATGATCCAGCATTTCCCTGAGCTGTGGTGTAGGTTGAAGACCAGCTCAGATGCTGAGTTGCTGTGGCTATGGCATAGGCCATGGCTACAGCTCTGATTCAACCCTAGCCTCAGAACCTGCATATGTCTCAGGTGCAGCCCTAAAAAAAAAATGGAAACCAACTAGGATACGTGGGAAAGAGTGGAACAGGGATCCTGGTTACCATCTAACTTTTGTTTTTTTTTTTTTTTTCAGGGCCACACCTGTGACATATGGAAGTTCCCATGCTAGGGGTCAAATCAGAGCTACAGCAGCCAGCCTACGCCACAGCCGCAGGAATGCCAGATCCGAGCCGTGTCTGCAAACTACACCACAGCACACGGAAACATGGGATCCTTGACCCACTGAGCAAGGGCCGGGATCAAACCCACATCCTCATGGATCCTAGTCAGGTTCATTAACTGCTGAGCCACAGCAGGAACTCCCCATTTAACTTTTGTAATTAGTTACCATTTAGACTGGCATCCAAGCTCCCAGGTGTCAGAGGTGGTACCAGCTGCTGCTGACAAGTGTAGCCTACAGACCAGAAGTTATTAAAGCTGCACACATAGGTGGGAGAAATGTGATTTCTTCTTGTCCATATTCTGCACAAAGTTAAAGAATATTGGTTCTTATGTATAGTTCTCCAGGAAAGTGAACGCAAGGGTCTGCTAGCAACTAACTGCTGGTCTGTATTCTCTAGAATGTCCCTGATTAGAAAAATAAGTATTAGCCTCTTTCTAAAAAATATGGTTCTTTGTTTCTCCATATTCTTAGGAACTGGACTCAATCAGAGGAAAGGGTGGAAAAAAATGTAGTAGCAGCTATGGTTTTTATTTTAAGAATATAGTTATGTTGGTGGGACCTGTGAATAGAAAAGGAAAAGTGAGTTGAAAAACGTAACAGGAGCCAGTCTGCTCTGTGCCAGTCATAAGATTATGTAATGAGAATATAATAGTTACTGGGATACCAACACTTTGCTGCAAGAGCTTCAAGATCTGGAGCGGTAGATAAAAGTGACATCCATAGACCACATACTCTCTAAGTACAAGGCAGTGTGATCACTGCTTTAGATACATATGTGATTTAATCCATAAACCACCCAGTGAGAGAGGTATTTAATTACTGCTTTTGCAAAGAGGAAATTGCGAATGAGAGAACTATAAATAGCTTGTCCGGGGCAAAAGAGATGTTGTGGGAATTCAAACCTAATGTATCTGACAAGTTTTTCTTTTTATTACTATCCTCTAAGTTTGAGTCTACTTCATTTACTAACCTTCTAATACTTGGGTTTATATTATAACAATTATTGGTGCTGATTTTATAATACTACAGCTTTGAATGGAGGCTTCATCCACCAACAAGCAAATTGATATAAAAGCACACAGGATATTACATTTATTATTGCTTGACCTCTGTATAACCACTGTTAATGAACTTGTCAGATATCATCCAAGTTCAACAATTAAGTCTTAATTTTAAAATTTAGATACAGTCTTTGAGCTAGAGAGAAATATACAATGACATTCCATTTTTCATTCATGTCAATGAATAGAAATAATTCAGTGTTTTTAAAAAGCAAATCTGAGTAAAGAGCTCTCAAAAAAATAACTTTACTTACATGAAGTTTAACACTGAAGCTCATGCTTTTTTGGTTAATACACCTAGGAGAGATTTCAGAATAGTTACTTCTTTTTACTGTAGCATAGCCTTTAGAAAAACTCTTCAAGTGGCATATGAGTTTATTTTTTAATTATGTTTCAAACATAACATTCTTTATAATGGCATTATTTAACATCTGAGTGCCAATAGTTTACCTTCTGTTGTGTGAAGAGAGGAAGGCTTGATTTTTTTGGCTTCCAATCAACAGTAAAGTGCGAGGGAGTGTAACAGATGCTGAATATTTAGTCGTGCAGTTTGAGGATTGAGCCATGACATGACTGTCCTAGATAAACAGGCTGAGTACCTATGTGCAAGCACATTTCAGATGATATTTTGCCCACATCCTTTCCAGGATGTGAAAAGGCAGAATCTGAAACCTGAAGTAGAGCAGTAGTGGGAAGAACTGATATCAAGTGTTCGATCACCATAGCTAGTCTGTTTAATTTTCTGCGACACTTTTCCTATAACCCTTTCCTTCTCTGCTACTTCAAAGCATTCTTTTTTTTTTTTTTTTTAAGATTGCATTCTGCAGTACAGAAGGATATGCCTCCCTGTTTTACCAGGAAGGTGCAAAGCAGATGGAGTGGAATTCTCTAAAGTAGCATTAAGTGGGATGTTTTACAAAATCTGAGTTTATGGTAAAGGGAGAAATAGGCTCCCTTTAATACATTCCAGCAACCTGTTGAGACATGGAAGTAAAATTATAGGATCTCAGAACATGAAATTCCCTCATCCATTAACCTGCTGGGTTTATGGCTGAGAGTCCTGAAGTCTAGAAGGTAAAAGAACCATTAACTGGAATCTACTTTTGCAGTTTCCAGTGTAGCTTTTCTGAATAGTTCCAGTAGGCCTTTTTGTATATTCCAATTCCAGCTCATTGAAAGCAATGGAAATTATAAAATATTTGCTAGCCTAATAGATGAATTTCCTTCCAGCTCTAGAATAGTCTCTCCTTAAACAGTAGATGTATGATCCTGTCTTCCTTCATTCCTGATGTTTATAAACATAGCAAGACCTGTTTGGTACCAACATATTTGATTTGGGCCCAGGTGTATACAACTAAGAGATAGTTTGTGCGGGTAGAGACCTGGCAGAGATTTATATTCTCTAGAAGGAATTGCTTTTTTATTTTTTTTTTGCCTCACCCCTGCAGCATATGGACGTTCTTGGGCTGGGGTCAAATCTAAGCCACAGCTGTGACCTATGCCACAACCGGAGCAATGTAGGGTCCTTTAACCCATTATGCCAAGCCAGGGATCAAATCAGCACCTCCACAGAGAAAAGCCAGATTATTAACCCACTGCACCACAGTGGTAACTCCCTCTAGAAGGAATTCTTAAGTGCCATAATTCATCTACTCACCCTCACCAGCTTTCTCTGCCTCTTTACTCTTCAATTAAATATTTTACAAAATGTTGATGGTGTCAGAAGTAAATTGTATTTTGAATACTTTGCATTTGGGGGTAATTTTTTGTTTATTTCTTTTGCCCTTTTGTTTCACATTTAATTAGCTACACATATTACACACATTAAAAATATATGTGAGGTCTAATATGGTGATTTTTGAAGATCGAGTATCAGACAGAAAAGGAGGATTCTAGGTGTAGGCTCTGGGAAATTTTGATGAGGCTAATGATGAAGAATTGAAATCGTATATACCATTTCACTGCAGTAATAGAACAGGAGACACAAAATCACCTGTTTCTACAGTGAAATTTACTTAAAAACATGTTTCACATGGATTGGTAATTTAAGTCTTCTTATTCCATTGTGCATTGTCTATGGAAAATAACTTTCACATATACTAATAGCTCCACCAAATTCACAGCCATTTGATAAATAAAGGTGCTGATCATTTTAAACAACTATTGGAATCCCAAAACAAACAGAATAAAATCCTAGTTTTGAAAGGCCTGGGAAATAATTTACTTAGTAACAGCAAAAGTTATTGCCAAGAAAAAGAAAACTAATGATGCCAGCATGTAAAATGAGAACGAGTAAAATGCTATGACAAGACACAACATGGTAAAATGAAAAGATTCCACGCTCAAATAGTAAATCAGTTGATGTATTAATGGTGCACCCCATCATGCTGAAAAAGTTGGATATAATAAACTGAAAAACAACCACTCCTTTATCCAAGTTGATGAGTCAACAGATTTCACCAATAAATGTCATGCTATAACATTGTTAAGATTTGTAAATGACCTTGAAATCTAAGAAAATTTTGTTGCAAAGGACAGCATGACAAAAAGCAAAGGAGAGATATATTTCAAGTTTCATAAACAAAAGATTGGTCTCGAAGGAATTGGATTGGCATCTGTATTGATAGTGTCCTTCCAGTGACTGACTTCATGAAACGTTTTGCTTCGTGTAAAATAATGTCACAGCACACTGCTTTCTTCACAGATAGATGCTAATATTCAAAAATTCTGGGAAATGAAATTTTTAAAAAAATGTATGGATGATGGTACAAAAATGGTTAACTTTATTAAACAATGGCTGTTCCCTTGGGAATGCTTTAAAACCCCTGCAGAAACCTGAAAAAGAGCTCAGACCTTTCCTGCTGCAGACAGCTATCTGATGGTTTAGCAGAGGAAGAATTCTTACCGGGTGTTTGAGTTGAAAGGTAAATTGCAGATGTTGCTGAGTGTTTTGAAGATGAAGAATGACTACAAAATCCTGTCTGCTCAGCACACATTTTTTTATCACATGAACCAGTTGAGCAAGTCCCTATAAGGCTCTTCAGAAAATGTTTTGACTTCAAGTGATGGGAGTCTCCGATTTAAAGGAAAACAAAATCTTTTGAAAAATTGTGTTGCTAAAGGAAATCTTGAAATGTTTCTACTGCCTCTTAGTCCAGAGAATGAGGACAGATACTGGTAGATCTCAAGTCTCTTTGAAACTCTTTGGAGGAACCACAGTATAAAAAGAACAGCGTCACCCCAAGAACCTGCTTTCCCTGTTAAGTGCTTAACATGGTGACGACTCTTACTTTGAATCTTCTCAGCCTGGGAACTTGACTTGAAGAAAAGAGGAAGAGAGGAAGAGTATTGTGACCTGCAGTCTGATCATACATTTAGGATGAAATTTGCCAGTCTCCCAAGACAAAACCTCAATTTCTGTGAAAGGAGAATAAGTTGCCATGCAAAGGAAAGTGCTGAACAGTTTGCTGTAGTTTTCAGCCCTTAACATGGTTGAGCAAGTTTATTCCTAACAAGATCCAAGAGTTTGAATAGAAATCATCTCCTGTCATTTGAAAGTGAGATCTTTGTGAACTTATCTCATGTGACAGGCAACAAATACAAGTTCTTAGTAAAGAGGTAAATGATTATTTTTGGTCTCAAAAATAATGCTTTACCTATTTGTGTGTCTATTTCTATAGAAGATTTTTAGAACACATTAATTGTATACCTGCTGGGCCTGTATTTGAGCCTGATTTGTCTCTCAATGGAAAAAAAATGTTTTTTCAAAGTCTTATAAAAAGGTTTGTCTAATCTTATTTTTAATTTATATTGCTTTGAAAAAAAGGTTTTAGTAAATTTACTATTAAACATTGCCAATCAGTTTTCCTGTCATGAATCATATAAAGTGAATTTACAACCTTTAATTTACATCTACTTTTAGATATATGAAATTCCATTTTAACTTAAGCCAGTTGCTTCAGGGAAATGTATTCTGTGATGTTTTCTTTTGCCTTTTTTTTTCTTCTTTTCTTGGCTGCCCAGCAGCATATGGAGTTCCAGGGCCAGGGATCATATCACAACTGCTGCAACGCGGCATCCTCATGCTCCCCAAGACACTGCCAATCCTGTTGTGCCCCAGCAGGAAGTCCTGTGATGTTTTCTCGATTGAAAAACAGAAGAGGCGTTCCCGCTGTGGTGCAGCCAGTTAAGAATCTCATGTCTCTGCGGAGGCACGGATCCAATCCCCAGCTGGGCCCAGTGGGTTAAGGAAAATGACTATCCTCTACTCAAAACAGCACTGATTCATATACATATTCAAATTTGCATTGTTTTGATACCTCAAAGGCCATCACAATGGCTTCAACGTAGTGAAACATACAGTGTACAATGTTGAAAAATAAAAAAGTAACGGAATAGGAAAAAAAGGGCTGAAAGTGAATGATCCAGCTCCAGACCAATGGACAATGCTGGAGTGAGTGTTTGCTGCAGCGATGGAAAGGGATTTAAGATGCTCCATAATTTCTGTCCTGCATTGGGTGCTGCAAGTGTTAGTGTTTTCCCATATTAGGGTTTTTTCATAGTCGTTAATTAATGGGTATAAGTTTGCCTTTGGTGACAGTAAAGTTAAAGGAATCAAATATATTAAATGCAGTGTTTCTTCCTAACCTATTTCCTATTCCCCAAATTTGACAGTTGACAGAATGTTTAAGCCTTAAAAGGAGAGTTTTGTAAATAACACAATGAAAATATGCATTTTTCACTTTTTCAAGCTAAAGATTTCAAATAGCAAAATTAGTGTGACTCTAATTCTAAATATATTCCAAAGCTTATGTTTTTTTTTTTTAATGGTATTGATAGAGTGTACGTACGTCCATTAATTCTTTGAAAACTCGCAGCAATGAGATTTTTTGTATAGTGTCCAACAGAGGTAAAATAAAAGAAGTAATATAATGAGAACATGGTTCAAAACCCATTTGATCTGTGTTTAGAGAGTGTTAAAAAGAGAGAGAGAGAGATCTGAAGAATGTGAAACCTAATGTGATTGATTTGGAAAAACAATCTTGGCAGTGTTAATAATTCTTACATCCTGAATAACAAAACATATCATGAACACAATTTCCTTTTGATGAATTTAGGATTTAATGCTTTCTATAGGAGAAGAAAAGCAAGTAGATTTAGCCACTGAAAGTTGAGGTCAATCAGGCCTCAGCTCATTGAAATACAAGAGTATTTTGGTTCTTCACCATTGGTCTTGATAATACTGATTACATGTCTTTAGTTAAGATCTTATATTTTCCTTGCAAAAAATCTTAAAGGTTGCATAAGTTTAAAATTTTCACCTAATTGTTAAAGACTCTATAAAATATGTTTGAATTTGTAGAAAGAACTCATCTTATTTGTATTCTGAAGCAATCAGTACCATAAGGACAATTGCAGATTGTAATACCACATTCTTCAGTTCCACCATATGATTTCAATTTAAAAGATAGTCTCCGGTTGTTGTTTCCCAGAAAGTGCCTCTTACCCAGGATTTTCCACAAACTGTGCAGTTATGGGAGCATATAATCAGAGTGATAGCAATATAATTTCCAAAAGAAACCTTTAACTTTTATTGGAACTCGATGTATTTCTTTAGTTTAGAAAAATGATTTGGGTACGGAGTTCCAGCCTAGACTTCTTTCCAGAAGCCTGGGTTCAGAGTGCCCATCATGGCTCAGTGGTAACAAACCCGACTAGTATCCATGAGGATGTGGGTTCGATCCCTGGCTTCACTCAGTGGGCTAAAGATCTGGCATTGCTCTGAGCTGTCGTGTATGTTGCAGATGCGGCTCGGATCCTGTGTTGTTGTGCCTATGGCATAGGCCGGCAGCTGTAGTTCCAATTCGGTCCCTAGCCTGGGAACTTCCATATGCTGTAGGTGCGGCCCTTAAAACAACAACAACAACAACAAAAGCAGAAGCCCAGGTTCACGGGTCACTCACTACCTGACTTGTTGACATGGGTCTTTAATGACCCAACAAAGGGAACTCAGCTGAAACAGAATTTTTTGAATTGGAAAAATTTGTCCTATAACATTGTGTGTAACATGTTGTACAATGTGCTACTTTGACATATAAGTTGTAAAACATATGCCACTGTAGCAATGTTTATCAAATTATGCAATCGTAATACAATATCAGTGTTTATATTCTCTATAGCATGCATTGGATCTATATGGCTTATTTATTACTCATTTCAAGCTTGCTCCCTTAAACAATATCAGTCTTATCCTCCCAGCTTTCTATCCTGTGGTAACCACCATTTTTTTCTCTATAAAATGAAATTCTTAATTTCTATACCAATCTCTTCCAATCCTGTACTCCACTCAGTCTTTCTCATTGGGTAGCAAATGGCATCGTTCTTTTGCTTAAGTCAGTCACCATGGAGTCTTAATTGGTTTCTCATTTCAAAATTTTAATTACTTACTTTTTACCACTATGAGCAGGTACTGTTGCCTCATAATTGTAATGGGCTTCTGTATTGTCAACAGACTATTCTTTTTCCCTTTTTTTTTTTTTTCTTTTTTAGTGCTGCACTTTGGCATATGGAAGTTCCCAGGCTAGGAACCAAATCTGAGCCTCAACTGCTGGCCTACACCATAGGCACAGCAATGCCTGATCTGAGCTGCATCTGAGACTTACACCACAGCTCAGGGCAATGCCGGATCCTTAACCCACTGAGCAAGACCAGGGATCGAACCCACATCTTCATGGATACTAGTCGGGTTCTTTACCCCTGGGCCACAACAGGAAATCCAACAGGCTATTCTTTACATAGCAGGCAAAGTAGTTTTTGAAAACAAAATGATAATTATGGATTACCCCTGCTTACCAGCTTCTGGCATCTGACCCTGTTTAACTCTCTATATTGATCCCGTACTATGTTCCATCTCACTCACTGGGAGGGGCCATCCCAAAGCATCAAATATTAGGTAACTATCCAGTTATTCTCTGTCTTATAAACATAAGGATTATTTTCATGGTACAATATTATTATTCAGTGATATTTTATTGTTAATTTATTTACTCATAGAAATAGGAGTTCCTGGTGTAGCTCAGCAGTAATGAACCCACCTAACCGTGAGGACGTGGGTTTGATCCCTGGCCCCACTCAGTCGGTTAAGGATCCACCCCATTGTCATGACCTGCAGAGTAGGTCACAGACACAGCTCAAATCTGGCATTGCTATAGTGTAGCCAGCAGCTCCTATTCAACCCCTAGCCTGGGAACTTCCATATGCCACGGGTGAGGCCCTACCTAAAAAGAAAAAAAAAAAATTTACATATGTATTTATTGTCCTGATGATAAGATTCACAAGAGCAAGCAACTGATCTTTTTATCATCAAGCTACCCTTAACACTTACAATAGTAACCAATACAAAGTAAGTATTAATAAAAATATTTCATGAATAATGTCTAAATGAATAAGACATATTGGTAATTTGTTTTACGTTGCTGACTCATTACTGTTTTGAGAGCTGTATAACATAACAAACTATATTATTTTTTAGATTTACTTTGTACAGAGTCAGTATATGAAATCATGAACTGAGACTTAAAATGAGAAGCTTTGTAAGCTGTACTCCCCCGAAACTCCTAATCATTTTATTTCCATTTCACTTATCTTAATTACTTGATGTGTTGTAATTAAATTAATTTACCTATTTATTATACCTTGGGTTCTTCTGGTCTATCAATTATAATATATATACTCTATATGGTTAGAAAATTTGTCTATTTGTTTACAATTGAAATACTTTGTCATTTGAAATACTGCCCAGTACATACAGATACCCAATAAATATTTGTTGATAAGTGAATATTTGATCATCTCAATTTTCTAAGTTCTTGATAAGTAAGGTACATATTTCATTTTTGTTGTTGTTGTTGTTTCTAGGGCCGCATCTGCAGCATATGGAGGTTCCCAGGCTAGGGGTCTAATTGGAGCTGTAGCTGCCGGCCTACACCGCAGCCACAGCAATGCCACATCCGACCTGCAACATGGGATCCAACCTACAGCACAGCTCACGGCAACGCCAGATCCTAACCCACTGAGTGAGGCTAGGGATCGAACCCATAACCTCATGGTTCCTAGTCAGATTCCTTAACGACTGAGCCATGATGGGAACTCCAGGAATATATTTCAAAGTTCATGAGAAAAATGATTTTCTATATTTGCACTCTGATATTTCAGCAATGATATATAATTAATATGGAACACAATTTTTGGATAAAGCTGTAAATGATGTAGAAATAAGGAAGAATCCTTTGTATTTAATTTTATTATTAGTATATAAATTACACTAGATTTATCTTAAAATGTATTGAGAGATGTACAGACCCTCTAAATACTTCCTGAAACAATTCTGAACCTCTCCACAATAGTTAACTAAAGAAGGAAAACACTATTTCATTAAACTGAAGTTATGTAGTTTTCTTAAGCATTATCTCTACTTGCAACTGCTGAGTTACACGGTGAAGCTTTAATTTTATAGTATCTTACTCATTTGAATGTTGCTCTGAGCTATTTGAAGCATTTACCTAAATCCTTACTTTACATTTATCCATGTGCCTGAATTACATCTGTTATTAAACTCTAGTTTATGCACCTTAGTTAGCAGTGCCATCAAGAAAGTACATTATCTGAGTTCCCATCGTGGCTCAGCAGAAATGAATCTGATTAGCATCCATGAGGACGCAGGTTCAGTCCCTGGCCTTGTTCCGTGGGTTAAGGATCCAGTGTTACTGTGGTTGTGGTGTAGGCCATTGGCTACAGCTCCGATTCAACTCCGTATGCCTTGGGTGCAGCCCTACAATTACAAAAAAAAAAAAAAAAGGAAAGTACATTATTTAATTTTTATTGAAGTACTTTGTGATAAGCAACACACTGCCCTGTATTATTATGTCTCTTAATATTATTATTTATAAATGACATATATTATGTCATTTAATATTTATCAGCATTACCTAGAAAACACACTTGGACTTGCAGTAAGTAAATATTCATCTGTCACCTGCTTTTTGCATGGTTTTCTGTTAAGTACAATAAGGAATATAAACAATCCATAAACCGTGTTTTCTGCATTCTTTTTTTTTTTTTTTTTTTTTTTCGCTTTTAGGGCTGCATCTGTGGCACATGGAAGTTCCCAGGCTAGGGGCTGAATCAGACCTGAGGCTGCCAGCCTATAGCATTGCAGGATCCGAGCTGTGTCTGTGACCTACATCACAGCTCAGGGCAATGCCAGATCCTCAACCCACTGAGCAAGGCCAGGGTTCAAACCTGCATCCTCATGGATACTACTCAGATTCATTATTGCTGAGTCACAACTGGAACTCCCATTTTCTGTATTCTTATAACTTGTATCTGCAATGACCACATATATAATAAATTTAACTAACTGCAATAAATGACACAATGTATAAATTGTTGCCCATGAGTGGCATAGAAAACAAGTTCTATAAGAGATCAGAAGAGGTGAGATAACTCCTAGAAGAGGGAATTAAGGAGGCTTAATAAGAGAGGTGGCCCTTGAGCTGCACTTCCAATAGTAAGTAAAAAACCAAGTAGAATATCCAAGACCAGAAATTCCCTTGTGGCGCAGCTGGTTAATGATCCAGGGTTGTCACTGCAGCAGCTCAGGTCACTGCTGGGGCGTGGGTCCTATCCCTGGTGCAGGAACTTCCACATGCAGCACATATGGTAAAAGAAAAGAAGGCCAGAAATGTAAGCAAGAGAATTGAACTAATTAAAATTAAGTGATTTGTGCAGAAAATGCAAGAAAAATAATTTAGGGATAGATGACTTGAATGACATGCCAAGGTTTAGGACCTTAAATAATTGTTAGCTGCATAATATTAGGGGCATTTAGGGGTGATGCTATGGTGATGACCATATGAAGAGTGGTTTGGAGAAGCAAGGGATTAAAAGCCGAAATCTGAATTAGAACTTTTGGCAATGAATTGGTTGTGAATTAACGAAGGCCTTGACTAAAACATTGGTAATATTAATGAAAAAGAACATTATTTATATTTTTTTCCCTCTTGATTCCATAACTTTTTCTGGATGGACTTCTTCAGAATATTCCTGGAACTTGAAACACATGTCTGTCCTCCCTGAATCCAATTCTGCAAGTCTAAGTGAAATGAGTTTCATAAACTTGATATGAACTCATTAACTTCATCAGTGAAGGTGTGAAAGGCTGCAGTCTTACTTTTCCCAGCCAAGTGGATTGTCTATAATAAAACACCTATCACTTCAGGGATTTTAAATTAGCAAGCCATCTGGCAGAAAAGAAAATTAATGAGGACAGCATTACTCATGAGGGAGGGCTTGGGTTTGACTCAGAGGGCTAAACAGCATTGAGGATGATCTGGTTATTTTTTCTAAGTTCAGTTCTTATTAAAATGCCATACCCCTAAGTGTCACAGTTTTTAATAGATTTCTCTGTCATAAAATCAAAAATATGTATGCAAAAATAGGTAAGTGATTATGAATTAGATGTAGATGCCACTGATTAGTGCATGTCATGATGGTACCATGTGAAGGTCTCATCAAGGGTTCAGATTCATTCTTACCAAGAAGCACCTATTAAAGTCCAGTGGTGCATTAACACAATCACTCAATCACTTGCCTGTAGTATACTCTTAATATGGCTCCCTTGATGATGCAGGCCTATCACTGTTTAAGAAAAACAGGAGTTCCTTTGTGGCCTAGTGGTTAAGGATCTGGGGCTGACACTGCTGTGGTGCAGGTTCTATCCTGGCAAAACCTGGTGTCGAAGAAGAGGTGGGAGCACTCAGTCAATGACAGCTGATAGAAAGGTAACTGATTTAGTCTTGCGGAAAAGCAATTTGGCAGTGTTGCTAAAAATGAAGTGTTTCTAACTTTTCGCCTGTTAGTGTCTTGTGGATTTGTCCATATAATAATAATTAATTAAAAAAATCCCTGTTATCAATGCAGTCAAGGAGTTCCTGCTGTGGCACCCTGGGAATGGCAGCATCTCTGCAGTGCCAGGATGCAGGTTTCATTCCCAGCCTGGCACAGAGGTTAAAGGATCCTGTGTTTGCCATAGCTGCACCATAGGTCACAACTGCAGCTCAGATGTAGTCCCTGACCTGGGAACTCCATAGGCCTTGGGGTAGCCAAAGAAGAAAAAAAAAAAAATGAGTTGAGGAAGCATGGCATAATTGTAGGTTGAAATTTTTTCAAGTTTATGACAGGAGTTTTGAAGAAACGTTGCACAAAGAATAAAGGGGCAGGGGGCCAGTATTTGGACTTGACATGCAGAGCGTGAAATGTGGACTTTCACTTTATATCCACCTGGTGTAAATACAGTCCTAGATTTACATACACAGAATTGAAATATGTATAGCACACAGTTTTAATCTTGTTTCACACTACCTGATGGAAATTCTTAGATGGAAGCTTATGAGTAATATTTCTATGTATTTTTATAATATCCAAATTTTCTATGATGAATATATATTACTTTATAAATAGGAAAACAAGCAATAAATGCTGTACTAAAAAAAAAAACAAAAACAAAACACTGTAAGTTCCCTTTGTGGCTCAGCAGAAAACCAATCTGATTAGTATCCATGAGGATGCAGGTTTGATCCCTGGCTTCACTCAGTGATTTAAGGATCCAGCATTGCTATGAGCTGTGGTGTAGGTCAGATGTGGCTGTGATCTGGCGTTGCTGTGGCTGTGGTATAGGCCAGTAGCTACAGCTCTGATTCGACCCCTAGCCTGGGAACCTCCATAACCTCAGGTGAGGCCCTAAAAAAAAAAAAATCACTGAAGAGATAAGCAACTCATACAGTTGTTCTGCTCAATCCATTTTAATCTGGTACGTGAAGCACAGCCATGTGGAGCACCTAATAGTAAACGTCTTAACACAAATGGCAGATGGACTTTTTCCCCAAATTCTTCTTGGCTGTCCAACTTATGTCATGTAAAACTCTATTGCTACTAAATAATTGTACTTCGCTATTCTTTGTCCTATTTGGCCTCCCAGACACTTAATTGTCATATATTATCCCCCATGTATTTCTATCCTTATTTTCCAAAGTTACGTCATAATTGTCTTTGTTTGAGTTCTCCCATAAACAGGACCTGACACACAAATCTGGTATAGGTATTTTTGAGGGGAGTACATTCCAGAAAGCTGTTACAGGGAAAAGTGATGAAGTAGGAAAGGGCAATTAAAAGCACATTCTCCAGGTCGCAGCTATAGGAAACAGGGGCTCAACTCAGCCAGGTCCTCCGATAAATACCTAGAATGCCTCCAAACAGTGTCCACAGAGAAGATGGCTAAAGTATTAATGCATCAGATCCAACTCCCTTGGCATGAACACTGCTGCAAGGCAATGCCTACATGTGAGCTGAGGAGGCTTCTGCATCTTCAATAAAAATAACAGGATAGAAACGCAGCAAAATTTCTCATGTTCCAGGAGGGATGCTGTCAGCACACACGGAAGTGTCTGCCACCCCTGCAACGGAAAGTAGGGGTAGGGGTGAGAGGATGTGTCTCAGGTCAGCAAGAGCATCTGCTCCAGCCCACCCTTAAACCACGAAGATCTACTTGCAACCCAAGCAGATTACACTATTTTGTCAATTGCTCTTCAAGGTGGTAATAAGTCTCTTAATAAGACTAAGCAATTAAGGTTAATGACACAAGCTACAGTACCCACTGCTGCAACTTTCCCAGAGGCCATAAATAATGATTATTATCTCCTAGAGTGCTCTGTCTAGATTGCTCTTACCTTTCCAGCACTGTAGCTGGTCTAGGTATTTGTCCAGTCAAATGATGGAGAGCTTCCTTCTTGAGGAGTCTGGGACTCTGGATGCCTTTTATATATCAATGTTTCCTTGCTGACAAATGCTCTATTAAGACTCCCTATTCTAGATGGGAGTCTTTAAAGATTCTAGGGTCCTTTGCTCATACTGTTTCCTCTACTTGGGGTGCCTTTGCTTTCAACTCCACACGGTGAAACAAAATGTGTCTTAACAAAGACTGGTGAAGTGCTTGCTATCTTACCTACCAAGCTTTTGCTATTTCCTCTGTCCCAAATATTCTTCTGTATTCTCTCACAGACCTCCTCACACCTCACAGTTGCAATATTCATCTTCTTCTTTGAAAATCCATAACTCCTCGTCTATACCTCTGCGATACCAGCAGCTGTTCCTATTATTTGTGTACCCCAATTACTTTAGCTCCACACTTCAGTTGTTGAGCTTTGTTGCATTTAAAGAGGCATTCCTCTTAAGCCTCCCTTGTTCTCCTGATTTTGTGTTTTAAATACCCAAAGAAGAGCATGTGCCTCCACTCAGGGGAATGTACTTTGTGGAAGGACAAAGGCCAATGGCTTAAATATTCTCCTGTCATGACAACCTGTTCTATATCTCCCCTGCTAGAGCATGAACTCCTTGAGAATGGGAACCATGTCATATTGGTCAGCATTACCCTCAGAACAGTGTCTGACATATACTAGGGATTCAATAAATAACTGAGCAAATAAATTATGCAAATATTATTTATCTCACAGTGGTGTTGAGAGAATAAAAGAATAAATCATTTAAAATACATGTTACAGGAATTCCCATCATACTGGCTTGAACCCAACTAATATCCATGAGGACACAGGTTTGATCCCTGGCCTTGCTCGATGGGTTAAGGATCCATCGTTGCCATGAGCTGTGATGTAGGTCAGAGACTGCAGCTTGGATCTGACATTGCTGTGGCTATGGTGTAGGCCAGCAGCTGCAGCGCCAATTTGACCCCTAGCCTGGGAACCTGCATATGCCGTAGGTTCATCCCTAAAAAGACAAAAAAAAATAATAATAAAATAAAATACATGTTACAAAGTGTTATCATATTATTATTGTCATTAACACTGACCAAGTGGTTTGTTTAATTGAGGAAAGATCCAAAATACACAGCATGGAGTGAGTCTATAAGTGCCATTCTTTTTCCAATAGCATTTGCTCATTTTGTGTCTCTGTGGAACATTTTGATAATTCACACAGTACATCAGGCTTTTTCATTATTATTGTATTTTTATGGTGATCTTTGGTCAGTGATCTTTGGTGTTACTACTATAATTTGCTCAAGGCTCAGATGATAGTATGTTTTAGCAGTCAAGTATTTTTTAATTATGTGCATTTTTTAGACATAATGGTATTGCTCACATAATAGATAACAGTCTAGTATAAATATAACTTTTATATGCACTAGGGAACAAAAAAAAAATCTATGTGAATCACTCTATTGCAATATCCACTTTATTGCGGTGGTCCGAAATCAAACCCTCAATATCTTCAAGTTGTACCTGAATATGGGAAGAAATCTGAAGGGTAAAAAAAATTCTTAATTACCAGCTTCACATTACAGAAGGAAGCTTTAAAAATTGAAAATCAGTTTTAAGGAAGCTTTATTATCTAATGAAACAGATGATAATTCTGAAGATTACTACCTAGGGAGTGCCACAGGAAATTAATATTTAATATTAACTTGTTAATACTTGGCTCCACAGTAAGAGATTAAAAGATAAGATTTACAAGTAAACTTCTTGTGGTCTTGCTGTACAAATAGCTCTTGCTGGAGCTATGCGCATAGACCCTAAAAAAATAGTTAATTGATGTGGGAACTTTCTTTTAATATATTCCTTTCCATATTTTCTCAGTGTTCTCTCTCTCTCTCTCTCTCTCTCTCTCTCTCTTTCTCTCTCTCTCTCTCTCTCTCTCTCTCTCTTTGGCTGCGCTGGCAGCATACGGAAGTTCCCGTGCCTGGAATGAAAACTGCACCACAGCAGTGACCCAAGCTGCTGAAGTGACAATGCCAGATCCTTAACCTACTGTGCCACAAGAGGACTCCAATATTCTCACTTTTTTTTCTGTCTCTCTCTCTCTCTCTCTTTTTTTTAAGGGCTGCACCCACAGCATATGGAGGTTCTCAGGTTAGGGGTCGATTCCGAGCTGTAGCTGCCAACCTACGCCACAGCCACAGCAACGCTGGATCTGAGCTGCATCTGTGACCTATACCACAGCTCCTTAACCAATTAAGTGAGGCCAGGGATCGGACCTGAGCCTTCATGGATGCTAGTAAGATTGGTTTCTGCTGAACCATGAGAGGAACTCCTTCTCGCTTCTTGATCATACCAGCTTCTTTCTGTTTTCTTTCCTCACTAAAAAACAAACATTTTCATTCAGGCAGCAAAGCAAATAGTATACTTCTATCAAGTATGGTTATTAATTAGGATCAATTGTTATCTCTGTTATCCTTTTCCAGTCTGCAACTAAGAGAAGAAATTGAGGCAATTTTGTGTACTTGAAAGAAGCTAAATATTTAAATTCTTTTTCTTTCATGATTTGCAGATTTGGATTTGCCATGTAACTTCCATCTGTTTTATTTATTTTATCTATGAGTGAATTATTTTTATTTGTCTCATCTGAAAATAAGATGAAGAGCATATGTGAAATTATGTCTCAGCATCTACCAAAGGCACAGGGCTAAAGGCCATGATTCTATTAAAATGATTATTGACATCATATTTCTAATTGATCCCAATAGCTCACCTGAATGGACTTGCTACGTATTTTACATATGTGAAATTCAAAAAGGTGTTGAGTTGTTCCTTCCCAAATCCGATTGCGAAAGGCAAATGAGTATTTAAAATCTCAATATGAAATAGAAAATCCATATTAGGAGGATGCTTCTATGGTTACTGTTCTTTCCAATTTAATTTTATACCAGGAGATCTATTTTTATCTTCAAGTTAAAATAAGGCCCAAACATCCGCCTTTTCATTTCCCTGTTCCCAAACACAGTTTTTCAGATAAGAAATAAGACAGGATATTAAGGAGGTGATTAATAAAATGTATTCTTAACGTAATGGACTTTAAATCTCTCATTTTAATACAGTAATACTTCACTATCTGTGTCCCAAGGTTATGTGTCTCTCCATATTCTATCTTATCTTTGCAGCGTGCATTAAAAAACATTATATATATAATATAGATACACACACATACACACATTTGATATATATATATAGCTTAAAAGCAGACACCTAGAAGGTTGAGACAGTACCCTATTCTTCCCCTTCACAGACACTTTATTCATCTCTAGATTTTGTCCTGAGAGCTATTTATTAGGTAAAATGTAACTCTCAAACTAATTCCATGGACTTTTTTTTTCCACTTCTGTTTCTTGTGTTTTGGGCTGGAGCAGTCCCCAGGGAAGACGACAGATACAGATCTCATCCCCACTCCCATCTTTGCCTGCAGGAGATTTTGGTGATTCAAGTTGGGGTAGGATATTTGCAGCCAGACTTTTATAAACCTTCACTTATAACAAGCCAGAGTGACAGTTTTCATGAGACATGCTTCATTGACCAACCATTTTATTGCAAGGCACAAGAATTTCAGAAAACCTACTTTAGGTTTTTTGTGATGGGACTATTTCTAGGACTTCCAGAAAACAGTCTCTCTTTTTGTTTCAGTTGCTTTCCAGCAAGGACTCTAACAGTTTAATAATATCTCCCATATCTTTAAAAGAAGCCAAAGTCTCATCAGCCCCAACTGTCTGTGCTGCCTCCAGGGTATGGTGGGGGTTGAAAGAAAAGAGTCAGCGGTGATGTCCTCATCTACAACCCTCTCTCTCACTTCAGCCACCCCAGCCATATATCCTGCTGGGGATATATGCAGTAAACACTTTTTCCAACATTGTGTTCCCTCCCCCTTCTCTTCCTCCTTCTTCTTTCTCTTTCTCCTTCTTCTCTTCCTTGTCTTCCTCCTCCCCTCCTCCTCCGCCTTCTTCTTCTGTCTTCAGCAAGAAGCAAGGAAATCTGTTGTTTTATGGCTGACTCTACTAGGTGGACAGATAAGATCATGCTCTCTCTTTTGAGGGCAAATGAGAAGGTATTATTTAAATAACTACTGACTGATTTCATCATTAGTATTAACGAGTAATAATAAGTTGAAGAAGGCAGTAAGCAAAAGGTTAAGAAGGGCCAGTAGGAATGTGGGAAGCAAAAAGTTGTTTATTAGTAATAATAAAAAAATAAGAATAAGAAAAAGATAACAATCACAATTCCTTTTTTGTATTTTCTATTATAGTTAATTTACAATGTTGTACCAATTTATGCTGTACAGCAAAGTGGGGACCCAGTCATACATATATATATATATATGTGTATATATATATATATATATATATACACATTCTTTTTCTCCTATCATCCCCCATCATGTTCTCATGTTCTTTCCCAAGAGATTGGACACAGTTCCCTTTGCTATACAGTAGGACCTCATGTGGGAAATGAAGAATTGTTTATTAGTAGTAATTATATGTAATTAGTAGTAGCAAATGAGCAGTAGTAAGACAAAAAAGAAAATAACCACAATTTCTCCCTCCCCTTTCCAAAGTTGCATCTCTATTTTTGCATTCATCTATAAATCCAGTCATTTTGCTCTGCAAATGTAATACTAATATTACAGATGTAGCAATCAGCATCTCAAAGTTCTATTAGATTAGAATTGAATTGAATTGAATGTAATATTTTGAATATGTCATAGAATAAATAAATTATATGAAAGTTGTATCCAAAAACCTACTGTCAGTGTATAGATGAAGACATAGTTTTATAGAAGCCCATATGAAAATGAGTTAGATTTCCTTGACTATAGTTAACAATGTGATATGTATGACTAAGAGTTAATGTCACTTTATGTGACATTAATAGAAGTAGAGAGCATAGAAGAAAGGACATAATAGTTCAGCTGCTCTCTGCACTTCTGGAGAATTCTGCCTCACTCTGGAGACTCATTTTTTTCTAAATGATCAAAATGATGAGATGACTCTAAATTACATTATTATCATATATTTAAAAACAAAAAAATATTTATGGAATGGAGATGGAGTAGAAGGAATAATAGAGTTCATTTACTTGAAGGACAGTTTAATGAGAGATGAATATGTTCCATTCTTTTCCTATTACACATTCCTCATGACAGAATTTTCATTTAACTCATTTCATGTTTATTGAGTGTTTACCACATTTATTCCTGGCCAGATAATGGGGTTGAGAATCAGAAATAGATACCAGTTCTGACTCTTTCACTCATTGTTATGTGACCTTGACAGTATTTCACTTTTCTGAGTTGCAGTATTCTCAACTGCAAGATGAGGTCAATCATACCTATTTCACAGTTGGTATTGATTATTAAATAAAGTAATACACAGAATATAACAGAGCCAAATTAACAGCAAGCACTTGATCTATTCTTGAGTATTGCTGGAACTAAGACTCAAGGTTTTTAGTAGATCCCCAGTGGAATGTACTAGGACCAAAATCTTAAAACTGTTGATATTTTTCTATTCAAATAAATAATAACTCTTTGTTTCCCATATTCTTACTAACCCTTCAACTTTTTTTTGGTTCACAAATGCCTCAGCAATTTTGATAAAACCTGAGTCCCCTCTCCATATGTATATGTTCACAAACAAAGCACACATGCACAAAATAGTGTAAAATATTTCAGGAGCTGGGAGTTTCTGTTGTGGCTCAGCACGTTATGAACCCGACTGGTATACATGAGGATGCAGGTTTTATCCCTGGCTTTGCTCAGTGGGTTAAGGATCCAGCGTTGCCATGAGCTGCGGTGTAGGTCTCAGATGCCACTCAGATCCCCTGTTGCTGTGACCATGGTGTAGGTCGCAGCAGCTGCGGCTCCAATTCGACCCCTAGCCTAGGAACTACCACATGCCGAAGGTGTGACCCTAAAAAAAAAAAAAAAAAGTCAGGAGCTGGATTGGGTTATTAAAATCCTCCCTTCAGTATATATCTTCAATAAGTGAAATTAAATTAAATTGGTATAATTTGAAATTTCACAAAGAAAGGCAAGGAATGAAAAAAGCATTTGTGAATCCTATTGGGAATGCTACTGTCTTTCTCAGTAATGATGTAATAAGGATAAGAGATAAGAGGTTGGAGATGTTATCTCAAGTCCAATTAAAAATTGGTCATTGAGCCATTTCCAAAGGATGCACTAAATATCCCTAGATATGGGATGGCAAAGGAATAGAAAGTTAATCCTTGTGCATTCACTGATTTTTAGACAATTTGTTTCTATTACACTGGAATCAATTTGAGAATTTATGTTTTATCAACAAGTCCTGTCACACCAATTTTCTAAATCTTTGTACACCCACGGTGTCTTTTGATAACATAAAAATAGTAATTTCTCATTTAATGTAATTTTAAAGAAATTACAAAATAAAATATTTGAATAAACATTAATTGAAAAATAGTTTTTTTTTAATTAAATTGACCCTCAAAGCTCACTCCCTCCATGCTCACTCCCTTCATGTCTTGTTGCCCTTATTAACTCCAGAATTTGTTAGGTACTTAAACAATTTTTTTTTTTTTTTTTAGGGCTGTACTTGCAGTATATGGAAGTTTCCAGGCTAGGGGTCAAATCGGAGCCATAGCTGCCAGCCTACACCACAGTCATAGCAACACGGGATCCGAGAGCCCTGTCTGTGACCTACACCGCAGCTTGTGGCAACACTGGATCCTTTAACTCACTGAGTGAGGCCCGGGCTTGAACCCACATCCTCATGAATACTAGTCAGATTCGTTTCCACTGAGCCACAGCGGGAACTCTTAAACAATTTTTTATAGCTCTGGCCCAGAGGGAAGCAAAAATGAATATGAAATTAGCAGTTATTTAATTTATTCTAATCAAACTTTCTTCTTCAGTTATTTCGGCGCCTACTGTCTGGTTTGCACAGGAGGCCATTTCTGTCCTTCTGCTAATGGAACCTGGTCCCTGATCCCAAGGGCAGCCACGTGACCCAAGTAGGGAAATTTGTAAACTGGATTTAAGAGCTTGGTCCAGAGGTGGGCATAATAACCCAAGAAAGGACAATTGGAATCACTCCCCTGGATTTTTAACTGGAACTATCATGCCTGTGTGTTGGAGTTGGTGTGTTATGTATTCACAAACGTATGAGAGATGGGGTCTGGATATAACATGTCAGCCTACACTCGCCTCACACAGACAGAATGCAAATAAACACAGAGGAGAGCAGAGGAGAGAGAGCCAGGACTCTCCTGAGAGTGTCAAGTTTGTATATGTCAGAGATGTCCTCCTGACTACAGGTCTACCTTCAATAGGTCCTGTCAATACATTTTCTTTTTATTTAAACTGGATCAAGTTGGGTTTTAATCATTTGCAATTGAAATGATTAATACAATTACTAAGAATTTCAGGTTATTTTTATTTTTGGTCTTCAAACTTATTTAAGCAATGGAATCTTTCAAACAGTAGGGAGTTCCCTAGTGGCTCTGTAGGTTAAGGATTTGGCATTATCCCTGCTATGTCTTTGGTTACCGCTGTTGTGTAGGTCCGATCCCTGGCCTGAGAACTTCTGCATGCCAGAGGCACAGCCAATAAAAACAAAAAAACAAAATAGTAGATGGATCCTCTGCCAACAAAAAAAAAAGTTGCATGGAGTTCCCATCGTGGCTCAGTGGTTAATGAATCTGACTAGGAACCATGAGGTTGTGGGTTCAATTCCTGGCCTTGCTCAGTGGGTTAAGGATCCGACGTTGCCACGAGCTGTGGTGTAGGTCACAGACGTGGCTCGGATCCCGCATTGCTGCGGTTGCGGCATAGGCCGGTGGCTACAGCTCCGATTAGACTCCTAGCCTGGGAATCTCCATATGCCTCAGGTGTAGCCCTAGAAAAGACAAAAAGACAAAGAAAAAAAAAAAAAAGTTGCATGGTTTGAAGGAGGTCCAGAGTATCCTGGTCTTCTAGTGCTTTCTTGGGCTTCCCTTTGCCCTCGAAGTGACTTCCTCACTGTCTGCAAAAATGCCTTAGTCTCTGCAAAACACTCTCTAAAAGTGACTGGGAAAGTTTTCTTGGGGACAAAAGCATACATCATATTTCATCTGTCTCTCTTTTTTAATTTCAGCTTTATTGCATACAATTGTCATATAAAATTATAAAATATTTAAAGTGTGTCACATTGTGTACCCACCTAATTAACATACCTCCCACCTCATATATTTATCTATGTGTATGTTTTACTCTCTTAGCAAATTTCAGTTATATGACACAGTGTTAACAACTATGTCACCATGTTTTACATTAGATCCTGACACCTTATTGGTCTTACAGCTGTGAGTTTGTACCCTTCTAGCAGTCTCTATTTCCCCCAAATCTTGCCCCAACAACCGCTTTTCTATTCTTCATTTCTAGGAGTTTGATTTTGCTTCTATATTCTGCAGGCTGTTTTTTAAATAGATATAAACACGAGGATAGCTGCATCTTTCTACCACACTTTGCTCTAGTTAGCGATCTCTCTAAACAATGTCTTTCTCCTCATACTATTTTGGGTGAAGTACCTGTTACCTAATATGTTGTGTGAAAAATTCTGTGACAGAATAATTACCACTTTAGAGAAACATGTATGATTCCACTATTTTCCAAATGTAAATATGAAATTTGGTTATATATATATATTTGGAAAGAGTATTGAAATGATTTGTATCATATTATTATGTTTTCAATTTTTACTTGCTAGAACACCAGGCTTTAATATTATACAAAATATAACAAATCCAAGTTTTAAATTGACTTCTTAATTTTAAAACAAAAGTTTTATAGACCATATTTATAAAAAAAAGGAAAATGTGGAAAGTTTCTCTAAGTAGATTTTCTTGTTGATAATTAAGCTTGAGGAGGGAAATGCAGTATGAAAATTTAACTTTATGATAGTGAATATAGCTGTGCTTTAGAGTCAATTATTCCTTAAAATAGGAAATGGTTAAATAAATTTCAACTTCAGATAATGAGCCAACTTCATTTTAGTAGAATGCCTTTCATATGGAAGTCAAGAAGGTTGGTACAATAATGATAATGATGATGTTTTTAATTTGAACCTCATGAGGCATCAGTTATTACAATTAAAGCAAATTAGAAATGAAAAAACATAATCAATACAAATATAGCAACTTGAAGTCAGCAGTTTTTTTCAGTGTATAGTAGTCATTATTGGTTTTGTCCACCCAGCAACTTCTCCTTTTTGATACGGCATTTCAAATTTTGTATAGAGAAATATACTCTACCCACATTCAGGCAACAACGTTGAGAAGGGACAAGACTGCATTAGAAATTAACCTGGCCAAACAAAGCCACACAGACACATGAAATGGTTGGAAAGGTGAGCATCTGACTCAAATTCATCCACTCGAAGAGAATCCCAGGGCTTATAAGGGGGCCGCTAGAAATAGATGCTCTATGTTTTAAACTGGAATGGAGAACCTAGAAATAAGTTCAGGTATTTATGGTCAGCCAACCTTTGACAAGGATTCAAAAAATGTACATTGGGGGGAAAATAATTTCTTTAATAAATAGTGTTGGGCAGAGTTCCTGTCATGGCTCAGCGGAAACAAATCTAATATCCATGAGGACACAGGTTCAATCCCCGGCCTCACTCAGTGGGTTGAGGATCCAGCATGGCCCTGAGCTGTGGTGTAGGTCGCAGATGCAGCTCGGATCCTGAGTTGCTGTGGCTGTGGCTGTGGCCAGCAGTTACAGCTCTGATTTGATCCCTAACCTTGGAGCCTCCATATGCCATGGGTAGGGCCCTAAAAAGGCTAAATAAATAAATAGTGTTGGGAAAGCCAGATATCAACATGCAGAAGAATGACATTGGACACTTATACCACATATAAAAAATGAACTCAAAATTTAGATTGGGCTTATATATAAGACCTGAAACCACAATTCTTTTTTTTTTTTTTTGTCCTTTTAGGGCTGCACCCACAGCATATGGAGGTTCCCAGGCTAGGGGTACAATCAGAGCTGTAGCTGCCAGCCTACACCACAGCCACAGTATTGCCAGATCCAAGCCTTGCCTGTGACCTGCACCACAGCTCACCGCAACACCGGATCCTTAACCCACTGAGTGAGAGCAGGAATTGAACCTGTGTCCTCATGGTTAATAGTCAGATACATTTCCACTGAGCCATGATGGGAACTCTATGAAACCATAATTTTTTAGAAGAAAAAAGATAGGGAAAAATCTTGAATTGGGATGAGCAGTGATTCTTTTGGATATGACACCAAAAGCAAAGGCAACAAAATCAAAAACAGACAGGTGGGGTCCCCATTGTGGCTCAACAGAAACGAAACTCTACAGAAATGAAACTCAACAGACACGAAACCCACTAATGTCCATGAGGGTGACACTTTGATCCCTGGCCCTGCTCAGTGGGTTAAGGATCTGGCGTTGCTCTGAGCTGTGGTATAAGGTCACAGATGCAGCTCGGATCTGGCTTTGCTGTGGCTGTGGCATAGGCTGGCTGCTCCAGCTCCAGTTCAACCCCTAACTGGGGACTTCCAAATGCCACAGGTACAGCCCTAAAAAACAAAAACAAAAACAAAACAAAACAAAACAAAAAACCAAAAAACACATAGACAAGTGGGATTGCATTAAACTAAAAAACTTCTGCACAGCAAGGGAAACAGTCAACAGAATAAAAAGGCAACCTAGAGAATGGTAGAAAATATTTGCAAGCCTTATATCTGATAAGCAGTTAATATCAGATTAACCCAATAGCAACAACAAAAAAATTAACCCAATTGAAAAATAGGCCAGGAAACTGAATAGACATTTCTCCAAAGATATATGAATGGTCAACAGGTATATAAAATGTGCTCAACATCGTTAATCATCATGGAAATGCAAATCTAAATCAAAATTACATACCACCTCATATCTGTTAGGATGGCTATTATCAAAAAGACATGATAAAAATGTTGATGAGGATGTGGAAACAAAGGAACCTCTATTCTGTTGGTGAGCATGTAAACTGGTATAGCTGTTATGGAAAACGATATGCAAAAAATTACAAAATGGAACTATCATCTGATCCACCAATCCCACTTTCATGTATTCATCCAAAGGAAACAAAACCAGTTATCTCAAAGAGATATCTGTATTCCTATATTCATTACATCATATTCACAAAAGCCAACACATGGAAACAACCTAAGTGTCCATTGACAGATGAATGGATAGAAAAAACATGGCATCCATAAGATGGAACATTATGCAGCAATGAGAAAAAAGGAAAATATGTCATTTTTGATAATGTGAATGAAACTGAAAGACATTATTCTAAATGAAACAATGCAGATATAGAAAGACAAATACTGCATGGTCTAACTTATATGTGAAATCTTAAAAACTCAAACACACAGAAACAGAATAGAATGGTGATTGCCAAGGCCTGGATGGTGGGAAAAAATGGGGAGATGTTGGTGACAGGGTACACAAGTTTGGTTTTGAGGGTTGAATGAGTTCTGGAGATCTAAAGGCAGGGTGGTGAGTATTGTTAAAAATGCCATATTATATACTTGAAATTTGCTAAGAGTTGTTTTTAAGTGTTCTCATCACAAAAAATTAGTACCTATGTGAGCCAGTGCATATATTAATTAGCTTGACTGTAATAATTATTTTAAAATGTTTATCAACATATTTCATTGTACACTGTAAATGTACACAATTTTTGTCAAGTTTATCTCAAGTCTGGGAAAATTCTGAGTCTTTAAATAGTGACTTGGCAAAGGACTAAGACCAGAGAGATTATTATCCAGAAGATAAAGCTTTATGGAAAATTTTGAGCTTAATATCTATGTTAAGGAATGAATAAGGTCAGAGTTTGTAAGAGGAGTAGGGGCCATTTGATAGGGAGCCAACATCAGAAGTGGTCCTAAGGCATTCTGCACATAGCCATTCTACACTTATCTGGAAGAAATTTTAGTTTCTGGCATGTGTACATATTTTTCCCTATTTCAGATACAAATGTAGATTATTTTTCTTGCCTATGGATACTTTTATTTAGAACTTAGAATGGGTGGAATTGGAGGCATATATTCAAGCTTGCATCTTAATTGAAGTCTAATAATTAAGTTGAATAGCACATATCAGGAGCTGAAAAACTTTTACTGGGCTCTTATAAGTAGGAATTCATCCGGTTAAGGAATGAGAAAGACATCGTAGATTTCATGAGGCAGGAAATGGCAGACGCGACCCATATGACTATATTTTAGTAATTATAAGAGGATTTATTAAGGAAATCAGTCTGGAAAGGTAAGTGGTGGTAGGTAATGAGAATTTTAATGCCATGCTCAGGATTTTAATCTTTTTCCTTTACAAAACCGAGTTCCTGGAATATTTGTGAGGGTGACTGTGATTTGATAGAAATCTAGCTAGAATATGAATAAATAGTTATGATGGAAAATGGACTGCAGGATTAGAGACACTGGAGAATATGAACTAGGGGATTAGATACTAAAAGTAGACTGGTAAAGACCTATACATAAACTAAACATAGACCACAGTGGAGGGTGGAGTAGGGGGTGGAGGGTGGTCGTGTACAGGAAGATGGGAGAACACTATTGATTTGGTTATAGGTTTCTTCTACAATTGCATTGTTTTTCTTGCTTTTTTGTTTTGTCTTAAACCTTGATGAAAAGTAACTTAAAATGCTACTTTCCTTCAGTGTCCAAGTCAAAAATCCTCTGACCAGTATGTCTCTAAATTTGATCCCAATCCCTTCTCTGATCCCATCTACTGAGTCTCCCCTTCATTCTTTTCCTTCCAGCCGGGCTGCACATCCTGTCTTTTTTTTTTTTTTCACTGAAGTGTAGTTGATTTACAATGTTATGTCAATTTCTGCTATATAGCAAAGTCCTCCAGTCATACATATATATATAAATATATGTACATTCTTTCTCATATTATCTTCCATCATGTTCTATCACAAGAGACTGGATATAGTTCCCTGTGCTGTACAGTAGGACCTCATTGCCCATCCATTCTAAATGTAATAGTGCTTCTACTAACCCCAAACTCCCAGTCCACCCTGCCTTTTTTTGAACTTGCCAGACATACTTCTGGCTCACTGTCACACTTACTGTTTCTTTCACTTGGGGTGTTATGCCTTCAGAAATCTGCATATCTTATTCCTTCACCTCCTGGTTTTCATGCAAATGCTACCTATCTAATTTTCCAGAGAGGGAGGTAGAGCAGAGATGAATTTTTAGGGCAGTGAAACTACTCTGCATGATATTATAAAGGTGGATACATGTCATTGTAAATTTGCCCTAAACTACAGAATGTGCAACAGCAAGACTGAACTCTGATGTAAATAAACTATAGGCTTTGGATGATAATGATGCATCAGTGTGGGCAATCAATCGTAACAAATGTACCACTCTGAGAGGGGATATTGATAATGAGGAGGGCTATGCATGTGTAGGACAGGGCTGAGATATCCGATATATTAGCTGAGAAATCTCTGTACCTTCCTTTCAATTTTACTATGAGCTTAAAACTGCTATTGAAAAAAAAAATAGTCTATTGGGAGTTCCCATTGTGGCTCAGCAGTAAGGGACCAGACTAGCATCCATGAGGATGCAGGTTCGAACCCTGGCCTTGCTCAGTGGGTTAAGGATCCAGCATTGCCGTGAGCTGCGGTGTAGGTCGCAGACGCAGCTCAAATCCCAAGTTGCTCTGGCTGTGGTGTAGCTGGCAGCTGTAGCTCAGATTTAACCCCTAGCCTGAGAACTTCCATGTGCTGTAGGTGTGGCGCTAAAAAACAAACAAACTAAACAAACAAAAATGCTATTAAAGTTCAGAGGGAGAGCTGGGAAGGCATTGGAGGCAAAAACTTCTTTGCTGCAGGTAATATTCTCTTCTTGAGCTGAGTGTGTCTACTCTATGTAAATCCAGTAAACTGTATACACATGAAGACAACGGAAGACATTCATTTCAGCCCTTAGGAATGGCTTACAAGTTGGCTTTGTCTGACTTCCACTGACATTAGTCAGTTATATACACTCAGAGAAAGTAAGTGCCCTAACAATTGAGAAGATATGGGAATTTATGTTTTGATTAGTATAGTTTCGCATAGCATTTAATGGTCCTTAAAAAAAAAAGCTGTGCAGATTTCATTTCAAAATTTAACATAAACATTTATTCATCATTTTAATTTAATAAGCAATACAGGTTTTTCATACATAGTATATAAATACATGTGCATATGCTTTCTAAGAAACAGAATAGGTTTGAAATAAAAATGAGTGAGGATTAAGAATAATAAAGTATAATAATAATAGAGTACAAAGGAAGGTATACAGTGCTAAACTGCATAATTTACACAAAAAAGATATTTTTTTTGTACTTCTCTCTTTGCTCCCCATCCCACCCCCCAAAAAAGAATAAAGCTCAACAGAAATGATGATCAAGGTAAATATTAGAAAATAAGTAGCACCTTTAGTTAATAAAATGATTGTCAACATTTATTTTCAGAAAGCCTATATAGAACATTTCTGATTACGTAAAGAAAATAAAACTAGTTAATATGTAACATGAAGTTTAGCTGTTGCATATTTCATAATTTGCATAGATCGTTTACAAAATAAAAATCTTCAAAATGCTATGTTAATTTTAAGAAAAAGAAAATGTTACAGGTATTTGTTTTCCAAATCTTTAAAAATTAGCCAGAGAATTCCCTTAATATACATTCTGTCTTTGAAAAAATTAGTGAATTTTTCTACTACATTCAGCCTGCATCATAGAATACTGTAATATTCATTTAATAATCCAGGTGCTTCAATTCGTTTCAATAAAGGAATTAGTCTGCCTGTCACCTTGCTAGGCATTAAAGTTGTTATTATAACTTATATAACATCCTTGTTCACAAGGAGCTCACAGTCTAGTAAGAAAGAGATGAATTTGAAAATACATTCAAAACTGCTGGCAAAAGCATGTACTTCCAAAGAGTAATTCAACATTTGGTTCCAAGTTAGTTATACAGTGAAACTTAGAAACTACAATAGAGATTTTGTCCATATAACACTAAAGTATAAATGAAAGTTAAGCATAAATGATTCAGTGGACAAACAAGCTTGCTTAAAAATAAAGTCAGAACATACTGAATTACATATTTACATACAAAATACGTAACTACATAAAATACATATTTTTTTTTCTTTTTCATCCATACCCGTAGCCTGTGAAAGTTCATGGGCCGGGGATCAAATCTGAGCTGCAGTTGCAAGCTATGCCACAGCTGCAGCAACACCACTGGGCTGGAGGTCGAACCAGTGCCACCACAGAGACAAGCCAGATCATTAACCCACTGTGCCACAGCAGGAACTCCCATGTAATTTTTAAAATGAACAATATAATATATCCTTGATTTAAATAAATCTATACTATGTTTAGATAAAACCAAGATACATATTTGTATGAAAATGCTAGTTCTCTCCTTTTTGGTTAACTTTTCCCACAGGTTTTATTTGCCCAATTCAAAACTACTGTACATACAAAACTTACATCAATATACATTCCATGATCAAATCACAGTCACTTTAAGTACATTCCTTTATAAGAAGGCAAAAAGGGTTCTCTTTTTAAACTTTGATAGTCATTTGCATTAACTATTTTATACCTTATTGATTATTTTTAATGAATGATGCACAGTCCTGGTTTTAGGTCATATAAAAAATGACTGATTGGATCATCTTTGGTGTCAAGCAAAGCTACCCTTCTCTTTATTTCACTATCATAGTAATTGTAGTTGATAGACTACTGACATGATCATTTGCTTAGTGGCCTCGAAGATGCCTACAGAACAGAGAGATCAACTCCATTTAATTTTTTCACTTAAAAATCATAAAACACAGCCTTAGATATAATTTACTTCAATATAAAATTCTGTGGATTAACCGCTAAATTCAATCCCTAAAGAATTCTTGCAAAAGTTAGAACAGGTGTGTCTGTTTATTAGAAACACGTCATTATATATAACTTTTATCCCAATGATCTGACTTTTAACATTTGTCCAAATGTAACAATGCTGAAGGAATACAAGTAGTAAATAAAATGTTTTCAAAAATTCTTCAAAAATGAGGAATTATTCATTCTAGGAAATATTACTCAACATGCTAGTTTAAAATATTTAAAGGAATGTGCTTTTTAAATAGAAAGCTTCAAATAGCTGTAAAGTTCAGCAAATATTTGAAAAGATTCCACTGTTCCATCTTTAACACAGGAATTTCTATTCCTAATATCTAAGTAATATGCAATCTCATTTTTATCTTCATTTCAAAGAAAGGACCTTATATTAAGTTGATACATACTCACTGCAGCTATGAGGCCTGCACCCAGATTTTATTAATGTTCTTAGGGTAAATATCTTTGATGAACAAAGCAAACAAATACTGAGTACGGTTTTTAAACCTTTTCAGAGTGAATTCCTAACAGCAACCACTCTTCCCCTTCACCAGGAATCTTTTATTTAGCAGTGGTTTATTTTTTTTCTGGAATGAAATAAAAATGAAAAAAACCTAGAAAGAATATCTATATAAGATGGGGCTGGAAGTAGATGGTATGTCTAAAATAAAAGAAACTTACTCTTATTTCTACCAGACACTTGTAGATTTCAGTATTATTTAGATCTTATCCTATTAATTTTATTAAACTATCCTCAGATTCTTTTTTTTTTTTTTTTTTTTTTGCTTTTTAGGGCTATACCTGTGCCCCAGCTAGGGGTCCAATCCAAGCTGGAGTTGTGGGCATAAGCCACAGCCACAGCCACAGCAACACGGGATCCGAGCCATGTCTGTGACCCACACCACTGCTCAGGGCAACGCTGGATCCTTAACCCATTGAGTGAGCCAGGGATCAAACCTGCATCCTCATGGATACCAGTTGGGTTTATAACCTGCTGAGCCACAATGGGAACTCCCTATCCTGAGATAATCTGATCAACAAATAGAGTTTGGATATTCTCCTCCAGGTTACACAATGGCAGTAATTTCTCACATAGGAGTTAATAGTTTAACAAACTTGTATTGCAGTTCTGTGCTATGGTATACTTTTAGAAAACAAGTAAGTGAATAATGCTTCTAAAATAAGACAGAACATGAGCTAAAAAACAAAATTAATGGAATATTGGCACATGTATTCTATAAACAAGTTACTGGTGAGTACTTTTTTAATGACTTATGTATTGCTATAAGAATATATATTGTGAGGAGTTCCCGTCGTGGCTCAGTGGTTAACGAATCCAACTAAGAATCATGAGGTTGCGTGTTTGATCTCTGGCCTTGCTCAGTGGGTTGGGGATCTGGTGATTGCCGTGAGCTGTGGTGTAGGTTGCAGACCAACGTGGGGCTCGGATCCCACGTTGCTGTGGCTGTGGCGTAGACCAGTGGCTACAGCTCCAATTCGACCCCTAACCTGGGAGCCTCCATATGCCGCGGGAGCGGCCCAAGAAAAGGCAAAAAAAAAAGAATATATATTATACAAAAACATTCATCCCAGTAGTTATTATGTTCAATTAACTTAGATTTATCTGCTGTGGGAATCAGCAGATATTCCTCAAATTAAATTTATTCATGTCGTATTGCAAAGAATGATTCAATTAGGAGACATATATTCATTTTGGAAGTAAAGGATTTATCAAGTAAGATTAGAATATGTGTTTCCGGGAAAATATGCATTTACTCTATAAAATTCACCTTTATGAATACGATGGCTAATGAAGAAAAAAATGTGGATTAGGAATAAAAAGATCTATTTCTATTTCCAACTCTGCATTTACTCAGAGGACAAATATATATTTAGGCAAAGCCATTACCTGCTCTAGTCTTATTCTGTCAAAATGCAGATATCTAACAAACCTAATTTTAACATATTAAAACCAAAAACAGCACAAATTAAAACATAATTACATCTAATGCTTAGAAAATAAACACTTTAGTTCACGTCCTTTCTCACTAAATGCAGAAACATTCATGCTTTAGTTAGAAATAGAAAGCATGTAGCAGAAAAATAGTCCATTAAATAACATAACAGAAATTTTTACTCTAATCAAGTTAAACTGAGTCTAACTTCAAAACGTTTCTTAGATGCATGTAAAATAAAATAACAACCAAAAACTCAGAATAAAAGGCTTAGAAGAATAATGCTGAAAAACTTCACCTTGAAATTATGTGATTAAAAATCCTATTCTTTTGTTCATCTGAACAGAACTTTTTACCAATTTATGGCTTAATAGAATGTCAGATACCAGCGTTTTCATACAGAGCTCCTTAGCTTATTTGGCATATTTGAATTTCAAAAAAGTAGTACGAAAATTTCTTCACCATGGCAAGAAAAATATTTGCTTATATAGTAATGAATTTATGATCACTGAGTCACTGCCTACTGAAATACTCCTGAATATTACTTATTATCCGGTACATATGAAGACTGAAAAACATGGAGACCATGCAAATAGGGGAAATATAGCTAAACCCACCAAAGAAACAAAAACACTATACCAAAAATGTCCATAATTAGATTTTTAAAATGCCAAAGAAGTTGGCCTAGACATTTTTAAAAATATTGAAAGAAAAATAATTTTTAAAAAACATAGGGGGAAGAAAAAGAGAGGAGGAAGATATACAGCATGGGGGTGGGATAGGAGAAATAATTTGGTCTAAATTTTTCTCACATGCTCCAGTAAAGTAAAAACATCTTTTTTGCCATATTATTTTTCCTTTTAAGGTAGAGACTTAAAATTATGCTTCTCATTACTATAATAATTCTTTCATGAATTGCACTTGTGTGAAATAAATTGAAGGCACAGCAAAAGACTAAGCTAAACCAGATCATTGGGACCTTGTAAAGCATTAAAACCTAAAGTGTCCAAGCAATTTTATAACAAAGAAGAGAAAATGAGAACTACAAAAATGATGTGAACTCAGAAAATTGTTTTCTTAAAATTATCAGCAAAGATAGTTTGTGATTTTGATTATACATGCATTATAATTAATTACTAATTATTGGGCTTTTCAGCTTTTAAGTGCATTTCTTTCTTTTTCTTTTTTTTTTTTTTTGTCTTTTTGCTATTTCTTTGGGCCACTCCCGCGGCATATGGAGGTTCCCAGGCTAGGGGTCAAATAGGAGCTGTAGCCACTGGCCTACGCCAGAGCCACAGCAGCGCAGGATCTGAGCCGCATCTGCAACCTACACCACAGCTCAGGGCAACGCCGGATCGTTAACCCACTGCGCAAGGGCAGGGATCGAACCCTCAACCTCATGGTTCCTAGTCGGGTTCGTTAACCACTGTGCCACAACGGGAACTCCTAAGTGCATTTCTTAAACATGAGATCATACACGTAAGTAAGCAGAAATCAAAACCTAAAAGATAACCGAGGTGAATAAAGATCATAATTTCAATTTTTATCTCAATGATTTGATACCTTAGGAATCACAGGAATTTAGGAAAGAATCTACTTGTTATGATATATTAGTGTTGTCTTGCATTGAGAGAACTTACAGGATGATATTGTAATGATGCTAGGCTATGATAGTAAGCTTTGTTTCTCAAAGTTTCAGGCACTTAAGAAAATTAGAAACATCCAGAATAGTAATGTCAAGGACAGATCTTTCTAGATTTTTAAAAGTCATAATTATCTGTTTATCATGCATAAGGAAGATACATAATAACACAAAATCTTCTAAAATATAAATAAGCACCTTACTTATCCAGGAAATGTCAAACCTAGTCACATGAGTTCTCTTATTTGTGAAGATGAATGGTCTTAGCCAAAAGTATATACTCTTGACACCATGAATATGGCCCTTCCAGCAAGTCAAATAAATAAGACCAGATGCAGAGTGAGTGACTTTATGAAGGATGTAAGACATTAGAAGTGCACTATCTGAAATAGAGCTAAGGAGAATAATATTCTAAGGATGGCAAAAGTCTAGACAAAGAGGACAAAAGCAATGGCACTTGTTCTCTCTGTAGAACAAAGGGAGAGAAAGAAGACAATACAGATGTTCAGGGAAATTTGCAAAACTAGTTATAGTATAGGGGCACTTTGCATTAAGTGATAAAAATAAACATATGCTATATAGATTAAACAAATCATTTATATCATAATATTCTTACTATTTTTTGATAGCCTCGGATAATCCCATAAGTGGGAATCACTATGATTCTGAATATAAGGTTTCATAGTAAGGTACGTTCATTTTTGAGTCATAATAAGTAGCAGCTAATATGGATATTACTTATCAATAATGAAAATAGCATTTTTCTTCTAAACCCAACCTCAGGGAAAATAGACTATGTCCAACTCATATAAATATGTCATTATTTTTATGAAAAAAGTCACATTGAGGCAGTAACAGCTAGTATGTCATCATTACCATTATTGGGGATAATTTGCATTGGTTAGAAAAGAGGGCAATTTGAAAATATATATTCAAGTTATAGCAAATGCCGTCCATAGTAAACACTAAGATAAATCATAATACAAATTGCAGTTAAATCTTTTTGGTTTAATACATAGGGTTTAATTCTAATTTTTTTATATCTATATTTTATCTACCATTGTATCTACAGCTTCTATGAGGAGGCAGCATGGCAATGAACATCCTAGGGGCTCTTTCTGCTTTTAGATAAACCTAAGTTTTAAGTTCTGGTTCGGTCACATACTACCTTTTAACCCTGGGTAATTTGCTAACTTCTTTGTATATCTGCTTATTGTTTCACTCGTCTATTATATGCAGTCAATCAGCCTCTACCTATGATTTGGTTTGAATAGTAAAAGGTATTATATAAGGCAAATGCAGGATACATGAATATTCATTCCCTTCTCCCTTGACATCCTCTTTCTCTATTAAATTGAGGCTAACAATCACGATTATTTTGTTTTATTGAAAGCCTGCAACATTGTACATATAAGAAGGTTTTTTAAAAGATATTTTTGGATGAAAATAATTATCAAGTAACTGATTAAGGATATCTCTACATTTTATAACATCAGTATAAAAATTTACCTTTACATCATACATCTTAACGGTCTTTTCTCCTATGTCCTCAATTGCCCTGTACAGCCAGAGAAGAGTAAAAAATATCTCTATTTTTAGAATATGCCTTTAAATATATCAAACCAAATTATTTTACTTATTCTGTAGTGTCCAGGGGAGACCCATGAGATAAGGTGGTTAGAACTTGGTACTAAAGAAGTGAAATTTATGAGCCATGTGAATTTACACCGAGGAAACATCATGTTTTCCAATGTGAAGCACCCCAAAGCCTGACCTATGAAATGTGTGCTGACTGACTCCAAAAAGGGTCAGGAAAGACAATGGGGATATGTCAGAACATGTCTATACCCGTCTTCCATTCGTAAATTAGTAAAGGCATATTTAACATTAAATGGTGAAACACAGGGTGTCTTGTTATCGCAAATGAATGAAATAATTAAACTAGCCAGTGATCATGAATTATTTTTTTACCCTGGTTCAAGATAACCTTCCTTCTGCACAATGCCATGAGGGAGTAAGACCAAAAGGAATTTTAATGGTCTGTGACTTTGCTTCAAGACATTTTGAATATCTACAACCTGTCATTCTCTCAGGGAAGAACAAGGGGAAGAATTATGTTTGGCTTTAATTGTTGCAGACGCAGAAGCCAACTGTATTTCCTCCTCCATTTATGTGACTTTTTAATAATACATGTTCTAGGTTGATAGTTTATTCTCAACCTTTGAAAGATTCTGTTCAAAGCAGGCAAATATCCTAACAAGTTCATAGGAGTTGGGAGGGTAAACAACTTGAATCAAACTGTTTTACCCAGAATAAATCTGAATTCTGTGTTTGAGTTTACATCACTGTTTCTGCTGTGTTCTAATTTTCAACATTTATATGTATGGGAGTAAAGTCGTGTGCATATTTGTAACTTTGTGCAGTGCTACTGCCAAGCATAAGTGTATATATTATGCCTTATGCTTGGAATGTGCAATTTCACTTTCCTTTATTTTTTAGGAATTTAATCTACTTGGTGTTAGAAATGAAAAGTTAAAGATGATGATCAAAGACCAAAAGAAAAAATACAAGTTGGTTTTGACTTCACAAGAACCTCATCCGTAAGTAATAAACCTCTTTCTATGGAAAAAGCCATTAGCTTGTGACCACCAGCAGGTGGTTAAAAAGCACTATCACCTTAGGCCTAAACCCCCATGATTATGACTTGCCCTGGGGGGGGGTGTCATTATCTATATTAATTGAGACATGTATTTTCAGAGAAACCAAGGCATTTTTTGGAGATGTTAAGGATTGGAAAGCTACTACACAATTTATGGTGTCACGTTTCTTATAAGTCAGAGTTGAATACAAAAGCACAAATAATAGGAAAATAACTCATTCAAGACTCAAGATTGGGTGAAACTAAATTAAAAACAACGATACGCAGCAGTCACATTTTCCCTGACTTATTTACCTATGGTTTGGCACATATTGTTTTAGTTAATATTTTAAAAATACAAATACCTCTTGCAATGCAAGAAAGTGAATGTTCAATGAAATACAGAGTTTTATATGGCTTGCTAAACATGAGTTACATGCTTAAACAGTGCCTAAATGTTACAAATCCAAGTTCTTAAATCTAACTATCACAGAAGTGTGGTATCCAAGTGCAGTCTTAAAGGAAATAAGAATAGCAACTGCCTCTACTGCAATAATAGGAATAATAATAATAAAGAATGGCAAATTCCTTTAGACATCTTAAGAATGACATTACTTCAATAATGAAGCACTGAATGCTTTATATTACTCACAATCTTAATTTAAACATCAGGTTTGGAGAGGTAAATATTTAAAACTTTATACCTAATGCATAAATCCTTGCTTGTTAAAAAGTACTTTGTCATTCAAAAGGGTATTTGGAACTCTGAATGCACAGATCTAATACATGCCTCTGTATTCAAGTGTGATTCAGATTCCCAGATGTTTTCACACAGTTATGAAAATAAGAAGCTGCTAAATTAAGCTGGGTTGAAATATTGCAAGCTTCTTTCTACTGAGTTATAAACGATACCTACACTTCCCCAGTTGTGTATGAGTCATACATAACCTCCAGTTCTCGAAGCCTTTTAAAAATCTCCTGGTTTAGTTATATTCACACGCAGCAGGAAGCCTGATCAGTAGTGGGTAGAATGATCAAGTGTTACTGTTCCTAAAAAACGAGATGAGTTTGGTGGCTGAGTAAAAAGCCTGTTTGGATTTTGGTTTTTGGCTTCCGCATGTTAAGTAGGGGAGGGAAATGAGAGTTGGAGGACTCACTGTAAGTCCTTCCTATTGTTTGATTTACTCAGATGGATTCCTCCTAACAAAAGCCCTCTGATCACTACTATATGTTGGGAAACATTCGAATTCTGCCTATTTGTAAGCCTTTCAATCAGGATTCTAGTTGATTCTACTTTGATCTCTCAGTATGACAATGGGTCTGGACTGAGTCTAGTGAAAAGAAATCCCTGGTTATTACTTTCTGGATTACTAATGAAAGCCCTTTCCAAATCAATACTTCAGCTCTTTGCTAGGAGTCACTTAGACTCTCAATCTGATTTACATATTCATAAATTCTAAAAATTATTCAAGGGTTCTGTTCACTAGCACGGAACTTATGGTCCCCCTCCAAGATATCATGTGCATGCATGAATTAAATCTGACAATGCTCAGAAATAATGGTTTAAAATGGGGTGTTTTTTTCAAATGTATTTCATATATGCAAATGATTTTTTACAGCACTTAATTCATTTTCAGATTGAGCCTCATTTTCACTCATGTTCTTATCTTTAAAATCCACTCTGTAGAGTAGTATGCAGGTTTATATACCACATTTCTTTACTCTCCATGGATTTTTTTTTAAGTAAAAAAAAAAAATTACAGTGATAATATTCTTTTTGAACTTGTCTTTTTTCTCCACACACTGTGTTTCCTTGTTCTTAGGTGTGTAAAAGCTGGTGTGTGTAAGTCTGTTTAGGAACAATTCATTTCCTCCAATTCCATTTCATATTTCAATATTGAATAAAAAATGAGATGTGGAGAGGGTATTCTTGCAGCATTAAATATACTCCTGAGCACTTAAACCAGGGGTTTAGGATTCAGATCTCTAAAACCAAGATTGGAAGACTTCACCAGAGTCATGTATGGAAACAAACACCTTGCATGCATTCTTTATATGCATGATCTCAAATTTTAACTGCTCAAATAAGTTTTCAAAAACAAACTTATATAAAATTTGCCATTAAGGAAAATCTCATCTCCATCCTTTATTATAACTCTTCATTTCAACTAAAAGCCTTCCAATGTGTTGGAAAAAAAATACTCCTAGGAAAGTCATACACACTGAAATCAGAGATGTGGTTCTTGTTAAATATTAGTTTCTCTTTCTGAGGGATTAAACTCTGATCCTTTTGACTTATGACTTTTCATACTTTTGAGACTTTTGAAACTTTTGACACTAACATCATGACTTTTAGCTGTCTTCAAGGATTCAGATTCTTGGGACTCAGGCTTATGTATATTCTTCTTTGCCTCTTTCTTCTTTTCCTTTGCAAGCAGTCTGTAGTTGATAGCATTGCCAATGAGTAGCCACACACTGGATATGACCACAATAGCTCCACAGGCCAGATACATGTATTTATATTGTCCGGTTTTATCCACCAAGGTACCTAAGAGACAAAAAAACATCTTTTAAGACAGCATAGTAAAGCAGTCATAAAATAACACTTGCAACAAATGCTTCCCCACACTGTGTACCTATTTCTTATTTAAGTTAATACTAAATGATAGCTTAATAAAAGAAAAAATATTCCAGCTTATGACTTCCACACATGTATAGTAGAGGCATTTATAAGCACATGCTGCATTATCTGACCAGTATATTAAATTTACTCAAAATTATTTCCCTCAATAGAAGTGTACAATCAAGACAAATGAGGTATAAATGTTTGTGTAGGTATTCATAGATACATATGTGTGAGATACATTTTTAAACCTACATGTGTAGAAATATATAGACATATTTATAAATGAAAACATATTAATGAATATATTTAGAGCATACATATCGAGGCTGCTTCATCCTTTCCACATTTCCTATCTTTTCAATAAAGATTCTTTAGAGAAAATTCAAGGGCTTTTATAAGGTTCCTGACAGGATGTAATATTTACTAAATGCTTTGTCTATGCCCAGCACTAGGCTAAACACTTTATTTGTAATTTTGCATTTAATCCTTTCAAGAGCCCTGTGAAGTACTTTGTCCAGCAGCAGAATCTGGGCTCTAGTCAACGTCTGTCTGCATCTCATATTCTTAACTACTCCATAAAATGCCTTCACCGAACCTCTTGGTAAGTGTCATTTCACTTTTTGGGCTAATCACAGCTTTTCCATTTCATCTGAATCTAAATTATTAAGGCCAAACTCATCAGGAAGAAGGTTTTTGTTGCATTTATTATTGAGAACACTGAAAAACTAGTCTGGTGCCATATAATTGGAAGGTTCACTGACTTTTAAAAATGTTCTTTATACTTAGTTTGCCTCTTGCTTATGCAGGCATCTAATTCTTAATAATTATTGCAAAACTTAGTATACACAAATCCATATTATTTATTATGTGCATATTCCTGGTGATTCTGGTAATGACCTGTTTGTTTAGACAGGTCAATTTCCATCATTCTGACTAGAATCTAGTTAATGGCGAGGTATTAAATTTAGATACTTGGAAATTTATTTATTACAACAAAGTTCCATATTTTAACCTAGTAAATGTTGGAATGGAGTTATTCCAACATACGCACATAAACAAAAGTTGCATAATTTAAATTTCCATTCTAACTTTAGTCAAATATTTCTAGTCAAACAATGATTATTACACATCTAAATGCAAAAACATTAGATCTTTGGCCTCATCAGAATTAATATCACTTTGGACTACCAAATCAACATACTTTCTAAATTTTTAGAGATTTTTAGCATCATCAAGAAATCAGGTATGATTTCCAGAACTAAAGTTTCAGCTCTTTTTGAGTGCAGCACAGTGAAAGTTCGAATTGAAAAAAATAAAAATAAAAATCACGCTCTCTGTAACTTTCACTGCTCTACTATCAAGACTAATAGCAGCAGTGGCAACTGTATAAGAAGTAAGTACAATACCCACTCATTCAAAAGTACTTACTGAGTGTCTGTTATATGCCAGACACTGTTCTAATAGTACCCAAATGCTACAAAGGAGAAGCCAGTCTAAAATTCAAGGTGTGTCAGAGGTAACAGGAGGCAGAAATACGATGAAAAAAACGACACTACATTATGGCTATAGCCTGAGAGCTTCAACAATGAGCCCCAAATAAATTTCTGTCATTGTTACCACTGGTGCAATTGTTCGCCAGTATTAACATGATAAGCACTCAAGGATACTGTAATTGATGTCAATATTATTAATATGGGTCTCAACACAGGTGGGAGTGGCCAAATGAGATTCTTTCCTTTTCATAGCACCCATCACTATGCCACTGACCTGATTTGATTTTTTTTTCATCTTACCATGGCTGGTGAAATACAATTTCATCCAATACTAAGAATTTTATTGCTAATGAATAGGCTTCTAAAAATCATTTGGGAAAACTAATTGTGTATGAAAAGATAGGCCAACTGTATTGTCTAATATAACAACATGTATTAGCTGATGAATAAGACCTACTGGCTGTCATTCATTCTGAAAACTGTCTTGATGCCATGGTAGAGCTATATAGAGATATATAGCACCCAAAGCATCTGAGCTAGGTACCAGAGGACAGACTTGGTGGACAAAAAAAGTCAATAACTACACCACTCATTCCTGACCAAATGAAAAAGCCAAAGGTTAAGGTCAATCATGCCCTAGTATTACCAAATTAAACATGAATTTTCCCAATTTCAAAGTGATTCCTTGATATCATGTAGGAAGAGTTTAAACACATTAAAAAATTTTATGGTTAGCCTGATAACATTAACAACACTCAACAGTGGTTACTGGAAGACTGGCTAACAAAGAGAATTATTTAACATTTATAACACTGACATCTGGAGTTCCCGTCGTGGCGCAGCGGAAATGAATCCGACTAGGAACCATGAGGTTGCAGGTTCAATCCCTGGCCTCACTCAGTGGGTTAAGGAGCCGGCATTGCCATGAGCTGTGGTGTAGGTCGCAGATGCGGATTGGATCTGGTATTGCTATGGCTCTGGCATAGGCTGGCAGCTGCAGCTCCGATTAGACCCCTAGCCTGGGAACCTCCATATGCCACAGGTTCGGCCCTAAAAAGACAAAAGACAAAAAAAAAAAATTGATACCTAAGACTCAAGAAAGCCTTGACTTCAGAAATGACATTATATACATGTGTGTTCACTCAGTCTCCTTACTGGATAACTTAACACAGATACTTTTATTGGCATCATAGACAGATCCTAAAATCTAAAGGTAATCTTTATAATTTATAATTTTATAAATAAATTTATAATTTATAAATATAGAATATAAGTATCCAATGAAGAAAATGACTTTGAATGAATTTCCCTTCATTCTTGCATTCCTTTCATATATTCTAATTAGTGATACTATAAAAGTATTCCTTCAAGCATGTAACAGGCTCCATATTAATATAATCAATATACTCCAATAAGAAAATAGATCCTGACTTTTAAGAGCATCACTTCAAATTATTAAGTCATTTTAATTAAAAAAGAAGAGAAATCTGTTTACCAGTGATGAAATAAAGTAGAATTTCTTTTTATGAAACTTTTTTTTTTTTTTTTTTGCTTTTTAAGGCCGCACCTGCAGCATATGGAGGTTCCCAGGCTAGGGGTCTAATCAGAGCTGTAGCTGCTGGCCTATACCACAGCCACAGCAACACCAGATCTGAGCCAAGTCTGTGACCTATACCACAGCTCACGGCAATGCCAGATCCTTAACCCACTAAGCAAGGCCAGGGATCGAACCTGCAATCTCCTGGTTCCTAGTTGGACTTGTTTCTGCTTCGCCATGACGGAAGCTCCATGATACATTTTTAAAAGTACAAAACAAATCGATATGGGTAAAAACCTGAAAATTGTGCTAATTATCAAAGTTAAATTCTTAAGTTCTTAAGTCCAGGCTCCGAATGAAATTTTTGTCTAAAATAGACTAATTATTAAATTTAAAAACATATAACAAAGCCTAAAATTAACACTCCCCTGGTCTTTTAGGCTATTAGTATTGATTATTTCAAACCACATTTTATCCTAAAAAGAAAGTCTCAGCTAATGGCTAGAAATTTCATGCTGTTTGCTTTCCTTGATGAAAAATATTCTTACCAGCAAGAGGAGGACCAAGAAGAACTGGGCAACACTCCACAATTGTGACGAGTCCCACAGCACTGGAAAATCTCTGAGCACCAACGAGGTCCATGAGAGTTTCGAAGAGGACACTGCTAACACTCCCAAATCCAAGGCCAAAAAATATAGCATATACCACCAGGCTTGGGTAGTCGTCAGCCAGTGGGCATAAGAGATGACATACTCCATTGAACATAATCGCAAAACTGAAGAAATACTGAATTCGGGGTCGGATTAATCTGGAATTTGCAATAAATCCTACAGTAGGCCTGGCAAACATATCAACAAAAGCCATAATAGAGAGCAAGAAAGCTGCAGAATACTCATCAATTCCTTCGTCTTTAGCATATGGAGCCAAGAATATAATGGGAGCAAAGAACCCCAGAAACATAATGACATTTCCAGATAAGTATATCAGAAATCCCCTATGCTTAAAAAGGGAGAAATCTAAATATTTATTAATTTTCACCCATGTTGACTTCTTCTTATGTCTCTTCTTCAGATGTGGTTCAGTGGCTCTTACACCATCCTTAGTTTTAGACTTCTTAGGTGTTAGTTGGGGTCCAACAGGTCTCATAAGAGACCCAGCCACACAGGCATTCAACAGTATACCTCCCAAGATCAGGAAGCTTCCTCTCCAGCCGTAACTATTAAAGAGGAACTGATTGAAAGGAGCCAGTGTACTTAAGAAAACAGGACTTCCTGCCATGGCAAGGCCAATCGCTATAGGTCGTTTCTTATAGAAGTATTTGCCAATGATTGTCAAGGCGGGCTGCAGGTTAAAGGCTAGACCTAAACCTAAAAGGAACAAAACAAAAGGAAGGAAAATACAAACACATTATGCCATTCACAAAAGAAATGACTTCATCATGTACATTCAAATGGAGACAGAAGAGAGTTCCTGCTGTGGCTCAGCAGGAACTAAGTGACCTGTATCCATAAAGACACAGGTTTGATTCCAGGCCTTGCTCCAATGGGTTAAGGATCCTGCATTGCTGTGGCTGTGGTGTAGGCCAGCGGCGGCTGCAGCTCTGATTGAAGCCCCTAGCTGACTTCCACATGCTACAAGTGAGGCCCTAAAAAGCAAAAAAAAAAAAAAAAAAAAATGAAGATAGAAGAACTAAAAATGCAACAGCAGGTAGTAACTTTAACTTTTTATAATTACACCTATCAATAAGGTGGCACATAAACAACATTCTCATAACTGAACACCTTAGACGCATGATGGTTTCAGTATTCCATTCCTTTTAAAACACAGAAATAAAACCAAGAACTTCTACTGATATTGCATTTATCATAAAATAGGTTGAAATGTGGACAAAACTATTCATTCTTAATCACACCACCACTTAATTCCACAAATAAATTAATCTCTCTATTTACATACACATATAGAGAACAGATTTCTTCCTTGTGGGCAAGAGTGCACTTAAAATGTGAATACTGGAGTTCCCATCGTGGCGCAGTGGTTAACGAATCCGACTAGGAACCATGAGGTTGCGGGTTCGGTCCCTGGCCTTGCTCAGTGGGTTAAGGATCTGGTGTTGCTGTGAACTGTGGTGTGGGGTCGCAGACGCAACTGGGATCCTGCATTGCTGTGGCTCTGGCGTCGGCCGGTGGCTACAGCTCCTATTTGACCCCTAGCCTGGGAACCTCCATATGCCGCAGAAGCGGCCCAAGAAATAGCAAAAAGACAAAAATAAAAATAAAATGTGAATACTTTCTTTTCATAGTGGAACACTGTGAACAGACTAAAAAGCTAAAAAGGTTGTCATTTATACATAATGGTAGGTGTCTCAGAGATACTGCTTTCAAAGCCATGCAAATAATAAAAAAGAGTAATCAATTCATACCATTAATTTCATACTCCATCCCTCACATTCCACATTTCATGGATATATATATAGGTACATGTGTGTTATAAAACATAAGTAATTTTTTGCTTGAAACATATTTTCATTTCAGGGATTAAAGCTGACTGTTTATATGAGTCGCAAGTTTTTTACCGTCTAGGGAACTCCTTGCGGTGTTGGGCACTGCCTTTGAGAAACAAATTAATTCTTATAGCTGGCCAAGGTACTATTTTGCAACAATAACAGGTTTGTTTAAAAAGTAAAAACTATTGATTTATTCAAACTTCTGCTCTTTCCCCTTTTGCCTAGGCATTATTCTGTGTTATTTTAGAGTCTATAGAAATAGAAATTATTCTGTGTTTACCAGTTTGTGTAAAGTGAAATAGTATTGCAAAATGGTTAAGTATTTAGATACTAGGACACTGAGTTCTGAGTACAAATGCTTAGTGCAAACCTCTAATATAAATGTTTATGTTAAATATTTATAGTAGAGTCCCTAAAAACTGCCATGAGGGAACCAAGAACATGCTTTGGAGAGTGAAGGATGGTATGCACTCTAACTCTACCTCAGCCATACTTGTGAGGTAGGCAGAATGAGTGCAATTGGATCCAGTGTATAAGTAATAAAACTATGGTCAACAGCTTGTTAGTGGAAGAGCCCAAATTAAAACCAAACTGTGTTTTGACGTTCAAATCTCTTTACCTTTACCTTATGTCATTTCCCTTCCCTGTTGCCCCCATTCTGTCACCTGGAATTTTGCTTTCAGATATTAATCCAAATTCTCTTTAGGAGATTGTGGCCATCTGTTTCCTATCTGGCACAGTAAAAGGAACATGCAATTCGAAATCAAAAGATCTAAATCTGCCTCAACTATTGCCTGTGTATACTACTGAGCGAAATACTTAAGACTTTTTGAGCTCCAGTGCTCTCAGCAACAACATAAAAGGGCTTTGCCAAATTCAAGTAAAGCCTACCACTTGAAGATGTTATATAATGATGCAATTATTATATGCTAATATTTATTCAAACATAAAAAAATGCTGGACACTCTGTGAAGTGCCATATATTCATTCTTTTTAACATTAATCATGCCAACAACTCCCAACGGAAAGTGCTATAGTTTTCCCATTTTAAGGACAAAGAGACTGAGACAGAAGGAGGTTAATTTATCCATGATCACAAAGCTAGTATGTGCTAAGCCAGGTTTGAAAGCTAGACCTTTCTGATTTCAGATACCATGAAGTATTGGCTGATAATGACTTAAGATAACTCCCTCATAGGTATATTCAGTGGTTGACTAGAAGTACCAGAAGCCTTTAAGATCAAAGGAATGAACTGAAGTTAGAATAACATTTAATGCTATTGATATTTGTGGTACAGTAATATCAAAATCATCTTTTCCCTAATACAGCTACTTGTGGTTCCAGCCTGAAGTCTACTGTGAAAAGCAATAGGGACGACCCATCAACAACCTGGGCGTTTAGGTTGTGTATATGTATGTGTGTGTGTGTGTGTGTGTGTGTGACTGGGTCACCCTGCTGTACAGTAGAAATTGACAGAATACTGTTAAGCCAACCATAATGGAAATAAATCATTAAAAAAATAAAAATAATTTTAAAAAAGAAAATAAGCTGAAAACAAAACTTCACTTACCGCAAATGAATCCCATAGTGAGGTAAAGCTCTAGTACACTGGTACTAAAAGAAGCTGTGACCATTCCCAAACAGCATAATAAACCTCCTACCATCACCACTGGCCGGCTACCATATTTATTCACCAAAACACTACTTATGGGACCTGTGGTAGAGAAGAAATTAAGAAATATTCAGTTACTGGGTTATTTATTGATAACATTTGTTAATTTTGAAAGTTGAGAAAGCACATTTTAATGATCAAAGAAAAATATTAGTTCACATGGAATATCATGAAGACGCTTCAATACTTTCTAATCAGTTTGACTGATTATCTTTAACCATACATACATATATAAGCACATAAAAAATAAATTCAGGAGTTCCTGTCATGGCGCAGTGGTTAACGAATCCGACTAGGAACCATGAGGTTGTGGGTTTGATGCCTGGCCTCGCTCAGTGGGTTAAGGATCTGGCATTGTTGTGAGCTGTGGTGTAGGTCACAGACGCGGCTCAGATCTGGCGTTGCTTTGGCTGTGGTATAGGCCGGCGACTGCAGCTCCCATTGGACCCCTAGCCTGGGAACTTCTATATGCCATGGGAAGCGGCCCTAGAAAAAGGCAAAAAAAGACAAAATAATAATAAATTCAAATTGTTTAACATACAGTTTGTTAGGACCATTGTTATTAAACTTTTGATGGAAAAGTTTTTCAACAGGACATTGCTAAACTGTCTAAATATCTTAATAAATGCAGGTGAGTTCATAACAAAGATCTAGAAATTGGGAGTTCCCGCTGTGGCACAGTGGGTTAAGAATCTGACTGTAGCAACTCTAGTCACTGCAGAGGTGCAGGTTGGATTCCTGGCCCCAAGGCACAGTGGGTTGAGGGATCTGGTCATAGGTGGCAGCTGTGGCTTGGATTCAATCCCTGTTCCAGGAACCTCCATATGCCATGGGTACAAGCATAAAATTAACCAAAAAATTATCTAGAGATTATATAAATGACTTATCTGTTAGAATTTTATTTTCTAGAATAATATGTGTGTATGTACAAATATATGCCTTAACTGGAGCTGAAATTTTTTTTAGTATTTATTATACTGTGATTTTTCTTTAATACTGTATTTTTTTAAATTCTAAGAGAAACTATTTTCATATCTTGTTATGTTAGAAACAAGGATGTCTTACACACCCTTGATGGTCTCTCAATGTTCCCCACTCAGCAGGGGCAGTCACAGGTTTCTATCAGGGCTTGCGTATGCTTGAATTTGGCTGTTATTACTGTAGTTCGATTAGACAATGGCAATTCCTTATATTTCATTCAACCTATTTAAGGCCCATTTGAAAAGGGAATATGAATATGACTCCTGATTGTTGTCTGAAAAAGCTTCTGTTGATACATTCTGGTAAAGTCAAGAAAGTACCACCCTCAAAATTTACAGAATGGGTGCAGCAGTGTAGATGGAATTACCAGAGAAAATGGCTCTCTATTAACACAGGCTGCCTCCCAGCAAAGAGAAGGATCTTATGTGGGAAACATGAACATCTAGCACTCTGATTCAAAAACTGATTTAGAAATGGGACAAAGTTTTAGGAATGATTAAAATAAATTATATTTATGTCTAAAAAAACTCTTTTGGTAATTTAAAATAAAAATTCTAAATATTAAGAAAGTGTTGTATCTTTGTATTTTTTGTCTTTTTAGGGCCACACCCGCGGCATAAAGTTCCCAGGGTAGAGGTTGAATCGGAGCTGTAGTTGCTGGCCTACACCACAGCCACAGTAATATGGGATATGAGCTGAGTCTGAGACCTACACCACAGCTCATAGCAATGCCAGATCCTTAACCCAGTGAGCAAGGCCAGGGATTGAACCCACATCCTCATGCATACTAGTCAGGTTCCTTACAGCTAAGCCACAACAGGAACTCCCTTGTGTCATATTTGAATGTGCATATTTTTTTTCTTTAGTGATGCCTCATAAAATAATGGTGCAAGTTAATTACAACATTTAGAATGGATAAGCAATGAGGTCCTGCTGTATAGCACAGGGAACTATATTTAATCACTTGTGATAGAACATGATAAAAGATAATATAAAAAAAGAATGTGTATGTATGACTGGGTCACACTGCTGCACAGCAGGAATTGACAGAACATTGTAAATCAAAAGTTAGAAAAAGTAAGGCAAGGGAAAAAAAGAAAAAAAATAATGGTGCAACATAACAGTTGAGGCTTAGATTTAATGAAAGTCCATACCACTTTGAGACCTAAGTGTAAACTGTTTGACTTGACATTCCTTCTTACTTTAAAATTACATTTCATCTGAAACTAGGAGTATTGCTTTGGAGGAAAAATACTATATTAGGTCAGAATTCTCAGTCCAGTATTTAGCCTAGAAAAAAGTTAAATGAGTTTTAGTTAATACTAAAACATAAAAATTTGCATTACATTTGAGAACTTCTATATGGATGGTATTTAAAACGCACTGAAATTCATTCATCAATAGATCCTTATTCTTTCACACAACTGTAGTTAACATTTTTTTATTCTTTACATATAAATACTCATGGCATAATAATAGTTTTAATATTATTCCATAATATCTTTTGAAAGGATATTGGTAACAATGTAATTTTAGAAAAAGTACTCAAAAAACAGAATACCACATATCGCATTTAATACCAAACAAAATAAAACAAAACAAAAGGACTCTTTATAAGATAGTGTGATAAAAACAACAGGGTTGGAGGGGAAAAAATAATGAAAATTGTACAAGAGGGTGTGAAAAGAATAGAATTCTGTCTTTAATATGGTAAAATTCATCTGAAGACATTCTCTATATAAATATATAATGTAGTTATTTATTATAACATATACATTGATTAGGAAATGACCATTTTAATTAAAAAGTATAAAGCTAAATTCAAATAGCCTTTATGAGAAGAGAGGAGTCAGAATCAACTGATTAGTTTGATTAATTACTGAATTTAGGTGTGGATTCCTTTTCTTAAAATAACTTAACCAATTCAGTTCATTCAGTTCAGCTCAGAACAATTCAATGCAGTATTGACAGCTGACAGGCACCAAGTATAAAATAAGAGCACAGGAGTTCCCGTCGTGGCGCAGTGGTTAACGAATCCGACTAGGAACCATGAGGTTGCGGGTTCGGTCCCTGCCCTTGCTCAGTGGGTTAACGATCCGGCGTTGCCGTGAGCTGTGGTGTAGGTTGCAGACGCGGCTCGGATCCCGCGTTGCTGTGGCTCTGGCATAGGCTGGTGGCTACAGCTCCGACTGGACCCCTAGCCTGGGAACCTCCATATGCCGCATGAGCGGCCCAAGAAATAGCAAAAAGACAAAAAAAAATAATAATAAATAAGAGCACAACTATAACCCTTAATGCATTATCTTCCAGAGAAAGAAGTAACCAACAAGTTGTTTTAAGAACTGTGATAGGTGCTTTGGTAAATACAGATTATTAGAATGAATTCAAAGGCATTTATCAATTACTTGGACTATTAACAATGATCTCTTCCCAGTATCACTGCTATTACATATTCCATTTTTCTACACAGTGCCTGGACAACTAACAAATTGCCTACTTGATTTCTATGTTTCATAAATATGTCTGCTTAAAGAGTGTGCATTTAAATTTGAAAATAGTCAATGAATCACAATTTGCAATGCATGGGAAATAATTATATCTATAGGTTGGGATAATCATATCAAAGCTATTTCCTGTCACTGTGACTGATTAAGGGTAACCACTAAAGAGAAGATTTAGAGGTATTGGCACTTTTTTGCAGCAGGCTTTGATAATTTCTACAGTGGAATCAGTCAAGATGCAAGGAGACTTCTAATTTTAACAAATTAAATTATATACCTCATTGAAATGATCTATAAGGAATAGGTTTACATAATTATCTATAATCTTTTTAGCACAAAAGGTATACTTTATAAGTGATTTATTTAGAAATAATCAACACTCCATAACCCTTAATATTAAGTGCTTATAAAACATCATAAAATACTTTTACATTGTTATAGTTGTGGAGCAAAATTAAAATTATGATGCGGAATAAAATATACTTATTTTTACAAAGAATCTCTAAATGCTTAAACTATTGGCTTGAGGCAACTAACATTCAATGTAAGACAACATCATCCAATACATTTTCAACCTACAAGCAACTCGGTTTATTGTATTAACAAGACAGGTAAAGTTTCAAGAAAATAAATTCTCATCCCACATGATTTTTGTTAAACATGCTCTAACCTCACAGGTGTCCCTTGTTGATGAATCTTAGACCTAATTATATTCTGAGCTCATTCATTCATTTATTTATTAATTCAATCATTCCGGAAGTTTTTACTCAGCATGTGTTTTTCCAGTAATCATGGTGCTTAATCACTTGTTATGTCAAAAATAGAAAAGCCTCTACAGAGTTAGATCTGAATCCATATCTTAGTAGAGCAGAGGTATTGCTTATCAAAATGCTTTATTCTATTTGCTTGTCAAGCAGTTTAAAATAAGGGAAAAGAAAAAAACAGTATGCAACAATAATAATGCTTGTTTCCAAAAGCATGCACAAAAACACCAGACTGTAGCTAAATCAGACTGATCTAGCCAATAATTTCTTCTGAGCCAGCTTCCCAATCCATCTCAGAATTTTTAGTGTCATGTACACTGGCCACTTTGATGCCAGCCGTGAAGCTGTAAAGGAGGGCTTCATCAGAGAGCAGTGTAAGGGTCGCAATATTGTCACCCTGTATTTCAGCTACTTCTTTGTCTTCTGAAAGCTACTTCTATCTTGTAGTTGAGCCTCCATAACACTTAGCAAAATAATACTTATTCTGGCAATGAAGCTTTTGAGGTTTCTTATAAATTACACAGGGTCTGCCCATTCTCAGAACTCCTGTTGTACTTACAGTTGGTGACACACACAAAAACACACAGAGTGAAACACTTGCTGTCTATTTCATTTGTGTGAGCCTTGTTCATACTATCTGTTCTAAGCTCTGTGAAGGTAATTGCCACATATACTATCATTATTCATCAACATTTATCAAGTTATTACTCTTGGTAGGAAGCATGCTAAGAATTCTACATGCATTATTTTCACACCTAATTAACTAATAGCCTAATTAAAGCTATTAACAGTTGATGAAATAGAGGCATGCAAAGTGTTCAGATAACTTGTTCAAGGTCAACATCAATATATGGGGTAGGATGTGGATATGAGCCCAGAGTCATCTGATTATAAAACGTGTGCTTTTAACTTCTGCGCAGGACAAAGTTAATATAGCAGAGTGTGGACCGTCAGCCTAGAAAGGCCTGCTTGCAAGACTGGCTCTTGACTGGCATCTGGGAACTTGATTTCAGAAATGTTCCCAACATTCCCTAACAGACAAGAGTGGTTCACAATGCTTACACTGTTTTCAACCACTGTGGTTTATGCTCAACATCTGCTTTCCTTCTAGGAGTCTGGAATTTTGGTGCAAGCTGGGCAGAGAATGTCTTGTGAGAGGCAAGCCCATAGTATCTTCAGCATTGCATCTCTAATGATTTTCCTGGTAGATATCACTTCACACGTGCTGTCACAACTAGTTGCTGAAGGAATTAAGACGACCCTTTGTGATTCCATTGGGAGAGGACTCTTCAAAAGTCTGTACTTCATTTTCTCTATACTTTGTACACTGTGCTTTTCCCTTCGCTAGTTTTTTTTTTTAATTTTTCATCCTTTCCTTTTAATAAATAATAGCCATAAAAAAGATATCGTTGAGTCCTATGATTCTTTCTAGCCAATCAATCATCAAACCTGGGACGGTCCTGGACACTCTGAAAACAACTACTGTATCTCTCCTGCTGCTAATTTAGAACTTTGTACACAGTTAAAAACAGATTTTTTTTCTTGCTATATGTTTTTAAAATATATGGCACACACACATATATGAATATATGAGCTGGTCTATACTTTAGTATATTGGTATTCTGTTCTGTAAACATGAACTCTTAGTGCTTATTTTTTAATCTATTTTGTATATTGCATAAGTACATGATAAACACGAGAAAAATTTGGGAAGTATGTTATGTAATGAACATTTCATAAAATATATTTGATCAGTCTAAAACCATGAATTGGGATTGACTATCAATTTGAGCTCTATAAAAATTTCCTGCATAGCATAAATGCTAACAGAAGAAATGATAAAGTGCTATAATTTATTTTTCATTTGCTTTACTTCAAATTTGTATATGTGGTATCCTGTCAAGTCAGATGACAAAAAGCAACTAGTGCAAGACTGGGAGAAAGTTGTTTGCAATTACAGAAATTTATCTGTGTTTACTATGACAGTCTTTTTCTACAGAGGCTTTCTAAATTTGAAAGATTTTTCAAATTTTTTTTTTTTTTCTTTCTTGGCTGCGCCTGCAACATATGGAAGTTTCCGCAGGTGCAGCTTGGATTCGATCCCTGGCCTGGGAATTTCCATATGCCATGGATGTGGCAGAAAAAGAAAAAAAATAAAAAATAAAAAGTATCATGCTATCTGTATGGGGATGAGGTGGGGAAAGGAGCAAATTGACATCTTAGCAAAGTCTGTTTGTACAAATCAAAGGATTTGAAAGTGATTGTTCTAATTCTTCATGTTCAAGGACAGAAACACCAAGCACTTCCTTTATGTTTACAGGTTACATTACTCTCAACCAGAAAGACACTGTCACTTGTTTAAGGCTGGCACAATAGCTACAAAATAATAATAACATTTCTTGAGGACATGGTATGTTTCTAAGCTCTGTGTGTGTGTTTGTGTGTGTATAAAATCACATTTAATCCTCACAACTCCTCTAAAAATTAGTACCATTACATCATTCCCAATTTTTATATAAGAAAACTGAAGTGCAAAGTAACAATTTTTAAGGATTGCTCAACCGCTGCTATAACTGCCCATGCCAGCTGTATACACTCCTATTAAGTATCATTCCCCACCACCACCCTAGGAATGATTAAATCTGTTACATGTGTAATGCTTACTCTCTAAAATAACTATTTGGAGTTCCCGTCGTGGCGCAGTGGTTAACGAACCCGACTAGGAACCATGAGGTTGCGGGTTCGGTCCCTGCCCTTGCTCAGCGGGTTAAGGATCCGGTGTTGCCGTGAGCTGTGGTGTAGGTTGCAGACGCGGCTTGGATCCCGCGTTGCTGTGGCTCTGGCGTAGGCCGGTGGCTACAGCTCCGTTTCGACCCCTAGCCTGGGAACCTCCATATGCCGCGGGAGCAGCCCAAGGAAATAGCAAAAAGACAAAAAAAAAAAAAGAAAAATAAAACTAAAATAACTATTTACATTTAATTCTATGCAAAATTGGTACTTTACATTTCTTGCTCTTTGGAATAATTTTTAACAACATGGAAAAAATAAGACTGTATCGAGTCACTCTTGATTGCCTACCCAAGAGTCATCCCCTCTTCCTTCTTCATAACTTAATCCTGATTTGATTTTATACCTAACTCTTCTGTGAGATCTCAGGTCCAACACTGGAGAAGTGAATCATAAGCACTACAAGCCACTCATGGTAGGACCAAATACTGGTTTGACTATGAGCATGTGGGGGCAATTTATATAGCATAAATCTTTTCTGCTGAGAAAGGATTTTCTCAATTTTACACAGCAATAAAATGTCTTTGTAGGTTATCATGAGACTGCAATGTCTGGAGGTGACATCTTTGGACCATGAATAGTGCTTAAAGATGAGGCAGATATTTAAGCCCTTGAGTAGATCAAAGAACCAAAAAAAAAAAAAAATCAATCAAGCCAAGAGCTGGTTTACCTACAGATTCTTGTGATACGACATCATATGGCAGTCTAAAACTTCCCAACCAATACAATAACAGAAAAAAACTCAATTCCCACTAAAATTTCTTAAAATATGTTAATACTATCTCACACTAAAAAATACTTCACATCTACTAAATACCTTTCTTCCTCTAAAGCTTAAATGTCTCCTTAGTGTCAAAGAATCATCTCAGTGTAGTCTAACTGCAGAACATTTAAAGTGATTCTGACATGTTTCCAGCTTTTATATTTAAATGTTGAAGTAGTTTAATCTCAAAAGGATTTTGAAATGTGAATATGTACTCCACAATGTATCTGAAAAATATGTTTCCATTAATCAATCAGTAAAATTCAATCTGCAAATTGAAGATTCTTATCTGTTTTAGGCAACTAGTAAGCAATCTGACCATTTCCAGGGGATGCTAAAATACATTTCTGCTCATGGATATTTTTCCCTCATAAATCTTATTGTGCATAGGATATTACATGAAGACTTAATAAAAGTCTATATTCTTTCCATCTATTCCTTAAAATTAATTATAATTTTATAGCCCTTCCATAATGCATTCCATATACCCATCTGTCTAATGTAATCCCAAACCTGTTAATTGCTACACTACTTTGTAGCAAACCTATGCCTGTTAAGAGATTGTATTAATGTTCTACTTTGTGGTTATTTATTGCATATTTATATTAATCACTAGAATTTCAGCTCTTGGAGGGCAAGAGTATAATATTACTCGTATCTGTAATTTAAGGATAGGATAAATTATTTCATTTTGTAGATGGTAATATTTATTTTATTATTATTATTATTATTTTGCTTTTCAGGGTGGCATCTATGGCATATGTAGGTTCCCAGGCTAGGAGGCGAATCAGAGCTGTAGCCACTGGCCTACACCACAGCCACAGCAATGTTAGATCTGAGCTATGTCTGTGACCTATACCACAGCTCACGGCAATGCCAGACCCTTAAGCCACTGAGTGAGGCCAGGGATAGAACCTACAACCTCATGGTTCCTAGTCAGATTCGTTTCCGCTGTGCCACAACAGGAACTCCTGGTAATATTTTATTTAATTGGATTTAATTGTTTTCAAAGTTCATTTAGGCTTGCCATATGATGCCACCATCACTATATTGATGTGATATCAGTATTTAGCATAGCAGATAAGATTCTAAAGAGGATATTTCATCATGTGGGTTCCTTTCTTTCCTTACCCAAACAATATAGAAAAGAAAAATACAAGACATATACCAGATTAAAAGTCCTTTTAAAGATGCATATATGATCTTCATTCATCTTTATTCTTCTCTTTAAACGTACCTTTGTTTATTAGTAATGACTAGTTTTAAGCAATCAAAACTCCTAACTAAAGGTCTGAGATTCACCTACTCCAAAGTCCCTGCCACTATCTACTACAGTATTTATGTATATAGTGTGGATATAGATGTATCTGGGTTTAGGTGTGTGTTTTGAATCCAAAGGACATAGTACCAAGAGAATGTGCTCCTAGTATTCTTTGTGCACAAAAGCCCTACTATGCTATAAAGTACTAAAGAGTAATAATAATTAATATCCTCTCCTTATTTAAGAGTAAAGAGATTCCTCATCAGAGAAATCACTAATATTTAAATGAGTTGTCCCTTGGCCAACACTCTTCATTACTGATTGTGCTTCCATTTTCTCCTACCTTCTCTTTGTGGAAAATATGAATTCCTTGTGGGAATCTGCTTTTCATCGTGCAGCCATGTGCTGCTCAGAGATTTAAACTCTATATTGAGGTGAGATTGACTAAGGGAGTCAATCATGGTAATCTCATTCCCCTCTCCACTGAATATGTTAGGGCTGGGCTTATGACATGATTCTAGCCAATGAGTGGAAATCCATCAGCAATTTCTGGGAGCAGTTTTCCTTTGCTCAGAAAGAGTTACCAAGAAATCACTAAGTGATGTCTCATCTGCATATGTTGCCTTGAACCAAAACAGCCATCTTATGCACACAGAGAGAGATGGCCTAAAAAAAAAAAAAAAAAAAAAGCTAAAACGCAGAAGCTAGCAGTTCCAAGAGCATCATAGTGGACTTGGGACCCTAATAATGCCATTCTATGGTCACCTTATATTTAAAATTCTTATTAAATGAGGTGATGTGTTTAGTTAGTATGGAAGCTTATTGAGTGCTCATGCTGAAGTCATCCCAGCAGACAAACTTGTAGTAAAATAGCTTATTTCTCCTTAAATATTGTGGTATAGTGAAGGATAGATTTGGAAATACCAAGAGTAATTGTAATAAAAAGTTTGATTACCTGTCTAATTGAGAAGCTGTTATTCAATTTTACCTTGAAGAATTGGGTATTTTGTTTAATAGCTTCATTTACAGGTTTCCTGAAATAAGTGGCATTCAAGTGTACTGCACTACACACTTTCAAAAATTAAATGATAACTTTAAGTTGACGAAGCTCTACCGGTGTTCACGGAGGTTTAGACAAAATATATGTCTTTGTGTTGAGTATATATTTAACCTCTTTATAAAACTACATTTACACACACATCCACACCCACTTATGAATTCACAGTACAATTTTTAAAAGGTTAAGAATGGTCTTTGAAGTCTCATTGAGGCAGGAGATAGATAGGCTCCAGGATAGGCATTTACAACTGACCTCTTATTTACACTTCCTGAGGCAAGAGACAGGTGGGATCCAGAATAAACATTGATAACAAGTCCCTTATCTATAATTCAAGACACAAAGCAAATAACTGATACTTGTCTTCTGTGAACCATTGAAACAATGGTAATGGACAGTATCAAAAGAGGGGCTCAGCCCTACTTGGACAAAAGACCAAGAGGTCACATAGTCCCAATCCTCAAGGTCAGGGAGACCCCAACTACACATGTGTAGAGAGACCCCTCTGGATCAGAAAGGGAGGGGATGGCAGGCCATAATAAGTCTGGATAACCCTTCCACAATGCTTTGCTTTAGAATCCATCTTGGCCAGAAGAGGCACATGCAGATAACGGGAGGGCCCTGGCTCTGTTCAGGTGTAAAAGGTTTACAAGATAATTGGCCAAAGGAAGACAAAGACCTGGAAGAATAGTCCTGTATAAGTGGTTTAAATCACCTCTTTGACACACTCCTCATTCAGGGGGATGCCCGCATCCTCACTTCTCCTTTGGGTGTGTATTACTGCTTTACTTCTGCCTTAAATAAATAGACTAATTCTCTGTGTGCTCTCCCACATGTTATACTGTGTTTCTAACAATAAACTTTATACCTGTTTTTACAGACTTTGCCTCCTTGAAACATTCTTGGTTTCAACAGGGGGCAAGAATCAGAGCAATTCCACTTTCACCCTCTGGCTAGTCTGATGGCTAGGATTCCTGTTCAGGCTGCCCAGGTTCAATTCCTGAGCAGAGAATTAAGATCGTGCTTCAAGCCATCACTCACTGCTGTCTCTACAAAATCATCATTACTTATAATTCACTGTGGGACATACACGTTCTAATGTATGTAACACAGCTGTTAATTCAGGAGACAGTATTATCCTGGATAGAATATAGGCAATAATATATAAAAAAAAGAGTAACTGTAAATATTCAGAAATATGGGTTTTCATTTAGACTGGCAAGTGTATTAATCAGTAGATACATAAAAGGAAGAAATTAGAAAACACAAAATAAGTTTAAGACCACTAAAATAGAAGCTAAGTATGGATTTTTGGACAAGAAATAGAAACCCAAGAAAAGAGTGATAACACAGCTGAGGAAATTAAAATGAGAGTACTGAATAGTTACCCAAAGAAAGGATAAGACAGGCAAATGTGAACACCCGAGACACTTGGGCATGAGATTCAAATCCCAGAAAAATTAAGATTTTTTATGGAAAAACATGGAAAAGGAATATGCTGATAAGGTAATTAAATCAATGTACTAAAGAACAGAAAAGATATAAGAAAAAAGTAGAATCAGGGAAACATAAATCCACTTCTCTGAGACAAAAAAGTATGTTTACAGTTATCACTTGGTAAAATTTGGTAAATGTTTTCTGGTAAATTCAGAAGTTGAGAAATGTATTGAAACATAATCCTTTTGTAAGTGAGACGGATCCCAATTCTCTGTTTTTCATAAAACTGAGGGAAGACAATTGATTTGTAAGCTAATAGATCATTACAAACAATTTTTTTTTTTTGTCTTTTTAGGGCCCCACCCACAGCATATGGAAGTTCCCAGGCTAGGGGTCAAATCAGAGCTGTAGATGTGGGCCACAGCAATGCTGGATCCTTAGCCCCCTGAGCAGGGCCAGGGATTGAACCCATGTCCTCATGGATACTAGTTGGGTTTGTTACTGATGTACCACCATGGGAACTCCATTATAAACAATTTGTAATGATAAATCATCATGTGATTTTTTGTTTTGTTTTGTTTTTGGAAAATTCAAAGAACTGACTGACATTGCAAAAATCAAGTAATTTCCATTGTTATTTACTTAATTATATAAACAACTTACTCAGTGCTTACTTTTTCAGAAACAAACAAAACATAAATATAACTGAGATGAAAACCTCTATCTGCTTAGCAAGCAATAAATAATATTCATCTGTAGATACACTGGCAACCCATTCATTTCATTAAAAGATATCTTTCCCCTAAAAGTTTACTTTTTGTTTAATAAGTAAGCAAAAACTTTACTTAATAAAGTTTAATACCTTATTTTGATCATATTTGCTATAATATTATAATGAAGCTCAATAAGAATAGTTTCATTAGTATGTACTGCCTTATAATTCCAGAAAAATTTTTCAAAATTTAGATTTATATGCAATGCTTTTGCAAAGAGAGAGAAAAAGGATTTGAAATACTCAAGAACATGAAAATAACTTTCAGAAGTGTAATGGAAATATAAATTCAAATAAGTATTGAATTCAAAATTTAGCACTTTGTAGTTTTATACTCATCAGTTCATTTTGGTATTTAGATTCCATTGTTGCTTCAGAAAGAAGTCACTATTTCTATTCTTCTCTTGTACAATAATTTGTAGCAGAGAGGAAATACAAAGAAAAACCTCTAGATATGTTCAAGTTCCAGAAATGGTTGCTTGATAGTCAATGTGTCTGATGGATATTTTGCAAGGGCACTGGCTATTTTAAGCATATGCAGAAATAATACATAAGCAAAGATGCAGCTTTTCAAAATTTTATAAGGCCTAACATCCAATTCAAAGTCAATGTCATATTATATCCATGTGATAATAAAGGAAATGTAATTATGAATTTATTTTGAGACAGTCCATTTGGATACTCAAGGTAGAATGAAAAAACTCACTAAAAAAGTTTCCATGATGAATTCTAAGCCAGGGTATAAAGAGAAGGGCTTCTTATTTATCCCTGGCATTTTGATACACAATTTATGGAATTTCCCCAAAATTAAGGCCAGAACAACTTTGACTCCAGAGTTAGATACAATTCATTAAAAGCAATAGATTGGTAAATGTTATGTGTTTAGCTTGAGTAGGTTTATTTTAGAGAACAATTCAGCCAGAGATAAAGAGTACTACCCTATCCTATCTGGTTGATAGTCTTATAGCAAGGGCCCCCCCAAAAAAGAAAGAAAGGAGCCCCTTAGCAGGATATAGTGAAAAAACTGGTGAGATCAAACACAACATGCCATCCTGTTTACTCTTTCCATAGAATAACCACCTTTAGAACTTCTCTTGGAGTGAATGTTGGAATTATGCTCCAACACCATGGAAATGCTCTGAATTGTGTTTAAAGGCTTGACACCAAAGGAGCAATGAAAGTAACACATGAAAATGTATAGCCAAGAGTTTCCTTGGGCGTTCTGGCATTGTTTCCAAGGGATTATGCCTTGGCATCAGGCATTTTCTTCTGTTTCCTGCTAAGAATGTGTGTAGTTCACCTAAAATAGTTATTGCTTAACTAGAAGCACCAAATGCCGGAAGTTTATTGACACACACAGGTACTCAATGTGTGTGTTGTAGAGAGCAGTCTATGCTTCAGATGAAACTGCGTATGAAGATTTGTTATTGTGGTGGTTAGTTACAAAGAAAGAAAATAACTTACTCTAGCTAAACAAAGGTCAAGGAAGTAGAAGCGTTGAAGAAATGGATGTAAATTCCACGAAGTTTAAGGCAAATCACACTTTTCTATGTCTTTATAACACACATTACTAGAGAGAGAATCACAAATGCATTGAGATGTTACATGTTACATTAGAAATTAAGAATTCCTTTGTATCCCTTCCCAGTTGAATTTAAGTAGTAAATGTATGTATCCACCCAAACATTTGAAGAGTTACAGACTCTCAGATGTTGAAAGGACACATATGTTTCTAACACAGGAAAAGAAAAAAAGCTAAATCTTATCTACTGATTATTTCACAATGAATAGTTTTATCTCTCTAGAACTCACTCTAAGAAGCACTGAATGAAAGCTGTCAAGATAGAGGAAAATTTCAAATATTTTACCTGTAAACACAAGTACATTTTGTAGTAATTCCTGCAATTAAAGATAACATTGTCAAGACATAGATGAATTTATTGCAAACAAAGTTAAATATTGGACATTTGGGGAGCTAGATGGTTAAAAATATACTTGGTTTAATATATAATGAGAAAATTCATGTACCATGTTATCAAATATTTAACTAATGATAACAAAGCCATTAACCAATCTGCTTCTTGATTCATATCTTTTTACTATTTCCAAATGTAGGTTTACTGTGAAGCTAAAGCAGTTTAAGCTCCAGAGCCCTGCACCTTGCATGGGTTCCTTACAAGGCCCTGGCAGGTGTTATGCTTAGTACAATATGAAAATTAAGATGATTCTATATTTTTTCCTAAGAATTTCCTCCAAAACATACAGTATTTCAGGAACAATGATATCTATATTTATTCCTAGAAATGTTAGTATTTTTTGTCTGCAACATAAATAAAAGTTTTAACATTAGACAGTTTTAAACCTAAGTCTAGATTGTTTTGTTCTTGGAACAGTAGTTATTTTGTCTGTGTACTTATATTATAATCTAAGATTTTTAAACAAATGTGATCCAAAGAGGTGAAAAAATTCCAGGGTGCTAATAAAAACATTTAGTTTTTCTATGACCAGTGAAAACAACAGACAGTATACTTCTTTTTTTTTTTTTTTTTTTCCATTTCTTGGGCCACTCCCGCACAGCATAAGGAGGTTCCCAGGCTAGGGGTCTAATCAGAGCTGTAGCCGCCTGCCTACGCCAGAGCCGTAGCAACTTGGGATCCGAGTCATGTCTGCAACCTATACCACAGCTCACAGCAAAGCCGGATCCTTAACCCACTGAGCAAGGCCAGGGATCGAACCCACAAGTTCATGGTTCCTAGCCAGATTCGTTAACCACTGCGCCACAACAGGAACTCCAAGCAGTCTACTTCTGATCCACAAATAAATCTCTTTAGAAACACATTAATAGCTAAGTTTAATGCTATGCTAATACAAGTGAAGAAATAAAAAGTTTATAAGAACTGACCTAAAAAAAAATTCAAAAGACAGTTTCCTACATTTGCGTAATTTACCCCAACAGAACACTGCATTGTTCTATCACTCAGAGGCAGAACATCAAAGCATACTAAATTAATGTTTTCCTCTGAATTTATCCCAGAGTTATCCAGCAGAATACTTTTTGTTATGTCTAAAACCTATAAGTCTCTATAGAGATGATGATTTCTATTTATTAAAAAAGGCCTGTACCCTCTTTTTGGAAGCCTGGATTTCTTTTTTCCTTAGATGAATAATTTATGAAGAAACAATGGGATGTAAGTGAAATTTATAATTTCATAGTTCCTTAATTATGGCCAAGTGATATTAAGAAAAATGCTCATAAATATGAAGTGAATTTTACTTGTGAATTAGAAAATCAAGTACTTTCTTAGTGTTTCTAAGGATATAATCTCTGCAGTGGAGCTCTACAGATAGACACATAGGTAGGCAGGTAGGTAGGTAGTAGGTAGATGAATAGATAGACAGATAAATAGATTTTAATTTATGTACTCTGCCAGATACTTCTTTATACTTTATCATAAATACTATAATAGGAGGTTTGCTGAATTTTACCATTTGGAAGAAGGATAAAAGTTCCACGTTATATGCCTGTTATTATATTCATAGCTAGAAATGATCAGCCAATGGATTAAAATCTATCTAGTTTCAGAAAATAGAGAAGTCATTCCTTAAAAAGAAAAATCCATCCAAAAGAGTCATGAAAAAAAATGAATAGTTAACCCAAGAATATTTTAAATTAAATTACATAATAAAGTAGACAGCCTTAAAATAATGAGACTCAAAAATGGAAAAAAATACTCTTTAAAATGTTATCCCAAAGCAGTCTAATAAATGAAGATGTGTTTATTTTCCAGAAATAGATGCCCCCAGATCAGTTACCTGTGAAATACAGATTTATGGATATGCTCTGATGGAAAGTGAAGTCTGTATATAATAAGTCACACAGCACAATCACTCCGATATAATGCTTTTTTTAAAAAAAATCAGGAAACCTATGTGGTTGAATCTCAAAGCAATTTTGGGTGTTCCTTTCCTGGCTCAGTGGTTAATGTACCTGACTAGGATTCATAAGGATGCAGATTCGATCCCTGGCCCTGTTCAGTGGGTTAAGGATCTGGTGTTGCCATGAGCTGTGCTGTAGATCTGTAGATCACAGATGCGGCTTGGATCCTGCGTGGCTGTGGCTGTGGCGTAGGCCGGCACCTGAAGCTCTAATTTGACCCTTAGCCTGGGAACCTTCATATGCTGCGGGTACAGCCCTAAAAAGCAAAAAAAAAAGAAAAAAAAAAGAAAAGAAAAAAAGGAAAATTAAAATAATTTTCTGCTGCATTCAAATGCATGCCTGTGAGGAATGTCAGGATGGACAGAACTATACTGGGGTGCTCTTGGTGAAGAAAACAATAGTAATGATACATTAACTTACAATCTGCTTTTGCTCAGCTTAACATTAAATGAAATCATCTTCTTATTCTACTCCTTAAGCTTTCTTCATACAATAGAGGTTTCAAAGCCCAAATTCTGAACTAGAACTCTTTAATGATTATAGAACAAGACAAACAAGCCCTTTCCAGCATTTTAGCTGGGCATATCACTGACATTTCAAAATCAGTTGAGTCACAAATACTGTTTTATTCAAGCCTCTAAAATAAAATTTGCCCTGCTCCTGTATTTCTGATTAAATTTAGTGACATCATTGTCCATTCCATCAAGCCAGAAAGCTAGACCTCATCCTGGATTACTCCTGTTTCATATCTGACATCAAATTAATTACGAAGTACTGCCAATTCTAGTCCCTAAATATACTTTGAAGCCATTTTCTTCTTTCATCTTTGTTCTGTTTCTTTACTTGAAGTCTGCACCACCTATTACAGGGTACAAATAGATGACCCGAGTGATCTTTCAAAAAGCTTATTATTGATCATGGTTTTTCTTCTTGGAACTTTCAACTGATGGCCTATCAGCTTCAGAATAAAGACTAAATACGTACAAATGAGATATGGCCCATTCATCATGTTACCAGTCTTCAACTTCACCATTTTCCACTTTGCTCTTTACATTCTTTCATGATCTATTATCTTCTTATTCTTTTCTCTCCACTCTATTTTGCCTGCCCTGTAAGGTTCACTTCAACTTCACCTTGTCTAAGGTATACTATCCTTGGAGCCTTACTCTCGTGTTTCCAACCACTGTCACCATCTATTGTCAAATGTGGAATAAATCTCAACACTATTGCCTTGAGTTCTTATTAAAACCATGCCTTAAAATATGTTTTCCTACCCAAATGTGGCCATCTCAAGTAGATGGTGAAAGACAAATGAATGCATTCTGTTTCTCTTTTGTCCTACTGTATCAATCACAAAATAGTTTTTGGACACGAGAAGTGCTACTTGAGAGTTTAATTTCAGTACTCTAATGTTGGCGTTGTATATTTAAATATATGGCAACTTCCACTACATAAAATTTATAACATTTTACTGACTCTGAAATATTCCATGATAAATATATATTAAGAAACAGTGTTTAAAAAAGTGTAAATATCACATTAAATTTATGTTTGACTATAATTCAATACCATCAGGCCACACAGTATTTCATTAAAAAAATACCCTCATGGTTACCTGTGATAAGGCACAGTGACATGCATGATATATGAGAACTGTTACATGGAATTGGTAGACTTCTGACTTAATCCCATTTTATTGAAGACTGGTTCCTTTTTTTCCTTCATTTTAAAATGGGCATATTTTCCTATGTGACATCAAGAAATAAAACCCACCACAAAGAGAACTCTTATTCCCCATGAACTGATGTAAAGCAGCTTACTTCTAATGGCCACAATGCATCATAAATTCAAAATAAATTAGTGGCCATTAAGCCACAGGCTCCCCATCATTTGTATTATAAATGATGCTTCGACATCAAGCATTACTGGAACCCCCTTTCATCTGAAGAATGATATTGATATTCTTCAGTCGGAGCACATTAAAATGATCCAATGAAATACACCAACTTCAGGAAGGATATAGCATGTTATGCTTGTGATGAGAATACTATTTAGGTCTCCTAGTAGCAAAAGCATTTCTTCCATTACAAAAACTATGTTTCTGAAGTAGAAATTAAATATGTCTCAAATCAAAATGACTTTTCAGGAACCTCGTAGTGGTATACTATTTATGCCTTAGCTATTTGCCACCTAAATCACAAAGCACACGGAGACTGTTCAAAATATATTCATGAGCTATAAAAGACAATTTTGCTTTCATTTTTATATCATGTCTTAAACTCTTTTACAGGATGATCTAATTACACAGGAAATGCATTGGGCTTTATTACTGGTGTCATATAAAAGGAAACTTACAGCTGAATTTTTCAGAGAGTAATCTATGAATTTATAGCAATATGTGAGGATTTTTAAAAATATATGATTATAAACCTAATGAAACAACTTTTCTTAATTTCTTCATGATTTTTTCTTTTGAGTATAACACTTGAATAATATCTAATTATATGAATAAAAAAAAGAATCACCATTATCGAAACCATCAAAGTCCCAAAGCCACATCAACAACTATAATGTTAAGGACATGTTAGGAATATCTATGATTCTAACTTGAATCCCTTGGATTATTGTGTGAATTCCCTCCATAGCCAGGAGGTCAGGTTTGAACTGACATCACTCACAACATTTGCACATTAAGGGTGAAGAGTTATAGCAAATATGTTTGTTCACTTCCTAGAGTGTCTCCCTTGTGTGGCTAACTTCAGGGATAACTTTCGTGTACCAGTGAGAATAAACTGCATACTATTTCCTTCTTTCTTCTTCTTCCTTTTTTTTTTTTTTTTGGAAGGAGAATTTTATTTTATTTTTTATTTTTTATTGTAGTTGATTTACAATGTTCTGTCAATTTCTGCTTGTTCTACAGCAAAGTGACCCAGTCATACATATACATACAATCTGTTTCTCATATTATTTTCCATCACGTTCCATCACAAGTGATCAGATATAGTTCCCTGTGCTAAACAGCAGGAACTACTCTTTCAACAAAGACATTTAAAGAGTGATCTCTTATGTCACACTTATAGAAATATCAACTCTTTATCTAATACTCCCTCTTTTGCAAAATAGATGTTGGCAGGAGTGGGTAAGGAGGCCTAGAGCTGACTGAGCTAGGCATCTAACTGAATCGAGCTCAAGCATACAGTCACTTTAATGGAGTGACTAGGGTGATGAATTATACATAAAGGAAGGAGTCAGTATGGAATGTCAGTTCAACTTGTAGGAAGTCCCTTATAAAGCACCAGAAAACCAAGAACTTGGGTATTTGAGAAAATTAAGAAATAAAGGAGGGAAAGGGGTTGAAAACGCCCTGAGAAAGGTAAAAGGATGAAGATAAGCCATTTAAAAGTCACACATTATGCTTTATTCATAGATGGTCCTCTTCTTCTGCATATATACATGCTTTGGCTTATTTTCTTTAAAACCCATAAAAACTCAAGAACCATTACATTTCTGAAAAAAAAAAAGAATTTTAAAATGTAACATTCTGTAATATACTCTATGCTAACAAGGCTTTTCCCCAACAAATTCCAATATATATGTATTTGCATAGCAGCATCTTTTCAGTTTATGAAGCCTTTCACTCTTGTTTATTGCATTTGACTTCTCACAAAGCATAACTGTCACTAGAAGTTGGATGAAACTGGATGAAGGCACACAAAAAATGCAAACTTCCAGTTATAAGATAAATAAGTACCAGGAGTGTAATGTACAACACGATCAATATAATTAACACTGCTATATGTTACATATGAAAGTTAAGAGAGTAAAATCCTGAGTTCTCATCACAAGGAAAAGAATTGTTTTCTTTTTCTTTGTTTATCTTTATTTTTAAATTTTTATTCTTTTTTCCTTATTTTTTATTTAAAATATTTTTTTGGTTTTTCTTTGTATATTCCACTTGACTTCTCACAGTGAGTAAATGCCACTAAAACTTGGAGGAAAATTGGATGAAGGCAGACAAAAAATACAGACTTTCAGCTATAAGACTTCTAAGTATTAGGAATGTCATGTACCACCTGATCAATATAAGTAACAGTGCTGTGTGTTATATATGAAAGTTGATAAGAGAGTAAATCCTGAGTTCTCATCACAAGGAAAAAATTTTGTTCTCTTTTTCTTTAATTTTGTATCTATATGAGAGGATGTTCACTAAACTTATTGTGGTAATCATTTCATGATGGATGTAAGTCAAATCACCCTGCTTCACCTTAAAGCTAGACAGTGTGGTATGTCAATTATATTTCAATAAAATGAAAATAAATAAGTAAATAAATAAATAAATATCACTTGAAAAATCATTATTTTACAGTGGGGAAAAAGAGAGATTCACACTGGTTCAAGGACTTGCCTGGAAGTCCCAGTGGTAGAGTGGACATTTGACCCCATGACTTCTACCTTGAGGTGAAATTCTCATTACGAATGCAGTTTTAGGAAACAGTATGTGTTTATATTTTAGAAGAACAGCCTCCAGTCATTTTCAGAACAGTTTCTCGGTTGGATGTGTGTCATGTGATATCTGTGTAAAGAGCCAGCAGCTGTATTCTAAGCCCAATACAGATGAAGAAAGTCAGGCTCAAGACAGTTTTGGTGACTTGCATGGGGGTCATATGGCTAACCAAAAGTGGCGGGAAGACTAGAATGAAGTCTTTTTATTTTGAGTCCAAAGTGCTTAGATAGCCAATGAACTCAAGGATTGGGAAAAGGAGAGATAAAGGTTAATGAGACATGTCTGGGACTCTTATCCTGCTGCCAAAGACTTCAAAGCACCAAGCTTGGGGCTACAAGGCTTACTTTTCTAAGATTATCCTATGATCTTCTGCCAGTCATTTAACCTTTTAAGCTTCAGTTCTGTAACCTAGAACGTGATCATCATATCCTTCCCCAAACTCAAGAGTTGTTCAAAATTCAAATGAGGTGATACATATTAAAGAATGTTAGAACATTTAAAATGCTACACAGAGATAAAATATTACTGGTTTTTGTCACTTAATGTAAGGTTTTCTGAAAAAGTCTTAAGGCTAGCTTCTTATTTAACTCATAAGTTTTGAACACACTAAAGAATAAAATATCTCAACATGTTTGCGCTTGACTATTTTGCACTTAATTTAACTTGCAGTATGCATTATTAACTGCTTACTATATAAAAGAAATTAAGTCAGCTCCTCCTCCCCACCCCCACCCAAAAAAAGACAGCTGCCATAAGAATATTTAGGACCTGTCCAGCAGAAATTTAATAAACGTATTTGCTTTAGGTTATACTTTCATGATTATTTTGTGGAGTGATATATTTTCCTCCTCTTTTGCTTATAATCTATTAAAAAGCTTTCTGTGTGTCTTGAGCTATATGTAAGAGTGCTGGATGAATAAACACTGCTGTGTAGATAAGCACTGGTGATGAAGAGACTTCAGAGTTTAAAAGTTCCTTAGATCTATTAACAGAAACGTTATTTCAGTGGAATGGAAAAGTACTAAACCATTTTATTCTGAAATGCATGGGACTCAAAACAGTTGCTGAGGAGGTCCCTTGTGGTACAGGAGGTTAAGGATCTGGCATTGTCACTGCAGCAGCCTGGGTCGCTGCTGCAGTGTGGGTTTGATCCCTGGCCTAGAAGCCTCCACAGGCTGCAAGTGCAGCCAAAAAAAAAAAAAAAAAAAAGAGCACAAAAATGCCACCTGAAATCTGAAATTATCCCTCAATAAATTAGGAAAAGAAAGACTGAAATATATGGACTTGGAGTTCCCGTCGTGGCTCAGTGGTTAATGAATCCGACTAAGAACCATGAGATTGCGGGTTCGATCCATGGCCTTGCTCAGCAGGTTAAGGATCCAGTGTTGCCGTGAGCTGTGGTGTAGGTTGCAGATGAGGCTCGGATCCTACATTGCTGTGGCTCTGGTGAAGGCCGGTGGCTACAGCTCCAATTTGACCCCTAGCCTGGGAACCTCCATATGCTTCGGGAGCGGCCCTAAAAAAGGCAAAAAGACAAAAAAAAAAAAAAACAACTTGGTCCAGATAGTCGGGAAAAATGTTGTCTGAAATATGGCCACCCATCATACCTTGTGTCTTGTGGTGACTTCCTTGGGTTATTAAATAATATGTCTTTTTTTTTTAACCAATATTTTGTTCAGTTACAACTACATAACAGTGAGTCAGATAGATTCTAAATTGTCACATTAAAATATACATACAAGCACAGGATACAGGGGGGAAATTTGGAAACTCCAACAGTTATCAAAGTTTATCATTTTAGGAGCTGTGTTTGCTGGCTATTTCTAATTTTAGAGAGCCCAGTGTTTTAGAGCAGATTTAAGAAGATTCATGTGGATGGGACAAAAAGATTGAGTTCCCTATGGTAGACAGTGTGTAGAGATGTACCTAAGTGGGTATCACAAGGCTTTTTCCCTTTTGTATTAGGATCCCAAAAACACTGACAACAATGGAAATGTGGTTGCACTGAGTGGTGTGGACACCTGAAAGATAAGGACTCAATCATTCCTGGTCAATGTGGAACTAATGGTTGAGAAGCTCTGTCCTGAAAATTCAGTCTAGACACCCACATGTATTTGGGTCACAACTGAACTCTATGTAGACGCTACAGAGTTTACAGGCAAATGTGAAAGCTTGTAGGATGTTGACTACAACAAAAGTAAATCCTCAATAATTATCAATAATTTTAAAGCATGAATCTCTTCCTAGACCTATTTTTAACTTTTTGCATAGAAGCAGACAACTGGATAGCACTCCCCAGGCATCAAAATCAGTGATCATGTCAGCAAGCCTCATGGTGCTCTTGAAAGCTGTGTTAATAAACTTTTCCTGAACTATCATACCTGATGCCTACTGTGATCCAGCCAAACTTGAGTGATAAATAACAACTTGATCTAAGTGCAATATTAATGAAACCAATCTGTTTATAAGGGGAGGACTCATTCCCCTCATTACATGATCACTTGAAAATCCCATAAAAGCATGTGATGAAACCTATCTATAAAACTGTTCAACTTTACTAGGATTAAAAAAAAGCTGGCCTTCTTGCAGAGCAAGGTAAGTCATCACAGCTTTAGTTTTCACTGGTAATTAAAGAATTAAGCCCACAAAATTATAATCCAATGAGAGGAATGAAAGTGTTGAATGAATAGTGATATGAGAAGTATAAAATGACATTTAATAAAAAGAGACAAAAGAGACAGAAAAAAAAGTGAAGATGCCTTTTTCCAGACAATTATTTTTTTTTTCCTTTTTTTTTTTTTCTGTCACAGAAGATGTACATGAAGTTAGAAGTCAGAAAGAGATGAAGAGGAAAGGAAGGGAAATACCCATTTAACCTACCTGGTAATTGACATGTGAGTTATAATATCAATAAAACCCTTACCTCCTACAGGTTTTCTGAAATTGTATAGATTTTAACAGTAGGTTCAATGCTAAGAAAAAAAACACAACAACTTTAAGGGGAAAATTGGATAATTATGAACTTAATTATCCAAGTCACGCATGGGCATGATGAATGAGGATGTGATGAGAATCCAGTGACAATACATATGGGGCATGACTTCCACCCAACTTAATAGCACCACTAAAAATCTGAGGTGGAAAAGTACTTTGCAATTTTTTTAATTTACAAAAGTGAATGATAAGGTGAAAGTTTAGACAAATGGGAAAAATAATCTCAAATATCTAGTTAGGGCATGTACCTCTGACATTTCCTTATTCCAGAAGCCGGTCAATTTTCAGAATTTCTAGGTTTTGACTTTCCTGTATAATAGAGAAAGAAAGGTATACCATAATATATAGAAGGGTGGGTCCCATCAGGGGAAAATATGGCTGAATACCATCCCATAGGGCTCAGAGTGTGGCAGTCATAATCTAGAACATTGATAATAGGTCCTGAGTCTTATAAACACAAGTACTATTCTGTTTGATGATAGGTTTGAGTCTTTTTTTTTTTTTTTTTTGGTCTTTTCTTTCTTTTGAAGGCCCCACCCATGGCATATGGAGGTTCCTAGGCTAGGGGTCAAATTGGAGCTGCAGCTGCCGGCGTATGCCAGAGCCACAACAACACCAGATCCCAGCCACGTCTGCGACCGACACCACAGCTCATGACAATGCCAGATGCTTAACCCACTAAGCGAGGCCAGGGATAGAACCTGCAACCTCATGGTTCCTAGTTGGATTCCTTTCCACTGCGCCATGATGGGAACCTCCCAGGTTTGAGTCTTATAAATTCAAATACTGTAAGAGCATATTCATTGCCTCTGGGCAAACTCATATTGACTGCCATGCTAATTTAATCCATTATCACTATTTACAGGCTGTTATATGCTGCCTAAAGTGCTGCCCACAGGCATCAGGGATACACCCTGCATGTAGCTAAGAGGAGAATATGCAGGAGATGCCACCAGGTCACAAGAGGAAATATTTAGGAGCAGAAAACTGGAATTGAGTGAGGGCCCACACTCTTCTATCTGACCTTAGTCCCATTTTGCTTCAAATCCCTGTTCATCCTAATTACCTTCGAAGTGACTTTCATAGCCCTGCTGCTCTATCCAATCTATCACCCGATATTCTCTATTTTCTACCTTTCTTCTCTGCACTGTAGAGCTCCCATTCTTTTGTTTGTTTTTTGTTGTTTTGGCCTTTTTGAGTGTCATGATTGTTCCATTGCAAAACCATTTCCCTTGATGCTCTTTCAGTTGGAAACTGTTTTATCTTCCACCCAAGTATGCAGGACAAGGAAGCAGCATACGTGTTCTCCCTGTTTTTGATCACCCTCTCAACTCCCTATTGACATTTGCCCTTTCTTTTATAAGTTTTTGTGATTCTTTGAAACTATTGCCATCATCCCCTCCAGCCTCCTTCTTGCTATTATCTATTGGCACCTGTGTCTCACCGACTCACATTCATGGGTGGCTCCTGGCTAAGAGTCTATCTCTTCTTCATTGCCAATCATCTTTCTTTGCAACACCAATATTTGAGTGGCTTTGTAGTTGTCAACCTTTTTATTTCCCCTGACCTTTTTAGTTTTCTTTCTTTTTTTTTATAGAATGCTACCTCAACGATGCACTGAATGGTCATAAGCTGGAATTCATCATCAACCAATATGGCACCCCCTCCCCAATTCAAATGAAAACATTCCCTTCACCAACTTGGATCTTTCATTTCACTTGCTCTTACTCAGCAATTGCTCTGTCTCATCAAGTCTTCCAATTCATAGATGCTATATCTTCCACCTCCCACCTCCAATACATTATCAAGTTCTCCGTACATCTTTCCCTTGTAGAACTTAGTTGGATTGTTAATCCTTATAACAATTCCTTCAAAAGCAACCTTGACTCATTTACTCCTTCCTTCATAATGTCCATCTGGGAAATACCTAACTCAGGATGAACGCAAGCATATTTCTTTTACCACACTTAACACTAAAGACCTGAAAACTGCTGTAGAAAAATCATAAAACTATACTGAGCGGTGCCTACATGAACTCAAACTGTAAATAGAATCTAAACAGTGTCCCAATATTGCTATATGCTAATAATCTAGCTTTGCCACCATATGAGATTTCACGCACTACTTCATCTGTCCTTAAAGCACCTGCCCTCCCTCTTCCAGCACCCACCTCTCCACACTCAACCTACAGAGACCAGAGAAGTCATCACCAGGGATTAATTCATATTTCCATGCCTAAATACCCCATTCTATCTAAATATGCCCTCATATTCCTTCTCAATACAACATTTATAGCCACTTCACATTTTCAATGACCTTGCTAACAGAAGTGTGGCACTCATTTGGCTAGTGTTCCTTCTGCACTGGACGGTGTTTCAGTAGAAACTCACAAGTTTTGCCTCATCACACTCCTTTTGAATATCATTCTTACTCAGGCAAGCAAATGAGTTAGGCATGATTACTACTGTAGCCTAGAGTTCCTTTCTTATTATATAAGGTGACTTTGCATATCTCTATTCTGATCCATTTATGCATTGGCCACCAATAATAAATTTCTGAACAAACTTACTTCCAAGTATTGTATGTATGTATCACATAAAATTCCCCCAATTTTTTCAGAGATGGAAGTAATGATTACTGAGTAATAAGTCTGAGGAGGAGTTGAATTAAGGGTAGTAGGTCTTAGGGCAGGAAGGTGAAGTACATCCTGTACTATCCCAGCCAGCCTTCCTGACATCCTGAATACAGAGGACCCAAGACTCTAAATCAGGTTTCCTGGTACCCAGTTAGTTCTGTATCCTTTTAACTTTCCATGTTGTTTGCTAGCTTCCACACTAATATTAAGAAAGTTATTAAAGTTTAATGGATCAGAAATTGGCCAAAAAGATTCTATGGCCATAGAATTCCATATCGGTTTGGTATCAAGCTACCTAAAGGGCAGTGAAAACAGTGGTAACAAACATAATTTCTAAAATCAGTTATCTTTCCCTACCTTCCTTTTTTTCTCCACCTCTTGTTTCCTTTTTATCTTTTAAACTGGACATCTACTTAGTATCTCTATCAATCTATATCTAAAAACTTTAGTCTGCTTTCAAAACAGCTTAAAATTCTGATGAAAAAACATACCTTGGCGAACTGAAAATAGCTATTCTTTATATTCCAAAGACCTTTCCCCAAAAAGTTCCAAGTTTCTTTTATTTTCTGCATGATTACCTCTGGAATTCAGGGTAGCAGTCTGGTAATCCATAGGTACAAGGCAACCCAAATTATCACATGTACTCATTCCTCACTATAACCAAGATAACCTTAAAATGGTCAGGGGAAAGATTAGTTTGAGGCCAAACATGTTTCTGAAGTCTACTCAGGAATAGTTTTGAGTCTCAAACTTAATAGGATGGTTGAGTCCACATCTGTCTGTGGTCTGCTGAGACCACACTGAACACAATATGGCAATTTGAGTCACCTCTCTACAAAGAAAGATGTTATGTTTTGAGCAGTGTCAGGGAAACTGTCAACACTCAAAAAATAAATTTCAATAATAAGAACATGTAGGAGGTGGTTTTGGGAGAAACAAGTCATATGTCTAAAAGGCTAAGGGGCTGATTTATGAGGGATGATTAAGAGAACAAAAAAATGAGTAGCTTGATCAAACAATACTAGGAGGGTGATGGAATAACAGCTCATATTTTTTGAAAGGCTTAAACACACTGACAAGTAAAAGCATTTATTATTCACCAAGCAAGATAATAATAATAATCACTATATAGCTGACATTTCTTTAACACAATTTTCAAAATACATCAGATGTATCTCAGAGTATAATTAAGCAGTACAGAAATTATTTTAAATCCATAAGACATTTTTTTTTTGGTAGTGAAAATAATTTGACCAAGGAAAGTTATTTCTAATGGAAGAATGTTACTACTATTTTTAATAGGAAAGATGGAGAGTGACCTAACAAGGAGAAATAATCCTTAAAGAAGAAAGACGGCACCACAAAAGCCCAGAAGTGAGAAGCAGATGTCCTCACCCTATAACTGCTACTCTCTGGCGTTCAGAAAACTCATCAATTTCTTAGTCTTTTTTTTTTTTTTTAATCTGAAAAATAAAGCAGTAGTAGAGTGAAGAAAACCTTCCTTCACCTTGTAAAGGTCTATAAATTCATGTAATTATGATTCAAAGTGTGAAATGTTTCTTGAAATAATACTAAATTATACAGAAGTGGAGTTTGGCTGTTTAATGTTTAGAGTGTAATGATAAACTATACTCCTAGTGTGACATTAAGAACTCAAGAGCAACATTCTATTTAGTTATGAATATGAGCAAGGAATTATTCCCTGTATCTCTGTGATTAAATACAGATGTGTCCTTGAGGAAGAGCATTTATTCAACAGTATTTTGGGGGACAGATGACTATCCTTTGGGTCTGGAATTTCTTTTTTTTTTTTTTGTCTTTTTGCCTTTTCTAGGGCCTCTCCCGTGGCATATGGAGGTTCCCAGGCTAGGGGTCGAATCGGAGCTGTAGCCTCCGGCCTACGCCAGAGCCACAGCAACGCAGGATCCGAGCCGCGTCTGCGACCTACACCACAGCTCACAGCAACGCCAGATCCTTAATCCACTGAGCGAGGCCAGGGATCGAACCTGCAACCTCATGGTTCCTAGTCGGATTCGTTAACCACTGAGCCACCACGGGAACTCCGGCTCCGGAATTTCAATAGCTATCATCTTAAAGCAATTTAACATAAAGAAAGTATACTACACTTTCCATAATTTATCTAATTTACTGATATTTTCATAAACTAAAAATTTTCTATTATCACCTTTATTTCACAGGTAAAAAAACTATGTAAGTTGTCCTGTCATTGTTTTACTCAAATGCAGAAATTCCACCTACATCTCACTTTTAAAGAAATTATTTCTAAAATGCAGAGAAACTCCATCATCTCTTTAAATAGATTTATAATAAAAAATATTCTAATGACATCATTAACTGCTTATAATGACCCATATAATTAAGTTATAGAGTTATATGCATGTCTTAAATTCCAGCCCTAATTTTTTTGTTTGTGGCTGGACAATAGTCTCAGATATAAGCACCCAACCAGTTCCAGCAAGTCTAATATAAATTCTACCATATAAGACACAACATATATTTATTTGACAAGTAATACATCAGATTAGCAAGTTGATTATAATTCTTTTTAAATTGTTTATCATTGCTCTAAAAGCCTGAAGACTAACCTCAGGAAAGCTTTCTAAGCACATTGTCTATATTAAAGTTATTATGCTTATTTAATAACTGTATTTTCTTCTTTTCTTATAGATACATGCACCTGAAAACTGATAGTGAACTATGACAATAAGCTTAGCTTTTAGGGGAGACACTTGATATGCTCTTTGGCTGGTGTGAAGGGTGAAACAGCACCCTGCTTTACCACATTCCTGGTACTCTTTCTTCCACTGTCACCCAATCCTCAGCACCATGATGAGATACACACAGTGCTGTACTGAGAATCTGAGAGAAGCTGCCTTGTACTTCCACGACCTTTCAGGTTTTTCTGCTCTAAGATATTCTTGAAAAGTGTACACAACTACTTCTGGTGCTGATGAGATATCTATAACATGAAAATCATAAAAGATATTCTATGAGGTAGACATGACTTACACATATATTCTTTATCACCACAATTAAAATTTTCTTGCCAGTTTTTATAACCTGCCTGCCTGTTTAGGAAAGAGAAAGAATTTGTATTCGCTAACTATAAGCAGGAAAATACTTCTTATATACATAAAAAGAAAGGCAATGGAAACTTAAAAAAAAAAGCAACGCCAACAGTGGAACAACAGTTGAAAACAAATATTATTTTAGAACTCTGTAATAGAAAGTAGCTGAAGAATTTGCAGAATTTATAAAAGTATTTTCCTGCATATTTACACTGTGACCTCATAATAGCACACAAAGCCATATTAAGCAATGCCTTGCACTCAAATATCCCATGTTTCCACATTTAATGTTATGGGAAGGAATTCATTTTGAATATGGTTTCTGTTGCCATTATACTAAAATGCTGACTCTTTCTAAACATTTTAAACCCTCTCTAGCCTCCAGGAAATCTTGCTATTCCCCTTCATATGAACTATTCCTTTGATCATTACGGCTGCCTTTTATTTCTTTTCTCTAGGTTATTTAAGTGACATAAGAAGTTCATATCCCATGACAGGTCCTAGATATATTTCTATTAGCTTGAGAATGACTCGTATCTTCACAAGACTGTGTTCTATTGCAAGAAAACATAGAACAAATTCACAAATGTGTATTACAAGAAAAAAAAGTGGGAGTTCCTGTTGTGGCTCAGTGGTTAGTGAACCTGACAATCACCCATGAGTTTGCAGGTTCCACCCTTGGTGTTGCTGAGTGGGTTAAGGATCCAGTGCTGCCGTGGGCTGTGGTGTAGGTCACGGACGTGGCTCGGATCCCATGTTGCTATGGCTGTGGTGTAAGCCGGGGGCTACAGCTCAGATTGGACCCCTAGCCTGGGAACCTCCATATGCCACAGGTGCAGCCCTAAAAAGACAAAAGGACCAAAAAAAAAAAAAATAGTGACTTAACAGGAAATTTCAGAAAACTATACACAAATAACAATCATGTAAGAAAATTCCAAACAGGACAAATCTACTGTCCTTCCAATTGTGTATTCTTTTGACAATGATGCCATAACGTATTTGATAGAATACACGCAGCTGGTACACACTTCTCCAACCTGGAGATTAGGAAAGAAAAGGAAAAGGTTCTTATGTCCCTGACACAGAGAAGTGAACAGAAATATGTGCTTTAAAGTTAAACAGACCAAGGTAGGATTCCTATTTCCAGTATTTCCTTGAAAGATTAACACACTTCTTATTTCTGGTAAATTCACAATAAACAACCCCTACAAGGGTGAATAAGGAAAATATAGTGAACACCTTTGTTTCTATTTATATCTAGAACCATCATTCATGAATTATCTAAACTGATTCTAACTCATTTTTTATTGGGATCATAAATTCTATTGGATTATCGTTCTGTTATATTACAAAATTTCTGTTTTTCAGGCTGTCTTGGGCCCTACTTTTCCTTCTCCTCTCTCACCACAATTCCAATATTGTGGAATTTAGTTACATCTTATTCACATAATCCATAGCCTTCAGGACTTCATATTGTTTTATTATCTCGCTTCTTAGACTTGATATTTCCATTCCACGAAGACAAAATCTGATTTGTCTGTCTTGATAGAAGAGGCATTCTCTATTTCAAAAACAAATACAGACTCACAGATAGGTGTTTCTGATCCTTTTAGCTTCTCTGTTTTGAATTTTTTTCTGGCTGCATTATGCATTATGTTACAGGGAAAGGTGCTCGCTTTGTGTACCTATTGTGTTAAAATCTGTTCAGACAATATGCAGCCATTCACAGCAAAAGACAGTGAGGCACAACAGCTCCTCTGCAATTATGATGGAGTTTGCGCCTACCACATGCCGCATTAGATAGCTTTGCTCAGACTATTGTATGGACAAAGAAAAGAAATGAGGGGAAAGAAACCTCAAATAATGAACAGTCAGCCTGGACTAAAATTTAAAACATTTGATTTAGACACAGTCTACAAGAAAGGCAAGTTGTAGTGATAGCAACAGAGAGATGGTCTTCTTTCCCTTATTTCTACACTTCTTTCAGGATGAAATCAAAGGCAAAGTGGGTATTATCATTTGATACTTTTCGTAACCTATTTTTTCTTAGTTTCCACATTGGAGATGCTGTGCAGGTATTTGGACAATTCTGTGGTTTTCAAAACAGCCTAAATAAGCTCAGTGCTAGAACACCACCTTAACATATACATGCACAGGCTCACATAGTAAGTACCTTAGCCTAGATAACTACACTGTTCTTTCTTATTGTATTTCATTAGGGGGATGAAACTAATCAACAGAGTTCGAAAATGGGTACTCATGAAAAGAGGCACAAATATTTTATTTATAAGCAGTTGAAGCAGGGAGTTCCCATTGTGGTTCAGCGGGTTACAAACCCGACCAGGATCCATGAAGTTGCGGGTTCCACCCTTGGTGTCGTTCAGTGGGTTAAGGATCCCATGTTGCTGTGAGCTGTGGTGTAGGTTGCAGGCACAGCTTAGAGACTGCATTGCTGTAGCTGTGGTGTGAGCCTCAGCAACAGCTCTGACTCAACTCCTAGCCTGGGAACTTCCATATGCTGCACATGCAGCCCTAAAAAGCAAAAAAGAAAGACAGACAGACAGACATTGAAGCAGAGAGATATTTAGTAACTTGGGAGAACTACTCCACTGGTAGTGTCAGCACTAGAAGCTGAGCACAGCCAAATCTAAGTCCATGGCCTAAACCACTGTTGCTCTATGTTTATGCTTCTTTAACAGCATAAAAAGATTTCTTTTGTTTAGGAATTTAGCAAAAAAAAAAAAAAAATCAATTATTTAGGTTTGAAAGGTTTTGCTGTATTTGTATGAATGTATTAAAAATCAACAATTAAGCACTACCAAGAAACAGAAACAGACTACCAGTGGAAAAAGGGTCAACTCTTAGGGAAAAACAAAACAAAAAAACAGTTATAGTCAGAAGGTCGTGAATGTTATAAAAGTATCATTGCAGGTAAAACCAATATTCAAATGTTTACCTAATTTAATTTGACATTATTAATTCATTCTGTGGTAAAGATGTAGGACTTAACTAAAGCAAAAGGAGCATAGTGTCTGAAACCAAGCAGAAATTCTGCCACTACTACTGGCTCCCCAAGGGTGAATGAATGGCTGCAGAAAATACAGAAACAATACAGCGTTTCTATTTTCAATTTTGTTTTTTTACAAGTAGATAGAAAAAAAAATCCATATTTGGACTTTTTTCAACATTAATATTCACCATAATGGCTGTCCCATTCATTAAACTGAGAGAATAAAACTAGTTAAAAAGACAAAATAAGAGGTCACAAATATGAACTCAAAATACCAAGTGAATAAAAACATTTTCCTTTTTTTCTCCCACATGAATATTTTGGAATGTTTATAGTACATAGGGGCCAGAGAATTTTGTTGGGAAAACTCATGAATTTCCTCAAGCTTCTAGTTCAGTTGTGTTTGAACTAATATGGAAACCAACTTTAAGGAGAGGTTATCCTGCCCTTGGAAAGTTTTATCCAGCTTATAAAACATATTGTGTTTGATTTAAGGAGCACCTCTAAGTAATATCTTTGCCACAACATAAAGGTACTTAATATTTCTTGATAGAAGCAGTGCTCATGAGAAAGGCTTATAGTTCATTATATCTTAGTCATCTCATTAAACCTGTTTTTCTTGATCTGAAAAGGCAAAATTAACTCTACATAGATATTTTAGGTATATTTTAAAATAATAGTATTTAAACTATTTTACATACTCCTCATAACCAAGAAGCACATGCAAGGTTAATGATAACCTCCAACGTGTATAAGGACATTCTAAATTAGGTTATTAAGACTCAAGACTTTGCATATTTCTGATACAAGGGGGAAAAGTTTGTCCCCAACACTGAGGGACAAGAAAAGACGGAGGCTTTGAAAAGTTTCCAATCTCTACATCCATGTCTACTCTCTGAAAGACAGAAATCTGCAACATTGAGAAAGACTTCTGTTTCAAAAACAGTTTCTGTAGCCCAGTTCTTGCCCAAAAGTCAAGTAAGCAACTGTCTATTATCTGTGCCACATGGATTTCACAACTGTCATTTCCATAGCACATGCCATTTCAGCTTTCCACTAATATCACAACAGCTTACAACAATCAAGAGAAAATCTCAAATACTTTTGTCTTACTTTTTTTTTCCTCCTAATTAATAGGACTTTAATGCTTTTAGGTCTCTAGATAATTCTATTTCATCAGTGTAAGTCATGGACTTGAACATTCGATTACCTGGTAGAAATTTGGAAAAATGAAAAGAAACTCCAAATCGCTAACACACAAACATAATGTTTCCCTTTTTGTTTCTTTTTGTTCATTATCTAGATTTTACCCATGTTCTTATTCACAGATTCATTGTACTCATCATCTGAAGAGAACAGATGACTCCAACGTAGATTCAAGTTCTGTTTTCTGGGTTTCTTCCTATTCAGCCTTCCAGGAATGCACACTCATTGACTGGGGTGCTAGGAAGATAATACAGGTTACTTCTCTCTGGTCCTTGACATGAATCTTTAATCCAGGTGTTGACTGCATGAGAGATGGGGCCAAAGAAAAACGGCAGGAACCAACTATACGCTACAGTCATCAAACATTCCCAAGGAGGGCAGAGCACATTCTAAGGAGAACAATGAAAGGCTATGGAGCATCACTTCAATAATCTATCAAAGCTTTCCACTTAATGTCCTCCGAGTGACCAGAAAGATTCTTAAGTATAATTATTATTACTTTAATAGCTTGAGAAATGTGTATTCCTTTAGTAAAAACTTCAGTAAGACTGAACGTGATAATCAATGTGTATCTCCTTAAATGTTAATATAAATTATGCAGGTTTATCCCATTATTAAAAGCAACAGATACAACAACTATAATAAAAAGCATTGGGTAACTCTCAATGTTTTTATACAGCACAGGGAACCTTAATTCTATCGCAGAAAGTCTAAAGATATGGTTGATCCTCATTCTCTTTGGATTCTATAATTTTGCACTTGCCTACTTGTTGAAATGTATTCGTAACCCCCAAATCAATACACAGTCATTCACAGAGATGTGGGGACAGACTGGAACCAGCTGACGTTCATGTTCTTAGCTGAGGTCAAATAAGGTGACACTCTGCCTTCTGGTTTCAGGTCACAGACTATAAACCAGTGTCTCTCTACTTAATGCCACACTGTCCACACTTTCCTACTTTTTATTGGTGATAATTCTGTTTGAAATGGCCTTCAAGCATAGCCCTTAATTGCTGGTTCCTCTTCCTAAGCACATGAAGGCTATGACGTGCTTACAGAAAAAATATATGTTACATATGTTTCTTTCAGGCATGAGTTACAGTGCTGTTTGTCCTGAATTCAATGTCAATGAATCAACAATCTGTATTAAACAAGGTGTCTTTAAACAAAAACACACATAGAAGAAGGTTATATATTGATCAGTTGATGAAAATGTGACCAGTGGCTCATAGGAACCTAACCCTGTATTTCCCCTAGGGGCAGGAGTCCAGTAATCAATACTTCAGCGACCATGGCAATTTCTTAGAACGCAACTAATGCACATAATGGTTACTGACTATATCTTAACACATTCCAGATCATTAATATGTTCCTAAAATAGAACAAAAGTGGGGAGAGTACTCAGAGATTTGATCTTGCTATCCTAGATGCCCATCTTCTGAACCTCTTGTGTCGGCATGAACACAAGATACGTTGCCCAGGATCATTTCAGCCGATTTTTTTTTTCCCTTTTGGATCCTTCCCCTCCCTTCCTCCCATCCTCCTTTCCCCCCTCCCTCCCTCCCTTCCTTTCCTTCTTTCTTTCTTTTTTAAAGGCCACACTTGCAACATAGGCACATGGAAACTCCCAGGCTAAGGGGCAAATCAGAGCTGCAGATTCTGGCCTACACCACAACCACAGCAACGCTGGATCTGAGCCATATCTGCATCCTATGCCACAGCTTATGGCAATGCTGGATCCTTAACCCACTGATTGAGTCTGGGGATCGAACCTATACTCTCACAGACACTGTGTTGTGTTCTTAATCCCAACTGAACCACAATGGGAACTCCCTTTGCAGTGGATTTTAAACCATCAACCATACTTCTCTTCATCTTACCCTCCCGCATTAATCACACGCACCTCCTTTGGGCGATTAGAACTCTCTATAACTCTTCCCCTTTAGGCCTTTCATTTATAATATTTCTTATGCTTTGAATACTTCCCTTCCTTTGATTAAGGCTGCATCTTCACCCTTCAAGTTCAGCTCAAAGAGACATTTCTTTTTTTTGGCTGCACCCACAGCATGCAGAAATTCCTAGTCCAGGGATCAAACCCAAGGCACAGCAGTAATCCAAGCCACAGCAATGACAATGCTGAGTCCTTAAGCACTAGGCCATGAGGGAATTCCCTCAAAGAAACACATATTGATCACAGCTTTGAGATTTGTTTCTTTTTTTTTTTTTTTTTTGCTTTTTTAGGGCTGCACCTGTGGCATATGGAGGTTCCCAGGCTAGGAGTCTAATCTAAGCTACAGCTGCCAGCCTACACCAGAGCTACAGCAACGCCAGATCCAAGTCACATCTGTGACCTATACCACAGTTCATAGCAATGCTGGATCCTTAACCCACTAAGCAGGACCAGAGATCAAACCCACAACCTCATGGTTCCTAGTTGGATTTGTTTCCTCTGAGCTACGATGGGAGCTCCTGTTTCCTTTTTATATAGATTCATAGTAACTACTGTTTTTTTTTTTTTTTTTTTTCGCTATTTCTTTGGGCCGCTCCCGCGGCATATGGAGGTTCCCAGGCTAGGGGTCGAATCGGAGCTGTAGCCTCCGGCCTACACCAGAGCCACAACAACGCGGGATCCGAGCCGCATCTGCAACCTACACCACAGCTCACGGAAACGCCAGATCGTTAACCCACTGAGCAAGGTCAGGGATCGAACCTGCAACCTCATGGTTCCTAGTCGGATTCGTTAACCACTGCGCCACAACAGGAACTCCTAACTACTGTTTCTTTACTCACATGTATCATAACTGTAATTAAATAAAGAAAAGTTAAAACTTCTATTTCATATCCTGTAAGAACATCCTGTGTTTGTTGGCTTGGTGTGGCTTTCCAGCACCAAGCCAGTACTTTGCCCACTGTAGATGCTCAAAGTGTATCTGTAGGATAAATGAATGAATGAAATGATATAAGTTTTTGTCCCCAATTATGACACCGGATTATCTACAGGTCCCCACCTCTGATGATCACAAACAAATACTGTACATAATTGGGCAGAACCAACATTTCTTCCACAGTTGGGGGCCTCATCTTAAGGTTAGATCCATGAATCCCACATCTACATATGCAATTATAACCAGCTGAGCAAATTCTTGCTCGCTCAAGGACAGCCATCTAGATTAGTCATTTAAAAATCTCTCTGGAATAAAGCAATGACTCTGCCAAAGTCACTACTGTTACGATAAAGAAAGAAGTACTCAAAGAGTATATCCAAACCATAGCGGAAAACAGTATGGAGATTCCTCAAAAAACTGAAAATAGAATTACCATTTGATCCAGCAATCCCACTCCTGGGCATCTATCCAGAGAAACCCAGGACTCGAAAAGACACATGTACTCCAATGTTCATTGCAGCACTATTTTCAATAGCCAAGACATGGAAACAACCTAAATGTCCATCGACAGGAGTGGATCAAGAAGATGTGGTACATATACACAATGGAATACTACTCAGACATAAAAAGGAAAGAAATAATGGCATTTGCAGCAACATGGGTGGACCTCAAAATTATCATGCTAAGTGAAGTTAGTCAGACAGTAAGACACTGACATCATATGTTGTCACCTATGTGTGGACTCTAAAAAAAAGGATACAATGAACTTCTTTGCAGAACAGATACTGACTCAGACTTTGAAAAATTTAACAGTTTCCAAAGGAGATTGGTTGAGGGGTGGGGGAGGTGGGCTGGGGGTTTGGGATGGAAATGCTGTAAAATTGGGTTGTGATGATCATTGCACAACTATAAATGTAATAAAAAATTCATTGAGTTAAAAAAAGTCAATAAAATTCCTTTTCAGACAATTCCCCCCAAAAAACCCCCATCCAATTCTGTGATATAATCCATCAAACTTAAGTCACTCAGAGCATATGAAAATATGAAATTTAATTTTTATTTTTATAATGTCCTTTTAAAATAGTTAATAGAAAAAAGAAAACTGTTACATATTCCCAATCCTAATATAAATGTTGCTTTGAAGGAGCATAGAATGGCTCCATCTTTTGAGAGAAATGTTCATAGAAATAGTTTTCAAATTAATCAATGTAAGTTGGGAAAGTAGTTCATGCTAGACCTTTCTAGGATGTTTAGAAACCTAACCCCACATATATCTATCATAAATCTTTCCTGTTTAGTTAAATTAGAAAGCATTCAACAAGGACATAGAAGTAACTCGCAGAAATAAGAGAAAAAAAAAAAAAAAAAAAAACCTTGGATGCTACCATAACAGAGGGAGAGAGCAATGTGATGGAAAGATAAAAATCAAGAGTGTTGGAGTCCCTGCTGTGGATGAAGAATCTGCAGCAGCTTAGGTCAATGCAGAGGTGCAAGTTCCATCCCTGTCCTGGGGGAGTGGGTTAAAGGATTCAGTGTTGCCCTAGCCGAGGAGTAGGTCACAGTTATGGCTTGGATTCAGTCCCTAGCCTGGGAACTTCCATATGCCATGGGTGCAGCCATGAATACATACATACATACGCACATACATAATAAGTAAATAAAAATCAAGGGCACTAGCTGACCTGAAAGACTGGTCCCTAAGGCCCTCCTCTGATTTGTATGCAGGAATGCTTTCTCTTTAGACTTTAGGGGGTTTGAGTCAGATTTCTGTCATTTGCAACCAAAATACATCTGCGTAAAATATGTAATGACAGAATAGCTTATTTTAGAGAAAATTTCAGCCAAAAATCAAGAAAGATATTCTCATTCTTGCCAGGCTGTAAATTAATAAGCAGGTTCTTTTTGTAAGTCAGTAAAGTGTTCACTGTCTAAAGCATGCATATCAAAAAGAAATTTAAATAAAGTTTCTTAAATTTTCTCTGCTGAAAAGAGCTTCTAGGAATAATGCAAATATTATGTGGACTGGATTATCAGCCTTCTGTAGGAAAAGTATCTCCTTGAACAGTTTCAAAGTCCGAAGCATACTTGGGTTCTGCCCTTTATTCCTGCCTCCTCCATGCCTGTCTTGGGAGGGACAAAGAAAGTTCCACGGGCATTTCTGATCCCTATTTCTGTGCCTTGAAGTGTCTGCCTCTTTTATTCCCATGAAAATGGTAATGATGATTTCTACCTAGGACTCCATTTTCAACTGAGATACTAAAATCTTCCTCTTCTCTAACAGAGATCTGAAAAAGTTGCACAGGTACAGAGCTTTTCATGACGGGATATAAGCTCAATGACTGAGGACATCCCAGAGTCTGTTCTAGTCCCTGCTTCAAATTTACATAGTTTATATTGTCCATATTTAGATTATATTTAAATCATACAACAGTCTGCCTTCCTGTTTGTACTGATCAGTATAATCTAGGGTTTCTTCTACATAACAAAATGGCAGAAGCTTAATAAAAATTTCTGTCTTACTCAAAGTATACGATGAGCCAAGGATCTTCCCCTTGGCCTCCTCCCCTTGGTCCCATGTCATATGAAATAAGGTCATTGCTGGGGGGAAGAGGGAAGAGGAAGATGCACCCCAGATGGAACTGCCTTGTCCAGGTGTCCAGGGATGACAAACATCCTTTCACTCATATTTCACTGGTCAGAATTAGTCAGTTGGTATCAACCTGAGTGTAGAGAAGCTGGGAAATATTCAAGAGCACATGGAAATTTGGTGAGCAAAAGGATTTGAGCCACACTGTACCTTCTTTCCTAGGAAAACTTTAGCAATATCTCCATTCATTGATTAAAAAATCCAGCATGGCATAGGTATAAGAAGGACACAGCCTGTTTCCACAGGTCTGTCCAAGTGAACCTGGTACTTTCTATTTAATTTATTTTTATTAGGATACAGTTGATTTACAGAGTTGAGTCAATTTCTGCTGTATACCCCAGACGCGCGCACACACACACACACACACATATACATTCTTTTTCTCATATATCTTCCATTTTGGTCTATCCCAAGAGATTACATATAGCTCCCTGTGCTATACAGCAGGACCTCATTGCTTATCCATTCTAAATGTAATAGTTTGTATCTATAGACCCCAAACTCCCCAGCCATCCCACTTCTTCCCTCCTCCCTCTTGGTACTTTATGAGTTTTATAAAGCTAAGCTGAAAGTCCTAGGTATCTCAATCACAAGTTTGGAATGAACTTCTTCTTTTTTAAATTGCTGCTAAGATCTAGCACTGTATGACTCATTTTAATAGTTCCCCTCTTTCTGCAAAAATATTGAGAGCACAAAGCAAAATAATAGCTTAGACTTAAAAAAGAATAGAAAAACATACACTATAATTTATGACCACCAGCCTCTTATACCTAAAATCTTTTGCTTGTTGGTCTCTAGTAAAACAAGCTCATTGGTCTGATGCTTGGTCTCTTGTGTAAAGTAGTCCGTCATAAAACCATCACCCTTACTTTAGCACAGGTGAGAGTCACTGCTCACATAAAACAGAAGAGCAGGTTGACATGGAGACAAAGCCAACTCTCCTCTTCAGAATAGCTAATTCTTCCAAGTCCTAACATATTACCAGAAAAATAATACGAGGTACTTGAGGCGACTGGCAGCCCCAAATCTGTATTCTGTAATTGTGTAGCTAACCACCACCTGCACATTCTCTTCCCATAGCGTAACAGACACGTATTGCACTAAAAGATAATCCTATGTAAGCACTGTTTACAAGATAAATCCCTATCTCCATCTAAACAATGTGGAAAGTTTAAATTGTAATATGTTTTCCATCTCTAATTAGTACTTTATTAATGGGTGACCACTCTGCTTGACCTATTTGCTGAAATTCATTAGAGCTCCAGGAGACCATATGGATGGGCAGATGGGCTGCTGTAATTTAATGCCATTATTCTAAGGACAAAGTAAGGGATAAACATAATTTGCATTCTTTTCTATCCTTCCTGCATACCTTTTATTAGTTTCATTTTTAATTCAGACATCAGAAGGGAAGATACTACCTTGCTACCAAGGCCCAGATGCCAACTAATCACTACAAGAGACTCCGGCCCTGACATCACAGGCTGGGCCTTTGAACACACACCATCTTACCCAGTGACCCCACCATGGTGATTAATAGGTTGAGTGCTAAGAGCTAATGAGTGTGTCAGATCTTAGATGTTCTCCAGGCTAACGTCATTAGCATTATGATGAACACAGTAATTCATAACTTGGTAGAGAGACTCATTATACTTCATAGTAAACTCTATGCCTTTCTGCTTTATGGACTTTGAATGTATTTTATAATCATCAGCCTAAAAGGCCTCGATAAATAGAGATCTTTCAAATATTTAGAGAAAGACTTAAATATTTTTAAATCAAGTGTTGATTTGCTTTTACAACAGCGGGTTCCTCTGTTGTACATAAAGTGAAGGGGTTTCTGTGAAATAAAGTGAAGAGATACTGACTGTGATGAAAGTCTCCGGACTCTACCAACAGAAACTGTGATAAAAGGGGGTTTGGGATAAGACCCAGGACTATGCCTTTTTAACAAGAGGCCCATGATTCAGAAGCAGAAAATCTGTGGACCATACCTGAAAAAGATTGCCACTTGAGTAACAGGACCAATGTTGGTATCTTAGATAAACTGAATCAATTAGACTTTTTGTTTTAAATAGTTATGTTTCTGGAAAAAATTATCTGCACTCACATAAGGGGAATTGTTTTCAGATGGAGATTAAGTTTTACGTGTGCCAGCCAATATTTCTTGTTAAAAAGATTAAAAACTAATTATCAAGGTAGGAACATGGGTATTATTTCCAACAAACCACAGAGATGTATGAGTTCTCCATTCATATCCTGCCTGTGGATATGGCAGGTAGTAATATTTCTATCCAGTTGGCAGTGGACCTAGAATGAATTTTCCACTTTTAAGAGAAGGACCAAAGAGAAGCAGAATTTCCTGATGACCAAGGAATTGAAGCACTTTTCCAACTACTTGCTTGGATCTCACCTAAATACTGTCACCATCAGATTACTACTCATCGAGTATTTTCCTGTATCTAGCATTACTTATTTCTTAAAATAAGCAGATAGAAAATTCTTGTGGATCTGTCACTTACACATATCTGATTCATTACCCTTAACATTTGAAGGCAGTTTTTTCTACATTGATAACTATTTTTACCAAACTACCATTTTCTTAACGAACTTGAAAGAGTTCTCTTTTGTGCTTTTAACACTTATACTATATGCATTAAAAATAGGGCAATAAGAGTATGAATAAAACAAAAAACAGTTTTTAATGATAAATATGCATTAGAGGTTTTCTTAGTATAATTTGATACCAAGATTTATTGTTGTGAAAAGTAATCGTACCATTCTTCATTCTAAACCACCTTTTAGATCCAGCCGGGGAGTGGAAGGCTGTCATATGATCATGGTTAGTCTAAAATACATCCTGCTTTCCTTGAATGGAGAATGATTATTAGGGTAGCAAGCTCTGCCCAAGGCTTGCTCTCTGTCATCCTATTGCGTTTCTTCCTCTAGAAAACCTGCATGTACAGCAACCTCGCCTCTGACTCTAGGTAGGGCAGGATAAGACTTTTGACCAATGGAATGTGTGCATAAATGTTTAACCCTTCCAGGCCCAGACCCTAAAATAGTTCACATGATCTTCTATGCTGTCTACGTGCATACTCTATCCAGCTGAATGGAGCAGATTTAGGGAGGACTACAAAGCCTTAGGTGATGGCACAGCCGCTAGATAAAACATTACCTGCGCAAGAATAAACTTGTATTCCCTTACGACACTGAAACGTCAAGGTTGTTTGCTGAAAACTAATAAGGTCAATTGAGACTTGGTTTAACTGAAAAATTGCACAATTTTTTGTATTTTATAAGTTAGTCAACTATCAACTCAACCAACACTTATGAACATATAGGACCTGACGTCCAAATGCAATAGACATACACAAGTTCACTAGAACGATTTGTTAAGAAGGGGTAAAACAAACAAAAAAAAACTACGTATCTTCACATTAGCACATTTTGGAGCTCAGGACAAAATAACTTAGTGTGTTGTTCTAGCAAAACATTATTAAAGAACACCTGGCCCATGGGATAGAGGAACAAGATCAGGGCATAATACTTACAGTTTCTACAGTCCTCAGAGATAACATAGGTACAACCCTTAAAGCAACTGTTCAAAGGAGAATCTCAGGAAGGGTTTTAAAAGCAGAAGTTTTCACTGATATACCCAAATAGCATTTTAAAGATACCTTTTGGTATTGGAAGAGAAATGCATCAATTTAACCTAACCAAAGCGACATATACTAGATTAGTGTAAAATTACTGATACATAGAAAATGGAAAACACATACCAACACACACACAAACACACACACACACACACACACACACAGGATTATGAGAGGATCAAATATTTACCTTTGGAAGTCCAACAGACAATATCCTAAATAATAATTATTACGTCACTAAATAAATAACCTTGGTGTGGGCAGCACCTGAATCAGGTTTGTGGAAGGACTTGCACATCCGGCTCTGACACTTTGTGGAGGTCAAGAGGGAGATAAGGGAAAGGCAGAAGCACATAATTTAATGTTTCAGTTTCTATCTCCCACTAATGAGCTGCTTGACTTGGGTAAAGTATTTTATCTATTTCCTCACCTAGAGAATGGAGAGAAGATAACGCTTATTTCACAGAATGTTAAAAGGATTAGACCACTTGACACATAGCCAGCATTTAGAAAGACCTTAGATAAAGGTACATACCGTATAACACAGGGCACTATATCCAAGCTCCTGGGATAGATCATGATGGAAAATTATATGAAAAAACAAATGTATATAGATGTGTTACTGAGTCACTCTGCTGTACAGCAGAAATTGGCACAGTGTTATAAATCGATTATTCTTTAATTAATAAAAATTAAAAAGTAAATACTAACAACTACTGGATGTTATTCCTATGTTACAGTGCCACCACTATGGCCATATTGTCCTCACCTGTAAAGTGAGACATTACAAGATGATTTAAGTGAGTTCTTTACATGCTTATATTCTGAGTCTTTACCTGTCTCGTAAAGCCAAATATCCAGTTGAAAAATGAAAACTAAAAAGATGTAAATATTTTAAGTGATGACTAAAATCTACAGACAGTCTTGTCTGCTGTTGGGATTGATTTAAAGCAGACAGATGACATAACAATGCACTCGTAATTCCAATATTTTTGAACAGTTGGAAGTAATGTGATACTTTGATTTATTCATTATCCCCCATGAATCATACTCTTATTTGAACACGGAATACAGCAAGATGATTATCAGGCAACCATTTAAATTAAAAATGTAATATTTAATAAGTACTGCATGGATAAGGAATTACTTTATTCACACAAACTTGAACAGATCCAGAATGTACATGATAACACTCCACTTGTGCCGCTTAAAGTGAATTGCTTTCTAGGCTTATAGATTTTCAGTAACTTGAGGTTTTTTTGTTTTTTTTTTCATTAAGAAAAAAGTATTCCTACTAAGTGTAGCAATAGTAGCTGATAATACTAACTTTATAGCACAGACTACATTCCAAATTAAATGGAAAAATGCTTCCCTTAAAAATTCCATAATTTAATAAATCTTGGTGCCAAGACATCCTTATTTGAATATAAATACCTGAGTTAGATTCAGAACAAAAAGAATGTATATATTTATGTGTGACTGGGTCACTTTGTTGTACAGTAGAAAACTGACAGAACACTGTAAACCAGCTATAACGGGAAAAATAAAAATCATTTTAAAAAAAGAATGAAGTGAATAGCTTAAGATGTTGAGTCAGTAAAATGACTAAAAATTCAGTCCTAATTATACTTGGTTTTAAGTGACTATAACACAAGAAAGGGCTTTAATATACTAAGACACAGTGGCATAGAAGAATTGTTTTCTTAAATCAAAATTCTATTTAGTCCAATGAATCTTACCTCCTGCGTACATAACAGCCAGCATAATCGACGATATCCATGCTATTTCACTGTAGGTTGTGTTGAATATTTGCTGAATTTCTTTGAAGAAGACTGTGACAGCTTTTGGAAATGCATATGAAAATCCAATGGAGATAAAAGATGCTCCAACCACCACCCAGCCCCATCCTCCATCAGGAGGTGGGTGTGGTGGTGGAGAGCCTGCTGCCGGTGGTGGCATTTCTACTCCTCTATTTGAAATTCAAGAAACCTATTTAAAAGATGAAATGATGATTTAAACCATATTTCCATTTTCATAGATCACTCTTAATATTTACCAAAATATTATTTTCTAGTTGTAATACAACTATATAATTTTTCACAAATTTTTTAATACTCTTGTACTTACATAAAATTATCAGAAAATTTACCCCCAAATTGGAGTGAGGTATGCAACTTTGTTATGGGCTAAAAACTGAAAGCATTTGTTTATGGAAGCAAAAATTACTCAAAGAGAAGTTAAGTTCCAACCAAAAAATAAAAGGTTATCTCAATCAGATCTCTAAGATAAGTGATAAGATCATCACTTAATATAGGATAATTTCTTAATCTAAAACATTCAAGATTTTTAACAAAGGTTAAAAGGTCCATATATTAAATCTGATGAACTTTAGAGCATTAAATAGTAGGTGTATTTTAGAATTTCTCCACTTTGTGTGTGTGTGTGTGTGTGTGTGTGTAGGTTGGATTCGCGGCATATGGAGGTTCCCAGGCTAGGGGTTGAATCGGAGCTACAGCCGCTGGCCTACGCCACACCCACAGCAATGCAGGATCCGAGCTGCATCTGTAACCGATACCATAGCTCACAGCAATGCTGCTGGATCCTTAACCCACTGAGCGAGGCTAGGGATGGAACCCACAACCTCATGGTTACTAGTCAGATTTGTTTCCGCTGTGCCACAATGTGAACTCTCTCTACTTTTAATAATTGAGAATACTTAATATTTTAGCAGAGATCTTTTTTCTCAGCTTGTAGGATTAGAAATTGTATGGTTCTAAGCAATTAATTATAATGTGCTTTCAAAATTGGCACTATGATTATACATGAATGATACATTTTATGAAGTCTTCATAGCAATGAAATGCTCCCAATCAATTGGATGATGTACTACTTTTACTAAAAGAAAGGGACTTTTTGGATATGCCTAGGAACACAACTGTTAGCTTTATGGTATAGAGTTCCCACCCCGTTGTGGAAGAAATGATCACATATACCTTAATACAATTGAAATTAAATTGAAAATATCTTGGTTCCCTAACATCAGCATTTCTTTGTAGAATAAGGCTGCTTGTTTGGCTTTTAGCTGTAATCTCCACTATTTCTCAGTATCTTCTTTTTACTACTCTCATTCCATCTATGACTATTTTTCAACGGAAATAGTGAAAAAAGAAAATATTTTTCTGTTGGTAAGATAATGTTGAAAATAAGTGAATAAAAGCTAAATTTGCCACTAAATCAGAAAACCTACCAAAAAAACTACACGCTATCTATGAAAACAAACACAAGGGTTTAATTTTTGTTTAATGTCAAATGGTATCTGCAATATTTTCGGTGTTCTTCTACATGCCCTTTTTAGATCTTTAGTGAAAATATGCTCTGAAGTCTTCTAATTCATCCGTAGTTATACCCAAGGACTTTGCTTTCAAAAACTCATATAGGCAAAATGATAAAATAAAATAAGAGCACTGTTTTCCTAGGCGATGAGTCGCGGATTAGAAGTAACAATATGGGCAACTATTACCCTCACTTTTTTTTGAATGTTAATTTTGACAAATATACTTTGGTAAATATTCTACAGATGTTAGCTGTTTAAATTGATCCCAAATACCATACCTTGTCAAAGAGTGATTTTGAAAAGATTTGTATGTCTTCAGTATATTTACAGTCAGCTTTTGTAATACTTTCTGCCTTCTTGGAAACAATAAAAATTATCTATGTCATCTGTCTATTAAATTTGGCTTCTCTTTGGTCATCAGTAAATCCAACACAGTGGATTTATAGCATATGAGCACTGGAAATAACATCTTTTAAAAAGTAGAATACTTAAGGAACAAAGAAAAGGAAAGAGATAAATTATAAACACTGGTTAAACCAGCTGAAAAGAGCACTTGGTCTTTGAAAGTTGTCTAAATAATCTGAATTTACATATTATTGAATTTCATTATTGTATTTTTAAACTAGCCAAATGTCTTATTGCTTGAAAATAAAATAAATCTAGAAGAATACTAAAGAATGCCAGAGAGCACTTATGTGGTAACTACTTTTTTTGTTGTATTATCCAAGTGTAAAAATCATCATAGGGTTTTAAGTCCTTATTGTATAATTTTCCTGCTTTTGCACAAAGAAAATGAAACCACCTTTCATTGTTAATTCATAATATTAAACTATTGTAGCTTTTATCATATCCATATTCCAAACACTTAGAAATATAACCAGATAATTTATTTTTCAGTTATTTCAAAAATCACAAATAACACATTTCTAAATAATCTTAAAATCATTATATCTATTGATTGAACTTTACTAATATTCAAATCATGCTATTACTATTAATACTGAAATGTACTAATGAGCTAGGTTGGTAGTGGGATTTCCATTTAACAGACAGGAATCTATCCTCATAGAAAAGTGAAGGGGCCTTTTAAAAAAGCATTATATGATGGGGTCGTTTTTTTCTCAGTACTTTCTGTGTTTTATTATTTTTTCATAGTTCACCAGTTATCTCAGTATGTGATCGTTTATTCTCTTTTCCCAGCATACTTACTTGATTTTAGTTATAATGGCATCCTCGAGATTGTGAGTCACCTCTCATATCTCTTCATTTCCTGATCTCCTATCTTGTTTCTTTCATTTAAATTGACATCTTATGATCTCTTAGCTGAATCACTGCAAAGTGGACCAAGGCCAATTAACCCTTGAAGAAAATCCTCTTCCAAGATTATCACCTGTTCATTATTAACAACTCTGAAGTTGACCAATAGTCCAGACCCAATTCATACACATTCATTAGCATCATGTTATTTTCTGATGCATGATTCTGTGATATTTTATATAACTTATGGTTGTTGTGTCGTGTTCCTTTCATTTGTGGGCATAATCAAGAAAAATAGAGTTAAAAGTAGAATTTTACCTTTGACAGATGCCCCCTTGAACAGATTTCTTTGGATTATCCGTGATATTGTTAAGCACAGTCACTGTTGCTTGAAGTGTGATATTTCAAGGTGATTCAAATGAAGAGAGGTAGAGCAGACTCTGGATTATCTAAAAAGACAGAAGGACAAGGCTTACATGTATAACTGGGTGCCACAAGCCTTAGAGTCACTAGCTTTAATTCATCCCAGTAAACTCTGACTTTTATTAATTAACAAAATTGTATAAACTACTATGTATAGAGTGGATAAACAACAAGGTCCTACTCTTTAGTACAGGGAACTACATTCAATATCCTGTGATGAACTATAATGGAAAAGAGTATAAAAACAAATACATATATATGTGTGTGTGTATAACTGAATAACTTTGCTGTATAGCAGAAATTGACACAATATTGTAAATCAACCCATATTTCAATAAAAATTAACAAAACTGATTATTAACATATGTATATATTTCTATGTCAGTCCACTGATGGAACAATAAGGTATAAACAAAATGATGAAATCGGAGGGGGAGGGAGTGGGAGGGATCGGGAGCTTGGGCTTATCAGACATAACTTAGAATAGATTTACAAGGAGATCCTGCTGAATAGCATTGAGAACTTTCTCTAGATACTCATGTTGCAACAGAACAAAGGGTGGGGGAAAAAATGTAACTGTAATGTATACATGTAAGGATAACCTGACCCCCTGGCTGTACAGTGGGAAAATAAAAAAATTATTAAAAAAAATAAATAAAATAAAATAAAATCCTTGAAAAAAAATAAAATAAAGTAAACAAAATGATGAAATGTGTGCAGGAGAAAAAACTGAAAGTATAAAATTAGTATAAAGCTAATAAAAATTTAGATTTTTAAAAAATAACAGTAAATTACATATCTACTGAAAAGAGAAGGAAATTATTGACATTCATTAGCTGTCACTCAAATTATTTCCTATACTCATTTAAATAATTTGATTCAAAATTCAATTAAATATCCATTGGCAATGAAAGTAAATATAAAATTTAAAAGAGAATTATTAGAAATATTCTCAATAACATGCATATCTTACAATGAGACGGAGTCATGTAAATGGAACAAAAGTATTTTAGAAATCTTATGATTTAGAAATCAAATATCCTAATCAGATCTGCGTGATAAACAAATGTGCTAATAAATGTCCCTCATGCATCAAATACCATTATTTCAACATAAATCTGGTGCTGCATACACAAAAGCTAGTACTTAGGGTTTATTTTGTTCAGGCCAAGCATTCCTGTGCCTAGGCTGAATCTAAGAAAAAGTCAACTCTGTCAATTAAATAACCAGTTGCCTGGCTTACATCCAGGGCCACCTATCCTAAAGTGTTGAATGAAGGCAGTGCAACCAGTAGGTCAAAGGAGGTCTGTATGAGAGGATGAGGAAAGTCTGTAATCTGGCTGCCAAGTCAGTGAGACACTGAGGGTAGGGATTAGAATGAAGATTTGTGGCGGAATTACAAAATCATGGATAAAATCAGAGAAACGGATAGGCTGGAATTAAAAGTTTTAACTTGTGCTAGGAATGGAGAGTTCACGCTATGTGGGTCTCTTGCTTCTGGGATGACAGAAGTAAGCAGGGACAGGCTCCCATTTGCTCTGGTCCTACCAGGAGGCTTGGGAATCTTCAGAACTTTTTTAACTAGGGAATTCAAGGGATGGCAGCTCCTCCCTGCTAGACGTAACCAGTCTATTCAAATGCAGAAAAGCCCTCTTAGATTTGGAGGAAATTCATTTTCTGTCAGCTTCCTCTGGCAGAGAGAGTTGCCTGGAGTTGAGGGCAAAGCCTTAGAGGAAAGTCTCAAGTATTCCTGACACCTGGGCTCTGACCCTCCATCTGTGTTTAAATATCATCACGGTTTACGGAGGTCGGCTTGGGGCCAGAGCAAGAGATGTTGACAAGGCCGCATTTTTAATGCTCAGCAGCATTTCTACAAAATTTGCAGAGAGCTTTAACCTGACGAGTCTGTTTTCCTCCAGAAAGACCAACCCATATCCAGGGCTTTAAAAAAAAAAAAAATGGCCAATAATCCAGAAATCTTCTAGCTATAAGTATATTATTTTTTATATCTCTTTCTCAACATCTAATAAACTATCATATTTTATACAATATATGCAAATATACAATGCATATATTGGTCTTTAGTTTTAAACATGAAAGTTAGTGTTTTAAAATTCATGTCTCTGATGGAAAAACCAATAGAAGAAACAACAATCCCTAAGAATACAGAAAGGTTTTCCTTTAATTTGGAAAGCAACTATTTTAGAGACCGTCTGGGTAAGCATAAAAGTTAAATTTTATTCTCCCCTGCAAAAGCAGTGTTAATTACTAGAGCTAGAAGCTGGGCTGTGGTGTGTCAGTTAATTTGGTTTCTTAGCAATTCACATATGTGTCATACGTTGTATGATGAGTTTTACTTAAACAGGGTGACTGAAAAAAACAACAATGCTTGAGAGCTTGCAACATTTTTTTCTAAAGATTCAATTAGTTATCATAATCCCATGAAATAAGAGGAAGTGTTATTTTTAACCACATTTACAGATGACAGCATTAAGAATCAGAGGTGTGAAGTGATTTTTCCAAAATATAATGTCCGGTAAGTGATCACATTGATATCATGACTTGCATCTTTCTATTAGGCCCATTGCTATTGATTCCACCTTAACACACCAGCTTGGAGGCTACTCATTCTGCTTACAAATATACTCCTTCAGTTTTATTTCTATGGTAATACCATACTTAAATTTCAGTTCTTGCACATATCCTTGTCTGTCTTGTCCATTAGAATTCAAATACTTGTTCTTTGGAATACTAAACACCAACTATCCTTCGGAGTCTTAAGAAAATTCATCATTATTTAAATTATTTACAAGTCATTCATATAACATCTTGCAGTACATAGACTATAATGTATCACTGTCATTAACAAAAAAGATGACTTGATGACTCCTGAAAACATCTGGCTACTTCAAGTGTGTTTCAAAAACTTTATGTGGTAGTGTAGGAGAAAATATCCCAATAAAAATGTAGAAAGGAGAGACCCCGGCCATGGTGACTAAGCAAAGTCTAGCCAACTGTCCCAACCACCCCTCCCCCACACATCTGCTTCTGTAAATTTGTTTCCGCATCAACTACCTTGCCTGACGTCACTCCAGTCCAACTAGCCAAGCTTGGACCCGGAAGACATAGCCCATAAAAGCCTTATGAAACCCTTCTTCCGGGCTCAGACTCTGGAGATGATCTCCTCTGAGCCCGCCGGCGTCATAAACCTGAGTTCTCCAACTCTCCGAGTGCTCGCTTGGTTTCTCGCCGGGTAAAAGAGCTGATCCACTACAGCCACAAAGCTGCCGGAGCTGGTACACTACAGCCACGGGGCTGTCGCCAGAGCTGATACGCTGCAGCTCAGGGCTGCTGGGTATCTGCCGTAACAGTAGGACGTGCTGAAGCCCAAGAATTGTGCCTTCTCTTCTAGAAATCAATATGGGTTGATTAATCTATGGAGAAGAAGATGTAAGACAAAGACGTAATGAAACTGCTAGCGAGGGTCAATGGTTAGATGCTTGGGTTATATTCAAGGCCCTTTCTCATTCAGTTGTACAGAATATCAGAATGTTCCTTTATATACTTTGTGAATCATAATTTTTCAATTTCCGAAATCTAAACCAGGCTGCATCAATTTTATGAACCCTTATCAGCAGTCTACAACATCCAGAAGCTTATGCCTCAACATAGTCCAGAAATAATGTACTTAGCAAACTAAGTCTAAAATTAATAAATCGATATTCAGAGACTATTACTTCACTATAAATTCTTCTAGATAGCTTATAGATAAAGCATGAGTTATTCTCCACATCCTACTTACAAAGTGAACTCTGTTTTCACTTACAGGAATTAATATGTTCCTTACAGAATAATGGACCGGTCTCTTTGCTCTCCACTCCCTCTTTCTCATACAAAAGATACAGTAATGCGAAAGCAATGCACAATGTTTACGTTTAGGTGACAGCTCACCCAACTTTATAACGAGAATTAAACTGAGCCAAATCTCTTCTTTTCCAACATGTAATTGAATTAAAATTGGAATCTAATCCTCTGAGGTTATTTTGTTCTTCAAAGTGGGCCAGTTTTTACATCCTATCGACTGATTTACTTTGACAGCTAGACAGTAGAGATATCAATAGTGCATGGCTCACAAATATTTTTAGATGTAAACTAGTGTTATGGTTGAAAGTACTCCGAGGATGCTAATTGATAGCAAGGATCAAACTAACTAAACATGTTTTTGTGATGGGCAAATGAGAAAAAATAATATGAACCAGCACATAATTCTTTATGAAGAATTGGAGATGAATATCCCATATCAAACAATTCCCCTGACTTCTAATACTATACTTTTAGCATTGTGTCAATTTCTAAGCAAAGTATCCTTGGTTCCTCCTGATCCCTTATAGTAAGATGAAAGGAGAGAGAAATGATATAAAAATAGAACTGTTAATCAAAACTTGAAGATCTAAAGAACTCTCAGCTCATCCATACCTAAAAGCATGAGTAAACATGGTTGGAAGATAAACCTGAGTGTAAGGACAAAACATCATTGGATAAGATTTAATTAGCCATCGCAACAGAAGCAGAAGTTGTTGTGGAAGACAATGGAAGAATAACCTTGGCGATAATTCAGACATCATCAGGGCTGGCCCTCCCATCATGGGCTCAGAGAACAAGGGCTTCAGAGGTAGAATGGATTCAAAGGAGGGGCTGCCTGAGCCTAAGGGACTTTGGGGTGTGCTGCCAGGTGTTGCCTCACATCATGGGCTCTGTACTGCACTCCATCACTGCTCTCCTTGACTGCCTCCAGTGTATGGTGCCCTGGTGACCACCCCTCTGGAGGACACAGGTGACAAACTTTGGCAAGGTCCACACCCCTCCTCCACCTCTGCCAGCATACAGAGTGGGAGAGGCATGGAAGCATGGCTACATCTACCTAGATTCCAAAACATGCCTGGCAGAGCTTGCACCAAAAGATAGCTATGGGCACAAGACTCATCCTGCAGGGGCCAAGCCCAGGCACAGAACTGCTGCAGAGCTGGGGCTACTACAAAAAGCCCCAACTAGGGGGATACGCAGTGGTACCCTGGGGTGGAGCTATTCTTATGAACCACTGCTGTGCAATTACAAGCCCAGCAAAGTCATAGCCAGGGAACTCCAACCTGTGAGAGCTACGTGGGTGAGACCGCAGCCCTAGAGGGTCCAGAAGGTGAAGCATCCCAGTAAAAGAAAATCATTTTTGGTCTTTAAGGTTTAATGCCATTTTCCCTTAAGGTTTATTTATTTATTTATTTATTTATTTATTTATTTTCGTCTTTTTAGGGCCACATCCATGGCATATGGAGGTTCCCAGGCTAGGGGTCAAATCAGAGCTGTAGCTGCCAGCCTACTCCACAATCACAGTAACGCCAGCTAAATTTTAATCAATTTAGGTAAAAAGAAATTGGCCCCTGCTTAGAGATCTTACCTAGTAGTTCTCACAGTGTGGCCCTGCGCTGAGCAGCATAATCCTATCATGGCACCTTGTTAGAAATGTAAATTTGGGGGACCACTTCAGATTTACTTAATGAGCTGTAACTCAGGAACAAAATATGTATGGCTCCACAATTATGGAGAGTGACAATAGGTAAGTGTGGTTTTATTCTGTTCCCTCCACCTTCCCACGGTTTTTAGAGCCACAGAAAACTTTTTAGAAATGGAATCTCTCTTAGCATTCTCTTTTCCAGGGGTCATAGAGATCTTGACCTCTACCTGTTATCATCCCTTCCCTGAAACGGTCCTTCCCTGAAACAGTCCTTGAGGTTCCTTTTAACATGCTTAGAATTTCTTGGAGCATAGGTGGAAAAATCATTTGTAATCCCTCTCTCACCTTGCGTATTTAGTGACATTCTCTGGTCAATCTGGAGAAAAATGGAATTATATCGAAGAGATTTTGCATTTAGTCTTCAGAGATTTTCCAGTGTTTTCTTTCTTCTCATAACTTGAAAAGAAGGTCATTAACTGGCACTAGGGAAGGGGAATTTTTTTTTTTTTTAATTTCCTGGATGTTTTTAAGAAGATTACAGGATCAGAGACTCACTTAAAAGAAAATTGAGTAAGAATAAAAAAATCTGAAAGATGAAATAATGAGATTCAGAAATAAGCTAGAGTCCCCTAGAAGCTTCTACAAAATACAATACTGTTGGGAGCCGGATTAAAAACTACCACAGCAAGGTGAATCAACCTGGCCAGAGGCATCGAGTTACATGGTCTTCCATTTCACTCCAATGAGCTTCCCTGGTTCACTGACGCCTACATCCACTGACTGGCTGAAGCTACCTGTGAACCACTCACTGTTTTTTTTAGAATCCTGAACACAATCAGTTCCATCTATGACATATCACTTTGTCAGTGGTCCTTCCAAGATTCTATGGCCCCTGTGTCCTATCACCCTTAAGTAATCATGTTTATGGCATGGGAAAACTAAAGACAACCTACTTGCCCAAATTTGGGAAGTGACTGAATAAATTACAGTGATCCATGTGATAAACTACATACATTAAATGATACTTATGAAAATGATATAACATAGGGAAATGTATTATATAATTTTAATTCATATGACTGCAAAATTCAAAACATGTGACAAAAATGATGCAAAAAAAAGAGAAAATACATAGGCCATGGTGTTAAGGTGTGACTTACAGGAAAAAAAATATTTCTTTCATTATTCACATCTGGGCTAATACTATATCTTGATAAATAAAATATATTAAATTAATATTACGCTCCCCTAATTTCGGTTTTTATATTTGTTTTGAAAAATATTATACATTTAATGAGTCTATATAACTGATTAAAATAAGTAAAGTAATATAGTGAAATTGGAAGCTGTATTTTATTTAGAGATTTTACCTCTATTTTTTAAAGTTTCTTTTTTGTTTTATTTTTAGTTATGCCTACATAAAGTTATGAGGCTCTTGCATAAATTGCAAAAAGGATACCCAGAGATGGTCCCCACACTTAAATTTAGGTATGAATTTCATTGGCTGTTACCAATTACCTCTATAGATAGCATTTACTGTTATTAGCTCTGTTTCATAAGTACTAGGGGAGACAGTGAAGTCATAATAGATTTCACCTGTTTGCAAACAGGGATGAAAAGGAAAAAGGACAATCCACGTATTACAGGACTTCGAAGGTTGAAAGATACATTTCCCCTCTACCTTTAGCTTGGTAAAACATTTTCAAGGGAAGACATTCCCTCAGGGCAAAAACTAAATCAAAAGGTCACTAAAGCAAGGAAAAGACCAAACCAACCGTGTGGCCTTAGTACCTTTTCTTAGACTCTTACAGGTTTAAGTCAGACACCAGTAAATTCTTTTAGTCTGAAAAATATCTGTAAGTGAAGGTGGAGAAGAGAGCAACAGTGCAGTCCCTGAAGGTCTAATAAACTCAAAATTCCTACAATTCAGTACATTTAAAGCCTCTCAAAGCACTGAGTCTTACTATCTGCACGAACTAAAACCAAATAATTAAAAAGTATTCTTCAAAAGATTATATATAAAATGTGCTCCCAGTTTGGATAGAAAGAAATAGTGACTGCTGGAAATGTCAAGTGACCGAGTGGTTTAAAATAACTCCAATATCATTTAACTTGCTTTATGTCAGGTACAAGATGTAACACTATGGAAAAATGTAAATACACATAATAAATGCCACCAAAGTGTTGAAACCCTATGCACAAGTGGCAATCACACTGGCTTTTGGTTCCTTATTTGTAAAAAGATAAAGATTTTAAGCGTTCTCTGAGGTTCCTTTCAGCTCGTTTTTGATTCTATAATACTAAAATACAAAGTTTTATCTTATAGGCCATCTTAACCTGTGAAATAGAAATTTCTTCCCTTCTTTAGGAAAATTATACTGCAGTCCAAAAATAAGTTAATGTACAGGAGTTCCCGTCGTGGCGCAGCAGAAACGAATCTGACTAGGAACCATGAGGTTGTGGGTTCAATCCCTGGCCTCCCTCAGTGGGTTAAGGATCCAGTGTTGTTGTGAGCTGTGGCGTAGGTGGCAGACTCGGCTTGGATCTGGCGAGGCTGTGGCTGAGGTGTAGGCCATCAGCTGTAGCTCTAATTAGACCCCTAGCGTTGGAACCTCCATATGCCGGCGTACGGCCCTAATAAAGGGGGAAAAAAAAAAGTCGACAAAAATAAGTAATGTACAGATAGGTGTTATTTGATTAAGTTGTCCAAGATTCTAAAAACTATGGGCTGAATGGGAAAAACTCTTTTGAAAGTCATCTGAAGGAATTTCATTACATATGCAGACAGGGTCATGTGCTTAATTACAGAGGCTTCTAGAGGCCAAGTATTAGTTCCTTAAGTGTGCTTAGAATTTTATTCAATTCCCAAATCACAGTTTAGTTTCCATAAAAATTATTGTATAAAATCCTCAGAGGAACTGGTCTATATTTGAATGGTTTTTCATTTATCAGGATAAAATGCTGAAGCATATTTTCATGTTCTTTAATAGAATATGTTCCCATAAAAGTGGGACAATTTGGTTCAATGCTGCAAATAAATCACATGAAAATAGTTGTCAAAGATAGAATAAAAACAGCACCTTGCATATTATATATTAAAAACATTCTAAAGAATGTGTAATATTGCCATCCAATACTATTTATTTTTAGTTCCCATATTTGCCACACATTATGCCCTGAGATAAAAAAAAATTACACTATACAACTACCAAATGTGAGTCATGTCAATCGTACACGGGTCAATAAAAAAATATCATGTTCAATAGAATTTAAAGTCACTAAACTTATTAATAATGTATGAGTTGACTGTTTACAAACATTCTAAAAGCTATTCCTCTTGTCAGACTCAATCCATAAATTTTACGACACTGACGTAGTGGGGGATGTTAACTGCCGTCATTTCTTAGAAAAAGATGAGTAAAATCTCGCTGAAATAGGAGGCCGAGCTGAAAGTGATCACTTTCCTCACGTTTTATGACATTCTCAAGATTTGCCATGAAGATCCTCTCTAAGGAAGCCTTCCTGGGAAGCTCCACAGAATTCAGGATCGCAAGCTCTCCTATGTAGAACCGGTTGTCATTGTTATGTGATATTCACTGAACACTGATGATGAAGCTGGCGCTGACTGGAACAGAAGTGAGCCCAACGTTAAATCTAAGCGAGATGAGCACTACAGGAGCCACTGAAAAGAAGTCAATGAATTTGGTCCTGCCTGTCACTCCTAGAAAATCACCAGGAAGACACATCATCCCAAATGCAGAGAAGAGAGAACTTTCTCTTTCCCCTTCCTCTTTCTTCACGGTGTTAGTCAAGACTGCAACTCCCACAGCAACACACAGACACACACAGTCTCTGAGAACTGATGACACACTTGTACCACACCAAGTTAGAAGGAATGCAATTCTGGGAGACATCTTGCTTTTTGCATCTTCCTCCCCCTTTGCTTTCTCCTAAGGGCTTGCAGGCTGCCCTCTTGTTTAGCTGCCAACTGGGTAGACAGACATCAATAAGCCCAAGTATCTTCTTAATCCTAATTTAATTCCTCTCATTTACATTACTTTATTAGTTTAATTTTGTTTCTGCCTTACTTTTTCCTCTTACATACTGGCATCAACCCATCCTCCCAGACCAGAGCTTCTGACTTTGACCTGTCTGGGAACCATTCTGCTCCAGGTGCTTCACTCAGGTTTGTTCTGACTCCGCTGCAGTTTGGATGCTGAACTCTCATTTCTTTGCCCTCTTGCTTCCTTTGTATTCTTTTGTGCTCCACAGGAGAGCTGGATATTTCTCTGACCTTTTGTTTGCCAATCCCATACACCCCAGCCTGACAGCCTGGGAAACAGCTGAGACAGGAGCCAGGGCTGCCATCCTTTCTGCGCTGTTCACAGGAATGCTGATATTTCAAACCTGGGAACAGCAGGAAGGGGATCCCTGTCTTTACTACTATGGGAAACAAACCTTTCCTTCTAGTTGGGTCTAGAAAGACACCCCTCTTTTTTTTTTTTTTTTTTTTTTTTTGCTTTCCAGGGCCACACCCATGGTATATGGAAATTCACAGGATAGGGGTCAATTTGGTGCTACAGCTGCTGGCCTACGCCACAATCACAGCAAAGTGGGATCCAAGATTAGTCTGCAACCTACACCACAGCTCACACCAATGCCAGATCCTTAACGCACTGAGTGAAGCCAGGAATTGCACCCACATCCCAATGGACTAGTCAGATTCATCTCGCTGGGCCACAATGGGAACCCCCCCACCCCCGCCGCCCCCGTTTTCTCCTGTTATCTATTTACTTTTCATTGTTAACAAAGTCTTTCTTGTCTAAGAGAACTGGTTCCAATAATTTTCACACTTTATTTTTAACTTATCAGTCTTTTCTGGTTTTTGTTTTGTTTTGTTTTGTTTTGTTTTTTAAATCTCCTCAAACCTAAAAATAGCAGGAAAGCTATTTTCTCTAGAAACTCATTTTTTTTCCTAGTGTTATCACTATATTTCTTCTCATCTTCACTTCAAAACTTCACACCTCTTCTTTCTCACCACCTACTCCTCATTCCTTGTTTTAGACCTTTCTTTTGCAAGCTTCACTGAGTAAATTTTCTCTTGAGGATGAGCAATGACTCCCTAATCTCCAAAGCCACTGGGCTTCATATCTCATTAAAATCTTCTATGGTATTTAGCAGTATTTCATTGGATTTTGTACTTGAGGCTTTGGCTTTTAACTCACTATGTCCCTATACCGCCTTCTAAGGCTAGATTTCCTCTTCAGATCCAACAGGTGTGAGTTCTCCCAAAGGTTATATCATTGACTCTTCTCGCTTTACATACTCTCCATAAAATTTTCTACCTTTATAAATTCAGCTACCACTTTTGTACCTGGCGTGTTACAATTCTCCACCCCTCATGTCAATCTTTTTCCTAAGTTATATTCTTTTCATGTTTTACGGTTTCCAAGACATTTTCAGAAGGATACCCCACTGCTGTGTTAAATTCCCCTAGGTCTGTAAATCACAAAAAAAAAAAAAAAAGAGGTTGATCCTTAGGCTGAAAGACCCTGAGTCCCTTCTTTTTTTCCTTTTCTTTTATGTCTTTTTTCATTAATAGCTCTAGATTGCATCTTTCTTTCCATTTGTCTTTTTGATCACCATGGTTCACACCTCTGTTCCCCTCACACCATCCCCTAAGGAACTGTCTCATTGTCAGTTTCCCATCCTTGCCTCCCACACCTCTCCATACATCCAGCTTCTTTTCAGAATTCATTTCCTAAAAGTACTCCTCACATTTAGTTACTCCACCACTCAAAATTTTCAAAGGAACCCCAGAGCCTTGAATCCATGACATTACAAAATTCGACTACATTAAATTTGTCTTGCTCATTTTTACCATTCTCTACATTTTAAATTGCCTAACACTCTATCAGGAAACACCCATCCCAAAAGATATTTATAGGCATCACATGGAAATCATCAGGTAGTCTTGAGAAATTTTTTGCTTAATGATGTATTTATTGGAGTTCCCCCTGTGGCACAAAGGGATCAGCAGCATCTTGGGAGCCCTGGGATACAGGTTGGATCCTTGGCCCAGTGCGGTGAGTTAAGGATCTAGCATTGCTGCAGCTTTGGTGTGGGTCACAACTGTGGCTCAGATCTGATCCTTGGCCTGGGAACTTCATATGCTGCAAGGCAGCCAAAAAACAAACAAAACAAACAAATGACATATTTATTTCACAATTTCTTGATGTCTTCACCATGTTAATAGGCATTTCAATTTGCTTTAGTTATAGAATGAAGTCCCAGACTTGTTTAGTACAGAAAACCTTTTTTTTTCCCCAAGAAATTCACCTTCCCTCCATTTACCCAACTCTCCTATATTGTCACATGATGAAACCACACCTACCTTCCATACAAATAAACAATGCCTGTCAAGATAAAATCAAAAAATAATTTCTGAGAAAGGAAAAAAATCTCCCATCTCTAAATTCTCAAATAAAACTATTTGGTTATACTACACTATTTCAATTTGTTTTCAAAATTACTCATGCCTTTCTCCCATCTGGGACTGTAGCTACCTTGAGACAATGACCCATGAAGAAGTCATATATATAATCTCTATTTTACCTATCCCAGTAACCTCAGCTGAGTAAAGGGCTTCATTCCAGGATATGCAAAACGTTACACTATTTTTTAAAGGAATAATTCGCTTCTTCTAGCCCTCGGGATAGAAAAATTCATGTACGTTCAATTATATAAACTAGCCCTTAAAAAACATTATCATTATTTCATAATCATTAAACCCAGTAATTATTTGTTACTCATGCAATCCTAAAATAGAGATTGGTGCTAGAATAATTATCTGGAGTTAATGATAAAGCTTAGAGCTATTCAATGGATTTAGTTTAAAAGATTGAATTTATTTCAGTAAAAGGGGTATAGGTTTCACAAATAAAAAAAAAAATTGGGGAGTTCCTGTTGTGGCGCAGTGGTTAACGAAGCCAACTAGGAACCACGAGGTTGCAGGTTCAATCCCTGGCCTTGCTCAGTGGGTTAAGGATCTGGTGTTGCTGTGAACTGTGGTGTGGGGTCGCAGACGCAACTGGGATCCTGCATTGCTGTGGCTCTGGCGTCGGCCGGCGGCTACAGCTCTGATTAGACCCCTAGCCTGGGAACCTCCATATGCTGCAGGAGCGGCTCAAGAAAAGGCAAAAAGACACAGACACACACACACATACACAAAATTAAGGCCAGCTGAGTTCTTGTCAAATGTTTTGAAATTTCTAGGATTAATTTCACCCAGTTCAGTTTAATTTGAACATAAAAAATTTATCAACAAAGACCTTGAAGAAAGAAGCTGTGTTCAAAAATTCCTGGGATCTCACGACTCTATCTGCTTCTGATCAGGCCCCTCTAAGCAGTGGAAATAATTACATCTTTCAGCCTCACTCTGTCCTAGGAGGAGTTCAGACTGACTTAAGCATGCTCCTCAAGACCTAAGAAAAAATGACTTGAATGTCATTGATAAAAGTTATTCCCACAGTTGATGCTCTCAAAGGAGAGAGTAACAGAGAGATCCCCATCCAAATACAAGAGATTAAGAAATGCTCTAGGTTGAATCGCTATTTGCAATATTATGTTCAGTCACACTTGACCTTAAAAGGGGCTACAAAATGAGTACTCCCCATCCCTTTTCATCCCCCACCATGCTTATACCATGTTCTATCTGGATGCACTTTCTGGTGAACAGGGAGATTATTATGGCAGATAATTTGGTTAAGAAAAATGCTATCAACATATTTCTACTATTTTTTAAGCAGTTCTATTTTTTTTTTTAATGTTTGCAATGGGCCATGGAGGCTTCCAGATTCAAAGAAGAACAGTATATTTATTTATGCAGCAAGTTTGTTCTGATTCAAGTAAAACTGCAGTTCCAAATTATTCTTACAACGCTGAAGATGATTCTAGGAACCTATTTGCATAAATTGACAATTCTGTTTTGTTGTCTTTTCTTTATTGTGCTCTGTGGCTCTAGGCAGAGAGACGAATGTATGGATACCCAAGAGAGAGTAAAACAATAAACAAGATGGATGGCATAGTGCCCACAATGTCCAGCCTTCAAATTCCAGAGGACAGAGTTTAAAGACAGAAGCTAAATAAACTGTTTCCTGAGAGAATTTGAGGCTCCGAACATTGTGATGTTTTAAGATTCAGATGACAGGAGTTCTCGTTGTGGTTCAGTGGGTTAAAAACCCAACTTGTATCCATGAGGATGTGGGATCGGTCCCTGGCCTTGACCAGTGGGTTAAAGATCTGGCATTGCCACAAGCTGCAGCACAAGTCACAGATGCAGCTCAGATCCAGCACTGCTGTGGCTTGCAGCTACAGCTCTGATTCAGTCCCTAGACAGAACTCCCATATGCTGCAGGTATAGCCATAAAAAGAAAAAAAGAAAAAAATTCAGATGATAAAGTTTGGTGAAGATCAGACAGGAGGTATTTTTGCCATTACAGCCTGCACCCCAGCTTTGGGTCTTGCGGTATTAGTTACTTTGGAAACATCAGGAAACAAGGTCATTTACACAGGCAAGGTTTCCACCAAGGGCATTAGCAATGGTGAGAAATAGTAGTGGAAAAATTCCTTTGGTCTCTCTCTGATCTCATGTGCTTCCCAGAAATATTTGGTAGGAGATGTTTTGGAGAATTCAAGGTCCTTGTGAAGTCAAGTGAAGGGTGAAGAGTCAGAAAAGCTGACGTTATTCATAACAATCTAACTCTATATTCAGTCAATATTCAACAAATATCAGTTGAAAGCCTACTTTGCGCAAGCACAGTGGCACTACAACCCTGAACAAAATGAATTCTGACCCAGGGATGGATGTTTTAGTGGAGGAGAGAGGCAAAAAGAAAGTTACAAATATAAACAAGACAATTATAGATTGATGTCCTACATAAAAAAGTAAACAGGGTGTTATGATCGAGATTCATCATTCAGGGGTAGGGTTAAACAGAAAATGGTTTGCAAGTATAGTAGCCAATAAAAGCAAAATGTGAAAGAATTTCTTGTTTTACTTGCTCCTAAAGAGTAGAAGCTAAAGAACCTTCTTCTCTTCTCCCTGCATTCTTCTCAATTCAAATGCAACAGCAATCAAGATAATTCATTCTCAGTCTAAGTGAAGAAGTAAGATTGGGTATAATTCCTATAATGTCCCAGATTGTTTTTTTCAAATCTGGTTAACTATTATATGGAAACACTGTATTGGAAAACACACCTCTTCCCAACCCATGCTCTACGATACTCAGTCCCAAGGTTCTTGAAATCTCTCAGGACAAACTCACTTATCCCCGCTTCAATTTTTCTTGCTATGGATCCTAGGGACTCAGCCTGTTTTCTAATCTTCTTGTCTCTTTCCTCTCTGTCCTCTGTAGAAGCTCTTCTCTTGAAATCAAGGTAGAACATTGTTTTTCACACCTTCCTTTTACCAGCATTCATTCATTCACTCAACATTTACTAGGATTTCATTTTATGCCAAAGACTGGGGCAGACATTGGAAATATAGATGACTAAGGCATAAAATATTGTCCCAGACCTATAAAATAACTCTTTCTAAGAGGTAAATTATGAAAGAGATGATGAAAGTATGGTAAATTCAGATTTCTATGAAGCTAAGAGGAGAAAAACCTAACTATACAGTGATAGTCAAGAAATAGTCTTGGGAGGAGCTTAAGTCACACTGATTTGGCTGAGCTGAGTCTTGAAAGATGAATGGGAAACATTCCTGGGACAGACTGAGGTAGGTTGATATTGGGAGTGATAATAGATGACAAAAAATACCAGTTGGTATATCCTAGAAAAGAGAGATGGTATGACACTATGATATTGTTGGAGATAAATAACAGTAGAAGGGCACATAAGTCCATTCGTCTAAAAGTTTTGTAAACTTACATTCTACTTTTGGAGCAAGGAAATGATTTAGTTTGTATTTTAGAAAGTAATCTCATTGGTACAACCACTATGGAAAACAGTATGGAGGCTCCTCGAAAAACTAAATATAGAACTATGATATGATCCAGCAATCCCACTCTCAGATATATGTCCAAAATGAAAACAAAAGTTTCATTCAAAAAGAACTATTGCAACACTATTCACAATAGCCAAGACATGGAAACCACCTAAATGTCCATTGACAGATGAATGGATTAAGAAGATGTGATACATACATAAAATGGAATCTGACTCAGCCATAAAAATGACAAAAATACCATTTGCAGCAACATGGATAGAACTAGAGATTCTAATAATAAGTGAAGTAAGTCAGCAAGAGAAAGACAATACCATATGGTATCACTTATATGTGGAATCTAAAATATGGCACAAATGATCCTATCTACAAAACAGAAACAGATCATGGACATGAAGAGCATACTTGTGACTATAGGGGGTGGGGGGAGAGAAGGGGATGAATGGGGAGTTTGGGGTTGGTCTATGCAAATTAGTACAATTAGAATGAATAAGTAATGGAGTCCTACTGTACAGCACAGGGGACTGTGTACAGTCTCTTGGGTTAGAACACGATGGAAAACAGTATGAAAAAAAAGAATTTGTATGGAAGCTGTACAGCAGAAATTGAGGGAACATTATGAAAATAGTATGAAAAAAATATATTTTCCTGTACAGCAGAAATTGAAGGAACATTGTAAAATCAACTATACTTTAACAAAAAATTTTAAAAAAAGAAAATAATCCTAGAGATAAATCAGAGAAAATGGCTGAAGGGAGACAGAAAATATATCAACAAAGTAGTTAAATTTTATTGCATAAATCTAGAAAAGCAGGGGCCATGGAGGCAGAAAGAAAGAAGGCAGACTTATTAAAAATAACAATAGCTACAATGATTTGTTAATGGATATACAATGTAAAAAAGAGGTAAATTGTGACATCAAAAACATAAAATATGGGAGAGGAGGAAAAGGGTTTTTGTATGTGACAGAAGTTAAATTATTAGCATAAAATAGATCATTATATCTATAAGATGTATTATGATAGCCTCATGGTAACCACAAAGCAAAAACCTACAGAAGGTACACGAAAGATCAAGAAAATTAAATTAAGGCATACCACTAAGGAAAATCAGCAATACATAAAACAGCAAGAGAGAACAAAAGGAATAAGGGAGCTACAAATTAGTCAAAATACAATTAAAAAGATGGCATTAGTAAGTCCTCACATATCAATAATTACTTTAAATGTAAATGGATTAAATTCTTAAATGATATTGAGCGGCTAAATGGACAGCAAAAAAAAAAAAAAAAAAACAGGACCCAACTATATGCTGCCTATAAGAGGTTCACTTCAGATTTAAGAAATATTCTAATTTATGTAAATGTTATTTAAAATCTTCTGCATTTATAAAAAATACATATGATATAGAAGTTATATAGCAAATAGTAATGTTCATGAAAATACTATACTTAGGAATTGTATATTATCTTCCATCCTTCCATTTCCATTTATTGCAGTTTCTCTTTTTAATGTTAGATACTTTGATTCTTTAAAACATAAATTTACGACATTATAAATACTCAAAGAACTCTTAAAGAGTAAGAGAAAAGTGATTTCCTAGTTTTCTATTTTCCAGGAATAACAGCCTCAGTTATTAATAAAGGCTGACTTGATTGTCTACGATTGTTTTTCAAGTACATTTGCTGTGCTTGAATAGCTAAATGATAATAAAAATCCAATAATTACTAAACAGATTTTATATAAGCATTCGGCTTACTGTTAGGAACAAACAAGTGAGAAAAATCAGCAACTACGTAACATCAAGAAAGAAAAGAGCAAGACCACGTCAGCCTACTAACAAAGCACATTAAAATTATACTTTAAAAAGTTTAATTTAAAATGATTAGTTTATTCAAAATGAGTATGTCCTCAGTACAAAAGAAATTGAATTTTTTTCATCCAATTAGTGAAAGAGCATAGGAAAAAATACTAAAAAATGAGGTAAATTGTTTTTACCTAGAAGCACAATAAATCAGAAGCAAACTCTGTCAAATATTAGTCATTGAGAACATCAATCTGTACAATGACTCTGCTGTCAACTTTAGGTTTGAGGCTTAATCATTTCAGAAGCAAGGAAACCATGAGTCATATTTTACCTAAGACATTTGGGAACACATATTCATGCTGCTACCCTCATAAATTTCTTGACAATTTGCTTGAAGGTCAATTGGCAATGAAATAACAGAAATGTTAAGTTCTGAACAGATTATATGGAGGTGGATTTAATGAGTATTTAACGTACATTGTCATTTGGTCTCATGTACATGTCCACTGGGAAATATGAGATAGCCAGCAATACTAGTAAAACACATGGTCCTGAAGCGTACTTAATAAGTAAGTGCATAATGTGTAAGCCCTGAATAATATCAGAATATCTGACTCCGGGTCATTTTTTCTAAAGGATTAGCTTCTTTAAAAAATGTTTATATCCAAAGAAGTATAATTCCTTAATTTTTGATATGTATACACATCATATTTATTTAAAGACACAATCATGGTAGCATACAAAGTTGGTCACAAATGATTCCCCTCTGTTTAAAGAATATCTACCTCTTTAAATAGTTTCCCTTCGCATTTACTCTGGGCTTGGCCATGTGACTTGCTGTGTGTATTAATCTACCCAAAATATCATACATTAGGTGGCTTAAACATCAGAAACTTATGTTCTCACACCTCTGGAGGCCAGAAGTCCAAGGTCAGGTGCCAGTATGGTCAGGTTCTGGTGTTAGCATTTTTCTTGATTTGCAGAAAGCTACCTTCTTACTCTGTGCTTACATTGCCTTTTCTTGGTGCATGGGTACAGATAGAAATCAAGCTCTCTGGTGCCTCTGGTTATAAAGGCAATAATTTCAGCAGACTACACCCCCATTTTCATAAGTAATTACCTTCCAAAGGCCCCATCTCCAAATACTATTACTTTGGGGGTTAAGACTTCAAAATATGAACTGAGGAAGACACAAATATCCAGCCCATAACACTGTGGCTAAAGGAACAACTGCAGATATGAAACGAGTAGTTTCTTGTGCATTTGAGCCCTTCCTCTCTTGCTGTTCTTGGAACCCTTGTTATTACTACCCTGGAAGGAACTCAAGTCAGACTGCTGGATAATGACACACATGGCCTTGTCCCACCTTTGCTCTTGCTGAACCAGACTAGCTTACTTATGAGTAAAATGAAGTGAGAGATGAGGATCAGTCCTACCGCTCTCTCAGCCAACAATAACCAGAGATTACAACTACTCTCCCGACTTGACTGGACTCCTGCAATATTAACCCTAATTCAGATGTAACCTAGGCTCATATATCACTCCTTGGACATTGTGATAAGAATTCCCCGTCACTTTATACAGTTCTACCATCAAGATCTTCCAGAAGAACTTTCTTTCTAGCATTCATTTCACAAATAAATACTGAACAGCTCTTATGCGGAAGACGTTTAATATGTTAGCATTAGGGGTACATGGTAGAACAAACATGTAATTCATACCCTCATAGAGTACACGACCATTTGGAGGTAACAACAAAGAAGGAGGGAAATTATAATACTCTGTGGGAGCTATTCTCAACTGGAGTGATCTGAACCATCAAACATATAAAATAATTTAAGTGACCACTTTCTTAGTTCTCCCAATGATGTTACATAAATATTATGTATCTCGATGCACAGGAGACAAGTTGATTTAATCCATTCTAAGACTTATGACATTAGGTATAATTTTCTCATCAAAGGTGAAACGCTTTCATCAAACTCTAGTTGAGAAAAACTGGTCTATCATAACAACCACTGTACTTGGAAGTACAATTAAACCACCCCAAGGAGATCATAAATAAGTTTTGGTTGATTCTTGAACGATGATTTAGTCAAAAAAGAAATGACAACAAATGATTCCGACAAGAATATTTTGCAAAAGTTCATAGTAACAGAAATGCTGGTAAACTTAGAGACTAACAGATAAAATTGACTAGTTCCTTCTTGTCAGACTACCAACAATGCCGCAGAAAATACCATAGCAGAGTCCAACAGGGACTGGAGTCATTCGGAAGAACTAACACACTGTATGAAACATGTGGTTTCATCTTTATGAAGTGTTGCTAATGTTAAGTTAGTCCTATGGGTAAGAAATGGATATTGTGATATTTTCTTCATTGTTCTCAATGCCCTCCTACCTTATATGAGACAGTCATTTATTATTTTGATGATTTCAGCCTACATTGAAGAGAAGAAAAATGTATTAATTAAATGTTATTGTACAATGTTTTACTGCTAAAAAATTAAATATACTAAAAAGGATGAATAGTGAGTTAAAACAATATCCATCTTCACTGGCAAATGGTTTAGTTTACAAGTAACACAGTGTACCTCCTTACTGAGTTAGGTTTAATTTTGTTTAATATCATAGGAATCTCCAGTATTCATTCTACATTGATGACACAGTCCTACTAGTATATTCCAGACCTTGTCTCAAGAAACAAGTGAATCTATTTACCAGTTACTGCCCAAAGAAACAACTCAGTACTACTTATGCCAAAACTAACTCATCATTTTTGGTAGTTGTTCTACACGCAGATATAAAATGCTAAGAACTCTATCCAGCAGGTTAGCTTCCTTATATGTAGGAGGATTATGTAGTGAAATCATCCTGACAGGCTTATTACACTGCTCAAAATTCCTGAATTCTATAAAAGCCTTTAAAGTTATTTTTATGACAGACGTAATAAAAATGGAAACTTCCCACTTACAAAATATCCCAAGTCAGAGTAAACTCTTTTATGCTTTATAGTGGGGAATTCCACAGCTTTACTAAAGTTTTGGTTCAAATAGCTGGCTAGATCCAAAACTGCATTTGAATTAAAGCCATGGACTACTATAATCTATTCTCGCAAAATCATATTGGTACAGAGACAGCACAGCCTTCCATCTAGGTAAGAATACAAGTGAGGCTCTTTTATTTTTATAAAATAATGTTATTTCTGCAACCCACACAATTAGAATTCAGAGCAGATCTATCTTATTGCAACAGGCAATAAAGAACTTCCAACCACTTCAGTCTTAATTATATGCTATTCAACTTCAGTCAAAAGTCAGCCAACAGATTAGGATATTTCTATAAGCATGCATTTAGATATAACCCCTCTATGGCAAGCATATGGTGATGAAAAATAAAATCTGAAAAGAGAAAACCAAATTAAATAAACAACCAAAATGATAATAATACTAACAACAACAACAATAAACATCTCCATTGCACAGTGTAGTGAAAGAATGAGTTTGCTGAAATCTGGAACCAGAAGCAGTCAATGGAGCAGAAGTTTACATTCTGCTTGATAGAGGGGACTCAAAGGGCTTCATGCAAGGTGAGAGACAAGAAAGTCTGGCTCACTGATGTAAGCCAGGTGCTGGTCTGCGCTGCCTTCCGTACCCTCCTCAACCTTTCCTGAGTAGAGGAAAAAAAAGTAAAACTGTCGCTCATCACATTGAAGCAAATGGGACACAGGCAGATCTATGCATCAAAAATCAAAAGAAGCTACTCCATGGCGTATATCCTAGATGTCTTTAGCTTCCAAAAAGCACAGAATGTGGAGCAGTAGGGGCTGTCCTCCACTTCAAAACTATGTGTTGAAGCTATGCACCTCTTACAATCATTAATTTCTCCCATAAGAGTGCACTTTTGTGCACAAAAAGGCATGTAAATGAAAGCTTATGGCAGCATGGAAATGAGAGTTTGAAAAAATTACAAACAATTTGAATGTCTATCAATAGGATAATGAACAATTAAAGTATGTATATTCATAGACTGGAATATATAAAGTTAAATTGGATGAGCTCAAGCTACATGTTTGAGCAATCTCAAATAAACAAAGCGCATGGTAAAAGGACTAATTCAGTATACCAATATATGAGGTTTGATAACTAATAAAGATCTTACAAAATATTACATATGGAAACATTCATATTATAGTATAATATAAAACCATGAATGAGGATAATAAATCTCAAGGCCATTAGTATAGGGCACAGAGAAGGAGAGAAGGGGAGCAATAGGAGAGAAGAAAAGCACAGGTCTCAATCTGCAGCTATGAATCATTAGTACTGAAGGAACTAAGACAAGATGTAATTATTCAATCAGTAACCATATTATGTGCATTCTATGTACTTGGCGCCAATATAGGCACTGGGAATAAGCAATAAAAAAAAACAGACTGAAATTCTTGCTCTCACAGAGCTTACCTTCTAGTGGAAAAAGAGATAAAAGCAGAGAAGAAACAATAAATGAAATGAAAAATACTTTCAATGATGATAACCTCTACGGAGTAAAGTGAAACTCAAAAGAATGTAATGGAGAGCGGGGGGAAGGATGATACAATTTTAAATCTGATAGTCAGAGAATGCCTCACAGAGAAAGCTTCACTGAGAAAGTAAGTTTTAGACAAATAACTAAAACGGTGTCAGTACAAAATATGAGGTTGTTTGGAAGAGGAATTCCTGGCAGAGTGAAGAACATATGCAAAGGCCCTGAGGCTGCAGTATGCCTGCCAAGTTCAAAAGGAAACAGAGTGGTAGTGACACAGTAAATAATAAAAGTTATGTTACAAAGAACAGTTATATGTTCAAGTTATTTTTTAACAGAACTATCTGGTTAGGGAGGAGACATAAAGATGCATTGTATATAGATTCAGCTCTCCAATATATGGATTTAAGTCTCCAAGAGCTTCTGAGCAGTCTATATCATACTGAGAATAAATCATAGAAGGAGAAAGAAAGGAGGTCCCTTGTGGCACAGCAGGTTAGGGATCCAGTGTTGTCACTGCAGCAGCTCAGGTGGCTGGTATGACATGGGTTTGATCCCTGGCCCAGGAATGTCTACACACTGCTGCTGTGGCAAAAAAAAAAAAAAAAAAAAAAAAAGAAAGAAACAAGTTTGAGAAGGGAAGAGATAAAAAGTGGATATACTGGTTTCCCTAGAAAACATCCACTCAACTCTCTTTTATCTGAAAAAAGAAAAGACAGGAAGAAAGCAGCACTTTGCAGAAAAAATCAAGTATTTCTCCATGCTCTTTCTCCTATATTTCCCATTGGTGATATAGGAGAAAATAGTAAATAGTTAATAGTATTAAATAGTGAAGAGTCATCTAAGCTGTGGTGCCCAGCTGTTTGGTTAAATGCTAGTCTAGATGTTGTGGTGAAGGTATTTTGTAGATGTAATTAACATTTATAATCAATTAACTTCAAGTAAAGAAAATTACTCTCCACAATGTGGGTGGGTCTCATCTGATCAGCTGAAGGCCATAAGCAAAAACTGTGCTTTCCTAAAGGAGAAAGAATTCTGCCTAAGACTGTTACACAGAAATCCTGTCTCAGTTTCCAGCCTACTGGCTGGCTCTAGGAATTTTTTTTTTTTTTTTGATAGGCAAGAAACAGTTTTATTAAGATAGGACACTTGTGAGAGATGTAAGCAGGCAGGCATGGAAGCTCTGCCCCTGAGGAGCAAGGATCTGGTGGGCTACAGTTTTATTATCCAAGGGGAGTGGGGGTTGGAAAAGTCCACCTCTTCCTTTCTGGAAGTAGTAACTTCTCCTTAGTATCTGGTAAGGTGTGTTTTCAAATCCGCAGAAGGTTGGTCTGCAAACTCTTGCCTTTGGTTTGAATATGAGGGCAGGCCTAATCCCGTCCCCCAGCCAAAGACCTGAGGCAATTCTCAAGGCTCCACCAATGAAGCAAGCCTGCCTTGTGCTGATGGTTTTCTTGAGCAATTTATTAACTTTACAGTGATCTCCCAATGACCCCTGTTTCCCTCTTTAAATATGGTCCTTCATCGGGACTTCTACAACTACCTACTCCATCCCTATCATTCCCCCCTCAGGGTGTTTTACCCCTTTGTGCTTAAAGGGGATATTGGGTGAGGACAGTTCAGTAACTACTTCCTGCTGAGATAGGGCACAGGCCTGCCTAGGGAAGGAGAAAACATCTGGCTAACTGTCCATTTCCTGGGGGGCGGGCTGTAGGCCAATGTCGCTCTGGTTAACATTATTTTCCCAAACACGTTAGAGATTAAACAGCGTATACAGTGAAACCAGTAGCACCAGAAAGACCAGCACTTCTATGAGCACCTTTGGGTCCATGTGGCCCTGGGAACTTTGGACTCAAGACTGCAACATCAACTCTTACATGAATTACCAGCCTACCAACCTACCAGCTTGCCCTGCAGATTTCAGACTTGCCAGTCCCCAAAATGGTGTGAGCCAAGTCCTTAAATTTAATCTCTTGGTTTTGTTTCTCTGGAGAAACTTGACAGATTTTGGAATGGAATGTTACTGTGAAAAATACCGAAATATTTGGAACTAAACTTTGGAACTGGGTAATGGGGAGAAGCTGCAAGAGTTTTGAGGAAGCTGACTGTAAAAAGTTTTGACAGTCTTGCCCAGAATATTGCTAGAAATGTGAATGTTGAAGGTGCTTTTGCTGAGTCTGAGACAGAAATAAGAAGTGTTATTGGTCACGGAAGAAACAGTGATCCTTGTGGCAGAGAACTTGGATGAGTAAGTGTTCTTTGTGGGTGGAAAGTAGAACTTAGCAGTTTGAAACTGGATGTTGAGCTGAAGATATCACTTCCAACAAAGTGTAGAAGGCATGGCCTGGTTTCTTCTTGCTTTGCACAGTAAAATGGGAAAAGACAAAAACGGAAGCTGAAATTATTAAGCAAGAAGGGACCAGAACCTGAGAGTTTGTAAAATCCTCAGTCTATCCAGATAGAGTGCTTTGGAAACAGTAAAGAAAAACCCTTTATGAAAGGGATTAGGTGACTCATGGATCCAATCAACCAGCTCATCAGAAGCCAAGAACAGAGATGTAGGAATCCAGAAAAGATCTATGGAGAACCCTCTTGTCTGATGGCTGGTCCCCCGCGAATTGCACAAGAGGTGGACAAGGCTTCTTAAAAATTTTATACCCACAGAAGCACTATCAGTGTGGATTCAAAAGAACAGAGATAGGAAGAAATTAAGGAAGAACAACTCTGAGGGGAGAAGCAGAGATGCAGAGGACTCAGCTAAGAATCAATTCATTTCCTCAGGATGTAGCCAACTCCCATGTTCTAGGAGGCAGGGTTGAAGGGATGGAGTCACCAAGCAGGCCCAAAGGAAAGGGCATCAAGCCACAGAGATTTGTTCTCAAGCCCTAAAACCTAATGTAACTTGCCCTGCTAAGTTGAAAACTCACTTTAGAGTTTTAGACCAGTGATTTCTTTCTTTCCTTCCAATTTCTCCTGTTTTAAAGGGGAATGTCTATTCTATATCCATCTAACTGTTGTATCTTGGGAAAAGAATACTTCTTTTCTAGGTGTAACAGGCCCACAGATGGAAAGAATTTTGCCCCTGGCTGGATTATACTCCAAGGGTCACCCAAAACTGATTTAGATAAAATATGGACTTAGTGTTGATGCTGGAATGGTTAAGACTTTGGGGGATACTGGGATTGGGTGAATATTTTTCACATGAGTTTTCAGAGGGCCAGAAGGAAAACTGTTAGGGGTTGAACTGTGTCTCTCAAAAAATATGTTTAAGCCCTAATCTCTAATACCGCAGAAGATGACCTTAACTGGAAATAAGGCCAGGGCTGACCTTATTAGTTAAGACAAGGTCATATTCGATGGAGTGTGATGGACTCCTAATCTCAGATGACCCCCGTGTATTTAGAAGATGGAGGCCATGTGAAGACAGAAACACAGGAAGAATGTTATGTGAAGATGGAGGCATAAACTGAAGTTATGCCATCACCCCTGGGTCTATCAGAAGGTAGAAGAGGAAGGACCCTCTCCCAGAAGCTTCCAAGAAAGCACAGCCTAGCCAACACGTTGACTTCAGACTTCTAGTCTCCAGAACTGAGAGGGAATACATTCCTCTTGTTTCAAGCCACCTAGTGTGCGGTGCTTTGTTACAGCAGCCCTGGGAAGTGCTCAATAAGGATTTAAAGCCTACGAGGTCACGTTTTATGTAAGTTCATATGATTCTTATACTAAACAAGTGAAGGAAGCACTGTTACTGTTGTTATAACCCCTATTTATAGCTTACTCCACAGGAACTCTTACAGCTTATGTGATTTATTCATGATTTGCAAAGTGAATTAACTGTGATGCTGGGACTGTAAGATTTCCAACGCCGGCACTCTTTATAGAATTGAAAGCATTGATAGTCTCTGCTTCCCTCCCTTGTAAGTAGAGCTTGTGTGTCTGTATGGATGTACGCATGTGTGTGTGGGGGTGCATGCGTATGAGTGAATGTGTGTTAATATCTACCGATAACTGTCAAAGGACCTTGGTGAACTTTTCAGCAATGCATGAAGTATATCTGATAATGAGCTAAAGGAAGAGATAAAAATTTTTATGGCAATTTGATTCCCTGGCTCACAGTAGAAAACTGAGAGGTAGGTGTACGTATGCAATGGACCTAATGAATTAGACTAGCACCTGCATGCTATTATGTGCAAGCCAGTTTCCAAATACAAGTATCTACTAACAAAAGATGAATTGAAGAATATGCAAAAACATGATAAAAAAATTTGTCAGCATCTCAAACTTAGGTTTTTGATCATCATAGTCAAATAATTATTTTATCTTTAGAGTGTGTGCGGATTGTTTCAAACTTTAAGTGAAGATGCTTCATATTTTTCTGCATATGTTCATTTTACTTATATTTTAAATGTCTTTAATTAATGAAACTTCAGCCACCTAAATATAAATTATGAACCTGTCAGCATAACTTTAGTATGTATGAAAATGAGAAGTGGCAAAACTCTCTTCTTTAGCCTTGAGAATATAAACATACCTAAGAAAATCCACATACAGACAGAGGACTGGATTATGCAAGTTAAAATAAATTGATAACAAAAGTTTTAGCAACACTTAGGGTGACGCTGGAAAATGTCACCATACAACTACACCTTAAATGCCAATACTTATTTAGCTATTCTCCAAAAGGGAAGTGTATAAAGGAATAAAATATGGTTGACAGAGAAACTGTTAACTCAATTTGTCAGCCAGTAAATAGAGACTTTAATACTAGTGCCAGTACTTCCAATCACTGTTATTACTTTCCTCTTCTGGACCCAGTTCCTCATATATAAATGTGATGCTCTTCAAGGTTTCTATGAGTTCCAATTTTCAATTGCAAAGTCATCAGTCATTCTCCGACATTTAATTTCAGTTCACGTGTCTTTTTTAAGGAAACTTTTGTCCGGATATATGCCAAGAGTGGGATTGCTGAGCCATATGGTAGTTCTACGTACACTTTCCTAAGGTACCTCCATGCTGTTCTCCATAGTGGTTGTACCAGCTTACTGGGAACTATGTCTAGACACTTATGATGGAGCATGATAATGTGAGAAAAAAGAATGTATATATGTATGTGTAACTGGGTCACCATGCTATACAGTAGAAAATTGACAGAACACTATAAACCAGCTATAATGAAAAAAATAAAAATCATTATACAAACTAAAAATAATAAATAAATAAATAAATAAATAAGCAATTTCAGTTCAAGAGAAATAAAGGGGAAAACTGCATTAAGTCGTCCCACAATAACATTTAGCTTTTGATGTTTACTTGTCTTTATCATGTGAGTCTAACTACAACTAAAACAAATTTACTTGGCCTTGAATACTTGCTGAATAAAGATAACAATGACCAGACACTTTGGAAACAAAAGCTATATCATTCACCTAATTTGTGGCTCCAGGTGCTTAAGGAATATGCTCTTTGTATTAAGAATTCAGTACTCTGTAAATGTACAGGGTAGAAACTTTTATTTTTTTAGCAACCAGTTTTGAAAACTATAAAATTAATAAGCAATTGTCTTTAAATACATATAAATTATACAGATAGTATCACCCACAATAACTTCCTATCTTGCTATAATAAGGTCCCAAATGTTTGGAGAACAAATTACCTAATCTGCATAATAAAACCCAGCTTATTTTTATAGTACTTTAAGCAAAGTACACATAGATATTCATAAATCATTATGATTTAGAATAGGAAAAATATGATTACTTTTGATATTATTATACAATATCAAGTAAAAACGAAATTTTAATGATTAAAGATTCAGTATTACTTTCAAAATTTGTGTTAGGCAAACTTTAAATTTTTCTTGCCAGTGAAGACTTGGCAGACTATATAACACACTATATTAGTAACCACGATTAATACATCTTTCAACCAAGAGGTTTAAGAATGACAACAGTTAGCTTTATAAAAACATTAAAATATTCTATTTCCTAATACAAGTATAGAATACCTCATTAGCATTAACTGGGCATGACTCAAACGCAAAATCTTTTTCTATAACCAACACTTACAGTTTTCATTGTTCTATCATTAAGCTTAGAACATGAAATCAGTTGATATCAAAGGAATAAAAAAAATGTCTAAAGTATAGCTTAACATGGGTACAAGTTGTATAATTTAAAAAGTTACCTGAATACAGAGAGAATACGAGTTTGCCACTTCTCAGAGCTCAGCGCTGAGAACAGAGGCAACTGATCATTAACTTTTAGCTGGAAGCAAACTTGCTCATACATCTCAAGAGACTCTCTGCTTTGCCCTCCCCTCTTTCTTCTCTCAAATTAGAGGAAAGGGAGCTTGATCTCTGCTTGAAGAACTAGGTTTGACATGCGCAATTAGTTCATACTTTTTACAGCGTAAAGTTAACTTGGCTTAAATTATATACCAAAGAAGGTAACCAAGTCCGGCAATTTGAACTGCTAAATTTAACCTCTGATTCTCTTCCTCTGATGTTGATATAACCACATTCAAATTTGCAAGTGTACATACCATCATATGATTTACTATCATGAATAAAACACATGGCAAAAATACTATAATATATACATTAAAATGCCAGTGAATCTTCAGCCAGTCTAAGATTAGATAACTCAATTAGTTGTGAACAATAACAAAGAAGCCAGGGTCTTGTGTTGAATCTCTTGGGAGGCAGATAATTTCATTTTGTTGCCTAATCACACACTGCATGCCTTACTTGGCCAACCATTCTGTAAATGCCTGCCCTCTGTCACAAAGGGTCCTCACCTAAGAGTTTAATGGGGAATCTGATGGTAGACAGTTTCATCATCTTTGTATCTGAAGAACTTAAAATAATCTTTGGAGAAATGAAGAGCTATTGTTTAGTGGATGTTTCCCATGTTTTAGGTGGCTTATTTAGCCAAACATGACCTCGTTTTCTGAACCATATAAGATAGACATATGATACATATTTGATGCATGAGAACACAGAGGCTCAGTGTTTGGTTACTTAAGTGAAGCCACATAGCTGGGAAATACTGGGTCCTGGATTCCAATTCTGGTTTGTCTAGATCCAAGATCCATGTTTCTCTCCACTAAACAGCAAGCCAGCCTTGTTATGATAGGTGGGTGAGGATAATTTAATTTCCTATATGAAAGATGCCATCATTTAGATCTAGGCAATACATAATAACTTTTAAAATATGACTCCCAAAGATTTTAATAGGATGCACTTCTAAATGTTTGTATATAATGGTTACAATAACCAGGGGGTAACGTAAATAATCTCTGGGAATTTCCTCCAATTAATTCAATCAAGTAACGCAAATACTTTTACAAAATAAGACATGTGGTATTTTTATATTTTCTATTAAAATATTAAGTTCAAAAAAAGAGAAACAAAATAAAAGAATTTAAGAAAATTTGCCTTGTACAAAATTAGACATACACTACAGTTTTAATACACTGAAAGATTGTGTAATGGGGACTGTACAGTACATAAAAAAATCAGAAGCAGATGACATCTTTACTGTGAACTCTTCAAATACCTTTGTTCCAACATAGCAAAGTGTTTAGTCAATAGTAAGTGTTCAACGCATGTATTTATGATAAAATTAACCTGAGCTAAATGACTAATCAGTTAAAAATAACTTTATTCTGTATTCTATACATATACCTCAAGCATATTTTTTTTAAATGGTGGAAGAATAAAATTTCAATAGTCATTTGCTTTATCAATTGCTTTTATTTAATGTCAAATGACAGTAAGACTCAGTTCTATGCAAATATACGATTACTAATGTTATTAAGTAAATATGCCATTACACAAAGAAAGCTAAGTTTAAAAACCCCTCAAATGTATGATTCATATTTTCACTTAGTTATTATTATAAAAAGCTCTAACGTTAAATAAAGACAAGTACAAAGACATACCTAAGTTTGATATGTAAAAATTGTTTATCAAGAAGATAAATTGATAACATATCTATAAAAATTAGAATTTGCAGGAGTGTGAACCATATATTTTGTACTTATTTTGTATGATTTTGCTTATTGTTACCACAATGTCCAATCCTTAAAAATTACTTTCCAGGTAATACAGTCATGTTTATTGCATAAAGCTTTGAGAAAAGAAAAGCCTAATGCAAAACATTCTTGTTCACCACGAGCCCAGGGGAGAAAATGGCTGAAGGTGACTAACCTTTGCCAAGGTTACAAATTCCCAAGAGTAACACCAAAAATGTGGTAATGTGAGTTTGTTTTTTGTTTTTTAATTCGTTTCCAAAATTCTTCAATAATTTGGGGAGAAGAGAGAGAGATGAAATAGTCTGAGGGGAAAACCTGGATAAATAGCATGTGTGCTCTTGGAATAGGTTATTAATTCTGCGTTTGAAACATGACAATGAGTTCCTGGCAATGAATTTGTTTATAATATTATTCCCAAGTTCCATGCAGCATTTGCACATTTCCCTTGTGAGATTTTGATGTTTTTTTGCATTATGCCTAAGGAGTAAAAACTGAGTTAACGGGGAAAACCTAAGTTTTTTATCTGAATAAAAAGTGCAAGAAATTCTGCACAGCACAAAGCTCAGAAATATATATATTTGGGTGAGAAAAAGCAGTGAACTAGTCAAAAGACTAATCAAATACCTCACAAACACAATGGGGATCTTCTAATGGATTGCTTTTTTTCATTTAGATAATTTTTTCCCTATTCTTTTCCTAGAAAGAGTACAATAATCATAACATTCACTTAGCATAATTGACTATGATCCTATTATTTTCCGAATTCTAGAATTATAATGGAGTTTGAAATCAGCATATAATAGAAGAAAACAACTCAAATTTATTCCCTGAGTTAATTATCCCTCAGAGTTGCAATGTAAAAAGAAATCTTTTTTTTTTTTTTTCACCTTGGTAAGCATAAAAGGAAAAAAGTCTCTAGTTAAATTTGCTTTCAGGAAATAACTCCTTTAAGTTTACAATATACCACAGGAAAATATAATGGGAGCCAAGGGGTCCTAAACACAAAATATAGAAGTATTCTACCATTTCAGCAGACTTTCCTCTTTTTGCTGATGACAATGGTTCACTAATAGAAACAGAATTACTGGAAGCATGATTTGAGTATAAGGAAGGAACATTTAAGACACTTTCTTCTTTGTTACACAGTCAAAATATCTTACCATATTCAGCCAATGTAGGAAACACATTCAGAGAGAGTACTTTGAAAATATCCTTCTAGCTCAGAACCCCTGATTCCTCCTAGCTCCCCACCATCACCCCCGGCAGGCTCATGCCTCACAGCTTTCTGTTCAATGCACCAGCATCTGCCAGTGACTCATCTCAAAGTCAGAGTCAGCAATACTGTCTCTCCTTCTCTACCATCAAATCAAATTACCAGTCATGGTGGATTCTACTTCCACAATGACTCAAATCTATCTCCTCCCCTTCTTTCCCGCAGGCACCATTTCAATTCAATAAATCTAGTTGCTTCCCATTTGTTATATCAGCATCCAGCTTCTCTACGTGAGTAAAGCCTCAGTATCTTTGCCTAAATTGGACAGCTAATACAAGTTCAGACCACAGCACACCAGTCAATAACTCCTTCTGGCTGCTTTCAAACCCTCATGCCCCTCAGCCATTTGTGTGCTCTCTGTCTGTCTGTCTGTCTGTCTCTGTCTCACACACACACCTGGGGATAAGTTACAAGATAATATGATCAGAATGTGTAACTTCCATCTATTACTACAGTCAATACCACTAATACTGGAGTTTTAACGTGCTTTGCCTTTTCACTGCCATTAGTAAATTATAAACCATTATTTCTCATTTAAAAATGCTACAAAGCCATTAGACATTAATATAAGATGAGTAAATAGAGTTAAAGGCAAAGTTACACCCACTGAAATAGTCACATCTCACCAGGTGTGGGATTCTTCCACATCTTGAAATAAGTTTATATCTTTAGTAAAAGTTAAAAAAAAAAAAAAAAAGCTTTTAAAGATTTTTAAGTTATTTTAAATAAAAGTGTAAAATCTTCAATTGTTGATGTCATGAAATATAAATTTAAAAAGTTGAACGGCTATTATCAAAAAGACCAGAGATAATGTGGAAAAAACAGGAGCCCTGGTGCACTATTGGTGGAAAATGATACAGCCACTATGGAAAATAGTATCATGGTTCCTCAAAAAATTAAAAAAAAAAAAACTACTGCATGATCTAGCAATTCCACCTCTAGGTATATCCAAAGAAGATAAAACTAATATCTAGAAGAAATATCTGCACTCCTGAGTTCATTGCAGCATCATTCACACTAACCGAGATATAGAAAATGACCTAAATGTCCAACACAAATGAATGGATAGAGAAAAATACATATACACATACATGGGAATATTATTTAGCCACAAAAAGACTGCAATTCTGCCTTTTGTGAAAATATGGTGTTATGCCAAGTGAAATAATGCTAACAGAGAAAGACAAATACATTGCAATCTCACTTACAGACAGAACTGAAGTAATAGAAACAGGGAGCACAACAACAGTTGCCAGGTGTTAATGGGTGGGGGGGAACGAGATGTTGTTATAAGATAAATAAGTTTTGGGGATCTAAAGTACAGAAGGGTGACGATAGTTAAGAATATCCTGGCGTTCCCGTCGTAGCGCAGTGGTTAACGAATCCGACTAGGAACCATGAGGTTGCGGGTTCGATCCCTGCCCTTGCTCAGTGGGTTAAGGATCCAGCATTGCCGTGAGCTGTGGTGTAGGTCGCAGATGCGGCTCGGATCCCGCATTGCTGTGGCTCTGGCGTAGGCTGGCAGCTACAGCTCCGATTTGACCCCTAGCCTTGGAACCTCCATGTGCCGTGAGAGCGGCCCAAGAAATGGCAAAAAGACAAAAAAAAAAAAAAAAGAATATCCTACTGTCTACGTGAAAGTTGCTGAAAGAGTAGAGCTTCAATGTTCTCACCATAGCAACAGCGCCATGATAATTATGTGACATGATAGATGTGTTCACTAATTTTATTGTGATGATAATGCTCACAATATATGCCTGTATCATATAATCCCAGTGTACATCTTGTTTGTGGTTTCCCTGCGTGGACACTCTTGGCATCCTCCCCAGTGGCAAACAGAGCACATGGACCTTCTTTGCCTTGTCTGGCCCTGTGATGGGTCAGCCTACTTCCTAGGCTTTCTCCCCCAGACAACTTCCATATTTCTCACTATGGTGTAGAATAACTCCTCACTATTCTTCCTCACCCTATTGGAAAGGATTCTTAAAAAGTATTTGATTTAGTGTTAGAAAGTTTAGGCTCATACCTACACTCCACTTCTCTTGAACAAAGTACCTAACTTCTCTGACTCTCAGGCTTCTCACCTGCCTACTGGCTTCATGTTTCCTTACAGAGATGCTTCTAGTAAAATAACACTTTGGTCTATTCCACACATGATTGCTGAATTTTGAAAAAGGAAAAAAGGAAAAAAAAAAAAGAAAAACAAGCAAGCTTAGGAGGGACATTTCTGGTCACTCTCCTTTCCATATGTGCCCTCCAGGGAGAGGAAGTGCATTTTGGTCTGTATATAGTGTATACATTCTAGGGCAGACTGTGCTCCTACAAAGGGAAAGCCTAACTTTTGGGCAAAGATCAATCAGAAACTCCATTTGACCATATATCCAAGATAGTCTCTGATTTAGCATTAATTTTAAGAATAATTAAGTCAAAGGGAATACCTGGATCTCTTTTTTCCCTTGTGTTAATTCATCTATGTAATAACATTTAGTGAGCTGATAAAAATATTTTTTAAAAAATATTATATTATGAATAGCAGGGATCCCAAGATAAATAAGACAGGTTCTCTTTTCTTAAATAATTACTCTTTCATGATGGACAGTAGTCATATACAGTTAACAAGGCCTAATTATTAAACCTAAAATAGAGTTATAACGTAATATTAGAGTTGCCATATACAGTAGAAATCGTGTATGATTTAACTCACCTCTACATACATTCACATATATTATGGTCAAGAAGCATAATCATAGAATTACTTGCTTAATGCAGCTGCCCTAACATCATAAAGCTGTTAAGCAATGTTAAGATTTGATTATCAGAATCTGATATCATAGAAATGGTCCCCTATATCTGGAACCGATATGCACATTATTAACCACATTTTCCATGGACACATTAGTAAAGGTGACGGATTTGCTCTGAACAGGAACTCTCAATTCCTTATTTCTGGAGCATAACATGAACGGAGAAGACCAAATATTTAATTTAAAAGATTTCCTAGGTTAAAAAGAATGCCCCAAATATATGAATGTATCCAATTCAGCCTGAAAGTAAAAGCCTGATTATCTTCTCTCAGCACTGATATCAAACCCCCGAATCCACACTCTATGTAAAAGAAATGAGGACACTTCTATGTGAAAGAAGTGAGTGAGTGAGTGGAATTAATTTTAACAGGGAAAATACCGTTGAGTGTGCTCAGCTTACCTCCCTACTGGTTTCTTGATGTGATTTCAAGGTAGAAAGTCATACAGAGATAAAGAAGACAGAATAAGTATTTGGCATGTTGTTTTCCTGAAACCTTCCACTAACTCATTCCAGTGACTTTTTGGTTCAAATAATTTGTTTCACTCTCCCTCTTTTTTTTTTTTTTTTTCTGCTACACTTCTGTCAACCGCCAGACTAAAGTTAAAGCAGTGTCAGGAAAGAGTGATATCCATTGTACGTTCAGTGTTCAAAAGTTTCTGAGGTCACAAAAAGACCTATATATTTTCATAGTTGGGTTCCTTGGGGAAAGCCCCTCCCAATTTTCCATGATTTTTAACTGTATCCAGGCAAATGAGATGCCAATAGATGTAAAAGAGAAGTTGAAGAAACTGATTAAAGGATGCCACAAAGATACAAAGTGTATTTGAGGGAAAACAGAAATATCACTTAATTAAAAGCACATGATGGGAGTTCCCATCGTGGCTCAGTGGAAACGAATCTGACTAGCATCCGTGAGGACACAGGTTCAATCCCTGGCATCCCTCAGTGGGTTAAGGATCTGGCGTTGCCATGAGCTGTAGTGCAGCTTGCAGACTCGACCCAGATCCCATGTTGCTGTGGTTGTGGCATAGGCAGGTAGCTGTAGCTCCAACTTGAACCCTAGCCTGGGAACCTCCACATGCCATGGGTGTGGCCCTAAAAAGACAAAAGAAATTAAAAAAAAAAAGAACACGATGATCGTAGATTGTTGCTGTGTTTCTAAACCACATATTTAACAGGTCTGTGATTATAATTTTTTTGTTTAATTTTATTGGTGTCTTTTCAGTTTTTAAGTATCCAATTGTTAGAGAAAACCTAGGGAGTCAAAAATCAGGCACAGGGAAGCTATTCCATAAGAACAATGTGTGATTAAACTCTATAAGAAATCAGGGCATGTTGCTGCTGGCCTCTGTGTGAAGAGCCGAATGGAGTAAACAGATCCAACATCACTGCCCAACTCTACTACTGGAATTATGTTATTTCAGGGGTCACTGGTTCTTCCCTACTGTCCTGGGCAAGACTTGAACAGATATCATTTATCTAATGACACTGGGATGTGTGTAACATATGTTGGCCAGATTAATTGATATGTTGTGCCTTGTAATACAGCTACTTTGGCCAAAATCTAAAAAGTAGATCAAACATATGCACCCACCAGGTCTTCAGAAGGCTCACCACACCACTGCCAGACACAGTGAAAGTGGCACTGACAGAAGTAGTACCACATTCAGTCCATCAGTTCAGAGGCTCTTCTCTTCACAGAATGTCCTTGAAAATTCAGACTAGGTTTTTCTCACTTGCAAAGTCCTTTTTCATCTAAGACCTTTTAAAAAAGGTTCTGCATGCTTTGCATAGTATCCAGAAATGCACATGCTTAAAGACTGACATCAAAACAAACCTAAAGACTTACAATATTAGACAGCTAAGAGACAAAGACAAATGAATTGATTATAGAATATCGAATGAATTAAATGAAATGAATTTATTATAGAATACACAAAATTTCCTGCATCTACATATTTGTGATTATGAAAGCAGACAAGGAAGATAGTTACTATGTAAAAGATTTTAAACGCAAATCAAAACTACCATGAGATATCACCTCACCCCAGTCAGAATGGCCGTCATTAATAACTCCACAAATAACAAGTGCTGGAGGGGGTGTGGAGAAAAGGGAACCCTCCTGCACTGCTGGTGGGAATGTAAACTGGTACAGCCACTATGGAGAACAGTTTGGAGATACCTTAGAAATCTATACATAGAACTTCCATATGACCCCGCAATCCCACTCTTGGGCATATATCCAGACAAAACTCTACTTAAAAGACACACATGCACCCGCATGTTCATTGCAGCCCTATTCACAATAGCCAGGACATGGAAACAACCCAAATGTCCATTGCCAGATGATTGGATTCGGAAGAGGTGGTATATATACACAATGGAATACTACTCGGCCATAAAAAAGAATGACATAATGCCATTTGCAGACATGGATGGAACTAGAGACTCTCATACTGAGTGAAATGAGTCAGAAAGACAAAGACAAATACCATATGATATCACTTATAGCTGGAATCTAATATCCAGCACAAACGAACATCTCCTTAGAAAAGAAAATCATGGACTTGGAAAATAGACTTGTGGCTGCCTGATGGGAGGAGGAGGGAGTGGGAGGGATTGGGAGCTTGGGGTTATCAGACACAACTTAGAATAGATTTACAAGGAGATCCTGCTGAGTAGCATTGAGAACTTTGTCTAGATACTCATCTTGCAACAGAACAAAGGGTAGGGAAAAAAAATGTATAAATGTAAGGATAACTTGATCCCCTTGCTGTACAGTGGGAAAAAATAAATAAATAAAGATTTTAATCTATTTCATAATAACTATAAATGGAGTATAACCTTTAAAAGTTCTGAATCATTATTTTGTATACTTAAATTCATATAATATTGTAATCGACCGCACCTTGATTAAAAAATAAAATAAAATATATTTTATAAACTACATTAACAAATTATGAAATTGACAGAATTTAGTTGCATTAAAATGCCTTTACTCCAAAAGCTTTCTTCCCAAAGGTTTAGACACTCTCCCACCTATGTATGAAAAAAGAGTATACTCTAGAGAATATAGTATTTAAGGAATGAAAGTAATAATAATAATAATAGCTAATCTTTATATAGCCCCACAATGTGCCAAGCACTGTTCTAAGTACTTAAAATATAAATATAAATTACCACAGTTAATTCTCACAGTAGCCCTATGAAGAAGATACTTTTTTACTGTTTTTCTTTCACAGATGAAAAAAAAACGCTCTGACAGATTGTAATTATCGGTATACCTCTGTGACATTCCAGGTTTAGTCCAGACCTGGAATGAATGAAGCGAATATCAAAATAAAGCAAGTTACATAAATTTTCTGGTTTCCCAGCACATATAAAAGTTACGTTTTCACTATCTACAGTCTATTAAGTATGGAACAGTAGCATTATGTCTAAAAATGTACATACCTTGATTTAAACATACTTTCTTGCTAAAAATGCTAAACATCAACTGAACCTTTAGTGAGTGGTATTCTTTTTGCTGAGGGATTGAAATATTGGGAAAATTACCAGTTTGTGACACAGAATCACAAAGTGAGCAAATGCTTTTGAAAAATGACTTGCTCATTGAAGAGTTGCTACAAACCTTCAACTTATAAAAAACACAATGGGAATCTCAATAATAAAGTGCAATAAAACGAGACATGCCTTTAGTAAATATCAGAGCCAAGATAGATCTGAACTCATGTACTCAGGAACCATAGTCTTACTCTTAATTAATAAGGAATAGGCAGGGGCAAGTTAACTCTCAGTAAATTTTGTATCAAAAAGGAACCCTACGACACATTAAACCTACCCCAACAATCATACGCTTAGCATGGGACAAAGATGAACACCCCAAGGGGACAAATCCCCTCATGAATGATCTCATATCACCCAGGCATGAACCAGTCTACTTTCAAGCTTCCCCTAATCTCACAGCATTGGGTTGCATTAGTTTCCTATTGCTGCTATAATAAACTACTACAAATTTAGTGGTTTAAAATGATGTAAATTTATCATCTTATAGCTCTGGAGGTCAGAAATCAGACGGGGCTAAAAATCAAGGTGTCAGTGGGCAGCCAAAGGAAGACTGTTTCCTTGCCTTTTCCAGTTTCTAAAAGTCACCCACATTCCTTGCCTTGTGGCTGCATTCCTCCATCTTCAAACCACCAAGTTTGGGCTGAATCCTTTTCTTGCTGTCATCTCTTTCATTTATCAGGCCCCAGGTGATTACACCGGGCCCATGCATACAGTTGAGGATAATCACAAGGTCATCTGAAGAGCAACCTTAATGTTCCCTCACCATGCAACATAACATTTATAGAGCGAAGGGATTAGGATGGAATCATTCTGCCTACTACCTGGACGTACCAAGATGGGTCCATGAACTTGAGACTGAAGGTAGAATATAACCATATGGTTGGTCTAGAAATTGTTCCTGACAAACTGGTGACAAGCTTTGTAAATTTATCACACTACTCTTATAATTAAGATATTATTGCAATCCAAATGCAAAAACAAAATTTGGTTAACTAAATATTGTTTTTGAAAAGAGCATGGACTGGTTATAAGAATGTCTAACTTCAAATTCTCTCTTTTACTAGTTACACGCAGTCTTAGGCAAGACACTGACAGTGCTGAGCATGTGCACAATGGGGGTAATAATCCCTGACCTGCTTTACCCCAGAATTGTACTGAGGGTCAAATCAGATTAAATCTTTGTGAGTAATAAAGCCTAATGCAAATAAAATATGAATGAGAAATCCCAATATAAGCATTTCATTCAAAACACAGTTTTAAAGGGTGCAAACAACACAGATAAATAATAAACATAAATATCTAGAGCCTCCACATTTATTTTAAAACCAGCATTCGTATTAGTAACAATAACACAACATAATTCTATTCTTCTTATTTAAGTTTATCACATTGCCTGTATAACGTCATTTCAGTGAAGGAAAGTTTTATATACAGGGAAACTGAAGCTTAATTTTTTGACGAAGATCACACAGAATATAGTCACAGAAAGACTAAAAAGGCTAAAAGTGCCAACTTGAAAATTCGTTCTATTTTTGAAAATGGATTTAAATACCAGTCAAGCCAATATGCCCATTCGCATTAAGAACCACAAATTCCATAAGCAGCATGACTTGGAATCATTCAAAAGAAAACGTTATTACACACTTAGGGTACTCACAGAGCAGTCCTATTGGCACAGAGTCCTAGGTCCTTCAGTTTCCAAGATTCCCGTGTCTAAGTTTTCACAGGAAAGCATCACATCTTAAGAATGACTCCTAAAAGAATCAGAGAACAGAGCAACCACCTAAGCATTGAGATGCGTCATTAAAAGAAACAAATGAAACAAGTATCCAACTGCATCACTGAAAGACTTAATAGCATGTAGTTTTCTATTGCACTGGCTGAAACTGCTATTTGCCTTTTCTAAATCTCCAAAGTTTTTTTATTTCAAGGCCCTCTTTAGATGTGGACAGATTGTTTAGTTAAATTATTTTTCATCACTACTAATCCATCATAACTATGATGCCTGCCTGTATTTGAGCCTGTCTTTACATTTTCTGTCCCAAGTCATATTTCCTAAAGTGCAGAGGAGTTCCTGCAAAAACATCAAAGAGATTTGCTCTAGTCCAACATATTTGGGATTTCAAACCAAAGAGTAATTTGTCTTTAACTTTGGGGAGACTTTTCCTTCCACTTTTGGTAGGATAATGAATAAGTATGTGTATATGTATGTATATTAAGCAATAACCTGAAATTTTTACGTATATATATTAATACTCTATATTAAATTCATTAATTTAAAAACTGAAGCAGAATTTCAGTAAGATATCTAAATTCTAAGAATAAATCAGGACAAAAAATTTAATGATCATCTAAATTTGACCATCAATTCTTGTATGTCCTTTGATTATATGGACCTTAAATCAAGTTTTTGAATTCTGGGCCCAATCCCTTTACCTGGGGAAAAAAAAAAAAAAAAGATGATACAGTAGTATTTAACTGAAAATTATGGTTATTATGATTATTAAATTAAGTCAGTTAATACTTGTCCAATGATACCAGTGTTTGGCAACACAATAAGAAGAAAAATAAGAATATAATAATAAGAAGAACTATTATGAATAGTTTCTAATTAAGGCAATGAAAAAAGATTAGTTTATACAGATGAATAAATATTAGATCCTTGCTTATATCTGACTTGAAAAATATGAGATTTACTTACATAAGTCTTACCAGTCTGATTATTAAATCAATGTAATTAATCAACTTTCAGATATGATCCAGAAAAAGAGATTGTTTACAGTAGTATAGCGTAGTGCAAAGATTATTTAATCTTTCACAGGAACAAGGACTAAGAGGACAGAAGGGAGGTAATACAATGTCATTGAGATAGCACTTGCAATGTTATCTGGTTCGACCGGAGAGCTCTGACATTGCAGTCTAAAACGGAAGGAATTTCAGGCTGGCAGTCAAGCCGCTTACTGTGGAAGTTCCAAGACTATAATAAGCAGACTATGCACATATAATTGTCTCACATGGTAAATATCTCATGAAAACTTGACAGTTCTATGTTCAAAGAACTTCCTTGTAGTGACAACTAAATTGATTTGAATTTAAAATCAATATTAAGATATATTTTACAAAATTACTGGTATTATTGTACCATAATAAGTAAAATTTATGTAATAAAGTTAACATGTTTAAGGACATAACATCTTGCTAGAATTAATTTAACTTCTTGCTTCAGTGACTACCACTGAAGTACCTAATTTTGAATTCATTTCATTTATAGATATAATGGTATGTTGGTATTATTTGCTATAATCCACTTCTGTCTCCATAATTACATTCATTAACCCATGTCTAAAATACAGTGTCTCTGACATTCTGATTCTCATGCGAGATAAAATAATGTTACTAATATTTGAGAAAAATGAGATGAAGTTTTTTCTTTCTTTCTTTGTATCTTAACTATAAACTTAGTTTAATAATTTGAGTTTATTTTTTATTTAATTTACATTATTTTTGTTACAGAAAATAGGGCAGCAAAATTTCCCCATTTGTTTTAATGTACACCTTTACAATTACTTTTTTCATTTTTTAAAATTCTATTGAAGTATAGTTGATTTACACTGTTGTGATAATTTCTGCTGCACAACAAGGTAATTCAGTTATACAAGTGTACATGAAAAAGATTCTTTCCCCATATAGGTGATCACAGAATATTGGGTGGAGTTTCCTGTGCTATAAAGCAGAATTTCCTCATTTGCTTTAATGTACATCTTTACTATTAGTCTTTTTTAAAACAGAAACAGTCCACAGACCTTAAAAAGTATGTTTTGTCAGCTGATATGTTAAAAATAAAAAGACTAATTTAACAGTCATATGATCATATCCACTAAACAGTTTTTTTTTTTTTAAGGAAAGGTAGTTAAAATGAAATAAAATGCTATTTGTTTTGACATGCCTTTTGACCTTCTGAGTAAACTCCACCTTGTACAAAAGTTAGTATATGTGACCTTCTGAAACATGCATGTCTAAATCACAGATAAGTTTCACAAGGGCTTTTACTTACTGAAAAAATTCAACTTGTTATAGAACCAATATCAAAAACTTAGGCATACCTCTAAGCAAAGCACAGAAGCTAGGAGAAATTCCTTGATTCATTATCTGAAAATCAACATAAATAAGAAGAGGAAATAAAAATCCCCGGGAATATCTAAGTCTATGAAAGGTTATGTTAATGTCCAATCTTCCATTCAATTAGCAAGTAGAAAAAAAATTTTTTTTTTCTGTAATTTCAGAAGCCATTATTTAGGTGATTTAAATGGCCACACTTTTAAGAAAGAACCAGCAGTTATTTCAATATTGCTTTTTTACTACGCCATGGTGTCATAAAGTTCTATGCCCTGTGTGTGGTCATCTCATAATTAATTGACTTAGGAATTTTAGTTGCAACTAAAATGCATTACCCAGGGTTCATGATCTTTTCTAACTCATGGACAAACTTTAATTAAGACATAAATAAAACATACTTTTAAAAAGGCTTTTATTAAAGGGGCTAAGAACATGTGATGTAGAGGAGGAAAATACATTATTCATGTTTATACATGGTTGGTTATTACCTACCAAGTGATAAAAATGAAAAATGTTAGCTAAGATAGGTAATTTTATCGATATATTTGACAAAATGGACAAAAAGTCCTCCAAATATAAGAAACCATATTGGAAAACCCAGTAGCGCTAAAAAGAATATTTAATATTACGTAAATCCACATTCAAATTTTCAGAAGAAATAGCAGATAAACCTACTCTCCTAGGAGACAGAATTTTTCCCTTTAACTTGACAGTATCATCCAATCATGTTTGTACATGTTCAAAGGTTCATCAGGGCTTAAGAAAAAGTTCCTGGAATGAATTATTCACTAATACTTCAATCATAATTCCACAGTTTATGACAGTTGTTAGCACTGGCAATAAAGCTAAAAGTAACTGAGAACCGCTTATTACTTTCTTTTAAATTTCTTTCCCCTTTCCTTTCCTCACACGTGCAGAAAGCATGTTTGTTTTGGAAGCAAATCGCAAACACTACAAAAGGAGAACTTAAAAAGTGAGTGATTAATGGTCAAGGCAAAAATGTACAATCACATCAGCTGATAAGTGGCTGACTGACCCAAGGTTGAAGAATGCAAGGGCATCACAGCAAAGCTAAAGAATAACATTCCTGCTGCTGTTAAATAGCAAGCATGGGACACCACGTCATACTGTTGGGTATCCAAAAACACATCCCCTGTTTTATCCCGTTTACACAACCACCGAAGGTGATCTTGAAAGTCACAGGAGACAGATTCTCCAAAGCCTTGTAACATACAACAACAGAAACACTCTGTACAGCTACTGTATGTCGCCATGTTCATGGCCAACTTCAAGTTCCATTGCATTCCTTAATTAGTAGTATAGGCTACAGCCTACAAACATGTCTGACAAAATTACATAAATGGAATTTAAGGAAACAACTTAAACCATCTTAGATAAAAAGTGAGAAAACAACAGAAAGTTGTGATTGCCGAACTCTAGCAAAAATAGGGAATATACAATTCTTGTTCACATATCTTCATTATGGAGATATAAATCATCTGCCCTTTTAATTGAGCGAAGATGAAAGAAAACCAATCAGTATTAAAAGGAAATATAATTTCTTCAGCACTATACTGAACACTAACCATGAAGAGAGACAAAGCCAAAACACACTGCAAAGCGTATTTTTTTTTTTTTAAATTAGAGTATAGTGGATACACGGTGTTGTTCCAATTTCTGCTGTCATACATACATATATTTTTTTTCTCATACTATCTTCCATCATAGTCTATCCCAAGAGACTGGATATAGTTCCCTGTGCTGTGCGTTAGGACCTCATTGCTTATCCATTCTAAATGTAATAGTTTGTCAGCCTGTCTTGTGGCTGTGTCACCATGCTTAGTTTACCATACCTCTGTGATGTGGGTGGAGGTGGCTACAAGGGGGAGTGGTACGGGGAAATGTGAAGAAAGCAAAACATAGTTCCTTTTAGCCACTATCTTCCCTAGAGCCAAATTTACAGTTATTTTTTACTCTATGAAGTATACACTAGAACCTTAGGGATATGACTTTTACATATGATTAGAGTAGACAAATATCTTATCAATGTGCCTCAAAGACCTGCAACTAGAAAAAGTATAATTGACCAAGTGCCCAAGCTGCTGAGCTCTGAAACCCATTGCTGGACTGGCACAAAATCCACACTTCCCACAGGCTGCTCCCCGCCTGCACCTGAGCACAGCAGAGACTCAAAGACAGATGGTTCCTTGGATATACAGGACTCCTCTGATGACTGATTTTGGCCTGGGGGGCTCCCACTTAGCGTTGTCTGGTATATGCTGGATGTTCAATAGTTATCTTGGGGGAAAAGAAACCATTATTATTATTGAGTTGTCAAAGCCCAGATTGCTTCATAAACATCGAAAATTAAGCTCAGTGTGGAACTCAGTTTTAAGATGATTTTTCAGCATCCTAATGTAATTCCAGGAAGTTGAAATATAGCAGATGGGTTAGAAAACTACAGAGAGAGATTTTTGTTCCAGGTAAATATAACCTCTGATAGTTAGAGGTGTCTAAACGTTAAATGCGTTGCTGCAATCGTCTCAATTACACTTTGATAATACTAGCATCCCCATTTTAAAGAACAGGAAACACTAGGCTAGGAGAAGGCAGGTGTTCGGGGTTATGCAATTATAGGGGCAGGAGCCAATATTTCAACCTCAATTTTGCTCACTCTTTCTTCAATTACCATGCAGTATGAAGGCATATCTTTCATGAAAAGACCTTGAATGCTTGCATCTATGAGGGGTTGGACTATGTGACATGCAACAACTTTCAGTGCTAAAATTTGATGCTTTTTTTTTTTGAGAAAATCTGTTTGATGATGAAGTATCTTTTATTTTCTATAAGCCATCTTTCTTTTCATACAGTGTAGAACAAATAATCTAGAGACCCCCATATAAATTTCTCAATTTGCATCATAGTTATCGAAGTGCTTAGGTAAAACTATGTTGTTTTTATATACAGCAGTGGAAATTAACATCAATAAGAAGAACTCAGGCCTAATCATCAAAAGATGATGATACATAAATCCTAAAAACTAAATATTAAATCAGTATGGTGCAATGATTTGAACTAGTGAAATACTAGAAAAAGATGCCTACGTAATATGTACTAATGTCAATATTAGATTTTTTAAGGTAAAATACTATTGAGCAAGGTTACAAAACCAGTGGTATAAATCCAGTTATTTTTATCCAACACCTGCAAAACTTTGAGCAGTGCCACACTCACCTCAAATATTAACGTGGTTGAAGTCAGGGCATGTCACTATTTGGAATCAAAATGGTGAAACATCTTTAAACCAAAGCTCCATTTACAAGTTTGAAGCCATCAAATTCCACTGATGCCTCTTGTCTCTAACATTCTCAAGCCCTACATAAACTGTTCTCTCTAATCACTCATCTTCTTGCTCAATCTCATACTCACACAGCTAGATAGTTTCCCATTTGGTTCATACTCTCCACTCTACCACAACCCTCTTGATGTCCTTCCCAGGATCTCCTTCCCAATATTTTTCATTGTATCCCCTAAAGCTCCTGTTTTTTGTTGTTGTTGCTGGGTTGTTTTTTTTTTTTTTAACAAATTTCCTCCTTCCTAACCCAGATGCTGCATGGTCTCCACAATCTTTTCTCCTTAAAGACCTTATTTAGATTGAGTCCTCCTGAATGCATGCAAATTCCGCATCTTTAGGTCCAGAACAGAGGTTCAGCATAATCCTAGTTCCACTCTGTCTTACTATCATTGTTTTTTCAACCCATACAAAGAAATCTCTCTTCATTTAAGTTCGTTTCACTGAACTATATCATCCTGAAAACTAGGATTTATCAGCTTTTAGATCATTTCTTCAAAAACCATTTCTCTTCACTCCAAAGTCCCACCCTAGTCAATATTTATGGTCAATACCCTTGTGCTGTGTTCGATAACCCAGCCAGAGAATTCATGGCCCCCACTTCTACTCTCGTTTCAGTAATCCACTTCCAACTTGAAGCTAATGGACATTCTGAATGCCTCTACCACTAGAGTCCTAAATGTTGACAATCTATGTCCCAATTAGTTTTCCACCTAAAATATGACATTAAAAATGTTATTTCCATCAATCTTGTCCTGGAATTTCCTTCATATTTTCCACTACTTTGGCACTTAGATCTTCTACCAAACTCTCAGCTCTGTTCTCAGCCTCAGTTTCTTCTCTACTCAGCTGCAATGTTGATCTTTATTCAAATCCCAGTTCTGCTACTTATTGGTGAAATACTTTGTGAAAATTACTTAACAGGATTCTCAGTTTGTTGTTTTAAGATAGGAAAATACTAATACTTCATAGGAAAGAAGGGAGTAAATGTGTCAATGTATGTAATATATAAGCACAATTCCTAGAACATCAGGTATTCAATAAATATTGTCATCTGAAATCACCAATGTTATCCAGTCACTCACACCTTTGCCTTCTGGCAACAAGGAGCCTGAAAATTTCAACCTCAAAATGGGCCCCTGCAATTAGAGTACTAGATTGAGCTTAGAACAAAAAACAAAAAACTGGGTTACTCTCAGAGATTGATGCCAATACACATTTGTAGATTTCAATTTTAGGAGGCCACTCAACACCTCTTCAGTAAGCTTATCTCACACCTCTTTGTATCTTGCCCCCCTTCCAATACAGTTCTAAACATCTTTCCCTCTCCTCAAGCTCCCCAAGCACCTTGTTATCACCTGTGGTTGGCCAGGCTTCTTATTTGAGAGGAAAATGAAAACCATCAGACCACATATGAAATCTCACAATGTCTTGTTCTTACCTGCGCATGTTCCTGTATCCATGAGTCCTTCATTCATTCCCTCCTGCCATGGTAGTGGAGGTGAGTTCCTTCCTAGTCACCAAATAAGCCCTCACCTGATAGGTGATGAGTTCTTCTTGATCTTGGGTTGCTTTGCCATCTGATGTGATGCATTCCCTCTTCATTACCCTCTACTGTCACTTCTTCCCTCAAACTCTATGTTCTAACAACACTAAATTAATTCCATTTTCAGCTTATTCCATGTTATTTCCTACTTTTGTGTCTTTAAGGCCTCAATAGGTGCCCATGTCTATCAAGGAATCCCTTTCTCACTTTTCTCTTAGAAAAGCTCCTATTTCGAAGTTCCCATTGTGGTACAGCAGTAATGAACCCAACCAGTATCCATGAGGCTGTGGGTTCGATCCCTGGCCTTGCTCAGCGGGTTAAGGATCTGGCATTGCTGTGAACTGTGGGAGTAGGTTACAGACATGGCTCAGATCCTGTGTCGCTGTGGCTGAGGGGAGGCATAGTCGGCAGCTGCAGCTCCAATTCAACCCCTAGCCTGGGATCTTTCATATGCCACAGGTGTAGCCCTGTAAAAAAAAGGCAAAAAAAAAAAAGAAGAAGAAGAAGAAAGAAAAGCTCCTATTTATTTCTCAAGACCCAACTTTACAATTCCTCTTTTGTGACAGAGGAAAGAACGACAAGGGAGAGGATACCAAGATGTATTGACAGGCTAAGGAACTCACAAGAAAGGTGGTAACAGGGAAGCCCACAACATCTAGAGCTGACAGATGATAATGAGTTTCAATGGTGATATCAGATTTCTTGCTTCTCATCTATCTTTCACACACATTTCCACGTATTTCACGAAAAGCCACCTGACAGCTAAAAAATAATCTTAAACCTTTCAGATTTACAGATAATTACATAAATATCTCCAACTTCCAGGAAATTAGCAGTTTTCCATCTGTTTATTAAGAGATTTTTGAAAGGAGAGGTCAGAAAGAAAAGCCAAGCTACAACACACACTTGTTGGTGAGAAGAAAAAAAAAAAAAAAGAAATCAATAATTTTGAGTTTTCTGCAATTTTCAAAAATTCCTTACGTACCAGCTACTTACAATAGCATTATAATACAGGCCTAAGGTAAGTTTTGAAACTGAAATTTATGACGTTATAACCTTTGGACTATAATGAAGCCAGGACCTAAGTAGTTATTAACATGTGCTTATATTTCACATTGTTTCACTTTGCTTTGTTTGCCTTTTTAAAAGGTTTTTGGCTGTTTGATTATTTGTTTTATCTTGGCCACTCTGCCTTATTAAGTCCTAAATGATATAATTCTGTTGTACTTCTACTTATATGCCAAATGTGAGCAATATATGAAGCCAAATACTGAAACATCATAAATTCCCTCAATATTTCTAGTTCAAAAACCTCCCAACATGATCAGGACAGATACTGCACTCTAAAGGGCAGTGCAATAATCCTCTTCCTGGATATTTACTGTTTTTGGGGAACAGATGTAGGCCATTGCAGAGACAGTTCCTGAGTGACCTTCCAAAGCTGAAGTACAGATATGACATTTGGTAAATTTTCAAAACCTGTAAGATAAAATATCACAATTTTCTTCAATTTACCAAAATTCCCTTTGTGCTGTGGAATGGCTGCTGGAAGACCATTGTTTTCAAACTGTTAGGTTTGATTACACTGGTGTGGTACCACTTATCTAGAGCTATTTTAAGTATCTTCTTGGGTTACCGTAAGCTATATTGTAAATCTAATTACATTTGCCCACAGGAAAGTAAGTACAGGCAAACCCTGCTCTGTAATCTATTTAACAAAAGGCACTGTATTTTTCTTCATAGCATTTGTCAAAATTGTTATTACATAGTTATTTATATTTCTAAATGCTTTCCACTTCCATTATAAATTCCAAAAGGGCTTGTGAATGTGTTGTTTATGCAGTACCTTGCTCAGTGCCTAGAGGAGCAATGAATGTTGGATGGATAAATGAATGACCGCAGAAGAGATAACCCCATTTATATACATTTATGCTTGACACTTTAAACTCATGCTGAAAATGTATACATATTTCAGAGGCTCATTGGGATATGTTGCAGCACAGTGTAACAAAACACAAATGCTCATTTCAAATGCAGTGGGTGTAATGCCAGATCTGGTATTTAATAAGTTGTATGATCAAGGACAAGTGGAATGAACCCTCTAACCTGCTGTTTTCACATCTGTAAAATGTGGACAATTGTACTGGGCTAGGTATTAAAGATACTGCCCACAAAAGGATGCAGCACTGTCCATGGCATGGAGCAAGGTCTTGATGTGGGGGGGTAATATCACTTATAATATTTTATATGGCTTTTAAGAGAATTATATTAATCTAAATTATCCAAGGACTTCTAAAAACTGCCAACATAAATCTATTTTCAGCACATACTGGCAATGATAACTCATCAATAATTTACAGCATTAAAATGAAGTTTCCAACACCTTTGTGTCTATTTTCCCCAATTATTCTAAACAGTTTCAACAAGTTACTTTCAATGAAATTTCATCTTTCTTTCCTCTGTATATTCCTTACAAATTCTTCACAATCACTCAAGAATCTTTCTCAATTGGACCTCATAACCCCAGTCTTAATTCCTGGTTAGTGCAATTCTCTGGCCTGGATCGAATGGTCTTCCCCAATCAACTTTCATTTCATCATTGCCCCTATATTTCATAACTTCAACCATTATCACAGTGGAAAGAGCAGTCGTCACTGAACTATATTCTCCTTTTTGGACTATTCCTTCTTTGAGGCTCTACCCTTTCCACGAAAAATTGGATCCAATCTTAATCCTTAATTGTTATTCATCCATTCATGGGAATATACTGAGCACAATCTATGCTCTGGTCTGAATGTCTGTGTCCCCTCAAATTCTTTTTTTTTTTTGTCTTTTTTCTTAGGGCCACACCCGTGGCATATGGAAGTTCCCAGGCTAGGGGTCTAATCGGAGCTGTAGCCACTGTCCTACACCACAGCTCACAGCAATGCCAGATCCTTAAGCCACTGAGCAAGGCCAGAGATTGAACCTGCATCCTCATAGATGCTCGTCAGATTCATTTCCACTGAGCCACAACGGGAACGCCTGTTCCCCCAAATTCTATGTTGAAAACCTAACACCTAAGGTGATGATATTAGGAGGTAGGTCTTTGGAAGGTGATTAGAATGGGATTAGGACCCTTCTAAAAGAGGCCCCAGAGAGTTAGCTCACCTCCAACCACATGAGGATACAAGAAATCAGTGACCTGGAATAGGGACCTCACCTGACCATGCTGCACCCAGATTTCAGACTTCCAGTCTCCAGAACGATGAAAGATAAATGTCTGTTGTTTAGAAGCTTCCCAGTCTGCGGCATTTTGCTACAGCCGCCCAAAAGGACTGCGGCAATCTATGTGCCAGACATTGTGTTAGGTTAGATAGTTCTAAACACAAGCATCCTAACGCCTCTAATATCTAAGAGCTCATAGACTAATTATAGGATGCAAACCTAGAAATAAATAATTATGAAAAATGTGATAAGTCAAATAACTATGTGCAAGACTCTATGAAAACGCTGAGAAATAACTGTGTGTGTGGCTTTAGGATACCTAACCAGCCTCAAGTAAGTAAGGACAGGGACAGAATTCTAGAAAAAGTAAGGCTTCTTAAAAAAATAGGAAGGAATGGACACATAGGTTGCTTCCAGGTCTTGGCTATTGTAAATATTGCTGCTGTGAACACTGGGGTGCATGTATCTTTTCTAATTAGGGTTTTCTTCTTTTCTGGATATATGCCCAGGATTGGGATTGCTGGATCATATGATGACTCTATTTCTACTTTTTTAAGGAAGCTCCATACTGTCCTCTATAGTGGCGGCACCAGTTTACATTCCCACCAACAGCATAGGAGGGTTTCTTTTTATCCGCACTGTCTCCAGCGCTTATTATTAGTAAGCCTTTTGATGATGTCCATTATGACTGGTGTGAGGTGATTCCTCACTGTCATTTGGATTTGCATTTCGCTAATAATTATTGGTGTTGAGTATATTTTCATGTCCCTGTTAGCCATCCACACATCTTCCGAAGTAGAAGGCTGATGCTTCGAATGAATTAAATTATCATTTAAAAGAAACAAAAAACAAAAAAAAAAAATAGGAAGGAACCAGTGGGCTAAAAGGACAAGGGGAAGAGCATTCCAGCCAGGCCCACGGGTCAAGATGAAGCAGATGACAGAAACGAATGACAGTGCATTCATACAGGAAATGCTAAGACAGCAGAACTATTCTGCAACTCTGCTAACATCAGTTCAAAAAGTATGACCCCAGCACAAAAATGCATCAGAAAGGTTTTATGTTAGATTGTGTTTAAGTTCAAATAAATTAAGGTTAACGCGTTAAAAAAAATCTGTAAATTCAAACTTTTTTTTCTTAACACCATTTACAGCAATCTTAGGAAATGTCCATTTTGTTAGATTTTACTCAGTGTTTCAGGTCACTTGCATAGAATATGGATATTCCAAAGTGGTGGAGAATGAATATTACGGTGCCTCTTCCCACAAAACAAAACTCTAAACTGCCTTATTAGTGACATCAATAAAAGCCAGAAAGGCTCTCTCTAAACAAACTGACACACCCTGGAAGGCACAATTGATAATGATAAAAAAAGCACTGGAATTGGCTCCCTCTTTTCACAAAAGGGAAAAGTAAGAACCAGTGATAACCTATAATGTCCAGTGACTCTCCTAAAATCAGAAATATCAATGCTAGGAGTTCCCATTATGGCTCAGGGGGTTAAGAATCCAACTAGTATTGATGAGGATGTGGGTTTGATTCCTGGTCTCACTCAGTGGGTTAAGGATCCAGCATTGGCATGAGCTGTGATGTAGGTCACAGATGTGGCTTGGGTCCTGTGTTGGTGTGGCTGTGGTGTAGGCCAGCAGCTGCAGTTCTTATTCAACCCCTACCTTGGGAACCTCCATATGGAGCCCTAAAAAGACCAAAATAAAAAAAATAAAATAAAATAAAAGGAAATAAAGAAAGAAAAAGAAAAAAGAATATCCATGCTAAAATTACTCCCTGGAATGTAAAGATAGAAAAGTTATAAAGGGAATATTTTAAAAAAAGATTAATTTTACCTCTATTCTGATACATATATAATACAAGCCTTAGAAAAGTTATAGAATGAAAAATTATAGAATGAATTTGGAACTATCAAAAAAATTCACTGGTAAATACAACCAGTTTTGTGTCCCATAAAGTAAGGGACTTCATTTTTGTTTTGCTTATTTTTTTTTTCCCTTTTGGCCATGCCCACAGCATGTGGAAGTTCCCAGGTCAGGGATCAAACCACAGCAGCAACCCGAGCCTCAGCAGCAGCAATGCCAGATCCTTAACCCGCTGAGCCACAAGGGAACTCCAGGGACTTCATTTTTGTTCGCCACATTTTCCCCAACTCGAACCACGTAAGTTCTAAGAAATATGTTTGAATGGATGAATAGTGATGTGTGAATGGAGAATTTGGCAGCAAATCAACATACAACGTCACTGCTCTAGTAAGGATTACAAACAGACAAATTAAAAGAACTGCTTTGTATGAAGTAAATTTTTTAAAAGTAACATAGGAATAAGGGGTTGGGGAAATGGTTTTATTGCCTCTGAGATGCAAGCGGAGTACAGAGTTACCTAAGTCAATACTCTGTGTGTGCTATTTCACTACAACATATTCTATAGCTACCACAGCTCCAATTTAAAGCCAGAGAAAAGCTTAAAGGGTTTACAGAAGATGTTTCAAGTAATACATATGTATATATAATCTACCCTTAAATAATGCAGAGGGTGACCCTCCATTCAGTTGAAAATCCCCCTGTGACTACCAGTCAGCCCTCCGTATGTGCAGTTTCTCTGCATTCATGGTTCTGCATCCACAGATATAACCAACTACAGATTATGTAATGTTGTAGTACGTATTTACTGAGAAATTCATACATAAATGGACCAGTGCAATTCAAAACCATATTATTTAAGGGCCAACTACCTATAGATATATACATACTTATGCATATACACTAAAAATACTGGCTATACAAACTGTCCATACAAATGTTTCCCTCAACGTTTTGGTCAACTAGTAACCTTTTTATACTCCTCATTTGCCCACACGAGTCATTTTTCATACATGCAGCTCCTCTCAGAAACCTGTACAACATTAGCTTAAAGGTTCCTGAGGAGACTTTGCCTAAGCACCAAAATATTCTTTTAAAAAATTCATTTTTAGAGAGAAGACATTTAGAACATCAGGTTCATTATTAAGTTGCCAAGATGAAAGGTGGGCATTTTCAGTTGTTAATACAGGGCAGCACTTGTTTTAGATAGGGGCTTCCAATGATGTTCATTATATTTTTCCGTCAAATGGTAAAAAAGAAAAAAAAATCTTTGGAAAAATCCTACACAATTGCAAACATTTGGCATGATACATGGCTTTAGCAGCCAACAATGGCATGGATCCTCATGTTATTTGGGTAGATAGAATCCAAGACTATTTTAGAGAAAGTGTTACAATATTTTCAGAACCTCAGTCATTTAATTTCTTGTAGCAAAGGAAAAAAACAATCTCAATGTTCGGAAAAATGAAATTCTGAAGTTTTTTTTTTCTGTCAGAGTGCATAATTCAAGTTAACATTGTTTTAAATTATATTAAAAAAGTACATTCACTAAAATTTAAATTGAACGGATAAGTTGAAATCACGAAATCCACCCCACAAAAGTCAAATATTAAAAACAGAGTAAATTACAAATTCCCTTTTGATCAGCTTACAAACCGTAGTCCAATTCCTCCTTTGTTTCCAGCAATATTCCTGAGTTTCCTTATAAGCATTTAAATTTGGCACAAGGACGTGCCATTGTGTCTCAGCAGGTTAAGAACCCAACAAGTATCCGTGAGGATATGCAGGTTCCATCCCTGGCCTTGCTCAGTGGGTTAAGGATCCAGCATTGCCACAAGCTGCAATGTAGGCTACAGATGTGGCTCAGGGCTGGTGTGGCTGTGGCTGTGGTGTAGGCAGGCAGCTGCAGCTTCAATTGGACCCCTAGCCCAGGAACTTCCATATGCCCCAGGGGAGGCCCAGAAAAGAAAAGAATAGAAAGAAAGGAAAGGAAGAAATAGAGAAAGAAACAAACCAAGAAAGAAAGAAGGATGGATGTGGTACAGGCTGAAATACAGCTTAATGACGTTCCAAGTGTGAATTGTACGCCCGTAATGAGAATGAACCAGTGAGAACGGCTGCCATTCTTTGCTGGCAACACTGCCTTCTGCTACATCACTTTGGTTATATGGCATGGTTTCAACTCACTGTCACAAAGAGTTTCTGTTGTAGTTTTAGGTTGTTTTTGAGTCTGTTTTATTAGGTATAAACAGTAATATCTGTAAGAACATTGTAAGAAGAGGAATAAGACAGAAGCAAAAAAAAAAATACTCTGTTTGCAGCTAGCAAAAACTAATAGAGCAAACGAAAAAACTAATTTCCAGGATAGGGAAGATAAAAATCAAAGAAAGATGGTAAGAACTGCAAGAGGGTTATGTAAAATGAGCTTTCAACTCCTGAACCAAGTCTTAGAGTTGCTAAGAATCTTTGGAAGACAAAATTAACCTGTTTCTTAAAGGCTTCAAGGTCAAAGCCCCTGAGCCAAAGGGTTATAAAGTTTGCTGAGGCATATATATTGAGCTGATACTTTCCAATGATAAATAAAACCTGGATTGGATTGCAAGCTACCAAATCAGCATTTGATACTGAAATAAGAACGAACGATGCTAATTCAGATCATATCAACCACCAAAGTATAATGCAACTCATGTATTAATAGAAAGGTATAGAAATAGGGAAACATAAAAATACTTTTGTTGTTCTTATAATTTGATATTCATATAAGCACTCAATATTGTGCTTCCTATATTAGTTATAAGTAAACATAGCTATCAGATGTTTTAGCCCATTTTTCTATAAACTTGTAAATTTTTTCCCTAAAAGATTATCATGGGAGAGGTTTTTGTATTTATAGTTGGTGTATTAGAGAAAATATTTAGGTAATGTTTAATTCTAAGATATTCAAGAATTACTTGCAGAATATTTAAGAATTAAGAATCAGGATCTTTTTTTGCCTTGGGCTGACCACTAACAAGCTATGTGAATTTGGAAAATTAAGTTAACCTCTGAAAACCAAAGTTTCTTCCTTTCCAAAACAGAAATACCTCATAGGTCACTGAAATAACAGAATGGTATACTACGTGAAGACAGCTTAGCACTTGTTGACATATAGCATTATTAATTTTTTTTTTCAGAAAAAAAGTTTTTAACCCACTGGAATGCAACAGAAAAGAGTATTATTAAAAGTCTTATTTTTATGGAGTTCCCCTTGTGGCTCAGTGGGTAAAGAATCTGACATAGTGTCCATGAGGATGCAGGTTCAACCCCTGGCCTCACTTAGTGGGTTAAGGATCCAGCACTGCAGCAAAATGGCATTGCTGTGGCTGTGGCATAGGCCTCAGCTGCAGCTCTGATTTGACTCCTAGCCCAGGAACATCCATATGCTGCAAGTGTGGCCAAAAAGAGAGAAAAAAAGTCTTATTTTCAAAATTCTTCCTCCGTCTAGGATCATAGTTCCTATCAAGTAAGAATCATAAGATTGGAAAATAATGGTAACTTAAAAAGAAAAAGCAATGGCCATGTTAATAGAACACATTTCTATTTATAAGGAGGTGCTAAGAGGAAAGAAAAAGGAGGAAACGGAGAACGAGACTGATAAAAGAGCAGGGAGCCTGCAAGAAGACAGAGAGATGGAAATGACTAGTTGCTATAAAATATAGGACTGTATTTACATTCAGTATGTTTTGGGGAAAAAAATCCTCTTGTCCCCAAATGAATTCTGTTAGGGTCCTCTGAGCCCTAGACATTTATGTAAGATACTATACATTAGAAATTAACATTTCATAGTATCCTAAATTTATGCATTTTTAATTTCTTTTTTTTTCTTTCCTTTTTTTTTTTTTTTGTCTTTTTAGGGCCACACCTATGGCATATGGAAGTTCCCAGGCTAGGTGTCTGTCAGAGCTGTAGCTGCTGGCCTGCACCACAGCCACAGCAACATGGAATCCCAGCCTCGTCTATGAACTACACCACAGCTCATAGCATCAGTGGATCCTTAACCCACCCAGTGAGGCCAGGGATCAAACCTATGTCCTCATGGGCACTCGGTGGGTTGGTTACCACTGAGCCACAACAGGAACTCCCCATTTCTAATAATTTTTAATATTTGTGACACATTTCTTCCTTTGTTTTCCCATGTGCACACAAAAAGAACAGAAAGGGAGCTGCTGATTTTACTAAGGGTAAGTTGAGGTTGAAACAAAGATAACCTTTCTTCTAAACCAGAAAAGGCTAGATTTACAACTGAGTGGTGTGACTCAGTGACAGTTTCTCCTTTAGAGCTTCAAAGGTGGAGGCTGACTATTCTTAACCATTAATTCTGCTTCCATTTTTTGTAAAAAGAAATGAGCAAAGAGATCAATAGTACTTGACTGGTACAGACCCACATTGGAAATAGGAACAAAATTTTCTAAGTTCTTTGAAATCAGGAATTATTTTTTTCATAATCTACGTACTATCTAAAGAATAATATGCCAGACCTATGTGCTCAAAGAGCAATATCTGGATTAACATAGTAGGTCTGGTGCTACATGAAAGCTGAAATCTCTCTTAAATTCATGTAATCAAATTCGTAATGTAATATAGATACAAAGTGGGTACTACTTGTTTAATTAAATAAGGCGGCCATTCATTAGACTGTGATGGGTGTAATGCTATGCAATTCCACATAAACAAACCCAAATCTAACCCTGTAGGTGCCACATGGTTATGCAATCAAAAGGTTAAGGACAACTGAACTAGGCTTTAAGCTGTAGCCAATCAATAACTTCATTTGTTTTCTGCTTTTTCATTTTATGTCTCTCCCCCAAAGAACCTGTTTATAAAACAGAAACAAACTCACAGATTTCAAAACCAATCTTATGGTTACCATAGATGAAACTGTTGTGGGGAGGGAAGAATTGGGTGGGAATAACATTATACACACTACTATACAAAATAAATGATTAATAGGAAAATACTGTGTAGCACAGGAAAATCTACTCCATGGTTTGTAATAACCTATATGGGAAAAAAGAATGGATATATTTAAATGTCTGACTGGCTCACTTTATTGTGTACTTGAAACTAATACAAAAAAATTTTAACTCAACTTTAGGCCAATAAAGTTAAACTAAAAAAAAAAAAAAAAATCTCTCCCAAAGTTCCTGTTGGTGGATAACTCCTAACCACTTCTGGTTTGGTGCTAATTCAATAGATTTTTGCTGTAATTCTTTAAAACATTAATATGACTCAGTTTATCATTTAATAAATCTATTATCTCTTCAACTGAAGTTGCCCAGCACCTCCATGATTCTTAAAGTAACGATATCCAGTAATAAATTCCTATTTTGTACACATATTTTTCTCACCTAGTAAGAGAAGCACATAGTCTGAATATTCTGCAGAATAACTTAATTATAAAAGTCCTGGAACAGTTTTGTTCCACACATTAGTGAAAAGAGCATGATCGTTTACCTCAAATTTCAACAATGAATATTTCTCCCTTAAAGTAATTTTTTTCCTCTATGGTTGATTCTTGACATTAGTGCTAAGGAAAATAAGTTCGCTGGACAAAAAAAGGAAGTATTCTATTTTAATTCTGGAAATATCATAATTCTACACAGATCTTAATTTAGAACTTATACAATTTTGATCATTTTACCTCCTGGCATCATGAAGCTTGAGCGTCATTTATTCGAAAACTGTGTATTGAATTTTTAATAGAAAAAAAAAAGCTAAGGAGAATAAAACTCACATTCAGCCTACCCTATCCAATTGTTTCAAAGTAAGTGCTATTTGATTGAAATTTGTGAACTGTTTAAATATTTGAATATGTACTGAAGAGATAAATACTTCTAAGTATGTACTTAAGATGAATCTTTCTAAGTAACACTGATTTCTAGTATGTCATTATTAATACGTAAAGAGCGCAGAGCAGGAATGTTTGAATGTTTAAGAGTTTCTAAGTATGTAAGAGTTTCCAAGTATATAGGCTTCCTACCTTAAAAAAAAAATGGATATGATGATACAACACTAAGAAATTCACCAGCTTAAATATATGAGAAATCTAAGGGATTCTCTCAGGCAAATTTTTCTTCTGATGGACAAATGAATCAAGTCACAAACATCCCCTTGGCCACCTCTGGATTACTCTGAGTCTTTGGTTTCCATATTCATAAAATCCCGAAACCATTTGAAGTGTGGGTAGGTTTCGGGAAACTCTAAAGCAACTCCTCACAGACTCTTCATGACATTTCCTATTGTGTACCTGACACTCGGATTTTCAAGTGTAAAATGAGTTTCAAACTCATGAAAAATGCATGAATCTACCTCTAGATTATTAAGTGGAAAAGTGGTGTGCAAGTCATTAATTAGTAAAGTAAAGGACATTTTAATACTCTCGAATGGTAAAAGTATCAGGCTGTGCTCTGGTTTCTCGCACTGCATGATTTGTAATGTGTTGCACCACAAGCTCACTTTGTATATAAAACTGAGGAATTTGTTTCAGCCGGATTGCCAATGGAAAGAGAATTGAGGAAATAAGTCACAAAGGCAATGTTAATAAGGGGCAGAAATTCAAGCTCTGATGGTACATTTTGTACCTGGATATAGCAGAGAACTTTCCAATTAGAGCCAACAAGTAGAAAGCTGATAACTCCAAGCTGAGATTTATAGGGAAAGGTCAGCAGCATGTAATGAGAATTTGGAGCACATACATCCAGCTGTAACACCTTTAGTATAAGTATAGCTTCTAATGGCAAAAGCTAATGGCTCCATGACAATAATAAATAAGAGTGAGAGAACAGTCTAGCCTCAGGCTTCAGAAAAAGAACTTGGGTGGCATTATACGATTTTCACTAACACTAGCTGAAGGAGTAGTTCTCAAGGGGTGGTTTCATTCTCCTAAGTGCATCAGCTGCAATAGAATATGGGAAATCACTACAGGCAAGGAACATCCTTTCAGCTGGATCCCATCCTTTCTGTGATGGAATTTACAAGGGATGTCTTTGCAAGAAAGAAAGCAAGGGGGAAAGGGAGGAAGGAAGAGGAAAGGAAGGAAGGAAGGAAAGGAAGGAAGGAAGGAAATAAATCCGTGTCCAGGAGCCCATCGCTCACTGTATACCACTCAGTAAAAATTTAAAGTAAATAACACTTAAAAGCATTAGAACTCACTTTGTGTGTGTGTACCTGCCAGGATAATCTCGGAACACTCGCAATGTGTACAGCGTGTCTGAGGACACCTGGAGTTGTGCCCTGCGCAATCTACAAGGTCATTTACAAGCAGCCCTGAAGCGGTATTTAAGAACATGGACTCCAGAGTTGGCAGATCTGGAGTCAAATGGTTCTAACCATGTGACTGTGGGCAAGTTAATGAACCTGGCTAAGTTTAGTTTCCATATCCATAAAATGGGGATAATAATGTTAACCACCACAAACAGTTACCGGAGCAATAAATGCCAATAAAACACATAAGACACTGCCTGCCAGATGTTGGCAAGCTATAAAACTCAACCATTTAATTTGTTATTATCACCACATACCAGCTTTTGTAGCAAGTGCTGCAAAAATATATGGAGCTATTTGCTGCCGACACACGATTGCATGTGAGACACCTGGAATTCTAAGGTTTAAGTGCTATCGCTAAACATTAATTAACCATATCACTTATACTTAACCTTTACCATGGAAATGCATGCAATATGACATGATCTTGTACTAACTGATATGGTGAGCAGTCCACTAGGGTCTGATGTATCTGTAATCCTCGTGGTAACCACACTGCACAAAACAACATTCCCAAGTGCTAGAGAGCCCAAGACAATAGAGTAGGGTAGGGTGGAATTGACAGTAACACATATAAATAGAATAATGAAGTATTAACAAAGAGGACAGCCTAATTTTATAAAAAAAGAAAATAAAGTGCAAGCACACAGTAGATTTTGTTTGAGCATCTGTACCACTACCAGGAAAATGTACTTGGAAATCTTGACATCTGTACCCTAAGACTGACAACAGAATTATTATCGTTCATTGCAGCCCAGGATGAGAAGTCAGGTATATTATTAACAGCAGAATAGATCCCTCACCTTTAGGTCATTTTCCCACAGTGCCTTGTCTCTTCCTAATGCCAAGGCCTATCAGCCCATTAATCACAACAGCTTCCTTCCAACAGCTCTCTCAACTCAAATTACACTGCCCAATTTACACCTGTATTTAGTCACTACCTTGCAGTTGAGTTCCATCACACTGCTGGCTGCTTCTCGTGGCATTTCATAAACGAAAAAGAAATATGCTGAGTTACTCCAGTTAAAGTGCAGATGCTCCTAACCTGGGAGGTTTTGTTTCCCAGGGGACGGCCGGCAGTATTTGGAGACTTCTTTGGCTGTCACAGCTGGGAGGGTGCTACTGCTTTCTAGAGGACAGAGTCAGTGCCAGAACTGTGGCAGGCAAGGGAGGTGCCTAGGGCTCAACATTTAAGGCAGCAGTCACCCACTCTTAGGGTTGTCCAGATGCAAGACTAAAGCTTACATGAAGTGCCTCCTTAAATACCATGACCCACCTGCTTTCCTAACCACCCTCTAGTCCCAGCCCTGGATTAGGGCCTGGGTTGCCTCTAAACATCCCCAAACAAGGAATTATCTAGTCTAAGATGGCAATAAAACTGTGCATGAGAAACCCAGACTGGTCTAAGGAATCTAAAGAAAATCAGAGTTGGAAACTTGATACTTTCCCTTTTCCACTTAGTTACAAATTTAAAATCACATTGTTGAATGTCTCTAATAGTGAAATAATACCAAGTTCTACCATTTAGCTTTAATCCATTTTACTCCCATCCACATATCCTACCATGAAGTTAATTCAGCCCATTCCCTCCTGGCCTTTGTATTTAGGCTCAGTCTTCCCTCTGCTGGTATGCCTTTCACTCACCCCATTTATCTCTAAGGCCCAGATGCAAAGGTACCTTCCCATCAAAATGTGATCCCTCCCTTCTCAGATTTGTTTCTCTCTCCAGTATCTCTCTCTGTATCCTGTATTACACTGCATTTATTTGCTTTTTAAATTTTCCCCATTTCTGACCACCCCACCTCCAACACACACACACACACACACACACACACACACACACACACACACATACATGTACATACAAACTCATTTAACCTTCTTTTTTTATAGATTTATTTTCCCCAAAACCTTTACATAGTGCAGTGCTTTGAACATGTTAAGTATTCAACATATGCTTTAAATGGATCAATCGGTAGGTACATATAATAACACATAGCAGCATCAACCAGAACCTCTCCGTTTGGCTATCTGCATTTAAATATAACGTAGCATAACAAGGCCTTGTTGAATCCAGTGCCAATTTTCTTCTCTTGACAAGACTGATATCTCAGAATTCTTGAGGTTTGTGTTCAGTAGGTAACTGACTTGACATTCTGCTACAAACAAAAGCACAGAATGGAATGTATTTTCTTCCCTAAGGCCTATTCTAGCACCGGAAGAGCTCATGTCTTTGCCTGAGCTATGAGCCCAAACTCAGGAAGAAAATAAATCCAACCCCTAATAACAGTTAAAGAAATTGTCTTGTAGTATGTCACACTCTTCAGGAAGCCACACTGATGCAGCAGGAAACCCATTTCCATCAATCTTTCCCTCAGCCTCAACCTTAAAACGAGTCTGAAACATTTCTAGTTTTGAATTTTAACCAAAAATAAACTAAGGCTATCTAAGTATTTAATACACAGATATAAAAACCTACTACTGAAAAAGAATACAATACATATACAATCAAATTTTTCAGCTATTTGCCCTTGAAACAAATATAACATATTTTATGTTTCTAAATATATTATATTGATTTATGTTTCTAAACATATTATATTGACTTGATAAATATGACCTGACAAAAAGGAAACTGAAGGCCTTCCCCCAAAGATACCAAGAAAACTTTAATCATTTAATCCCCTTATCAGAGAATTAGCCTAACCTTTAACTAGCACCTGGAAAGATACAATTCTAATCTTACAAGTTTATTATGAACCAGTTATTATGAAAAAACAACTCTACTGAAGATTAGATGCATGTATATTCTATTAACACAATAACTTTCAAAACTCAGGTCACAGAGCTACTGTGTTAGGTTTCCTCATAGTGCTATCTGACGCTGTGCTAAGTAAGACTCAGTGTCATGTTTAGTCCACAACGAATAGTTGGTAGAGAGGAATTAACATGTTTGGAGCACACTGTATGAGCCAAGAGATCTCCATGTACATTACATTCAATACCTGTAACAATCCTGCTAAGAGCTTTGAACACCCACCTTTTGCAGATGAGGAAATAGCTCCCAAGAGGTTTAGCAAGGTGCCAATTTTCATAACACTGGTAAACTGTGCTTTTTGTTTTGTTTTGTTTCGTTTTTTATGGCTACACCGTGGCATATGGAGGTTCTCAGGCTAGGGGTTGATAGGAGCGGCAGCGGATGGCCTACACCACAGCCACAGCAATGTGGGATCCAAGCCGTGTATGCAACCTACACAACTGCTCACGGCAATGCTGGATCTCTAACCCACGGAGTGAGGCCAGAGGTCGAACCCACAACCTCATGGTTACTAGTCGGATTCGTTAATTGCTGAGCCATGAAGGGAACTCTGGTAAACAGTGCTTCTTAAGTATTATCTTCCAACTATGTCAAAATACTACTATCTGAAGAATGTTCTGGATTATATTTTAACATATGAAAGGATCATATTTTGAATGTTCCACTAGGGAGCCAATGTATACCACCGGATGTGAAGTAATAATGTTCAAGGTCAAGCAAGGACTCTGAGATTCCCAAAGACAAAATGCACCCCATCAAGGAAAGTGAGCACACTAGGGAGACATTGCTCTGCTGGATTATCAGTGGTGTATGAAAAGAGAAGGGAGAGCCAGGCTGTATTGCAGTCCCCACAAAGTTAATCCAGTTCTCACTCATTTGTTTCCTGTTTGATGACTGGGGCCTACTATAAAGCACTCTACTGGCTACTGTAGAGCATAGAAAGGTGTACACATGTTTGTTCTTCAAAACGTTTACATGCAATACATAAAAAGTCAAAAAGCAAGATAATATACAATGATTTCCAAAAGAATTACTCAACTGAGGAGTGCTAAAAAACTTCAAAAGATCATCAGGATAGGCAACATTAAAAAGGATGGAATTTGAGCTGCCCCTGGAGGACAGGCGAAAGATCAATAGGAAGAGGTTATAAAAGAAAATAGACTAAACTGAGAAATCAAAAGGTTGGAGCCTGAAAGGCATATAGCATATCTGGGGAATGACAATAAAATTTAAAGTTTAAGAAATTCCACATAGGCATATACTCTTAAATGCTTTGTAGCATAAGGTATTTACAGCAAACAACTTATAAGTACCATTGACTACTTCCCTTTTAAAGTTGCTCATAAAAAATTAATTTATTTTCTTTTTATTACTCATGAGTAGCTAATTTTTTGTAATTTAATGTATAATGTGTACAGTGGTCATAATGTAATATTTTAAACAAATATGAGAAGAGCATATCATCTTAATAGCTAAGCATTTGGTTTCTGGATAGAAAGTGTGATTATCATTTGAGGTATCTGAGCTCTCCAAGTATTGCTCCACCACTGTATAATGCTGAAATGGAGACAGACGGATACGTTAGACAAAAAAATGATATGGACGGAATGTTTGCATTCCCCCCAAATTCACATGTTGAAGACCTAATCCTCAATGTGATGATATTAGGAGGTATGATATTAGGGGCTTTGGGTAAGTAATTAGGTTTAGATGAGGTGATGGGTGGGGAGGTCCTCATGATGGGATTAGTGTCCTTTTTTTTTTGTCTTTTTTTTGTTGTTGTTGTTGTTGCTATTTCTTGGGCCGCACCCGCGGCATATGGAGGTTCCCAGGCTAGGGGTCGAATCAGAGCTGTAGCCACCGGCCTATGCCAGAGCCACAGCAACGCGGGATCCGAGCCACGTCTGCAACCTACACCACAGCTCACGGCAACGCCGGATCCTTAACCCACTGAGCAAGGGCAGGGACCGAACCCGCAACCTCATGGTTCCTAGTCGGATTTGTTAACCACTGCGCCACAACGGGAACTCCGGGATTAGTGTCCTTTAAGAAAAGACCAGAAAACAGCAGCGATCCATCCCCTCTCCTTCTCCTGCTGCAGCTCCCAATCTCATCACACCAGATGTTGGCTGTCTGCAAGCCAGGAACAGAGCTCTTACCAGAAACTCAAACAGTACCTTGATCTTAGACTTCCCAGCCCCCAGATTTGTGAGAAACAATTATCCACAGTTTAAGCCACTGGTGTATGATATTTTATTATAAAAGCCTGAGCTAAGACAGATAATAGGTAAATGGATAGACCAACTCACAAATTATTATAGAAATGAAGACAGAGAAGTCTTTTGAGAATCAATGCAGTCTTAAAAAAATATTTATATCTCTCATCTAAGGATGGGAAAATTAAACCTGAATGCTGAGTGGGACACTAATTAATGATTCATTTATTTTATTCAGTTATTATTATTGTTTATTGAGGACCTACTATATCGCTTAGGGTATAACCCTAAGCGAGGTGCTGGGTTGAAATACACACGTGCAGAATAATATGTGTTTTTCCCTCACTACATAGTACAGGGGATAGATATATAAGCATATAATTATAGTCGAATGTGTTAAAACCTACAACAGGGTAGATTAAGTTCCTATGAAAACAATGCATGTTTTCTATGGGACTTTGGCAGGATTTCATAGAGGAAATGAGGAAATGACAATTGAACTGAGTCATGAAAGATGTGCAGTTAGAGGAGAAGGTTGGATAAGTCATTTCAGATGTAAAGAGCAGACCATTCAAAGGCATGATTCCTGATCTAGCCCCTGATGGCCCTGAATCACTGGATGCATGATCAGAAGGCACAGGGATCGAGACTGAAAACATGCGATGGTGCTTGACAGCAAAAGGAACGCTAAGATTCACAACAGTAAAGGGAGATCAATATAGGTTTTTAAGCATGAGAAGGATAAAATTGTTTTCAGTAAAATTGTTTTGAGGGTAATGTAGAAAATTACAAAATGGCACAGACAGGAATTGCGGTGTAGTTCAGACAGAAGAGAGGAAAGATATCCACTAATGGAAAAAAGATGTTGGAATCAAGGATATATCTCAAGTCTTAAGAATCTGATGAAAATGTGGATGTATTAGATGGTAATACAGGTCAAGACCTTGGCATTTCCAATGTGGAAGATGAGGTGGGTATTAATGGGTGTGTAACACTGGCACAGTGTGAATGGAAGAACATTATACAGACAATGGCCATGCAGGATGGCAGCAAGAGATCAGTTAGGGCACATGTTTAGACCTAGAAAGCATCAGCTTAGAAGGTTGAGCTGAAACCCTGAAGATGGACATGTCATTAAATTTATGAATAAGGAAAGGAAAAAAGCAGAGGTTTTGGAAATAACTAGTGTGAAGTGATAGAAAAAACGAAGTCTAGGAAAGAGACCAGGGTGGGGAGGAAGACTGTCTAAATGTATAAAAATTGTACAGAAATGTATAAAAAAGAGGAGGATCTGAGCAAGGCGACAAATTTATCCAGATAAAGTCCCCGTATTTAATCTTACTTCCGCTCAAGCTTTGTGGGCAAAAAAACATTTCATTACTTAAAGGAAAGAAATCTTTCATCAGGAAGCGAAAGTTTCTCTCTAGCAAAATTAATGACAAATATCAGACATAAAAAGATAAATAAAAATCAAAAGATTGGTATACACACACATACAGACAACTAGATGATATAACAGTTGATGTAAGAAATGGATATGTATTTTATACAGCACAAGAAATCCAAGTAGTGGCATTCCAAATTTTAATGTACTTCTGAAGGAATTTATTTAAATATTTGTAATTAAACGCAAAATAATTACTGAAATTTGTTTTCATTGTTGAACTTATAATACCACAGGAAATTATTTCTGGCTTAATTCACCAACTGTGCATCAATTCTCTTGGGTTCCAGGTCAGTGTATGAAGCACTGCATGGTGTAAGCATTACAAGACCTATGGGGAATTGCAAGATTGGCTTCATTCCTAATGAGGGAAAAGTTTTATTTACAAGACAACTCAACTGTGAAACTGAAGTAATAACATGAATTAACTTATACACGCTGCATTTACACAACGAGTAGTTTCAACCATGTCTCTCCAGGTTCTTGAGTGTAGGAAAAAACCTATAGTAAAGAATATTTATACATGCGCTAAGAACAAAGTCTCTTGTTGGCATACACTGAACACCCACGTAACATATATTCAGATGGAACATTTAAATATATTTTACTCGGTGGCAAAGGAATGAAAAGCGTCCTGCTTACAATCTATATCCCGCTTCCTTTCCTGTTATCAATCTCACTACGGTGTCATCAACTGTGAGCCTGAAAATCCAACAGCAAAACTCTGAGTTCAGGAGTGATAGCAATAGAGTCACTTCTGTGACCTGGCAAGCAAAGGGAAGAATCTGGAATCTGGATTCAGGGCTCGTCTGGTCTGTATCTGTTATGTGACTATGAGTGAGTCATTTAATAAGTCCCTGAGCCATGGTTGTATTCATCTGTAAAATGGAGAGAATTATTACATTGATCTGCCCCACTGAATTAAGGAGATGAATCAATGAAAAGACTGGGATGATCTGAAAAGACCACTCCAGTGAAATCATTGTTCGTTTTATTCATTCATTTTTAAGTTACCAAGGGCCTGGAAATAACCCAGTACATAATTGGATGTACTAATTTGTGGGGATTTAGGCTGAGTCCAGACTTTCCTTTTATGTTATGTGTTCTCTTAAAAAATAAACAAAGAAGCAAACAAGAAAGCAAACAACAACAAAAAGACTTTGATCACTTAAAAGGACAGAGAAAATGATTCCTTGAAAGGTTTAAGGTTTTCCTAGAATTACTTAGGCAAAGAATAACTTTCTGTAAAATGCTCATGAGTCTACTTCTATAATCTGTAATTACACCCACTAACATATTCTGCTTTTAGCTCCTTTTTGTCCTCCCATATAATACAGTGTTTCATACACAAAAGATTGTCAGTAAATACACGATTAATTGCAATAGGACAATTTTCAAGTGTAAAATGTTATATAATATGGCTCAATGTAAATTTTAAAAAAATCTTTCTCTTTATGTAACATTTCTACCATTCAAGTATATTTATATAAAGGGAATTATATTCATAAATGTTTTCTCCAAACTGACAAGTTGTTTCATTTCTATTTCACCAATCTACCTGAGGCACATGTGCTATTGTGCTCCTTTCTTTCAATATGCTTCTCAAAGATATGAAGGAATATACCTAGGTAGACATTCTGGGTAGAATATACCTGGGTACCACATGATCCTGACCCCAGGCCTCAGCCAATTAGACCAGGGGTTACATCAAGTGAGGGGAAAGAAATCACTAATACTTATTGAGAAGCCACTAGATCCAAGATGTAACTACTTTTGCTTTTTATTTTTCACAGGTAGTCACTCATTTAATCATCTCAAGTGGGGACAATTCTCATCCCCATTTATAGATGAAGACACTGAGTCACAGAGTCATTAAGAAACTTTCCCAAAGTTACAATCCTAACAAGATTGGGAGCTGAGCTTCAAATCCAGCCAGTCCAGCTGCCAAAACTGAGTTCTATCCATGAAGGCATACTGTCCTTAAATAGCGTAACACCATACTACCATCCATTTGTGAGGGGAAGACAAGTACATCTTCTATCTTGAAAATTTAAGGTGATGTGTGGAGAGATTAAGTCAGCTGGAGGGTGTTGGATGGGAAGGGTGAGGTCATTTAGCAATGCAACAGAATGGAAAATCAATCAGCCAGCCATGGGGGAGATCAGCCCTGTATTACCATTCCAGCAAGATCTGACTACAGTTCTGAAATTAGGCTCCAAGAAAATCCTCTGTTTTTATAATTACTGGGCTTATCATTTGAGTTAATTTGTGCAAGCCTCTGTCCTTTAGAATACAAAAATCCCTCCACGGAAAGCAACTAAAAATTGTATGTAAGACAGGAAAACTAGAAAGTAAGACATTTCTAGAAAATGAAACTAACTGAAAGGAGAAACCCGGTGGTTAAGAGGAGGATTTACTCAGGTTTCTTCTCGGGACATTTGATGAACTAGGTAGACGTGGACTTAGAGTTTCACAGCCTAAAGGGTGTCTGCACTAGACCACAATGCCCAAGGTCAGGCAGAGATGGAAAGCCTAAAAGGTAATATGCCCTCCTATGACCCAATAAAAGTGTATTATCATTGTACCAGAAATAAGTCTGCAACTTTGCAATGCCAAACACACACACACACACACACTCAGCTGACAACTGCAAAGAAACCAGTCTGCCTCTAAATTTGGCAGTAGTGATAGGAAACAAAAAATACCACCTGAGGATTCTTGACCAACAGTAATCCCTCACATGACTTTGCCCTCCAATTTTATACTTATCAAGGTGGTTCCAACATCTAAATACAGTTTATGGTATTGGGTAATGCCCCAGGCACTTGTAAAAAGACATACAAATTGTCTCAACTAGATCCCACTCAGTCCAAGCCTCAGATAATTCTCACATGTTAAAGATCCAAGGAATACTCATCTGCAAGGCTTGTGAAGCCAGAACCAAAAGAAACTATAGACAGAGAATCTGGTCCATAAAGACACTGGACAGCAAAATTATCAATCAGAAAATATAAACTGAATATGCTTAATCAGGAAAGGATTAAAATATAATTAAAGAGTAAGAGACCATGAAGAATTGTGTAAGAACTAAGTACTTTAAAAAAAATTTTTTTTTTCCAATACAACTTACTAAAACCAAACAAAAGAAAAGCAAATGAATAATAAATACAAAACTTTCAACAGTGATTTGTTCTGGGAAAAGGTTGTGGGAAGGGTAGATAATGGGAAAAGGTTGTGGGAGGGGTAGATGAAGAGCAAAGAATGAGACCAGGGAGATGCACTTATAAGTTTAGATTTTTGTTAAGATCCTAATTCTTGGATTGGTTGGTGTGTTCATTAGTTTTCATTATGTTAACAATAATTTAACATAGCTACAAAGATTACAATTAGTCTTTAAGTCTGAATACTTGAGGGCCAAAACACAAATAATAAATAAGTAAAAATTTAAAAACCAACCACTGGGAGTTCCCGCTGTGGCACAGCAGAAACAAATCCAACTAGTATCTATGAGAATGAGGGTTCGATCCCTGGCCTCTCTCAGTGGATTAAGGATCTGATGTTGCTGCCAGCTGTAGTGTAGGTTGCAGATGTGACTTAGATCCCATGTTGCTGTGGCTGTGGCATAGGCCAGCAGCTATAGCTCCAATTCAACCTCTAGCCTGGGAACTTCCATATGCTATGGGTGACAGCCCTAAAAAAACCAAAAAAATAAAAAATAAAAAATAAAAACCAACTATTGTAATCTACCACAATACAGGAAAAATCTTAAAATCACCTCAAATCCTTCCAAATTAAAAATCAAAGAAAAATTCCTTAATCTGATATCTTTTATAAACAACAAAAAACTAAACAAAAATCTGTAACATCATATTTAATGTTAGTTTAAGACATTAGAATATGCATGTAAATATGTAATTTTAAAAAGACAACATACATAATATCCTTAATACACAGTTCTTCCTTTAAAACATAACAAAACATACCAAATCCTTTATAGGTTAAAAACAAATGGCAAACATGAAAGACCTGAATGAATAGACATAAATCATGCTTATGAATTGAAAGTTTCAATATCATAAAAATACCAAGTAGGTGATCCAGCAATCCCACTCCTGGGGATATATCTGGAGAAAACTATAATTCAAAAGGATACATGCACTCAATGTTCATAGCAGCACTATTTACAATAGCCAAGACATGGAAGCAACTAAATGTCCATCTACAGAGGAATGGATACAGAAGATGTGGTACATAAATGCACTGGAATATTACTCAGACATAAAAAAGAATGAAATGATGCCATTTCAGCAACATGGGTGGACCTAGAGAGTATCATACTAAGTGAAGTAGGCCAGACAAAGATAAAAATCATATGATATTTATATGTGGAATCTAATAAAAATGATAGAAAAGAACTTATTTATAAAACAGAAACCAACTCACGGACTTCAAAGCAATCTTAGGGTTACCATAGAGGAAGCCATGGGAGGAAGGGAGGAATTAGGAGGATGGGAATAACATATACACATGACTGTATAACTGTATAGAACAAATAATTAACAAGAACCTACTGTATAGCACAGGGAAACCTCCTCAATAGTTTATAATAACCTATATGGGAAAAAAGAAAGGATATATTTATACTCATGACTGGTACACTTTGTTGTACACCTGAAACTAATACAACTTTGTACATCAACTATAGTCCAATAAGATTTTTAAATGCCAAATATATGTATTGATTCAAATGTAACAAAAAATACCATTTTTTTTAGCTCGAAAACCTGAGTCTAAAACGTATGGAACAATCAAAGGCTATAAAGACAAATACCGTATGATATCACTTACATGTGGAATTTTTTAAAGGATACAAATGAACTTATTTACAAAACAGAAACAGGCTCACAAACTTTGGAAACAAATGTCTGGTTACCAAAGGGGAAGGATGGACTGGAGATTTGGGAATGGCAAAGGCACACTTTTTGTATGGAATGGATGATCAATGGGGACCTGTGATATAACACAGGGAATCTACTCAATATTCTATGATAACCTTCATGGGAGTGGATATGTGCTTATGTACGGTTGAATCACTTTGCTGCACAGCAGAAATTAACACAACAGTAAATCAACTATACTTCAATAAAATTAAATTTTAAAAAAAGAATGGCAGAGCGTTCCCATTGTGGCTCAGCAGGCTAAGAACCCAACTAGTATCCATTCGATGCGGGTTGGCTCCCTGGCCTCACCCACTGGGAAGGATCTGGTATTGCCACCAGCTGCAGCGTAGGTCGCAGATGTGGCTTGAATCTAGCGTTGCTGCAAGCTGTGGTGTTAAGGCCGGCAGCTGCAGCTCCGATTCGACCCCTAGCCTGGGAATGTCCATATGCTGTGGGCGCAGCCCTAAAAAGGCAAAAAATAAAAAAAAATAAAATAAAACAAACCAATAAATAAATAAAAGATTGGCAAAGCCATTTCTGAAACAGAACTAAAGGAGTGCGATGTGAATAACTAAATATCAAAGCTTATTATAAGCCTCTTGTGACTGCAGTGAGAAGGATAGAGGACTACAACAGAAAGCCAGAAAACACCTACCCCCCTGCCAAACGCGCACATATACACAAAGGTAATTTATTTTTATATAAAAACTGGCATTATCAAGAAGTAGGAAAAAGCTGTTGCTCTAGGCCAACTGGTCATCCACGCAGGAAAATATGGCCGTAGGTTTTCCTTTCATACCCTGCAGAAAATGAACATCAGGCGAATCACCCTTCATGATAAAACAAAGCCACAACTAAGCTATCTAATACAAAAGCCACATGAGGCCATTTAAATTTAAACTTTAAGTAATTAAAATTAAAATTTAAAATTTAGCTCCTCAGTCACACTATTTGCTTTTCAAGTGCTCCATAGTAACATGTGGTCAGTGGCCACCATACTAGACTAGACAGTACCAGGTATAAAATACTCCATCATGCAAAAAAGTCTACTGGACCGTGCCGAGGGACATTTATGATAGTATCTTTATGACTTTGGGGCTGGCAAGGGCTGAATTAAGCAAGGAATAGCAAAGTAAACACACATTTTAAAAGGATGAAAACAACAAATAAATTCAGCAATTAAAAATTCAGAACCTTTTATCAAAAAACACTACATAGACAATGAAAAAGAAAGCCTTGATCTGAAGGAAGGTATCTGCAACATATGCGTACAGAATATATAGGATTACATGAAGAACATATCTAAGCAATAAAGAAAATAGTCATGTAGGAAAATGGACAAAAGTCTTATGGGGTACGTCATTCTCTTTGGTGCGTGAAAAAAAAGACAATGATAGTCTGATTTATCTTATCAATATATGTGGTAGATTAGACTGAAATGTTTGACAAATCTCTACATTCTATTTTAAATCACCAAGAGTAAGAAGGAAACAACAACATATTTTTCCGCCTGGAAGGAAGATTATACTGGTTTGGACAGCATCCCAGCAACATATAAGTAGGCTAGTAATAATGTTTGAACATGTAATTAAGTAGATACTTCTAATGTTAGCTTATCCTTAATTAAAAGATCATTCTCTAGCTCACTTAACAATGTACCTTATTCGAGCACACACACACTTGGGAGGCACACAGAACATTTACTCCACCTTCTCACTCTGAGTGTAGATTGTGGTGGTGACTGAGGCATCAATTTCATGCTAATTTCACTCATAAGAATCAGAGGACACAAAGCTATACGTGATCTGAGGGCAGACTGGAAAAAGTAGATGGAGCAACAAGCATACGAAGGAATATGGAAAATATTACTGAAATGCAGTTTCCTCAAAGCAAAGACAAATTTCCATTCTTGAATTAGCATGAATAAGCATTACTCTGTGAACCATCCACTTCCTTGCTCTCCCCCAAAAATGGACATGATAAAAAAAAAATCACATTTCCGTGGCTTCTATATAGAAAAAAATTTCATATGTGAATAAAACAATTTTTAAACTAATGTTTATGTACCTTAAACACTGAAACAAAACTACACTCACTCCGCATAGACCCAAGTGGTCTAATTTATGCTAGGTCTTAGTTTTAATCAAATTCTAAGAGAAGCATGAAAGGAATTTTGACTTTTCATTCCAGTATATGGTGAAACAATAATGATACTAAACACCTAGCCCTCTGCCACACGCACACATATACACAAGGTAATTTTAACTTGCTATCAATTAGTATCCCAAAGTACCAAACAGTAACATACGATAGTTCTGATAACACTCAGTGTGAGTGTGAGTATGTGCCAATGATTCTAGATGTTGACTCAATTTGTCTCAAAGAAATAAACAGTGGGGAGTACTCTCTGTGTGTGGATCCCAAGAAAACTAACACATGATTTCACCTTTCAAGTTCCTTGTAATCTAAAAGTGAGGGGAAAACAATTATTAGTTGGCAATTCTGGTAAAAAGTGAATAGCGTTAGTTGCACAGAGAATGGGACATTCAAGTCAGATGAAATATGAAAGGACATGTGACTAGCACTAGTCATAATTAGGAAGAGTCCAAACCATGAATCAGGATCACAGCCCAATCAATGGAGAGTGCATGATGGGTAACAGCCTGACGTCTAGGGAAGCTAGAAGTCTTCACAGACATGATTCATGCTAGGGTAGCAGGACTTCAGTTTCTGGGCCAAGGTTCAAGGACTCCTCTCCCCAGAGAAGACTGTAAAGAATATGGCAGTGCCCTGGTACTCACAGAGGATTCAGGAGCTAGAGATTTCTACAGTGTGTGGAGCCAGGCACAAAGTTTCCCTAATAACAGAACATGGGTTGGCAAATTCAAGTTCATGAATGCAAGCATGTAATTCTCATTGTAAGAAAAGAAGTCTAGACTTGAGGGAGCTGGAGTTCCCTTGCGGTGCTGTGGGTTAAGGATCTGGCACTGTCACTGCTGTGGCTCCAGTTGCTACTATGGCGCTGTTCAATCCCTGGCCAGGGAGCTTCCACATGCCCTGGGCATGGCAGGAAAAAAAAAAAGCTGGCAGATCTGAGGGAACCACAGTGGAGGCCCATGGGTCAAACATGTGGCCCAAGACTTGAATCTGATTTGTTGTTGGGAAACACTTTAAAAGCTAATCCCTTTTAGTTGTCAGTAAGGGGGCACCCCAGTGCAATTTAGCCTCACCACTTCCTAAGATCCTGGGAAGAGACTATTCAATTATATATTCTGCCTCTACACAGATTGGCCTGCAAAACCAGATTACACTGGGGCTGGGCCTGTAAATACAATCGCTGGGCCAATTGCATAGTTAAGCAAAGTAGACGAAAGGCCATAAAATCAGACACTGGCGTGAAGTGCAATTTTTTAAAAAGTAATATTATGAATAATAAGAACTATAAATATTTCATGCTATTTGGAGGGGGTGAACGGTTGTGCATAATTTTATGTTCTGATTAATAATCCAATATGATTCCCTTCTGAGATGTATTCTTACTGTACATTTGATTTCTTTTCCTCACAAATGTTCACTTCGTACTTCCTCCTCTGCTATACAGGCTCTGATTCATCTTCTCTTGCCAGTTTCCTGTTTTCTGTCCCTTCCAAAGAAGACACACATCTCTAATTCAACACTGTTTTTCCAGTGGTAAAACTACAGATATTTTTCCTTTTGCAAAACCAAGGACAGGAAGTGAATAGAAGGGCTTTAGTCATCAACTTTCCTGGCTAATGAAAATGCCAAGAGATGTGTTATAACTTCTTTTTTTTTGTCTTTTTGCCTTTTCTTGGGCTGCTCCACGGCATATGGAGGTTCCCAGGCTAGAGGTCTAATCAGAGCTGTAGCCGCTGGCCTACACCACAGCCACAGCAATGCCAGATCCAAGGTGCATCTGTGACCTACACCACAGCTCATGGCAACACCGGATCCTTAACCCACTGAGCAAGGCCAGGGATCGAACCCACAACCTCATGGTTCCTAGTTGGATTTGTTAACCACTAAGCCACGACAGGAACTCCAATAACTTTTTTTAAAATTTTTTATTACTCAAATGAATTTATCACATCTGTAGTCGTATAATGATCATAACAATCTGATTTTACAGGATTTCCATCCCACAGCCCAGGCACATCCCCCCACCCCTCAAACTGTCTTCTCCGGAGACCATAAGTTTTTCAATGTCTATGAGTCAGCATCTGTTCTGCAAAGAAGTTCAGTCTGTCCTTTTTTCAGATTCCACAGGTCAGTGAAAGCATTGGATGTTGGTGTCTCATTGTACGGCTGACTTCACTTAGCATGATAGTTTCTAGGTCCAATAACTTCTTAAGCAACACATAACAAAAACTAAAGCCACTTGTTTGATGACTGCGTCCTTAATATTATTTCTGATGCAGACCACACTGTGCTGTCTTCATATGCAATCTTTCATAAACATACCACATTATAAAGTACTTGGATCTTTTCAGAGGAAAGGGGTTTTATATGAAGCTGTAAATAATTTCCAAGTTGATGTGTTCTGCTTTGCATCTAGAATCTCAACAATGAATCTATAACACTCAGAATTCTTTATGTAGTCAAAACAGAATAACAAATAATCAAATCTATTTCATAGGCAGGGATCTATGGTTGTAAGAAATCAGAATTCACTCACTGTAGCCTCAGAAAAACAGTATCCACACAGAACTCAACTGTAGAGCTGTTAGGCAGCTGCCTTCTCTGTTGCTGTAGGACCCTCCCTGAATGGTCCAGATGCTAAGGGTGCAGTCTCAGTGATAAAATGTGGACTCTGAAGTTAGAGTCTATTCTCAAACATTATTACTATTATTTACTAACTCAGTGAACTTGGGCGAGTCACTTAATGTCTCAGGGCCTTGGTTCTTTTTTGTTAAAAAAAAAAAAAAAAAAAGGAGTATCAGTACATACAAGATCAAATAGGATACCACCTGTAAAGTGGTTAGGATAGTGCCTGAGAGGGCAGGCACTCAAGTCACTATGATAACATAATTGCAATTGCTTGTTTTAAGCATATGCTCCGTCTTCTCTCTGCCTGGAAGCTTTCTCCCCTTGCACACATGCCAACTGAGACAGCAAATCAGAGTTACTGATTTCTCACAACGTCAGTGCCCATCACTTCGGATTTACTCAGCCCACATCATGTGAGGTGTACATGGTTATCGTCCCTGGGGCTGTGGGTAAGGATAGGTTCCCTCAGGATCTGTCAGCAGGGAGCCAGAGACCTGCCTTTCTGGTACGAACAATTCCAAAACATAGATTAATAAAATTCATAGGCACGTTCCCTCTTAGGCTAACATTTAAAATAAACTTACTATCAAATCGAGCCAGCGAAGAAAGATATGAGCGGCTTGTACGATGGTAAGTTCACTGTATGCCTGCAAAACTATCAACTGAAGCTATGCAATCACTTTTAATGGATTCAGTAGGATTAATACACTGGGTAAAAGGACCTCTAAGTTTCTTTAAGTACATGATTGGATTGAACACAGATGGTATAAAATCGGAAGTCTTCTTACACAAATCTGCAATTTAAAGTTGTCTTTGAATCTTACAAATCTGAAAAGGAAAAGGGTTTACTTCACAAATCAGATTAGGTAAAAGCTAAATGTCCACTTCAACAGAAAGTATCTGGCAAAATCTTCATGTTGAGGTAAAAAGTCACTCAAAAAATTTAAACGTTCAATTCAGATACGTCTAACATGTAGAGTTTTTAGGGAAGCATGAAAATTTTCTTTATAATCGGGTTTGTAACTAAGATATATAGGGACAGATATAAACATTTATAAATCACAAAATTCTATCAGCATAAAATTCTACATGAAAAACAGACAACTTCTAAGAAATACAGCATTTCTTTCTTTCTCTCTTTCTAGCTCTTTTTTCTCTTTTTCTTTTTCTACCATGCCCGCAGCACTGGGAAGTTCCCAGGCCAAGAACTGAACCCGCGCAACTAAAAGAACCCGAGCCGCTGCAGTGACAACACTGGATCCAAAACCCACTGTGCCACAAGAGAACTCCAAAATAGCATTTCTATTATCAAAGATATTTTCTATATCTTCATTGTAGAGAGGTGATTCCCCCAAAACCAAAGAAAAAATGAGGATAATGGTGTCAGTGGTCAAAAATCATAACCATTTTTCTTTGAAAGTTCCTGACCTTAATATCTATGTGATAATATCTTAATATATATCTCAATATCTACATTATTACCAGAGGCACTATTAAGAATGAAAGATCACACCCAATAAAAGCGTGATTACTGAACAATTAATGCTGTTAACTGTCAAGTATTTTGGCATTATATAGATTATGGCCATATCACTGAGAGGCTTAATTATCAATACCATTTATATGCTTATCTGCTGAATAGACTTAATAGATTTCCTCAAACACACAACTCAGCATCCAGAGCTGTAAAGGGAAAAATAATATGGGTTACAGATGTCAGGGGAAGATTCCAATAGTTTTTTTCTTAGTATTTCTGCAATATATAGTAAATGTCTTTGTCTCCTATGAGGAAAACAAAACAAAACAAACCAACAACAACCCACACAGAATTCTCAGGATTACACAAAATTTGGTCGGTCAGTTCACAACAGTAATAGAGCCATATTTCAATAATTAAGAGGATTTACCAGCAAAGGCGTTCAAAATTTTAGACTGCCTCTATGTATGATGTGGCAACCACAGAAATAAGGGGAACCAGATGCCAGTAAAATAAATGTTTTTCTAATGATTAAAACCTCAAGGTTTGGGAAGGCAGAGTGATTCTATGAATAATAAACAAAATAACCATAGTCACCTCACATTGGAAGCGTTCATTTAAATCCCTAATAATGAAGTTATACTTACATTATTTTGAATCGATTAGGCCAGACCCCAGGTCACAGCAATTAATTCCCCGCCTTAATAATTCCATACATCATTCTGCTTTTACTATTGCTTATGACACCAAATTAAAATTTTAGTAAATCATATGACCTTATTATGAACATGCGAGACAGTGGCTGCCTACTTTGATATGCACTGTAATATAGTTGGTAATGTGCCATGTGTTTGAACTATGAAAGTGAAATTCAAATTCAGTTACTCTTCAGGCACATGCAGGACTTTATAAATAATAGTTTCAAAATTCCATTTTGTCGACATAACAAAGGTCTTTCCTCACGGCCGTATTTCCTAAGTGGTATTCAGTGTGAAATTCTGTTCAAAAATGGCGTCTGTATTCAAATAAGTTTGGAAAATTCTGAACTCAGGCATTGCCTGAAAACTGTAGTTTGGAGGCTAGGGTCTGTCCAAACTCAAGTGGCATTTTATGAGTACATTAATAATGATAGATGAGAAGGATACATACACTGAATAAGAAGAAACCATTTTGCTTTTATAAATCTTATGCATGTGCACTAATTTAGGTGATATATCCACAAAATTAAAGACTTGCAGAATAGAGCAATAATATACACAGATTAAACTTTTTATTTCATTTTTTATGGAGAAATGCGACCAAGAGTAGTGCTAAAACAATACAAGTGATTTCATTTACACTACATGTTAACTCAAAATATTATGCATTAGGAGAAATTCTAGATTATTTAATGTTAGGCAGCCAACTTCTCCAAAAAATACATTTATACCACAACATATACCAATTATATTCTACAAAATCTTACTAATTTTAGGTAGATTTTCAGGCAGAATATGACTTTTAACTAGTAATGATGCCAGAATATATGCTACTAAGTATAACAGGAGAAATGAATTCTAGTTACCTTTTAAATAACTAAATATGACAAGAAATGTGGAAATTCATTACAGATAGCTTAAACTCTCTTCATATAATGGGCTTATTCTGGAAATGCTAAAATTCCTTTAATTTCCATGGACTACACTTTTCTTTGGGATAAAAGTGATCCAGTTCCCCTTCCTCATTCTATTGAACATTATTTCTGCCCTTATTAAAAAGCTGACTTGAGATAACTTGAATAACTAAAGAAGAGAATCAAGTATAGCCTTTTTTCTTTTCGCTTTGTTTTTTTGGCCATGCTCATGGCATATGGAAGTTCCTGGGCCAGGGATCAAACCTGCATAATAGCGGTGACCCAAGCTGCTGCAGTGACAAGCTGGATCCTTAACCCACAGCACCACAAGAGAACTCCATCAAGAAGAGTCTTTAAGAAGATGGCAAGGTTACTTTCACACAATAAAAGGCAAATAAAAATAACTTATCAATTCAGAATATTTCTTTATGTTTACGAAAAATATGTTAGATTTTTTCATTAAAAAAACCTATCAAAATTTAAAATAAATTCAGCAGAAACTAAGAGCTTACTTATAAAGGATAAATACAAATTTGACACTTTTAATGGTCTACCCAGAATATCTGAACTGCATGACACATGATTTTTGCTGTTGTCAAGTTCTTTAGTTTTGTTCAAAGTAAATGATAAAATACTTTGGTGGTGAGCAAAAGAGAGCATTCCCATTAAAAGATGTCATTTAGGTACTATCAGAGTGCTTCTTACCTCCAGTAAATAATAAGTGACTCCAATTCTGTCCTAGGACAAGTAAAATGCTGTACAATGACATCCTACTCTATGTATTTACAGCTAAAGGTTACAGGCCCAGGGTGGTAAAGCTGCAAGGTAGTTACTCTAGGCATCATGCTGTTCATGCCCTTTGTGCTTTTCTTTGTCAGTCTAGCTGCTGGCACCTGTGAGGTTCCCATGACTTATTAGTAGTTTCCCCTTCCAGTAAAACCAAAGGGCACTTCAGGGAATAGTTACTAGGCACTGGCCAGAGTCAATGCCAGGATCCAACAGAGTAAGTCACGGAGCAGGAGCCAGGCCAGGGTCCAAGATGAGGTAGCAAGCAGGCTCCAAAAGGCACATCGTTTTAAGCTCACCTGTACTTTAAAGTTCACAGATAAATGTCTCTTATGTGTAAGGTAAAGTTCAGAAAGCACAAATGTCAGCAACACAAGGGTCTTAATGTTACTCAAGACACTTGTTTCAGCAACACGTCAAAGGCAGATTTCTGGAGCAACGCAACACCATCCAGGACACTCTTAAGAACAGGAATAGTCTCCAAAAATAAGAATGCCTGATCACTTTGCTGGTATTAGCACTGGCACAATCGTGTGACTACACAGTATACCGGTTTCACAAAGGCAACGAATGCAGCATCTGAAATGCTTGCCAATCTTGACACACACATCCCTCCACATACCTCTTTGTAATACTATCAGGAAATTTCTCCTACAAGAGATTGGGGGGGGGGGTGGAACGTAAAAGTCAATGTCAAGTGAAGGAAAAGAAAGTTTTTACTAGTGATCACTGGGATACTGGAAACAAACATCACACTGTAAAGTGAGAAGGTATAAAGTCGAGTATATTCTTATTTGCTGATTTCCAGGAATTTGAGAGCATTCCTAGTAATGTAGAAAGGAAATGGTAGCACAGGCAAATAAGATACAATTTTTTAACACAAAGATTGATTATTTAATGAGATAAAATGTTTAAAAATGTATATCCTAAGTGAAGTAAATCAGAGAAAAACAAATATATCATTTATATGTGGAATCCAAAAAAAATGTTACAAATGAACTTATTTACAAAACAGAAACAGACTCACAGACATAGAAAACAAACTTATAGCTGCCAAAGGGGAAAGGGGAGGATAAATTAGCAGTTTGGGATTAACATATACACATGACTATATGAAACAGATAAACAAGAAGCACCTACTATATAGCATATGCAAATATATTCAATATCTTATAATAACCCATAATGGAAAAGAATCTGAAAAAGAATCACTTTGCAGTACACCTGAAACTAACAGTGTAAATCAACTATACTTCAATTAAAGAAAATATCAAGGGACTTCACCTTATATTATTCTGAGGCCTTATTTTAATAACATAAAAACCATAACAGAGCCACTTCTTTTGAACTCATTAATGATTTGATTACTAAAGATAGCCTTTTCAGAAGCCAAAACAGTCCATGTAGAAACTTTTCTCACCCCAACAGACTCTTTGGGGATATCACATTTGTTGCATTCAGGGTTAATCAATAATCCTTAACAGGATTATTGGTCATAACCTTGTATGTTTTCAACTTGAATCTCTAGTTCCACCTTAGTGGAAGAGGCCCTATGCATACAGGAATACCTCATCTGCACAACTTCTCTTTGTTTGAATTATTGGCCTTAGACTCTTGACTTCGGTAAACTACAACTTAAATACTACAGATTGTCCAGAAAGCAGGTAGTTTATGCTCTGAAACTGTCCATACAAGTGTTCAATTAATAGCAGAGCATTTCCTATTTTCCCCATCAACTCTTTCCTACAAAATACTACTCAGTAGGTGGTAATAATACTGGATGATTTTCCTACACTTTCTCAATTGAATACCTTTTTGGAGTCAAGGAAGGGATATTTTCATGGCAATGCACAAACTATATTCTCTTGCGAACTATAAAGTCCCATTCATAGAGTAGAAGTATGAGACACGATAAAACCTTGATTAACACGGCATCGCAGTCAGTTCAACCGCCTCACCAAAACATGTCGTATCTCAATCCTATATTTTGAAGGTTTTTTTTTTTTTTTCAATATGAGAGAGGCACACTTTTAAACACAAACGCTGGAATTTCATTACAGCACCGTCTTCAAGATGCTACAGCTGAATGTTCCTGTTCCTATAACAAGGCTGTAGTAAAGAGCTAAACTGCTTACAATGGGGGATGTCTAAGTCCCTTTGAAATGGGTTTAAGATAAACTTTTACACTGAATTTCAAGTCATAATGAAGTTATGGTATTTTGATGAACCAATTATTACTAAGATTTCTTAAAGATGTAAATAGTTTTTCTTTTCCTTTTCTTCGGGGGGGTGGGCAGCACATCTGCGGTATATGGAAGTTCCCAGGCTAGGGGCTAAAGCTGCCAGCCTACACCACAGCCAGAGCAACACAGGATCTGTGACCTCCACCATAACTCATGGCAATGCCAGATCCCCGACCCACTGAGTGAGGCCAGGGATTGAACCCACATCCTCATGGATACTGGTCAGATTTGTTTCCACTGTACCACAAAGGGAACTCCCTAGTTTTTCTTAGTTAGATATATTTGGAGCTAAATGTACTTGTTTAAAAAGGCCTAATCAGTTACTCAAAAAAAGTAAAACAATACTGAAATCCCAATTTATTTGAACATAGGCCTAATTCAGTACCCATATCTACTCAATTCCTTAGTACTAACATCAGTCCCAACCCATGCAGTTCATGGAACTGACATTTTTGAAAGGAATATGTATGTGTGCTATGGCCTGAATGCTTGTGGCCCCTCAGCCTCATGATCAAACCTTAATGCCCATTGTGCTGGTTTCAGGAGGTGGGGCCTTTGTGGGGTGCTTAGGTCATGAGGGTGTAGCCCTCGTGAAGGGGAGTACTGCTCCTAGATAAACCCCGCAGAGCTGCAGAGTCCCCTCCGCCATGCCAAGACACAACTATAAGTCCGCAACCCAGAAGCAGGCCTTCATCCAGACACACCAGCACCCTGAGCGCTGACTTCCAGCTTCCAGAACAGTAAGAAATAAATTTCTGGGATTTAAATTTTTTTTTTTACATTATAGTTGATTTACAGTGTTGTACCATCCTGCTGTACACCACAGTGACCCAGTCATACATATATATACATTCTTTTTCTCATACTATCTTCCATCGTGGTCTATCCCAAGAGACTGGATGTAATTTCCAGGGCGGTACAGTAGGACCTCACTGCTTATCCAGTCTAAATTTCTGTTGTTTACAAGCTACCTGGCTTATGCCGTTTTGTCATAGCAGCCTGACCAGACTAAGACGACATCGAAGAGGAAGACAAGATGCGATTTTGCCAACATTTCCTTGTCCTTTTAATTCTGTTGTTAGTTTTTTCGAGAAAGACTTCCAGGTGTGATTTCGATATTTAACAACATGACTCTTAGAAATTAGCACATTTTAGAAGGATGGAATCTTAGGTATTTCTTGCTGCTCTTCCTCGTAAGTTCCCTTTTCTATAACATGTGGGTGCCAAGAGGGAGGATCCACACGGAACAGAGAGGAAAAAAGTGGATTTTGGAAATAGAGCTTAGTGACCTAGGCCACCTGAGACATCAGATGCTTCATTTCCATCCTAAATTAGTGATGATGATGCCAGGTGCCCATGTTATAAGGTTGTTAAGGTTGTCAGACAATGACTTTCTGGATTATGTGGGGTGAAACATATAAAGCCTCCACAGTCTTATCTCTGGCACACAGCCAGCACCAAGTATGATCTGTGTCATATCTTTCCCCTTTTCCAATTCCAAAAATCTGAGTGTGTAAATCCTTTGGACACCAAGGGAATACCAAAAAAATTACCTTTTAAAATGAAGATTTTTTTTGTGGACCACAACTCAATATGTAAATGTAGAGCTGAGGAGACATTGGTAGTATTGCTTTAAGACAAAAGCTAGTAAAATAAGAGGTCTCATAAAATGTGAGATAAATAGACTATAGACTAAAAAACTTTGATGGGACATTAGCTCTTAAATGAGAGTCAGAGATCAATTTTTTTTTTTTTTTGTATTTTGCCTTTTCTAGGGCCGCTCCCCTGGCATATGGAGGCTCCCAGGCTAGGGGTTGAATCGGAGCTGTAGCCACCGGCCTATGCCAGAGCCACAGCAACATGGGATCCGAGTTGCATCTGCAACCTACACCACAGCTCACGGCAACGCCGGATCATTAACCCACTGACCAAGGCCAGGGATCAAACCTGCAACCTCATGGTTCCTAGTCAGATTTATTAACCACTGCGCCACGACTGGGAACTCCAAATATGTATAACAATTTTATCATCAATGCTAAAGTATCCTAATGAACAGTAACAATTAGGTTTCTAAGCATTTAAGTAACATTTTTAAATTGGAGATATAGCTATTGAGGTGTACAGTCCCTTTTTTGGGACTATTGAAAACACATGTCGATAATGGACACACATAGCTTACTGAGATAGAATAATAAATCTATGTTATTGATAGAAATAAACTTAAATGATAAAAATCTGCCTGTCTCCTCATTGTAGTGTTTTTTCCATAAATTACAGCACATACTACTAGGAAAAATGAATGATGAAAAAGGAAATAATGTTTAGATGAGCTTAAGATCTGACCTGTGTGAACCATCCTGCAGCAGGCCATTACTATGAGGAATTAATGTTCTCCCCAGGGCAGAGTGGCCGGGTGACTCCCAACAGAGATGCTAATATAGTCCACAGGGGACTTAAATTTTCTCACACTCCCGGAGGCTGTTTCTGAATCATTCACCTTTTCCTATCTACTTATTATGTTGTCATATCAATTAGTGATAAGCAAATATTCCTGCAGGATTTGCCACTTTTTGACTTCAGAAAAAGAAACTAGTATTTAGCTGCACTGGTTTTCTTGTTCAGGAGGCCATGGCTTTAGGAAAATGCATTCAGGCATTTTCCTGCTACATTGAAGGCAATAAAACTGGGAGCTGTGTGGATCTTAGGGAGAGGTACTATAGAAAAAGGAGGGGGAAAAAGAGAACATTACAAATAACTGAACCTTAAGAGGCAAGGTTAAGCGCTATGGGAAGAAAATGACAGAAACAAGGGCACCAGAGAAAGGATACAGAAAGTTCTGGCCCAATAAGACATCAGTACTTTCAATAAGTATTTGTAGGAGAATTTGGAGTGAAAGTAGACTCAACTTTATAAAAATATGACATAATGCTTTTTAAAGAAAAGTCACATAATAGAACAAACTAGCAAATTCACTTTTTTAAAAAATAATTTCTGGAAGTCCATTCCTATTTATGTCCTAGTTCCAAAAGTTTCTCCTATTAAATAAAGTCAATTTCTTGGTCATATTAGATAGAGAGGGTTGTTTCCTAGTACTGTAGTCTAAAGGCAATTAATTACTTGTTCCATCAATCTTCAGTGCTCTCTTCTATAAATTGGGAATAGTAACATCTACCTCATTGGGCTACCATAAGTTTTTAATGAGATAAGGTATAACAAGCTCTTGGCAATATTGGCACTTAGGTGTGTGCTCAATAGGTAGTGTTGTTTTTATTACAACTAGTGATTAGCAAAATCATTAATGTATGTCCGGCATGCATATACTTTAAGGAGGTAGAGATAACACGTGAGAAGAAAATATTCTCAGTCCTCAATAGAAAATAGCAAATGAATAAATATTCTAGATCAGTGATTTTCCTCAGGGACTATAGTTCAGTATCACAGATCAATGAGTTAAAAATTTTTTACATTGCACCAACTGATTCAAATGTCCCATCAAGTTTAAGAATCACAGTTCTGGATGAATACAAAAAGTATACTCATAGACAAATGAATACTATATGAATTATATACAGTAACACAATCCTTATATTCCAGAAGACTTTGTAGTTTTCCATGTGCTTTTTGCTCTTACTTTTGACTTTCATGGCACTTACAATGACCATCTCCTCCTTCACTTAAGAACCATCCATCTCAGAACAGACTTGTGGTTGCCAAGGGTGGGGAATGGGATGGATTGGGAAACTGGTGTTAAGAGATGGAAACTGTTGCATTTGGAGTGGATAAGCAAGGAGATCCTGCTGTATAGCACTGGGAACTATATTTAGTTACTAGTTGATGGAGCATGATGGAGGATAATGTGAGAAAAAGAATGTATATATGTATGTGTGACTGATCACTTTGCTATACAGTAGAAAACTGATAGAACACTATAAGCCAACTATAATGGAAAAAATTAAAATCATTAAAAAGAAATATCCATCTCGGCTCCAAAAGGTTTCTACTTCTTTCATTAAATTCTTCTTCTGTTGTTCTATGACAGAGTAAGTCTCCCTCTTCTAGAATCCTAGAGCAGAGGTCAACAAATATTTTTCTCTAAAGTGCCAGGTAGTAAATATTTTAGGATTTGCAGACTTGGTCACAACTACTCAACTCTATCTATAGCAGGCAATCAGCCACAGAAAATACAGAAACAAATGGGTGTGGCTGTATTCCAGAAAAACCTTATTTATGAAAACAGGTAGCAGGCTAAATGTGGCCCAACGGTTATTTATACTGTCACCCTTTAGGCAATCACTGCTCTTTCACTTCAACACTCACTCTTACTCTGGATTGTATCTTTAACTGTACATACATAGAGTACAGTCTCCTCAGGGAACGTGAAAGATACCTTTGCATAATCTTTTTGGGTCTCCGTGCATATTACTTCATGTAGCAAGGCTTAATTATTTACTGATTTAAATGGATTTAAATCAAGATCTAGTTGCCCTAAGCATCCTACGTGCATTGAAACATCTACTGGGATGTGGACTCTGGGGTTCTCTAACGGGCACCCTCATCTTGCTGAGTCTTTATTCTACTTGTAAATGAATATAATCTATCTTATTTGGTAATGATGAGGAATAGAAGTTCTATTTTTAAAAGATTCATAAAAAGCATTTGAATGTGCTTAATTATTGAATATGTTGGCATATGTTTGTACCTGAATATGAACGAATATCTCTGAATCATGAGTACCAAATGATTATGTCTTTCTCTCTCTGGTGGCTTTTAAATGTGCTCATGTGCAGGAATACTTCTACGTGGAAAGTAAGTAATTCCAATCTTAAAATTCCCCCAGGGAAATGTCCCAATTGATGTTACTAACTTTGAGTCTAAGTGAAAAATTCAGCACTTAAGTATTTTTGCAGCATCAATATCAGTGTTGAGATGCCCTTCTATAAGCGTCAAAAAACAGAGTGGTGACTATATGGGAAAGATCCACATTATTGAAAAGTCAGTGAGTTTCTGTTTTATGAATGTACCACTTGGCTCAGTCTGTGAACAGTAATATTGTAATCCATAAATACTTGTGCACAGAAGAGAATTCCTCAAGAGTAAAGAGGTTCTGCCTCAAAATATGCCAAAAATATTAGTAGAGATAAAAGCAAATGATTATGATTACCATTTATAAGTTGCCTGCATTATTTATTTACTCTCCAACCACAATTTCATGATATCAGTTTTACTGTTTCCATTTTCAAAATGAGGAAACTGGGGTTCTGAAGGTTTACATGTTCGGATTTTGGTTAAAAAGCTAACGTGGTTAGGTCAAAATTCCATCAAAGTCTATCTATCCACAAAGCTTCTGATTCAACATGTAACACTGTGATGGAGAAAAAAGGGAAAGAAAGAGAGGGAGTTCCCGTCGTAGCGCAGTGGTTAATGAATCCAACTAGGAACCATCAGGTTGCAGGTTGAGGATCCGGCATTGCTGTGAGCTGTGGTGTAGGTCACAGACGCGGCTCGGATCCCACATTGCTGTGGCTCTGGCATAGGCCAGCAGCCACAGCTCCAATTAGACCCCTAGCCTGGGAACATCCAAATGCCACGAGAGCAGCCCTAGAAAAGGCAAAAAGACAAAAAAAAAAAAAGAGAGAGAGAGAGAGAGAGCGAACCACAGAATGAAACAAACACAGAGTGAAGACAACACTGGAGGTCTACAAAACGTTGACTGGAGGACATAAATTGCTTAACCTCGCTTTAAGAATATTTTCCATTATTTGTGTGACTCAAGACTAAAAGGAGCTTACCTGTTTTATTCACAGCCATCTCTAACATCTATCATGGTGTTTGGAGCACAGTGGATGAATAAATAGTTGTTATTGAAGGATTACATTCTCCGGCTTGAAATATGTCAGAGGCTTTATTCAAAATCCCACTTTACTGCAGATCTGACACATACACATCCATGAGAATTCTCCAGACACTATGCTGTTCATGTACCCACTGGGGCCCACAGCCTCGGGTGTCCACGTGAGTCTGGCCACCTCATACACACCCCTACCATCTTGCTCCCTGAGCTAAAGGATAACATCCTGGTCTTATCCTTTCTTCGGTCCCTAATGGTTCTCCAGTCTCCCTGAGTCCAAAACACAATGAAGTCATTATTTTCTCTAAGCTTTTTCATTTGGTGCCAGATGCTTCTTTCAAATAATAAGGAAGTCTTATCATTCTGCTGACTGATTTAACAGATCAAGACTCATTATACTTGACTAGTCAATTTTTTTTTAACATTTTTCAAACTTCCTTTAGAATCTCTGAAAATCCACTGCAGAATGTCATATTTTAAAATACCAATATTGAGAAGGTATGTTGTGGTTAATAGATTCAAGTCCAGGTCCCTCCTCTGACAAGATATACACATCTTGGGCAAGATACTTAACCTCTGTGCCCTCATCCCCTCATCTGCAAAATAAGGGTCATAATAATGCTTCCTCATAAGATCTGGAGAATTAAATTAGTTAAAATGTGTAAAATGAATATGTAAAAGGATGCCTGGCACATAGAGTGTTTAATAAAGGCAAGATAGTTTTACTCAAAGGTGATCTCTATAGCTTTACCTAATAGCCACATCTTTGGTTTCTAAAAACCTATACACACATGCACCCAGCACGTTCGGTGCTTTACCTCTTAAAGCATTAATCTACAAAGGCAAATACTTGTATTGAGGGCCTAATTTCTAATTGTAACCAACATTTTATTATTTTATTTTTTTAATATTTTGTCTTTTTAGGGCTGTACCTGCAGCATACAGAAGTCCCCAGGCTACGGGTCAAACAGGAGCTGTAGCTGCCGGCCTACACCACAGCCACAGAAACTCGGGATCCGAGCCATGTCTTCTACCTACACCACAGCTCAGGGCAACACTGGATCCATAACCCACTGAGCGAGACCAGGGATCAAACCCACGTCCTCACGGGTACTGGTCAGGTTCATTAGCTCTGAGCCATAACAGGAGCTCTGTCACCAAAATTTTAAAGTGAATTTTCCTTCTTTCCCCCCTTTTGGTCATTTTTTTTCTCTTATTCATTCATTACACTGAGGGCAACAGAAAGAAAATGTTCAGCCCTGAGGTAATACGGGGTTCTTCAAAAGGGAGATCCCTCTAGATGCCTTTATTTCTGACCTTCTGATTTCATCTAAAAAGAGATAATATTGATGGCCAGTTGGATCATGAACAAGAGTTCAAACATTTATATTCATAAACCACAATTTTCAGCCTTGAACTGTTTTGTACATTTCTGGACTTTCCTGAACTTGAATGCCTCCAGAAACACAGTGGCCATAAACAAGCACTCAACCAGGTCATGTAAAAACACAGTTAAAAAAATGGACTATGTTAAATTCATAGAAAAAAAAATTAAAACATGTGAACTGGCACCACCTATGTATAGGCTATCCATCGACCCAGAAAAAGGTTTATTTTGTGTGGCCCCAGAAAGCTGAGGTAAGAACCCTAGGTAGAAGCAAGAAGGAAGTCACAATTGGTATTGCTTTTTAAAAAACTGGCTGCCTAAGTGTTTCATATTTAAAATAAAAATAGATGGTGGTATATTGAAAATACTGAAGAAATAATAAATAAAAGTAGAAACCACTGTCTTCCAAGTCCCAGTGCAACTCCATAATCCACCAAAGTGCTAAAGGGTATGTAAATGTGGATAGGTTATTATTCCCAACACCCAGAAATTTGTAGTATATGGAGACTGAAGACATACAAATTTATATGCAACTATAATACAATGTTAAAACAAATAAGACAGATTACAAATGCCATGTTACTCAAATTTTAGAAAAGCTTCTTCTGCCTATCCAGACACTGCAGAGGAAATTTAAATGTGGTGTTTAAGCTTAGCTTGGAAGGTTAAAGCTAGACATGGAAATAGCAGGAGGCTAGAGTATTTTAAGATGAAAGAACAGCATGACCAAAGGTATGGTGGCAGGAAATAGAATGAAGATAAATTAGGCTCAGGGGACAGTTCGATTTAACTCCAGGATGGTGACAGCAGGAGAGGGGACTGGAATAACTTTTTGGAATGACAGGGATTGAAACGTTGGTCCTTAAACCTAGGAAAAGAGAGTCAACAGTGTCATTAACATGCAGGTAAGGGAGGTGTCCTTCAGCCGGAGTATCAAGTGGCATGTACAGAATTTCCTGGGACAGTGAGAGACTAGAAGTGAGAAGATTTGCTAAGAGACAAGGATGAGACTCTAGATAGTGCATCAAACATTCCTGAACTCTGTGGCAGCATCAGAAAAGCGGAAATTGGTAAAAGAAGCTTTTGGATGTAAAATTGCCAGGTCTTAGCAACTGACTGTAAGACTCAAGACTGGGGGAAGGTGGGTCTCTAAAGCTTCTAGAGTACCATGCAAATACCAATAAAAAGCAATGGGGGCAAGAGAAGGAAGACAGAGTTCAGAAGAGACCACAGGGTGTTGGAGGTGTCAGCAGCACAGAGAAGAGGAGCTGTCCAGCAGGTGCTTGGAAAGGTCAGTCTACAGCTATGTGAAAGCCAGGGCTGAAGATAAAGACTTAGGTGTTACTCCTACTGAGGCCAAAGCACAGGCCAACAGACGATGAGATTTGCCAATGGCTGGAATATAGTCAAAAGAAAAACTCAAAACAGAAACTGAGGCACAGAGACTTGAGTGAGTAGGAGATGAAAGGAAAGCCGAAGAAGGAGCCACCAGTGAGCAGTCAAAGAAGTAGGAGGAGCACAAAGAGCACCCAGAAGCGGAAAGGAATTTACAAAGAAGCAAGTGCAGACACTTCCAAAGGCTGTTGACAGTTTGAAGCAAATGAAGATCTGGAGATCCATTATAACCTGATCATGAAATATTAATAATTAATAGACCTTACAGGAAAGAACTCACTCCTTCAAATCAAAGCATTCTCACATGAGATTATTATTTTTTTGATCCTTGGCAGGAAAAAAAAAAAAAAAAAGAATTTCTTGTCGGGAGATACTCTGATCTCAAGGATAATTTCCTTAGACATTCTCAATTTGATCCTATTGGTCAACAGTTTTCAATCACATCTAGTACCATTTTCCAAAAGTATATTCAACGTTAGGGGGCATTTTCAGGAATGGACAGTGACTGAGGACAGGGGCCATAGACACTAATATCCTGTAATAAAAGAGGCATTCCTACACCATGCAGAGGTACCCTGCCAAAAATGCCAACAGTGTCCCCCTGTTGAAAAAACTGCCACATGATGCTATTTATCACTGAATGCACCTTTTGTATATTTGAGAAAAACTGATAAAACTCCAGATTCTGAACTCTTGGAGAGTCAATTTTTTAAAAAGGCCAATAGCATTAACACAGTTTATCCCTTAGAAAATTTCTGAGCAAATATACACCTTTCAGTTTTAATATTTGTTCTTATCCAACCTAGTTCCAAAAGAAATAGGGTTGTTTTGGTTTTTTTTTTTTTGCTTTTTTTTTAGGGCTGCACCTGAGGCATATGGAAGTTCCCAGGCTATAGCTGCCAGCCTACACCACAGCCATAGCAATGCCAAATCCTTGACCCACTGAGCAAGGCCAGGGATTGAACCTGCATCCTCATGGATACTAGTTGGGTTTGTTTTCACTGTGCCCCAATGGGAACTCCAGAAATAGCGCTTTAAGTCAGTTACTTAATAGGGCAGCTTCTTTTAGTTTATAACTTCTTCTTATTAGCTCTAACTTAAATCTGTTTGGGGTATAGATGATTAATGATACAGTCAATGTTTAATTTAAATGCTCTTTTTTAAAAAATATTTTTTTTAGGGCTGAACCCACGGCATATGGAGGTTCCCAGGCTAGGGGTTGAATCACAGCTGCCAGCCTACATCACAGCCACAGCCATGCAGGATCTGAGCGGCATCTGCAAACTACACCACAGCTCACGGCAATGCTGGATCCTTAATCCACTGAACAAGGCCAGGAACTGAACCTGCAACCTCATGGTTACTAGTCAGATTAGTTTCCACTGCACCACGACAGGAACTCCCTAATTTAAATGTTTTTAAAAAACATTTTGTACAGATTTTTATTTATTTCAACAACTATTTCTCTATGTTCACCATACTAAATATTTCAGTTGAAATTTTCCATTTTAATGCCAAATATCACCAAACACTATCACCAGCTTAGATACCTGAACTACATACATGTCAATTTTTGTGGGGCTATCCTAACTGTATGCAACTTTTAACAAAAAATTTCTTTACACCAACATCTTATAGCTGTCACCAAAGTGCCCTGTAAAATTTTCATGAACTTATTTGGGATTTCAATAAATACTAATTTAAAAAACTACTGGATCTTCAAGTAGGTAGATTAAGACGCTGAGTTCACCATTTAATGGATGAACTGAGAAAATGATGTTTGCACTGTCCATTTTTTTTTGAGTTCTATTACTCACTGAGACAGCGTGAGCTGTTTCCCAACGTATTTTCTACACGTTTTGGTCCAAGTAATTCTGAGAAAGCCTGGGACAAACAAGAATGACTTCTCAGACAATGAGAGTCCATTTCACAGTTTATTATGCAATCCAGTCCTATCATGCCCTCTAATAAGAAACTTGGCTTTTCAAAGAGTTCCAGAAAATATGTTAAGAAGAAAAAGCCAGGGATCCTTATAACAACCTAACAGCCTAAAGACAAATATTTAACACCTGACACTAGCTACTAGGTATTGAGTTATTTCTACACATGCGCTCCTATAGTATAAGTAATGTGGGGCGGGGCAAAGAATCCGCAAAAGATTCTCAGCTAACCTGTCCCCCCAGGCAGTGTCCATGAGAGATTCCCTGCCAGATTTAGAGCTGTGGGCAGGAAAGGAGGCTTACTCTTCCCTACTTTTTTCTGCCTCTTTCCCTCCATGTCTGGCTCCTTTCCTCCCCCACTCCTTCATTTTACCAATAATCAGTCGTTTAGGACTATCACCTGCCGGACACAGCACCTGCAAGTGAGACCAGAACAAGCCCCTGCCCTCACTCAGCCTCCTGCAGTAGAAGTTGTATTACTAGTGGTTAAAGCCAGACAGCCTGCCCGCATGCTTGCCTCAGCTCAGTCACTTGCTGGCACACAATTTGAGCAAGTCACTTAACTATGCCTAAATTTCTCTTCTGCAAATGCAGATATTGACAGACCTACCTGTTAGGAATGTGATGGGGATAAAAGGATTTAATAGACAGGAAGTGACAGCACAGTGCCTAGAACCCCTTGAGCATTATAGAGAGGTCATAGTTACTATAGCCTTGGACTTCTCAGAGTGAGTGGATTAGTCTGCCCAAAGTGTAGAAAAAACCTGATGCTCAGTCTCTCAAAAAATGGCAATGGATTCATAAGCAAAGGCACTCTTAGAGGAAGGGGTGATCTGCCCTCACAACAAAAGAAAATCCTCCATTATCTGTTTACACAGGGTCATTCTAAATAGGCTGAACCCACAGATTTCTCAAATTTGCCGTTTAGCACATCTTACAAATATTTCTTACAACTGCTACATCCCTTTCAAATTATTTTAAATACATGCTTCCTCCACTGAGAAGGAAACTGACTACAGGCAAAGAGGACAGGAGGAAGATTATCCTGGATTTTTGAGAGCAGAATTCCAACCTCATTCACCTGGGTAATCACAGTGCAGAGTTTGGGATGATTTTCAAGGTTCAAAAATTGCTAGTTTATTTTGTAGCTGGGTTTTCCATACACTTTCTTCCTCACAATAGTACTTCAGGAGAGGTACCATGAGTCCTATTTTACGAATAAACAAAACTGAGGATAGACTCTTAAATAATTATTTAACCTTACAAAAGTGCAGAACTGAGCTTGAAATCTAGGTCCATCTCTAAATTTAGTTACCTTTTTCCATGTGAATGTCTCAAAAACTGGTGAATGAATGTAGGATGAAAAGCAAATGCAGACTTCTTTTACTTTAGATCCATGATCCAAGAACATAACTCTGGCTAAAGGGTATTTTGTTGGGTCTTTCCTCCTTCTTTCCCTTCAAGAGGGCTCAAGGCCAGTTATAATGAGTAAATGCATGTTTAGAAATGAACTGAGCATTTACAGGAAGATGCAGGCACTAACTGGGGCACTGGGAAACAAGTGTTAAAATTTCAGATCACTTACATTATTAAAACAGTCCCTGGGGTGAAAACGAGTACGTAACGGCTAACTATTGATGGGAATTTTGCAAAAACTAGTTTCTGACTTTATGAGTTGTTACACAACACACTGAGTTGCTTAAGGTAATCTTTCCCTTTCACTGAGATCATTCAGTCCCCTGCTGATTTAGACTGCTTTAAATGCAATGCACTCAGAAGCATAAAGTGGAGCTACATTGCCTCACCAAGGCCAAATAAGAGCCAGCTTGTTCAGCCCTCATCTATTCTCTGCAGCCACCACCCAACTCAAATTTTTCAGCTGCACTCCCCCAAATACACTTAGTTCTTGTGGTTCCAATGACACTGCACATTCAAGTCAACGTGTCTGCTGAAAGTTTGTGGCCCTCCTGAGTTCCCAGTTTGGATTTAGCCATAAGGCATGGGGTTCCAGGAAAGGGCATCTAGAGCCCACTGTTTGCTTTTGCCCAGACTTTTTCACATCACCCTCATCTCTGCCCAGAGGTTTTATTCCTCTGCTGTCTCCCTTATTAGACCAGAGAAAAGAGAAAGATAAAATATTAGCTTTCCGGAGTTTCCGTCGTGGTGCAGTGGTTGACAAATCCGACTAAAAACCATGAGGTTGTGGGTTCGATCCCTGTCCCTTCCTCAGTGGGTTAAGGATCCGGTGTTGCCCTGAGCTGTGGTGTAGGTTGCAGACGTGGCTCGGATCCCGCGTTGCTGTGGCTCTGGCGTAGGTCGGTGGCTACAGCTCTTATTCGACCCCTAGCCTGGGAATCTCCATATGCCAAGAGAGCGGCCCAAGAAAATGGCAAAAAGCCAAAAAAAAAAAAAAAACCCCAAAAAATTGGCTTTCCTACTACCACCAGCCTGCCTTCATGCAAACCAGCCCATTCAGTACTGCTCCAGGAAGGAAAGGCACAGGTATTTGTAGAGAAATCACTCGTGTGTGTGCGTGTGCGTGCGCGCGCGCGCGCGATGTTAATTTCCCTGACAAAATCCACAAAACTCCCTCCCTAGCCCCACCAGTAAAGTAGCTTTGGGCATGACTGCCCTTGCGAAAGCAGTCTGCAATCCTTTTCACGGAAGTAAAGGAGAAAATGGGGGGGAGAAAGCAGCTACCAAACAGAATCCGCCGAAAGAGGAGGCAGCTCCCACGTGAACAGTGAGCCTCCCGCGCTACCTGGCCAGGCCTGGCGCCCCCAACGTGGCGCAGCGGCCCGGGCAGGAAACCCAGCATGAGCCCAGGAGACACAAGCCCTCCTCTGCCCGGGTCAAGTTCCTTTTCTATCCCCGGGGCGGGCCTCGTCTGCACACACATTTCCACCTGCCTCGCTCCCGCCATGCTACCTGGGGAAAGAAATAGAAAAAATTCGACCCCCTTGGTAATTCATCCCCTCCTCTCAGCCTCTCCAAGCCCAGAAAATCTGCTAAAACAGACGTTCCCTACACACACTCTCACCACCCCCAGATCCCCAACTTCTGCCGCACGAGGCCACCCTGGGGTGCTCATGGGCCGGAGACTGGATGCTGACGAGAAGAGCACCCGGGAATACGCCAGGCGGGAACCTGCCCGGGAGACCCGTGTGCCAAAGACAGAGGGAGGAGCGCCGCGCTGCCAGAGCCTTGGAGCAAAAGCCCCGCAGCTTGGGCACCTCCCGCCCGGAAGCACGCGGGCACACCCCGCACTCCCCGCACTCCCCGCCCGAGTCCCTCGGGCCCCCCTCCCCGACCTGCGCGCGCTCCAAGCCCGCCCCCCACCGCGCCCCGGCAACTGCCCCGCTGCTGTCGGCGCGCCGGGGTGACGCGAACTCTCCTCCTGGGGACGCTTCGGGAATTTTTGTCTATATAAGGGCTCGCGGGCAAGCTCGGCTTTGGTGCGCGTGTCACAGGCTAGCCATTATTTTTACACACGCGCGTGTTTCCCCGGGTAGCTCTGGTAACAGATGCGCGTTCCCCTTCCTCTCTGCCGGCGCCCCCTCCTCTCCTCCTTTCCTCCCGGGGTGTAACTTACTTTACCTGGTCTCCAGCACAAGCTGGGAGCTGCAGAGATCCGTTTCCCGCCAGCCGCAGCAGATTCGCCTTGCGGTCACCGGGTGAATGGAATTATTTATTTATTTAGGTCCCTGGACGAGTCCTCGCTCGCCGCAGCCCGAGGAGGTGGAGGAGGAGGCGGGGAGAGGAGGGGGGGGAGGTGCGACTGAGTGCCCTTGTGGGTGCCCGGGGCCATGCGCTGCGCGCTGGGGGGAAGCGGAGATGGGGGCACCGGGGAGGGCGGGGTGAGCACCCGGGGCGTTGCGGGAGCCCCGGGTCTTCGGATGGGGGCCAGCCGCCGCCGGGCGACTCCAGACGGACTGAGCATGCTCCAAATGACTGTCAACGCCGTAGACACTTAACTCTGTGGCTCCAGGCGCTCCACTTCAGATTTTAGTTTTGACCCAGAGGGTAAACAAGTCTGGTAAAGAGAACTGTAGGTCCAAATCGGTGGGCACACGCTTCATTCGCCCCCAAGTGCTTTGGCGCCTAACCTAAGAGCCTAATCTAAGAGCCAGGTGTGTGGTAGCTCTGTTCAGATACCCCGGGGAGTGGTGCAACCTGTAGGTGAGGCAGGCAGTGCGAAAGGAGAAGAACTTGGCCGAAAGCAGGGAGAGAAGTCTCCTTGTGAGTTTGGAGACAAGTTGTTGGACCGTTTTTTCAGTTGAAATCTTTTGGCGGGTGCGAGGGGAGAGGGGATGGCAGTGTTGGAGATTAGACTCGCCAGCCAGGTATCACTCTGAGGGGGAAAATACAGTTTACCCCGTGCGTGAAGGAGTAGCACTCAGAAGACCTTGCACTTAGGAAAGAAATGAAAGTCATTTGTAAATGATTCAAATTATTTAATCCTTCAAAATAGGATTTAGTTATTCGACAATACGTGGTGCTAGTGATAATGGTAATTCCAGTCTTGGTTTGGTTTCTTCTACCTTTATTTTTACTCCGTGTCTGGAACATATTTCAGGGGAAGTTAGAAAGAGGAAGGGCTGGAAATGAACATTTACATCGGGTTCCTTTAATATTTTTAAGGTTGAAGTAAAGTACTACTTAGAAACAAACAACCCAGAAGAATAAACATGGGCTTGATTTTGAGAATTCCTAGTCCAGTTTTTCTGTCAATTTAACTGCCTCTCCCCAATTCCTGCTCCAAAAAAGTGAAAAAGATAAAGTGTTACATTAATCTAAGATAAAAATATAACTTCCTAGAAGTTTTCCTTGTTTATTCTAGAAATTAGATCATTTCTAAAAAGCCAAGATAATTTAGTTAAAATAACTGGAATTTGGAAGCCTGAAGGACAAAGAATCAAAAAAAAAAAAAGATGGTAATTATAATAAAATAATTATTTATTAAATAGTTATCATTGTCAGTCACTGTTCTAAGTTTTTATATGAATTATCTCAATGAATACAATCACTCTATTACATTATTCACATTTTACAAATTTGGAAACAATTTAAGTCATTTGGCTAAATTCACATTGCCTTACTTCTGCCAAAGCTAGTCTGTAGGCTTGGACAAAACTTGAATTTTAGTTTCTGCAGTTACAAAATAGAAATAAAATCAACTTTTTATTACTGATAGAAGATTTAGGTGAGATGATATATGTGAAGTTGATGGTAGATAATATGATATGAATAAAATGATGGCCAATATTAGTAACTTCAAAAAGTTTGGAAAACAGTATTGCAGAGAGACAGGTAGTTTGGAAACTAAGGAACTAAGGCAAAAATTCCAGATAGGACTTTAGACTTATTTTAAGCTAAAAATTGTAAACTGACATTTATGTAAGATATAATAGTTTTTTGATAATGATGGATAATATAGTCAAACAGTAACTTTAAACTTTTCATTTCATTGCAAAAAAGAATGTTAAATTTTAAAAAGGAACAACATCAAGATACACATATCAAGGTCATGTTCTTGGGGCATGCTTCTGACATTTTTCCAGCTCAATCATCATTTTTATTTTCTTTAAAAGAAGGAGAAGGAGGAGTTCCCGATGTGGCGCAGTGGTTAACGAATCCGACTAGGAACCATGAGGTTGCGGGTTCGGTCCCTGCCCTTGCTCAGTGGGTTAACGATCCGGCGTTGCCGTGAGCTGTGGTGTAGGTTGCAGATGCGGCTCGGATCCCGCGTTGCTGTGGCTCTGGTGTAGGCCGGTGGCTACAGCTCCGATTGGACCCCTAGCCTGGGAATCTCCATATGCCGCGGGAGCGGCCCAAGAAATAGCAAAAAAAAAAAAAGAAGACAAAAAAAATTAATAATAAAAGAAGGAGAAGGAGAAAGATGATGCATTTCTTGAATTTTGACCCTACTCTCCCTTTTCCTTGCCTTTGATTTTTCTTTTTCATCTTGTAGTCCTGTGTTTTTCACAGCCCCATATTCTTGGCCTATTTAGCCCACTGCCAAACTCTTAAACATCACTACCTATACCATTACATGTATTATAATTGTAGCAAGTTTTCATTTTAAATCCTGTTTTGCCAACAATTAAAACTCTGAATCCAGTTTATCTACTGCCCCAGTGTCAATATTTGGGTGTTAATTTCTAAATTGCCTTGTTGCTATGGTTGGGCATGCTATGTAAATATTTAGTTGGCTTAGAAAGGAATCTGGGAGTTCCCATCCTGGCTCTTTGGTTAACAAATCCGACTAGGAACCATGAGGTTTCAGGTTCGATCCCTGGCCTTGCTCAGTGGGTTAAGGATCCAGCGTTGCCTTGATGTGGCTTGGATCACGTGTTGCTGTGGCTCTGGTGTAGCCCATCAGCTACTACTCCAATTAGACCCCAAGCCTGGGAACCTCCATATGCTGCAGGAGTGGCCCTAGAAAAGGCAAAAAGACAAAAAAAAAAAAAAAAGGAAGGAATCTGAAAAGAGAATAAAGAGAATTAGGTGGGAATAAATCCAATCAATTTCTCCTATGACATGCAGTATTACTATTCTTCAGAAGTTGAGAAAAAGTACAATTTAGGGGAAAAGCAAATCATATAATCAGAACTTGTAATGTTTTTGGTAAAATTTCTACCTTGATTTCTATTTATAAGGTGAAATAACAATGGGAGAAGTAAAGGATAGCAATATACTCAATATTCCAATGACTCATGTTTTACAATAAGTGACCTAGTGAAAACATAATAACATACAAACTCATAAAACCCAAATATATACTACATTCCCGCAGCCTCATATTCCAGGTTCTCTGCACTTTCATTCCTCAGCTATGTAATGTCTTTTCGCTTTTTTTCTGTCTTTTTTCATTCCTCTCCCTTTTCTCCATTTCAAACATGTCTGAGACATTTTTTTTTCTTTTAAAGCCCAGCAGCTTTGTCATCACCTCTGTAGCATTTCAAGTACTACTTCAATAGGAATCCTTCCCATCTTTGTGACCTTTCCCAAAGAACATGGTATATGCCTCTATTTGGAGCATTTTCTGATGCTTCACAGTATGGGTATATTACAATTTGGTTCTATCTCCCCTGTCTTTTAGGCTGTGGAAGGGCAGAGATGACCGTTTACTCATGTTTGTAATTTTCCAGCATCCCGCACAAATTCCTCCAGATAGAAGGTAATCAATAACATTTGCCAAATGGAGGAAAGAGATGATAGAGTGATTTTAAGCAACAGATGGCAGAGGCAGTTGGAGCTAACAATATCCATGATCCGCAAGACACTGCATTTCCTGGCTTCTCTCACTGTTCTGCTGGGGCCATGTGACTAGTTATAACTAATAGTGTTTGAATGAAAGCAATTTATGCCACTTCTGGGTAAAGGGCATGAAGACTGAGTAAGTCTCTTCCGTTCCTGCCTTTTTCTGCGCTAATAGCCTCATGTTTCAGATGGAGTCGCTACAACATGGAGTTGCTAAAAGATAAAGACAGGCTGCTTGACTTACACTGGCCTCTGTGTGAGCAAGAAACCATCATTATGTCTAGTCACTGAGATTTCAGGATTTATTTGTCAAGAGAACATAGCCTACCCTATTCTGACCAATACAAGGTGTTATTTAATGTGATTATAAATCATAATGGTATAAAGGCCCAATGAAACAGTGGACTTACAAGAATGCTCTAATGTGTTAAGTCAAGGCTAAAAACATATATTCTCACAACCCCAAGTTGATATATAACAGCCTTTTTCTGGCAAGACTCTGTGAGAGCAAAGCAGGGGGGTGTTGTGTGTGTGTGTGTGTGTGTGTGTGTGTGTGTGTGTGTGTTTACTACACACAATAGACTGGCTTTAACTAAGGGCAAAAGACCAAATATCCCAAAATAGTCTCCTTGGCCTAAGTGAAGATGAACGTGTACCTGCCATCCAGTAGCAGCATCCTGTGACTGAGATTGTAGCTGGCTAGCATCTGTGAGCATGATCACTCTGACCTGGTTTCATACAATATACAAAATATGAAAAACATCATTCTACTTCTTCTAGATGTATATCTTGAGTGCATTCATATAGGCTACTCTGGAAATCTCTTCTGTGGAAGCCTCTCATAGAATTATGGAGAAAGCAAATCTATTCTCAGTTTACAAGAAATAAAAAAGGAAATGCAGTCATGTTGAACATGGCTGTATGGTGTGCCTTTCAGTAACTATACAAGAGGGAGTTCCCTGGTGGCTCAGCAGGTTAAGGATCTGGCTTTGTCACTGCTGTGGCTCTAGTTATAGCTCTGGCATGGGTTCAAGCCCTGGCCTGGGAATTTCCATTATGTGTGGTAGAAGCCAAAAAAATAAAATAAAAAAAAATAATAACTATACAAGAGCCCCAAAAGGTCTTTTGTCAAAATAAACAAATGACTCTTGAGGTGCCAAAAATCTGATAATGGATTCTGCATTTAAATTCCTGTCCTTTGGCATTTTTCTAATTTTACAATTTATTTGATGCTATGCATAAAGTAAGCTTAATGGATTCTGGTTATAATCCTAATTATAGATGCCTTCATCTGAATATGTTAATTATTCTGAAAGCACACAAAATTAAAAACTTGTATTAAATGTTTTATAATAAACTATAAACTTGGCTGGCAGGGATCTTATAAATATTGGATTATAAGCATTTAATATTTAATGAATTTTATTAAATAAATGAATGATGCCTGAATATGGTACCAAGGAACCTAGATTTCAGTGCCGTTTTTTGTACATGTGGTCTTAGATGGGTCACTTAACCTTAGCTTCACTTTTTAGAACTCTGATACTTTCAAGCACTTCATGGGTGCAAAGATCAACAGAGAATATGAGGACTCAACAAATGAAGAAAATATTTATGTCTTGTGAAGTTTTTTTTTCTAATTAACCAGAAAATAAACTCATTTTAAGTATTTTAGGGACTAATTTTGATCAAGATGCATAAGAATGCAACCATAAAGTTACCCCCTTAACTTGTAACTTTGTATAACTTGCCCTGTGCCTGGAATGTCCTTGAAGGATTAGTCATTGTTTGCATTTACATAAAGCCTCATAGGTCACAAGAGAGTTTCATGTTAAAATACTTTCGGCTACCTGCTTCTCAGTAAACTAGATTTTCAACTGCCCTTTCTTTGTTGTATTTGCCTAAAGTTAGAGCCATGTTGTCATTTTGTTTTCCACTCAGGGAATCTTTTTTCTGATTTCCATCTGCCAGGAATTGACTGGAACTGGGTATTTGTTTTGTGCTGTTTTGCCATGTCTTTCTAATTGATTTTGTAATGTCGCTTCAAGGGGAGCTTGTTGATAGTGATCTGAAATTATCACTTACAATTTTTTTCCCAAGAAATAATCTGGGTGAGATTTGCTATGTGAGATGTGATGTAGGTTTCAAATCCATATGTTTGGATAAAATGTGCCTCTGCTCTTTAGCCCTTGTAGCTTGTTCTGGAGCCTAGCAATGTAGGTGTCCACTTGATATTTATAGATTTTTTTTTCCCCCTTGGTTCACCATAATTTCATTTCTCAATACAGGCCCTGAGTCATGGAATTCAATCTTCATGAGTTTTATTCATTAGACCTCTTTATTAAGCAACTGTTACATGATAGGCACTGGAATAAGCTTTTTAGAGCTAAGTAGTGGTTTCTTTAAGCAGACAGTACACAAATTTTCAGATTTATTATAATCCTAATGCTATGATTACACCCACTCCATAATTATGTTTGCACATACACATCAGAGTATAAATATTGGGATATTAGTTTTATTGAATGATATTCCTTATAAGTTTTTTCAGTCTGAACTGAAAGGGGAATATCCTAGTTATCGAGTTGAAGCTTTATCCAGAGATTGAGAAGCATGTTTCAAAAAAATCCATGTCAGGTTTTTTCTCAGCAGCCTTTGTGAAGGAGAATGAGTTTTCTTTCCTGATTCCAAAGACTCAAACAACAATTGCGGATTTCTTTGTCACTATACCAGCTTTATTTTATTGTAAATAAACTTTATTGACCTATAACTTACATTCAAATGCATGCGTTTTAAGTGTATGGTTTGGTATATTTTGACAAATCCGTATACTTATTTAATCACTACTCTAATCATGATGGAGAGCTTTTCCATCATCCCAAAAAATTCCCTTACGCTATTTTTATTCAATGCTCCTTGAACCCAGGTGGTTGCTAATCTGTTTTTTATCATCATAGGCTGTTTGGTTTTCCATGCTCTAAAATGTTATATAAATAGAACAACGTCATACTTACCCTTTTGTATTTGGCTTCTTTTATTCTCTATATTTACATTTAATTCATCCATGTAGTTGTGTTTATGCATCCTTTGTTTTTCCTTTCCTTGTTGGGTATGTGATATTGTGTGGAAATGCCATGGTATTTTATTCAATTCATGTGTTGAAAGATATTTGGATTATTTTTTTGGCCATGCCCACAGTATGTGGAAGTTCCCAGGCCAGGGATCAAACCCTTATGACAGCAGCAACCTGAGCCACAGCAGTGACAACACCAGATCCTTAACCCACTGTACCACAAGGGAACTCCATGGATTATTTTTATTATTTACTTCTATGAATATTTAAATATAAATATTTCTGTGGACATGTGTTAGCAGGTTTGACCTTTAATACATAATATAAAAAATGTTTGAGAAAGCAGTATAATATCTGACCTGAGTACTTCAGATACTAGGCATCTGAATAACTGGCTACAGGTCTGGTCGGGCAATTTACTTATGCACTACTTTGCAAAGACACAAATATGCTTAAGATTCACTTTCTTCATAAGTAGTAAAAATTTGATTTGATTATTAAGAAGAATCAACAGGGAGTTCCCGTTGTGGTGAAGGAGAAACAATCCAACTAGTAGTATCCATGAGGATGCCTGTTCGATCCCTGGCCTTGCTCAGTGGGTTAAGTATGAGTGTTGCTGTGAGCTGTGGTGTAGGTGGCAGATGTGGCAAGGATCCAGTGTTTCTGTGCTGCTGTGGTGTAGGCTGGCAGCTGCACAATTTGACCCCTAGATTGGGAACTTCCATATGCCTCAGGTGCAGCCCTAAAAAAGCAAAAAAAGAGTCAACCACATGATACAATAAATGAAATTGATTTCTAAATTATATAAAGCTTAACAAAAGTGAAAGGAGGTATTATCATGTAAAATATGTACATATTTAGGAAATAGTATTTCAGAAAAAAAATTACATAGAGAAATAAAGCAAATTGATGTGACATGATTTGAATGGGAAAAGAAAATGTAACATTAGTATTTGATATTTGTATTCTGCTAAGTGAACTAAGTCAAAGACAAATATTATATGCTATCACTTATATGTAGAATCTAAAAAACACAGCAAACTAGTGAATAAAACAAAAAAGAAGCAGACTCACAAATATAGAGAACAAACTAGTGGTTACCAGTGGGGAGAGGGAAGGGGGGAGAGACAACATAGGATTAGAGGGGAAAAAAAGGGGGTATCATGGGACTATATGAAATCATATGTATGAAACTTTTGAAAATTATGAAGCACTATAGAATTTAAGGATTATTTCATTCAATAAGAAAATTAAATTTAAAAAGATTTTATATTTGATTTAAGTTTATCTTCTTAATCAATTTTTAAAGAACAAGTTGGACAATCACAAAATTCAGAAATAGCTTTATATAGAAAAATTCATCACTTCACTGGCATCTTACTTAAATAGGTTTCTATTCAGTTAAGATTAACTGCGGGAAGTACCATTTATCATATGGGAGCTACTCCATTGCAGAGTAGAGCATAAAAAGATATTCTCTTCCTCTGTCATTCAACAAGATTTAAGAATAAAATTCCTCATAGCTGTTCTAAAGACAATTGTATTTATTATTTTCACTCTAGTTATGGGGTCTTTAAAGATTATCCATCTTTTCATTTGAGAGCATTTTCCCCTTCCTTTCTACTCCGGTTACTATTTTTGTGGAAAAATTTAAAAATTGTGGTATAAACCAACAAGAGTGTATCATGCTCATGTATTCTGTTTGCAGAACAGGGATCACTTATCTCTGCTCCATTGTGTCTGTAGCTTCAACTAGAAAGGTTGGAACACAGGCTCCTAATCTATTTAGGTACATCTTCAGTCACATGTCTAAATTGGAATGTCTCGAAGACTGGACTCTTTTGGGTGTCCTTACTGAAACACTCAGACATGGCTTCTCCTTATGGCCTGAGATTTTTACAGTGTGATGGCTATGATCCTAAAGCCAGCCCACTGAGAGCTAGCCTTCCAAGACCCAGCTAGAAGTTCACCAAAATTCAAGAGTTACTTGGGGTCTCTTCCATCGCATTCTGCTGCTAACTAGCAAGTCTTAAGTTAGTACTGGTTTCCCATTACTGCTGTAGCAAGTTATCACTAATTTAGTAGCCTAAAACAATACACATTTAGGAACACATAGTTCTCTAAGTCAGAAGTCTGAGTCAGTTTGATTCCTCTGCACTGGGCCTTACAATCAGGGGGAAATTTTGTTTCCAAATCATTCAGGTTGCTTGCAGAATTTAGGTACTTGCAATTATAGGGCTGAGGTCCTCATTTCCCGGGTGACTTTAAACTTCCAAAGGTCATCTTTATTCTTCCTTGCTTTGCGCCTTCATCTTTGAAAAGCAACAGTGCCTGGAGTCTTTCTCATGCTTTGTATCTCTCCTTCTCTTCATTGCACCTGTTTTCTTACCCTCAGATGGAGAAAGTTCTCCGCTTTTAAGGGTTCACGTGGTTAGATTGGGCCCACCTAGATAATTGCCCTATTTGAAGATCCATCACCTTACATCTGCAAATTCCCTTTGGCCCTGTGAACAATGTATATGCAGTCTCTAGGGTTGAGTGTGAATATCTTTGGGAAGGCATTCTACCTACCACATAAGAGAAGAGGAATTAGACTCCACCTTTATTTTATTTTTGTTTTTATTTTTTTGGCCATGCCCATGCCATGTGGAAGTTCCCAGACCAGGGATTGAACCCGAGCCATAGCAGTGATAAGGCTGAATCCGTGGACCACCAGGGAACTCTCAGACTCCACCTTTAGAGAAGAAATAGCAAAGATACATTTTTGGAAAACCCATGGGATAGGAGATGTTTTGGAAAATGCAATATGCTACACTTTTCTCCTTAGGTCTTTTTCTCTATCCCTTTTTCTGACTGGAAACTGGGAGAATACTAGTAGAAAACTGCTAAATAATAAATGGACCTGCTTATAGCTTTCCCTAGGAAAACCAGATGTGATACAGAGGGAAAGAGCTAGGTGGTTTTCTGTTTGTTTCTCAATTTTTTTGTTTTGTCTCTTAGGTTTGGAAACTTAATTCCCTGTGGTAGACACAATTGTGTTCCTTAGATCCCAGATGCAGCCCAGATGAAGAAAGCACGATTAGCAGGAAACTTCCACATGTCAGCAACTTCAAGTTCTGCCTTAGCCACAGGAAGTCACATTGTCTGAGGTCACCTCCTGTTTTGGGTAGTCTGCATCTGGTGACTGAGTGTAGCAGATGTATTAAAATCCAGTCATTGAAGTTCCCACTGTGGCACAACGGGACTGGTGGTGTGCCTGCAGCACCAGGATGCAGGTTCGATCCCCAGCACAGCAGTGGGTTAAACCATCTGGCATTGCCCCAGCTGATCCCTGGCCTGGGAACTCCATATGCCACAGGGAGGCCAAAAATGAAAGAAAAAAAAAAAACCCTGCCATTAAAGAATGGATATATTTATAATAAATATATATATGATTCGCTTTGCTGTATCCCTGAAATGAATGCAACATTGTAAGTCAATTATACTTCAATAAAATTTTTTAAAAACCCAGTCATTTTGACCCAATATGAGATATGCTAGCAGGCAATACTTGTTCCAGAGATCTCTTCTGGTTTATGTTACAGTTGGATTTCCTCTTCTGCCCAATTATACTAACCCACCTCTCCTTTCTTATGTGTTGATTCCTAATAAATATGTTGACCCCAAACTTCTCAGAATCTGTGTTAGGTAATCTAGCCTTTGAAAGGTGGTGCCAGGAAAGCTCTGAGAAAGCAGGTGGAACTATAGACTTTTAGGGACTGTCATTTGTCTCACTCACCTCCCACTTCTTACAAATCCTCTCAGAAGAGAGACCCACCAGAATCCTGCTCCGCTAGGAGATACTTCTTGAACATATATAGAGAGGTATGTGCCAGTGGGTGCAAAGGGTGAACTGTGATAGATATGAAGATGTGATAGATACCCAGATGCCCTACAAGGACTGAGGTGCTGCAGGGATTCCATCACCAGACAGCCTCCCAGTGTCAGTTCTTCAGAGTCTGTCTCAGCTGCAGCAAACTACTTCTCCTGCACCTAGAGACAGATCAAGGCAGGGGTGGAAAGTTCTGGCCATCTTGTCCTACTGGACATGTTAGGCACCCTGGGCTTCATGTACGCACCTATTTACTGTCACAGTAGGTTAAGGAAACATCAATAGATGTTCATGGAGATCACCGGAGTTCCCTCCAGAGCTCTAGGCTGAATTGGACAAGGTTGGGTTGGGTCCATCACAGTTGGATTTTTTCCCTCTGCCCAGTCTCACTTATACTCCTTCCCTTTCTCTAATAAACACTTTACTCACTAAGTGCAGGGGTGGTATTTGCTTCTAGAGCATGTAACCTACAACATACCAGCTTTTAAAAGGCAAACTGGGCACAATATCCTTTTATCTCTGCCTTGAGGATCCACGTTCAAGACACAGAATTATACGAAATTCCTGCACATAAAGAATACACGGTCTCATCAAACCAGTAATTGAAAAATCAAGTTAATATGCAATTTCCCATCCCTTTCCTCTTTTAAAACTCTGATCATCTCTTAATCCACATGCTATAGTTTAAAGTTGTTGTGGATTAGATCACTCACATTCTTTCTGAAAACTCCTATTAGCATGCTCTTCTTTCTAAGTGATTCATGTTTATTTTTAATATTTTTTATTCAAGTTTAATGAAGTAAATTTTCCTCCAAGAAAATTCACCCTTTTTTAGGTAAATAGTCTTAAGAGATTCGACAGGTACTTACAGTCCTGTAACTCCCACCAGAATCAAGTCATCAATCTACTTTTTCCATTCCTGGTCCCAAGCAACTACTGATTTGGGTTTTTGTTTTATACATCTTAACAGTTTTCTTTGTCTTTCTTTTTCATTTTTTTCCTCTGCAACTTTTCAGCGCTGGTTGTTCATTATATTTTCTAACTCTTTGTTAAAGACTTCTTGTAACTTCTCACTTCGTGCATCCATTCTTTTTCTGAGTTTTCGGATCACATTTATTTTATTTGGCTGCACTTGTGGCCTATGGAAGTTCCTGGGCCAGGGTTTGAATCCAAGCTGCAGCTGAGACTGACACCACAGCTGTGGCAATGCTAGATCCTTAACCCACTACTCCAGGCTGGGGATCCAACCTGCACCTCTACAGCTACCCCAAGGTCTTCAGAGACAAAGCAGGGTCTTTAACCCTCCTGTACCACAATGAGAACTCCTTGGATCACCTTAATGATCATTATTTTAAACTCTTTTTTGGGTAGATTGCCTATCTCCATGTCACTTAGTTGTTCTGGGTTTTTGTCTTGTTCCTTCATCTGAAACATATCCCTCTGCTAGCCTCATTTTGTCTAGATTTGTATTTGGATTTTTATGTATGTGGAGAGTTAGTTATGTTTCTCGATTTTGGAGAAGTTGCCCTCTGTAGGGGGTGTCATATGTGTCTCAGCAGTACATTCCCGTCTTCTCACTGAAGCGCCAGGGACCAGCTGGTGCCAGGGTAGGTTCTGATCTGAGTTTGCCAAATGGGTTCTATAAGCTGCTGGATTGCAGTACTTTTGCCTTTGTTGTCTGCTCCTGGTGGAGGAGGCTGGTCTAGAGGCCTGTGTAGGTTTTCTGGTGGGAGGGATTGATACCTGCCCACTGGGGGGGCGGAGCTGGGTCTTGGCCCTGTGAAAGGGAGTGTCTAGATGTAGGGAAGTCTGTCTGCTGAGGGGCGAGGCTGCGGTTCAGCCCCACGGTTTTTTTGGCCTGCGGCATCCCAGCCTTGTAGGCTACAGACTGTTGAGGGGCAGGGCAGGTCTTGATGCTAATTACCTAAGCATGATAGCTGCCTCCAGCAAGAGTTCAAGTAGATGAACCTTCCTCCCCATTTCTGCCACCAGCTTTTATCACCCCGGAGAGAGCCACAGCCATCTCCTGCCTCCCGCCTCCCCAGGAGACCCTTCAATACTAGCAGGTAGGTCTGAATGACCCAGAAACCTATGAAGTCACTGCTTTTTCCCTGGATCCCAGTGCCCATGATACCTTGTGTGTGCCCTCCAAGAGTGGAGTCTCTGTTTCCCCCAGTCCTGTGCAGCTCCTGCCATCAAGCCTTACTGGCCTTCAGGCCGAATATTCTGGGGGGCTCCTCCTCCTGATGCCAGACCCCCAGGCTGTGGAGCCTGACATGAGGCTCAGAACTCTCGCTCCTGTGGGAGAACTTCTGCGATGTAATTGTTCCTCAGTTTGTGGGTCTCTCACCTGGGGAGCAGGTATCTAGAGTACACCCCTCCTACTATCTTGTTGGGTCTCTTCCATATGACTTTGGGTGTAGAATATCGTTTTGGTAGGTTCCAGTCTTTTTTTCAATGGTTCAGCAGTTGTGATTTGGGTGTGCTGGTGAGAGCAGGTGAGTTCAAGTTCCTTTAACTATGCCACACCATCTTGTCAATAACATCTGCAACTTTTTTTCCCTTCTCTTGACAATTTATCCTCTTGCGCCGTCATGCCTGGTAGTTTAGTCTGATTCCAATTCACTGACAACAGGGTAAATAAACCCTCAGGAAATGGCTCCCTTGCATCTTCTGGAGCATCTTCTACTTACCTGACAGGCATTTCTGCTGCTACATGACATGATGTGTTAATTCCACTTCTATATTACCTGGCCTGGAGCTTTATCTTCTGCCTTTTCCAATCAGTCAAGCTAGCTCCTTCTTTCTCAGAGTTCATTGCTTTAAGGGTCTCAAAGATCCCCCACCTGAACTGAGTAATCACATAGAGGCTCCAGGTCTCATGAAATCAAATGAGTTTATGTTTCAACTCTGGCGGCTCTGACTATATCACCTACTTTCTTCCTATAAGTTTCAGATTTAAATGGCTTACTGCTTCATTAAACAGTAAGTCCATTTAACAGGAAACACCTTTACTACTAGAACTTGAACTAAAAAAATTATAAAGGATAAAAGGTTTATTTTTGGATAGTAGGAACTAATCCTAATTAAGAACTAATCCTAATTCCTCAAGCTACACCTGGATGATTAAAATACTCTCCTAAAATGGCTAATGGTATTCCACCTTCATCATTTTATCCTTTGCAAAGGCATCAGTATTATCTTTCTTGCTGTTAAAATCTTCTAATGAAAATGAAGGGTTAGAAAGAGAAGGTGAAAGAGAAACTATGTATGGCCTTCGTGACATTTAAAATGGTATGCAGATTCACTTAAAGCAATACCTCTGTTCCCCACCCAGTGTAATACAAAAGATTTTCTTTTGAGAAGCCCTTTCAGGGGAAAAAATATAGATGTACAGTGTCTCCACTTCTGTTATAATGACAATTTATAGTTCATATATTTTCCCATCCAGCCAGAGAGAAATATAATAGAGTGTTATTTGGAGATTAGGGAAGTCCTGTGTTCTTATTCTTTATATAGTCTGAGAAAAGAAATCAAGTATGCAATACTATTTGCCTTATTGAGTCATAACATCCTTCATCCACATAAGAATCCAAGGAGGGTAATCTACAAAGTCTATAATTCAGGTCTGGATGAAAATAATTATCTGCCCCTATTTCACAGAAAACATCTGGTTTTCTTGTTGCTTATTTAGCTCATAAACCTATTTGTTCTCAGTCCCAATTGATTTCATTTGAGCAAATACGCTTAATATTTATTTTCATTTTCTAAATTACAAATATAATTAGCCTTAATCTTGAGCTTTGATTTATTATTCATTTTATGGATGGAAATGTTGCAACATTCTGGGTAAATTTTCAAACAAAGCTGTCCCTGTGTCTTTCCTGACTGATCTTCTGAACGTAATTTTTATATGTACAGAAATAAACTAATGGGTAATACTTGACAGCTGTTCCTTACAAGTTAAAACTGGAATTGATGACTAATCAACATACCTGAAAGTAGAAATACTTGATTGCAATTATGTTTTAAGATGGTACTCCTGTGACTTTAAAATAGCTGAGGCCTGTTCTTTGCTTTATATCAACCAGATCTATATGTAACCTCACAAACAGAATCAATAATTCAGCAAATAGCTGCGGAGGGTTTATGTGCAACAAAAGTGGAAATAATAGATATTTCATGAGTGCTCACAATGTATCAGGAATGATGATAAACTGTTCATATACATGATTTAGTTAATCTTCATAATAAACGTAGAGAAATACTTTTTTTCCTCTTTGCAAGAAAGGAAAGTGAAGCATATAAATCTGAGGTCTGTACTCAAGTCACACAGCATCTCAATAACATCTTCTCTATTGAAGGCTGCCTGATTCTGGGGTTTGTGCTATTACCTAATATGCCATAGTATTATGCTCTTTTAGGTCATAGGTGCAAAGATGAATAAGAAGTCCTCCTTGCCTCAGAGAGTTTAGTAGATAATCTAATTAGAACATTTATATACTTAAAATTCAAGGTGGAAAGAAATGACCAGCATAGGAGTCCAGATTAAGCAGTCTGGCAATTAAGCCTAGAGTGGATGGATGAAGCAATCTCTTATAGCTGAAGGAATCAAGGATTGGCTTCTTGCAGGAAAGAAGAGTAGCAAAAGTAGGGTAGTAGTTATAAATATGAAGTGCTTGGATTCAAATCATAGCTCTCCTACTTCTTAGCAGCATGATCTTGAGCAACTCATAGGGGCTTCATGTCTTTATCTGTAAAGTGTAGATAATAGTAATTTCTTTATAGGGTCATTGTGAAAATTGAAAGATCCAATATTTATAAAGTAGAATCATGCCTGGCACATACTATGTATCTGTTGGTTTAAATTTTTTTTTTGAACAACACCTTAAAAAACAGGAAGGAAATTGCTTTCTAACATGGAGAAAAATGAAATAAGGGGTAGGATTTATCATTCTTTGTGGGGGCAGATCCTTCCAGTCACCATGAAATGTATGATTTACATTCTTTGTGTGTGTTTGTGTGTGTGTGTGTCTATTTTTAGGGCCCCATCCTCGGCATATGGAGGTTCCCAGGCTAGGGGTCTAATTGGAGCTGTAGCTGCCGCCCTACGCCTTAACCCACTGAGCGAGGCTAGGGATCGAACCCACAACCTCATGGTTTCTAGTTGGATTTATTTCCGCTGTGCCATGACGGGGAACTCCTGATTTATATTTTAAAGTAAAGATTCTGTTACTCAGAGAGATAATAGTTACACCTAAATTCATGGAATACATATGACAAAACCAGTCTAATTCGTAACACTTGGGTGATTCACAAAACTGACTCTAAAGTTCCATATTCCTCCTACTGCCTTTAACTAAGCCTGTTCTTTCTTTATATCCCTCCAGTCATTAGGTCTTGCCATGTGCACATCCATAATCTCTCCTGAATCTACCTTCTCTTCTCAGTTCCAACTGTCTCTGCCTTATTAAGGATTACCAATCTCTACTCCCTTTAAATTATTCTCCTAACTCTCTGCCTCTTCCCTCCTTTCCTCTCTCTCCCCTTCATCTCTCCCCCTTCTCCCCTCCAACCCTCACCTCATTTTCATTTTAAAGAACAGACTTGACTCTTTCACTTCACAGATCATATATCCAAAAGCTTCACAATGCCAGTAGAATGCAATCCATATTTAAAAAACAAAACAAAACAAATGAACATCTGTGTTTAATCCCTCACACAGTGATTCTGGCTGTGAGGTGAATATTGCACTTTGCCCTCTTGGCAGTCCAGTATGCCTCTTGTGCTCTCTCTCTGCTATCTGGTCAACTTTGCCTCTTGACTGTATTTATAACATGGTGTAATCCATCTTTCTAGTAGTAGATTTCTGGGGAAAAACAAAACAAAACAAAAAAACACCTAGATACACACGTGAAGGATTTAACAACAAAATGGACACAGTGATCACAGTCCCCACAGCTTAAAGGAAAGACCAGAAACTTCAAAGTCTAGTTAAAGGAAGAATTTGTAACAGTAGAGAAAACGTTTGTTTTCTTTTTCCTTTTAACTGTACACTATGAGAGTTGAGGGCAGTGCTTTTGGAAGGGCTGGATACTGTGTTTCTCAGAAGTTTGGAAATGTATTTAGAAACATTCTTTCTTTGAAAAGAAATCCATACCTACTTCCTGCCCACAGCAGTCTGAAGCTGGACCTGGTAAAGAAACTTAGAAAGAAGGGAAGGAAAGAATGCTAATTTCTGAAGCTGTACATTCACCATTTGGTAAACCAAAGATACATAAGATCCCCCACAAGTGAATCAGATGCCAAGGAATGTACCTGGGCTTGAGCTGTCGTCTCAAAGGCCCACCACTTAAGAAAGTCTTTTATGTACCTTCTGGAGACGGAATCTGAAGAAAGATAGCAAGAGGTCAGCTGTGCATTTGCACGCGTCAGGAAACTGAGTTCACACAGGGCTGGATTAAATAGCACTTAGCAAGTAAAACTTTTGCCTACTTTCCTTCCATCCTTGCTCTGCTCCTGGCAGTGCAAATAGCAGAAAATAAGTGAAGGAGAACCAATTCAATTCCTTCTTTGCCAGGGTGGGTCTCAGGGGGGTCAGGCAGGAGAAAGGCCTAAAATGAAGGAAGAAACTTTAACTTGAAAGAGATGGATGTTCAATGAAGGATAGATACGGAAGTTCCCAGGCGAGGGGTTGAATTGGAGCTGCAGCTGCTGGCATACGCCACAGCCATAGCAATGCCAGATCTCAGCCACATCTGTGACCTACAAGGCAGCTCACAGCAATGCTGGACACTTTAACCCACTGAGCGAGGCCAGGGGTCAAACCCACATCCTCACGGATACTAGTTGGGTTCTTAACTCACTGAGCTGCAACAGGAAACTCCCAGACTTCTTAGTTCTAAAGAGTGGTGGCTAAGTTGTGGGGTCTCCCTGAGATTTCCCTAATAGGGAGAGTAAATCTGACATGGTCTATTTTAAGATAGGAAAAAAAATGAAACAATATATTGTTTATCCCACCATATTTGCTCATTTAATAAACCATTTGTTTATAGAATCCTCCTCGGCAGCATCTAAACTTGCTTTAAACTCTACCATTTATAAAAAGCCAAAGGAAAATACTAATTAGATCTTTTCTCTATGCTAGTCTTTTTTTGGGGGGCGGACAAGAATTGTCACATTTTTTTAAAATTGAAATAAAGTTGAATTACAGTATTGTGTTAATTTCTGCTGCACAGCAAAGTGACTCAGTTATATGTGTATACTCCTTTTCACATTCTTTTACATTTCGGTTTATCATGGAATATTAAATATAGTTCCCTGTGCTAGGACCTTGTTATTTATCCGTCCTTTATACAATAGTTTACCTCTGCTCATCCCAAACTCTCATTCCTTCCCTCCTCCAGCCCCCAGCTCTTTGGCAACCACAAGTCTGTTCTCTATGTCTGTGAGTCGTTTTCGTTTCATAAATGTGTTCATTTATGTCTTTTGTTTGTTTATTTGTTTCATTTACTTTTTAGGCCTGCACCCATGGTATAACGGAAGTTCTCAGTCTAGGGGTGGAATCAGAACTGCAGCTGCCAGCCTACACCACAGCCATAGCAATGCAGGATCTGAGCCACGGCTGCAACCTACACCACAGCTCATGGCAATGCCAGATCCTCCCTTGCCACTGGGAGGTGCAAGGCATTGAACCCATACCCTCATGGATACTAGTCAGGTTTGTTATCACCAAGCCACAATGGGAACTCTATTTGTGTTGTATTTTAGATTCCACATATAGGTGATATCATATGGTATGTTGTTCACCAGGCAATGATAATCTCTGTGTCCATCCAGGTTGCTGAGAATGGCATTATTTTGCTCCTTTTATGACTGAGTAGTATTCCATTGTATATATGTATCATACCTTCTTTTATCCATTCATCTGTCAATCTAGGTTGCTTTCATGCCTTGGCTATTGTAAGCAGTGTATCTATGAACAGAGAGGTGCATGTATATTTTCCTTTTTTTTTTTTTGTCTTTTCAGGGCTGCACCTATGGCATATAGAGATTTCCATACTAGGGGTTTAATCAGCTACAGCTGCTGGCCTACACCAGCGTCACAGCAATGCCAGATCCGAGCCAGGTCTGTGACCTACACCACAGCTCATGGCAACACCGGATCCTTAACCCACTGAGCAAGGCCACGGATCAAACCCGCATCCTCGTGGTTGCTAGTCGGATTCACTTCCTCTGCACCACGACAGGAACTCGCTATATTTTCAAATTATAGTTTTGTCTGGGTATATGCCTAAGAATCTACACAATTCTTAAATGTTTTTTGCAGTGCAGCTCTTTGAAGAAGTTATATGTACCACCCCTCTCCACTACCTCTATCACCTCCCCTCTAATTATTCCTTGGCAATGTGTAGTCTGCTAATCACCTTCCCTTTCCTGCAGCATATCTTGATAACCTTCATTTTCTAACTCCAGCAGATATTATTTAGCATTTTATTTGCCTTCTCATTAGGATGTGACACTTGTGAACTCCATCCTCGAAACTCACTCTTCCACTAAAATCTGCTCTCTGTTTTCCTCCCACTTTGTTGCCTGGCATTTTCAGTCTTCTTGTAAGATCATCATCTTCTACAGTTAGGTGTTGAAGCTGCTTCTGGCTTGGCCGTAGACTATCTTTTCATGTTATATATAACCTTCTTCAGTAAACTTAATAATATCTGCAGCTTTGGTAATCTTCCAGATGCCAAATTTCCCACTTTATTTTAAGCCTATGTAGTTAACATCTGACTTCATATTTCCATTTAACATCTCAAACATATTTCCAACTTCACATGTCTAGAAATAATCCTATATTCTTTTGCCTCTGATCTGTGTCTCTTTCAAAGTTCCATTTTTCTTCAAATAGTAACACTGTTCATTCAGTTCTACAAGCCACAGATATTTAAGTTTTCTCTGACATCTTCCTCTTGGTCAACCTCCATATTTACTCTTTATCCTACACACGTTTCTCTCTCTCCAGTAGAATTTGCTCTATGTCATATTTGTCCTATACCACCTCAACCTAAGCCTCCTGGCTGATCTGCCCACTTACAGCCTTGCTCACCTCATCTACCCTCCATGCGGAAGCCAAATGAAGTCTTAGAAACTACGATCAGGTTATGCACAACCCTGCAGAAATCTCTTTGTGGCTTTCATATCACATGGAATATATATTTTTTAAATCTATTAATGTGTCTTTTACAAAGATTGCCCTTTTCCTATCCAATACCTACTCTTTCCACTTTCTTTAAAAACAGAACCCTATTTTATGTGGTGAGGTGGCAATATGCTCAGCTAAACACTATTATTTCTAAACTTACCTGCAATTGAGTGATACGCTGTGATTAAATTATTTCCAGTAAAACGTAAATGGAAGATTTTCAGTCTGAGTATTTGGCGATAGATCCCTAAGAGGGTATAGACTTTTTTGGCCCTTCCTCATTTTTCCTTCATCTTGCCTGGAATGTGAACAGGATAGCTGAGGCTTAAATAGTCTTGTTGAACTAAGAGATGACATGAGGATAAGCCATACCTAGAATGTTGAGACACAAAGATAGATGATAACTGCCAGATCAGGACAGGACTTCTTACCTTTGTACTTCTTTTTTTAATGACAGAAAATTAAACTCACATCTTTTTTGAAGCTCTTATTATTTCTGACATGGAATACTATCACCTCTGTGCAATTGCTAATTGATTCCGTGATTCCATAATTCTACTTTACTTCTTTAAAGAAGTAGAATAATATGTCACCAAACTGGGACACTTCTGGGAGTGGAAAGGGCAACATTAATTATTAATTACTATTGGAATTCCTGTTGTGGCTCAGCAGAAATGAACCCGACTAGGATCCATGAGGATGCAAGGTTCTATCCCTGGCCTTGCTCAGTGGGTTAAGGATCCAATGTTGCTATGCGCTATGGTGTATGTCATAGATGCAGCTCAGATCCTGCATTGCTGTGGCTGTGGTGAAGGCCTGCCACTGCCAGCTCCAATTCGACCCCTACCTGGGAAACTCCATGTGCCGCAGGTGCAGGTCTAAAAAGAAAAAAAAAATTACTTACTATTTTTAATCATTACTCATTTTAAACCTACACTATTTTAGGCAACTTGGATACATGATTATTCTATCTATAAAGTCTGATGTGGTATACCCTGCCTTACCTCTTGCCACCTCTCTCATGCTCAGTACACATCATCGATGACCTTGGATCTTCATTCCTTGGACCACGTCAAGGTCTTTCCTATCTTGAGTTTATGCTGCCTCATCCTCTAGTTTGCTTCCTTCATCTCCTGACCAATTCTTTTTTTCGTTTAAGTTAGAAAAAAACCACATCTCCATTTATTAAATCTAAAATTGGGGGCTTTTTTCTGTAATTTATTTCTTTTTTATTATTATTTTTTATTACTCAATGAATTTATCACATCTGTAGTTGTATAATGATCATCACAATCCAATTTCACAAGATTTCCATCCCACAACCCAAGCATATCCCCCACCCCCCAAACTGTCTCCTCCGGAGACCATAAGTTTTTCAATGTCTGTGAGTCAGCATCTGTTCTGCAAAGAAGTTCAGTCTGTCCTTTTTTCAGATTCCACAGGTCAGTGAAAGCATTTGATGTTGGTATCTCCTTGTCTGACTGACTTCACTTAGCATGGTAATTTCTAGGTCCATCCATGTTGCTAAAAATGCTAGTATTTTGTTATTTTTAATGGCTGAGTAATATTCCATTGTGTATATGTACCACCTCTTCTTGATCCACTCCTCTGTTGATGGACATTTAGGTGGTTTCCATGTCTTGGCTATTGCAAATAGTGCTACAATGAACATTGGAGTACATGTGTCTTTGTGAGTCATGGTTTTCTCTGAATAGATGTCCAGGAGTGGATTGCTGGATAAAATGGTAGTTCTAGTTTTAGTTTTCTGAGGAATCTCCATACTCTTTTCCACAGTGGTTGCACCAATTTACAATCCCACCAACAGTGTGCTAGGGTTCCTTTTTCTCCACCCTCTCCAGCACTTACAGTTTTTAGATTTTTTGATGATGGCCATTCTGGCTGGTGTAAGGTGGTACCTCAGAGTGGTTTTGATTTTTGTTTCTCTAGTAATGAGTGATATTGAACATCTTTTCATGTGTTTCTTGGCCATCTGCATGTCTTCTTTGGAGAACTGTCTGTTTAGATCTTCTGCCCATTTTTTGATGGGGTTGTTTGTTTTTTTTTGGTATGGAGCTGCAGAAGGTGTTTAATCCCTTGTCAGTTGATTCATTTGCAAAGATTTTCTCTCATTCTGTGGGTTGTCTTTTCGTTTTGTTTAGGGTTTCCTTTGCTGTGCAGAAACTTTGAAGTTTGATTAGGTCCCATTTGTTTATTTTTGTTTTTACTGTCATTACCCTAAGAGGTGGATCTGAGAAGATGTTGCTGTCGTTTATGTCAGAGAGCATTTGGCCTATGTTTTCCTCTAAGAGTTTATAGTGTCTGGTCTTATATCTAGGTCTTTAATCCATTTGGAGTTTATATTTTTGTGTCTGGTGTTAGGGAGTGTTCTAATTTCATTCTTTTCCATGTGGCTGTCCAGTTTTCCCAGCACCACTTATCAAACAAGCTGTCCTTTCTCCATTGTATATTCTTGCCTCCTTTGTCCTGACCAATTCTTCATTAAAATCTCAGCTTGAGTATCATCTCCTTACAGACCTTGACAAGTTTATCCTCTCTGTTCTACCTTAATGTATCTTGCCTTCATAGTGTTTCTAGCACCCATCGTATTAAATAATATGCTCTATGTTAATTTGATTAAATTCTGCCTTCAGGGAGTTCCCGTCGTGGCGCAGTGGTTAACGAATCCGACTAGGAACCATGAGGTTGCGGGTTCGGTCCCTGCCCTTGCTCAGTGGGTTAATGATCCGGCGTTGCCGTGAGCTGTGGTGTAGGTTGCAGACGCGGCTCGGATCCAGCGTTGCTGTGGCTTTGGCGTAGGCCGGTGGCTACAGCTCCGATTAGACCCCTAGCCTGGGAATCTCCATATGCCGTGGGAGTGGCCCAAAGAAATAGCAAAAAGACAAAAAAAAAAAAAAAAATTCTGCCTTCTCCCTGTGGTAGTTCATGAAGATACTGATGGTGTCTATCATTTTCCTTTTTTTAATCATCGAACTAAAATGGGGCCTGACAGACAAAAATAATACTTAAAATATACCGTTATTTTAAAGAATGATATGTGACATCTTTCTGTTCCCCAGATAATAATTTAGTATAGTTCCTCATATTTCCTCAGCGTTTCTTGAAATAGCCTCTATTTCCTTTTGTAAAGCCATGGTTTCATCTCTCTTTAATTCTCTGTTCACCTTGGTAGTAAGAAATGTCGCTAAGAGGTAAAAAGATCCAAGAATATTTTATCACTGAATGCTGGTAAATACAGTAAATACCACATGCTTTGTGTGGTTGACCACTATTTGTGAATAAATTAAAGCAGGAAATGTGAAAATAACTCTGTAGCATTGAAAATGAAATTGAAGCTTAATTTACTGTTTAGTTAAATGCATAAAACTAATAACAGCGTTATTTAAGGGAACTATAGGCATACCTCAGAGATACTGCAAATTTGATTCTGGACCACCACAATAAAGTGAATATGGCCATACACCAAGTCACACGAAAGTTAAGTGTGTATTCTGTCTAAAAAACAGCATATGTGCCTTAATTAAAAAATGCTTTTTTTAGCAGTTCCATCATAGCTCAGTGGCAGTGAACCCAACTAGTATCCATGAGGATGCAGGTTCAATCCCTGGCCTGGCTCAGTGGGTTAAGGATCCGGCATTGCCGTGAGCTGTGATGTAAGTCACAGACGCAGCTCGGATCCCGAATTGCTGTGGTGTAGACTGGCAGCTATAGCTCTGATTTGACCCCTAGCCTGGGAACTTCCATTTGCCACAGTTGCAGACCTAAAAAGACAAAAAAAAAAAAAGAAAAATAATATAAAAATAAAAATACTTTATTGCTAAAAAATGCTAACCATTATCTGAGTCTTTATCAAGTGGTAATCTTCCCTGGTTTCGGGGGCCGGGGGGTGTCTCACCTCAGGGTTAATGGCTGCTAACTGACCAGGGTAGTGGTTGCTGAGGGTTGGGGTGGCTGGGGAAATTTCTTAAAATATGACAACAGTGGAGTTTGCCCCATCAATTGACTTGACTCCTTTCATGAAGGATCTCTCTAGAGCATGCAATGCTGTTTGATAACATTTTACCGTAGAATTTCTTTCAGAATTGGAGTTAATCCTCTCAAACTCTGCCACTGCTTTATCAATTAACTTTATATAATATTCTAAATCTTTTGTGGTTATTTCAACAGTCGTCAAAGCATCTTCATCAGAAGTTTCCATCTCAAGAAGCTATATTCTCTTGCTCATCTGTAAAAAGCAACTCATCATTTGTTCAAGTTTTAGCATGAGATTGCAGCAATCCAGTCAGATTTCAGGCTCCACTTCTAATTTTAGTGTCTTCGTTATCTTCACCACATCCTAGCTACTTTCTTCACTGAAAGTCATCCATGAGGGTTGGAATCAGACTCTTTCTAAACTGCTGTTAAATGTTGATATTTTGACCTCTTTCCATGAGTCATAAATGTTGTTGTGGTGTCTAAAATGGTGAATCCTTTCCTAAAGGATTTCAATTGACTTTTCTCAGATCCATCAAAGGAATCACTATGGTAGCTATAGTCTTCTGAAAAGTATTTCTTAAATAATATGACTGGAGAGTTGAAATTACTCCTTGACGCTTGGGCTGCAGAATGGATGTTTTGCTAACAAGCATGAAAACAACATGACTCTCATTGTACATCTCAGAATTCTTGGATGACCAAGTGCATTGTCAATGAGCAGGAATATTTAGAAATCTTTTTTTCCTGAGCAGTAGGTTGTCACCAGTGGGCTTAAAATAAATATTCATTAAACCATGTTATAAACAGATGTGCTGTTATCCAGGCTTTGTTGTTCCATTTATAGAGCACAGAAAGAGAAGATTCAGCATAATTCTCAAGGGCCCTAGGATTTGGGGAATGGTTGACTTCAACTTCAAGTCACCAGCCGCATTAGCCCCAACAAGATTATCAGTCTGTCCTTTGAAGATTTAAAGCCAGGCATTTACTTCTCTTCTCTAGCTATGAAAGACCCACATGGCATCTTTCTTTGAATATGACATTGTTTTGTTTACATTGAAAATCTGTTGTGCAATGTGGCTGCTTTCCTTTGAGATCTTAGCTAGATCCTCTGGATAACTTGCTGCAGCTTCTTCATGAGGGTTTGCTGCTTCATCTTGAACTTTTATGTTCTAGAGATAGCTTCTTTCCTTTAACTTCATGAACCAACTTCTGCTATTTTCAAACTTTTCTTCTGCAGCTTCCTCACTTCTCTCAGACTTCAGAGAATTGAAGAGAGTTAGGGCCTTGCTCTGGATTAGGCTTTGGTTTAAAAGAATGCTTTGATCTTTTACCCAGACCACTCAGACTTTGTCCATATCTCAATAAGGCTGTTTTGCTTTTTATACTGTGTGTGTTCACTGGAATAACACTTTTAATTTCCTTCAAAAACTTTTCCTTTGCGTTCACAACTTGGCCGATTGGCACAAGAGGTATAGCTTTTAACCTGTCTCAGCTTTCAATATGCCTTCTTCACTAAGCTTAATCATTTCTAGCTTTTGATATTAAGTGACAGACATGGGAATCTTCTTTTCACTTGAACACTTAGAGGCCATTGTAAGGTTATTAATTGGCCAAATTTCAGTATTATTTTGTCTCAGGGAATAGGGAGGTCTGAAGAGAGGGAGAGAGGCAAGCGACCAGCTAGTTCATGAATCAGTCAGAGCAGATACAACATTTATTGATTGTTTGCCATCTTATATGGGCATATCTGTGGCAGCCCCAAACAATTGTAATAGTGACATTAAAGATCACTGATCACAGATCATCATAACAAATACAACAACAACAATAATAATAAAGTTTAAATATGATACAAATTACCAAAATGAAACACAAAGGGAGCAAATACTATGGTAAAAATGGTGCTGATAGACTTGCTTGATGGAGGGTTGCCACAAAACTTCAAATTGTAAAAAATGGACTAACTACAAAGAGCAATAAAACATGATTTCCTGTGTATATAATTATAATTTGGTTTCTGGCAACCAATTTTTCCATGTAGAACTTATAGAAGTTCATTAACACATTAGATCTGTGTTTACTTTTATTTAGGTTTTCATTTTGTTTTGTTTTGGTCTTCAAAATTCCTAAGGGCTTCAAAATTTTTTGTTTATATCTTTATCTCAGCAAACCATAATCTATGGTAATACTTCTATCTTTTGCTTTATATTTTCAGGAGACTTAGATATTGAAATCAAATAACTCAAGGTCCAATTGTTTTCACTGTACAAGAGGTTTTCAGTCCTTCCTCTAAGTTCTTATATTTTAGCTTGAATTCTTTTTTTTACATTGCCTTCTATCCTTGCCTCTGCTTGCCTCCTTTGTTAGGCATGGGTATTAACTCCATTCCTTTCTGCTTGTGCTGTTGGCCTTCACATTCTCTTGGAGATTTTTTTTTTTTTTTTTGTATATCAACGGATTTGCTGATCTGTCTTCAGTGATTTCTTGCACAGTAGGATGAGCTGTTTATCTAACAGAAGAATTAAAACAAATCTCTTAGTGGTGTGTTCTATTCACTTCATTTTAAAAACAGGTTTCCTAACATGTTTGCTATCATGAAATGTTTGGTCATCTGTGGAAGGTTATGGAGCCCTTTTTTCTTAGGTTTAAGTAAATTAAATGAAATACATAGGGATGTCAAGGAAAATACTTTGTTTTGGAATATATTTACCAAAATGTTTTAAATCATTATATACTAATATATGTCCATGGGTTTGTTAACATATTACATGGACTGGTATAACATTGACCTAAAAATTGCAATATTCCACAGTAGTTATGGGCTTAAAGATATTTTAGTATATCTTCAATAATTCTTATCTAATATGAGTAAATCTCTAATTTTATTTGTGACATAGAGGTAGGTATTACTATAGTTCATGGTTTGAAGACAATGCTCACTTTCATCAGAGGCTAGTGAATATTATCTTTTGATTCAAGTTTGCTGATTCATAAATACTTTTTTCTTTTAAGAGCCACACTTGCAGCATATGCAGCTTCCCAGGCTACGGGTCGAATCAGAGCTACAGCTGTCACAGCCACAGCAAAGCCAGATCCAAGCCATGTCTGCAACCTACACCACAGCTCATGGCGACGCCAGATCCTTAACCTGCTGAGCGAATGAAGGGATCGAACCCACAACCTCATGGTTCCTAGTCAGATTCGTTTCTGCTGTGCCATGATGGGAACTCCAGATTCATAAATTCTATCCATGGATTCCCCTTGTTAATAATTCTTGCTTTAAAGCATGCTAAATTTATAGGGAGTAGCCATAAAAAAAATGCAGTCACTCCATAAATACTTATTATATTTGATATTGATTGCTCTAAGGATTGATGTCTATGATTGGTTCTTGAACAATTTGCAGTCTGGTGGAGATAAACATGTAAACCAAGTATCAACCTAGATGTAAAACTAAATTGTTATATACCATGTTAAAAATTCTCTAAGTATCAGCGTTCCCGTTGTGGCTCAGCAGGTTACTAACCCAACTAGTATCCATGAGGATGCAGGTTTGATCCCTGGCCTTGCTCAGTGGGTTAAGGATTCAGCATTGCTGTGAGCTGTGATGCAGATTGCAGATGCAGCTCGGATCCTGCGTTGCTGTGTCTATGGTGGTTGCCAGCATCTGCAGTTCCAATTCAATGCCTAGCCCCTGGAACCTCCATATTCCACAGTTGTGGCTCTAAAAAAACAAAAGCAAAAAACAAAAAAAAAACCCAAAAAAACCAAAACCAAACAAAAAAACAAAACCCCCCCAAATCCTCTAAATATCAAGTGAAAGAATTATAGGGTGACAGAGAATGTTAAGCAGGCAGCTGTCATATGTATTCAGGCTTTCTTTCAAGAAGGGCACTTCAGCAGCAGCAGAGAGAACAAAATTAAATTATTTGGAGACTGATGATGACAATGGTGGTGATGATGATGAAAATGACCTGTGTGCATGTACAGGAGGAGGCTGAAATTTCTGCTGAGGGAAAGTAAGGAGCTAAGGAAATTTTCAACATTTTTAATTGGATTACTACGTGAGTAGTTACGCTGTTTGCCAAAATCAGGCATGAAAGAAATTCTGACTTAAGAAAAAATTATGTGTTCCTTTTTGGGGATTGGAAAATTGAAGTATTGTGTGGAAATGTCCAACGGGCAAGTGGAATAACAGAAAGAAAGAACTGTGTTTAGGAATTAGTGTTATTTGAGTGATTTTAATCACTAGAAAGGACGAGGTTATCAAGGAAAGCAGACAAAGAGAAAGAGAAGAGGCTTGAGCATAAAACCATGGAAAAGATATACCTATAAGGAATAGCAGAGAAGCAGAAACCTCAGAGGTAGGAAAATATAAAGGTTGATCCCTTGGAAGGTAAAGAAAAATTTTTTTCTGTGGGCTTGTTAAAAAAAATTCAACTGAGTAAATTTTAGAGATGTTATTGGTTTTATTCAATGACTTATTAATTTCACATCATTCTAATCTAGAGATAGAAAGGAACTCCAAGGAGCTGTATGAGATGAAAGACCTTTATAAGCAGAAGGGAGCAAAAATGAGGAAGTTACACAGTCAACAAGAAAAAGTGGATTGGTTACTTTCCTCTTAGGTCATGGCAGGAGTCTGTCAGGCAGATTAACTAATTTTGTGCTGATCAGGTGATTCCTGATCTATATTTTAACCGTCTGTTTCTGGGAAAGCAGAAACTATTATTGAGTCTCAGTTTGGGGGAAGGGGGCTTAGCATAAGCGAATTCATTCTGAGCCTATTTTCTCATTAACAACCCTTTACTCTTCACTTTACTATGTAATTTCTTCTTTCATCCTCATTCAGTATTACATACTTTTTACTGTAAAAGAAAATTTCATATTGTATATATTTATAATTATTTTCTCATTCTTGAAGAAAGGGATGGAAATTCCATACACATTTTGTATTAGTTTCGTATTTCTATCTCTTAAAAATACAATATTCTGTTCTTCCTTGTTCACTTACAGCATTATCAGTGCCCATTTTATTTAATGTATTTTACCTTCTTTGGTCAGTTTTGGATTGCATATTTATGGTCTAAGATTTTCCCTCCAGACATAAACTTAATCACAAAATCATGATCCTTTATTACCCTAATTTGCATTTAGCATTAAAAATAATATCAATGCCATAAACCCTTTTTCTCTGGTTCTAGTTTCTTTACATTTCCCCCTCTCATTCTACTTCCTGATAATCCTTTTTCACTGTGGAAGACAGAATAATTTTCTTGGATGCTCTCAGGGGTTGCAGTGTAATCATCCTACATGTTTATTACAGGGAAGTTAATAAGCATAAATCAGAAAGTTGATATTTGAAAAAATCTGACAATTTTCCTATGACATCTTAAGGATGTTTTAAATGTTCTATTCCAAAAGGTATTAATTTACTTTTTAGATCTATCAATCTCCTTTGAAATTTATGTCATAATTTCTTTTTTACTTTTATTTTGTATTAATTTTTAATTTTTTAGAGTTTTTATTTTATTTTTAAATTATTTGCCCAATACAAATTTTTTTCTACTGTACAGTATTGTGACCCAGTTACACATACATGTACACATTCTATTTTCACACATTATCATGCTCCATCATAAGTGACTAGACATAGCTCCCAGTGCTACACAGCAGGATCTCATTGCTAATCCATTCCAAATGCAGTAGTTTGTGTCCATTAACCCTAAGCTCCCAATCCACCCCACTCCAACCACAAGTCTGTTCTACAAGTCCATGATTTTCTTTTCTGGGGAAAGGTTCATTTGTGCCATATATTAGATTCCAGATATAAATGATTTCATATGGTATTTGTCTTTCTGTTTCTGACTTAACAAGTTCCATCCATGTTGCTGCAAATGGCATTATTTTGTTTTTTTGTGGCTGACTAGTATTCCATTGTGTAATATACCACATCTTCCTAATCAAATCATTTGTTGATGGACATTTGGGTTGTTTCTGTGTCTTGGCTATTGTGAATAGTGCTGCAATGAACATGTGGGTGCATGTGTCTTTCTCAAGGAAAATTTTGTCCAGATATATGCCCAAGAGTGGGATTGCGGGGTCATATGGAAGTTTTATGTATAATTTTCTAAGGTACCTCCATACTGATCTCCATAGTGGTTATACCAGCTTATATTCCCACCAACAGTGTAGGAGGGTCCCCTTTTCTCCACACCCCCTCCAGCATTTGTTATTTGTGGACTTATTAATGATGGCCATTCTGACTGCTGTGAGGTAGTATCTCATGGTAAATTTGATTTGTATTTCTCTAATAATTGATGATGTTGAGCATTTTTTCATGTGCTTGTTGGCCATCTGTACATCTTCCTTGGAGAAATGTCTATTCACATCTTTTGCTCATTTTTTAATTGGGTTGTTGGCTTTTTGCTGTCAAGTTATATAAGTTGCTTGTATATTGTAGAGATTAAGCCCTTGTCAGTTGCATCATTTGAAACTATTTTCTCCCATTCTGTAAGTTGTCTTTTTGTATTCTTTTTGGTTTCCTTTGCTGTGCAAAAGCTTGTCAGTTTGAATTTTTTATTTGTTTTTATTTAAAAAAAATTTTTTTTAGGGCCGCACCTGAAGCATATGGAGGTTCCCAGGCTAGGGGTCAAATTGGAACTATAGCTGCTGGCCTACACCACAGCCACAGCAATGAGAGATTGGACTGTGTCTATGACCTACACTACAGCTCATGGCAATGTAGGATCCCTAACTCACTGAGTGAGGCCGGGGTTTGAACCACAACCTCATAGTTCTAGTCAGATTCATTTCTGCTGCACCACAATGGGAACTCCATGTGTCATAATTTCTTAATTTCCCCTATTTTCTTATTCTTTATATTATTTCAGCTTTTTGTCTAAGCATTTGATTTCTAGAGTTTAGCTGTTTAAATTATAATTTTCATCTTTTTAAAATGTGATAATGTTACACACAAAGTACATATAATGTAAATGTATACAGATTAAAATTATTGAAAAGTGACCTACAATTAAACTATGCAGGTCAAGAGAATGTTGTGCCTCCCCCAAAAGTTCCCTACTTGCCATTTTTTTTCTTCACCTCCCTTTCTTGTCTTTTATGTAAAATTTCCTTGTTTTGTATAATGTCTATACACCAAAAGTACATTCCTAAGCATTATAATCTAGTTTTTGTTATTTTAAGTTTTATGTAAGTTAAATCATACAGTGTATATATCTTCTGTGTTTGACAGTTTATGCTCAGGTTTGGTTTTATAATTTCCCCAATGATATTACAGGTCCATTCAGTTTTTTTCACTTTACTTAATTCTATTGTATGAATGAATCAAAATATATTTGTCTATTTTGCTTTTAATGGACTTTTAATTTGCTCCCACAATATTATTACCTTTTTTTGAGATGATTCTCTAGTGTGTCACATGTCCAAAATTTAATAGATTTAATTGCCTTAGGTTTTGCATATTTTCAATTTAGTAGACATTGGGATTCCCCCCCAAAGTAGTTGTATTAGTTAACCTTCCTAGGAGTTTGTATGAACTCTTGTTGCTCCACATTCTTTCCAACACTTGGTATCATCAAACAGTTATCTTATATCCCTTATGGTGTTTGCATAGTGATAGTTCATTAAAGAGTTGAATTGAGTCATCCTAATTTATAACGCAGTTATACCTTTTTGTATGTGTAATGGCCAATTACATATTCTCTCTTTTGTGAAATTTCTGTTCCAAATTTTTTCCATTTTTCCCACTGGGTTGTCTTTTTCTTACTGACTTGTAGGTATTCTTTATATGTTTTGGGTATAAGCCTTTTGTCAATTACATGTGTTATTAACTATATTCTCTTATTAAGTGATTTAAATTTTTATATTCCTAATGGTGCCTTTGATTAATAGACATTCTTAATTTTATTGATTTATTATTTTTAATATAATGATTTTTATTTTTTCCATTATAGATGGTTTATAGTGTTCTGTCAATTTTCTACTATACAGCATGGTGACTCAGTTACACATACATGTATACATTCTTTTTTCTCACATTATCATGTTCCATCATAAGTGACTAGACATAGTTCCCAGTGCTACAGAGCAGGAACTCATTGTTAATCCATTCCAAAGGCAATAGTCTGCATCTACTGACCCCAAGTTCCTGATCCATCCCACTCCCTCCCCCTCCTCCTTGGCAACCACAAGTCTATTCTCCAAGTCCATGATTTTCTTTTCTGTGGAAAGGTTCATTTGTGCTAAATATTAGATACCAGATATGAGTGATATCATATATTCGTCTTTCTCTTTCTGACTGATTTCACTCAGTATGAGAGTCTCTAGTTCCATCCATGTTGCTGCAAATGGCATTGTATCGTTCTTCTTTATGGCTGAGTAGTATTCCATTGTGTATATATACCACATCTTCCTAATCCAGCCATCTGTTGATGGACATTTGGGTTGTTTCCATGTCTTGGCTATTGTGAATAGTGCTGCAATGAACATGCAGATGCATGCGTCTTTTTCAAGGAACGTTTTGTCCAGATATATGCCCAAGAGCGGAATTGCTGGGTCATATGGTAGTTCTATGTATAATTTTCTAAGGTACCTCCATATTGTTCTCCATAGTGGTTATACCAGTTTACATTCCCACCAACGATGCAGGAGGGCTCCCTTTTCTCCACACCCCCTCCAGCACTTGTTGTTTCTGGACTTATTAATGATGGCCATTCTGACTGGTGTGAGGTGGTATCTCATGGTAGTTCTGATTTGCATTTCTCTAATAATTGGTGATGTTGAGCATTTTTTCATGTGTTTGCTGCCCATCTGTATATCTTCCTTGAAGAAATGTCTATTCACATCTTTTGCCCATTTTTCCATTGGGTTGCTGGATTTTTTGCTGTTGAGATGTATAAATTGCTTGTATATTGTAGAGATTAAGCTCTTGTCCACCGCATCGTGGGACTATTTTCTCCCATTTTATAAGTTGTCTTTTTGTATTCTTTTTGGTTTCTTTTGCTGTGCAAAAGGCTTTCAGTTTGATTAGGTTAATATTCTTAATTTCAATATAATCCAAATCTTTTATAAATCTTTTCTTTACCATTAATTTTTTGTGTGTCCTGTTTTAGAGATTTCCCTGCCCTAATATCATGAAGATATTCTCCTTTATTATGTCTGCTGTTTTCTTTTCTACTGTTATCTATTGTCTTCTCTTTTGCATTTAATTCTATAAATATTAGCTGTGTGAAATAGGATCCAGTATTATTTTTCCATGAGAATACTTGATTATCCAGGGACTCTTTACTGGTTTTATGCTATGCAAAGCTATCTCTGTCATATAACAAGTGTCTATACATCACTGAATCTGTTTCTTGATCTTCTATCCTATTGATCTGTTTCTGTATCCCTTGGCCAGTATCACACTATACTTTTAAATGCATTGATATTATTTTTATTATATCTATTATTAGTTTATAAACCAATGTTAATTTAGTTTTTTTCACTTATTTACTAGTTTCTGTGCTCTTTTTTTTCCCCTGCATTACTAAGTTGTCATCTAATGTAATTTCTTCTGGAATCAGTCTGCTGATGATGAATTCTTTGTTTTTTTTTGTTTGTTTGTTTCAGTTTTTGTGAGAATGACTTTATTTCAGGTCTCATTCTGAAAGATTTTTTAGATAGAAAATGCTTGGTTTCAGCATACTGATAAATTATTCCACAGTCTTTTGACTTCCTCTTGGCTATTGAGGAGACAGCTGTCAGTCTGTTGCCTCTTGTCGACAATAAAGGTTATTGTTGTTTGCTCTCTGATATTACAAAGAAAGTATTTGAAATATTTTGTATAGTTTTTAAATTGTCTTATGTGGAAGGTGTGGTCCAAAATACACAGTCTGCATTCCAGAAAACTAAAGCTTGTCCACTTTTAAGCAATAAAACACTCAAAAAATACACATATGCCATTATTCTTTTAATAGAATTAGGTAAAAATTGAACCCATGTCCCAAATAATGTCTTTTCCTTTTTTGTCGTGGAAAGAAAGTAGACAGTAGGAAAACATTTTGTAAATCATTTATCCCATATATAATTTTGATATTTCCTCCAAGTTACAGTTGAAAAAATGAGGATTGCTTTTTCCCAACACTTAAACCAGGGACTGAACTAAGACACTGTCTATCAGTGAAGAGTGATCAGTGTTTTATTGTTTGATAGGGAGTCTAAAAGGAAATCCCTTAGGAATTTGAATTCTGTAAAAAATGTCTAGTTGCTGCACTATTCTAGCTTTCACAAAATTAAATTAATAGTTATTAAACACATACGGTTATAATTATTAACCTATATCTCATCAAGATTGGATTTTAGAAAATGTGAATATGAGAAATATTTAGACTAGGACTTTAAGAAAAGTTGTTACAAATGGTATGTTAAATTTGCCTTTTCTGAGAATTTATGTCATCTTTCCCATGCAATTTACTGACACAAATGGACATTTTATAACTATTTCTACTGGAAGATATAATTCAACTGGAACTTTTTAATTAGGGAAACTGAATTTTCAGAATAAGTTCTCATATTGCATCAAATTTTCATGGAAAGCTATATTTTTATCACTTAAAATAAATATATACTCTTGAGGGTCAGCATGATTCACTTTATAAATGTCTAATAACATCTACTATGACATTTAAAGTTGTCTAAATGGATTTTTTGTTGCCTGGGCTCTGTTAGTGTCTGCCTTTTTCCCAGTGAGAATTCTTCAATAGCTCATGTGAAGACAATAAGAAAGCCCTGCATTGAAATCTGTTGAACTGGATTCCATTTGAAACAATATTCCTATTTCTATAAGCCTGGGACAACTTGACTTAAACCACTCTTTCTACTAATTTCAGTTTATTCTGAGAGTTTTAAATGTGTTACAAGATGCTTTAAATTTTTCCCCCTCAATGTTTAGATTAGGAGCTGCATGAAGGAAACATTTCCCTTCTTTGTTTAGATACTAACTCTCACTTTCTTTAGACCTATGCTGTCTAACAGGTAGCTGTTTAAATTTAAGTGAAATAAAATTTCAGTCCCTCAGTTCTAGTAGCCACATGTCAAGTACCACTCTGGAGCATTATGCACATGTCTTTACTTAAAACTGTATTTAAGAACTGCCAGATGCATTTCAGATACATTCATTTAATTATCACTTTCTTAATGGCTTCCTCTCAGATGATCTTTGCACATTCTCTTCTCTTTCTTAGTAACAAAAGTACAAAATGGTAAAGATAGCTTTTCTGTTAGTTTGGCTGTTATGGCTTTATTCCCCTTTCTTTGATAGTTTGGCTTTGCAATTTCAAGCTTGGCACATATTTAAAAGAAGAAAGAGTTACTTTAAATGGCATTAAAGTTGGGAACCATTTTGAAAATAGTAAACCATCCTTACCAAGTCAATATTACCCCAGGGTAAAAAGACCATTAAAACAGAAACAAACTCTCCTAGATATTTGTTATTATTATTGCTATAAAAATAAGTACAGTTGATTTAAAATGTTGTGCCAATTTCTGCTGTATAGCAAAGTGACTCAGTCATCATATATACACATTCTTTTAGAAATATTTTAGAAATATTATTTTCCATAACGGTCTATCCCAGGAGATTGGATAGAGTTCCCTGTGCTGTACAGTAGGATCTTATTGCTTATCCATTCTTACCATAATAGTTTGCATCTACTCACCCCAAACTCCCAGGCCACACCATTCCCTCCATACTTCCGCTTGTTAACCAGAAGTCTGTTCTCTGTATCTGTGAGTCTGTTTCTGCTTTGTAGTTAGGTTTATTTGTGCCATATTTTAGATTCCACATATAAGTTATATCATATGGTATTTGTCTTTTTTATTGCACTCAGTATTAGAATCTCTGGTTGCATTCATGTTGTTGTGAATGGCATTATTTCATCCTTTTTTATGGCTGAGTTGTATTCCATTTTTTATATGTACCACATCTTCTTTATCCATTGCTCTTTTGATGGACATTTAGGTTGTTTCCATGTCTTGGCTATTGTAAATCATGCTATTGTGAACATATGGATGCATGTATCTTTTTGAATTACAGTTTTGTCTGGATATATACCCAGAAGTGGGATTGCTGGATGGTAGTTCTATTTTTAGTTTTCTGAGGAACCTCCATACTGTTTTCTGTAGTGATTGTACCAATTTACATTCCCACCAACAGTACAGGAGGGTTTCCATTTCTCCACAAGCCTCCCAGAAATTTGTTATTTGTAGACATTTTAATAATAGCCATTCTGACAGGTGTGAGGTAGTAATTCATTGAAGATTTGATTTGCATTTCTCAATTAATTAGCAACGTTGAGCATCTTTTCATTGGCCTCCTAGCCATCTGTATGTTTTGAGAAATATCAATTTAGGTCTTCTAACCATTTCCCAATTAATTTTCCTTTTTCCTTTTTCTTTTTTTTGCTGTTGTGGTTGAGGTTTTTTTTTTTTCTTCTTCCTTTTTTATAGCAGCACCTGGAGCATATGGAAGTTCCCAGACTAGGGGTCAAATCAGAGCTGCAGCTGCCAGCCTATGCCACAGCAATGCTGGATCCAAGCCACTTCTTTGACTTATGCTGCAGCTCACTGCAACTCTGGATCCTTAACCCACCAAGCAAGAAAAGGGATCAAACCCACATCTTCATGGACACTGTATCGGGTCCTTAACCTTCTGAGCCACAATGGGAACTCCTCATTTTGAGTTGTATGAATCGCTTGTATGTATTGGAGATTAAGCTCTTGTTAGTTGCATCATTTGCAATTATTTTCACCCCAAACTCTCCTAGATCTTTAAGACTGGGTATGTCTCTTATTTTTTTTCCATGATAATGTAGATAATTACAGACACTTTTATGGTCAATCTTGTGGCAAACATATTTTCTAAGTATGATTGTGCTATTTAGAAATTATGCAAGCATATATATATGAGATATTTATCTTCAAGAAACTCCAATTTAAAAATAAGAGTGGCTGTATTGTTTAAGAAATGAGTACTCCAAATTTCCTCCATCTTAAAAGGAACTCCTCTTGTTTTGAAATAGCTACTTAAAAGCAGAAATAATTTGTCATAGAGTCATTGGGTGAAGTAGAAGTGACTAGGTTTACCTATTCTTTTTTATTTTTTAATTTTTTATTATAGTTGATTTACAATGTTTTGCCAATTTTTGCTGTATAGGAGAGTGACCCAGTTATACATACATACATACATACATATATTTTTTTTCCCACATTATCCTCCATCATGTTCTATCACAATGTCACTGTAAGTAATATTTTAAAAATAGCTCCTTTGCTTTAGCCTAATAAAAACTTTCCCCATTTATTTTTTATTTCTAGTAATTTTTCACTGCCTCCTCTCCCATAATTAACTTCACATTAATTTCCACTTTTTCTTGAGACATCAGTCTGGCCTTGCTCTTTCAGCTCTGTTAAGAGCTACTTTACAGTCAAAGATACCCAATAAAGCCCTCCCTACTCCAACTTCCAACTTGCTTTTTTCCTCTGTTAAACTCTGGCTGTACTTCCTAAAACTTTACTGTAACTTGTCTGGTTCTGCTGTAGACTCTTCGGTTGGGATCTAGGTTTTGTTCTCTTATCATCCTAACACATTCAATATATTGTTCCATCTCTTCTATTGACCTTCTGATCTGGGTAGGATGATGTCTTCATTTCATCTTCCTGCCAGCATACTATAAAAATCTGCCTCATCTACTCCCTTGCCCAGCTTCTGTTTGTGATGATCAAGACCAGATTGAAGTTTGGCTCCTACTCATCTGGGAAGGGAGGTCAGTAATTTCTCCAAAGTATCAAATTTTTTTGAGATCACGACTTCTGCCCCATACTGCAATCTTTGTGAATGGATGCCCACTACATACTAATATGTAAGCTTTATGTCCATCGCCTTGATGATTTTATACCCATTCTTCTACTTTCTACTATTTGGACCACCACTGACTTCACTTTTATAGAGCTCTGAGTCCAAACTATAGAGAGTTTGGTCTGTTCTGTCAGTCACCCAAAGAAAGTCAATTAGGAGAACATGGAAAAATACTTAATATTTTAGTCCTCAAATGAGCACTACTACGAAATCCTTTGTGGGGAACAGAGTGCATTAACTAGGACAGATGTCCTACAATTTCTCTCTGTATGTCGTGTCCTTCCTTTAAGTATGTATCTGGATTTAGACATGAAGTAGTTATAGATAAAAGTATTAATACTAATATTTTTTATTGCTTTCAATACTTATTAATTTTATGCTGAATGCACACTGCACATATACCAAGTTCTAGATTAAAAATATATTTCTTGATAAATGTCTTCCAGGATATAATAAATGTTTTCATTCCTCATTCTCTTAGTTCATATGTCTAGGGCAACATGATGAGAACTAAGTCAGTTGTTCTATGCAAGTAGCCAGGCACCCCATAGTTCTCTGCTTATAAAAGTGAGGGAAATAGTTATCCCCTTTTAAAAGGGTCTCCTCCTCTTTGCAGCCATTTAGTATACAAGTAAAAGCTCCCCATTCGTTCTTGCATTTTAGGACACTAGACTTGTCTACAAGTTCTAGGACTCATTCCACCATGAAATATAAATACCTGGGGGAGATGATTCTTCAGTCCTCTAGGAATGAACATTGGTGATTTAATCCAGGGCTCTAGCTTGGACTGTATCCAACTCAAAAAGGACAAGTTTTACTATCTTTTTGTGTCAGAGCAGTCAGCTAAAGAAACAGATTGAATTCTCAATGCAGGTGAACAGTAAGATATTTTTGGAGGAAGTGAAAGCAAACATTTCCTTTCTTCCTGCATATACATTTCAATGCCATAGGAGACTAAAGCTTTTTGCAGGAGTGCTGATGTACCCAGTGGAGTTTTATTTCCCGCAATTCAGAACATATAAATAATTTCTAGAAATCACTAAGAAAAATTTTACAAAGAAAAAAATAGTTAAAGGATATTACTAGGAAAACTGTAGAAGCAGAAAAGCATATATCCAGTACACCAATGAAGCATAGCTTAATTTCATAAGAATTGAGAAACGAAAATTCAGACCAGAATGAGATTTCATTTCACACAGGTCAAATTTCCAGATGATAAATTCTGATAACGGTGGTAATGATATGGAGCAACATTTCTACTTAAGAGTGATTTAACAATGGCTGCCATGGTTGCCTATTTCCTAATCCTAAAAGTTGCAGTCCTAGAAAACTCTGGCTTTTGTGCATGTAATAGTCAGAATAATGTCATCCCAAATGTCTGTGTTCTAATTCTTGGGCCCCATGAATATGTTAGGTAACATGGAAAAAGGAAATTGAAGTTGCAGATGGAATTAAGATTGCTAAAATCTAGGCTTAAAATAGATTATCCTGGTTTAATAGATAATCCCAGTTGGACCCAATGCAATTACAAGTATCTTTAAACATGGAAAAGATATATACAGACCTGAAGAAATAAATAGATAGCAATACAATACCAGTAAAGGACTTCAGTCTCCCACTTTCGACAATAGGTAGATCATCCAGAAAGATAATCAATAAGAAAATATTGGACTTTAACTACACATTAAATAGATTTAATAGACATTTGCAGAACATTCCACCCAACAGCAGCAGAGTACACATTCTTCTCAAGCACACATGAAACAGTCTCTCTGATTGATCATATGTTAGGACATAAAACCAGTCTTCTTAAAATCATGATTAAAATCATATTAAGCAATTTTTCTGACCACAATGATATGAAACTAGAAATAAATTACTGGAATTTATTTTAAGAAAACTGGAATATTTACAAATATGTGGAGACTGTATAATATGCTACTGAACAACCAATGGACCAAAGAAAAAATCAAAAGAGAAATCAAAAAATATCTTGAGACAAATGAAAATAGAAATACAAAAATATCAAAAGCCATGGGTTGCAGCAAAAGTAGTTCTAAGAGGGAAGTTTATAGCAAAAAATGCCTATATTAAAAAAATCTCAAATAATTTTATACCTCTAGGAACTAGAAAAAAGGAAATAAAGATGAAAGTAGAAATAAATGAAATAGTGACTAAAAAGACAATAAAAAATCAACAAAACTAAGAGCTTGTATTCTGTAAAGACAAACCTTTAGCTATACTCAATAAACAGAATTAGAAATGAAAGAGGAGACTGATATCACACAGACGCAAAGGCTCACAAGAGGATACTATGAATAATTATATATTGACAAATTAGAAAACCTATTAAAAATGGATAAATTCCTAGAAATATTCAACCTACCAGGAGAGAATCATGAAGAAATACAAAATTCTGAACAGACCACTTATTAATAAGGAGAACAAATCAGTGATCAAAACCTCCTAATAAACAAAGGGCCAGGGCCAGAAGGTTTCACTGGTGAATTCTCTCAAACGTTTAAAGAAGTGTTAATACCTGGAGTTCCTGTCATGGCTCAGTGGTAATGAACCCAACTGGTATTCATGGGGATGAGGGTTCAATCCCTGGCCTTGCTGGATGGGTTGAGGATACTGTGTTGCCATGAGCTGGTTATAGATGGAGCTCAGACCAGGCATTGCTCTGGCTGTGATGTAGGCTCTGATTTGACCGCTAGCCTGGGAATTTCCATATGCCACAGGTGCAGCCCTAAAAAGACAGAAAAAAAAATGTGTGTTAATACCAATCCTTCTTAAGGTCTTTCAAAAACAGAGGAGGATAAAACACTCTCATTTTACAAAGCTGGCCTTACCCAGATATACCAAAACTAGACAAAGATACTACAAGAATAGGAAAGAAAATTAGGGGCCAATATTCCTGATGAACATGGATGCAAAATCCACAACAAAATATTAGCAAAGCAAGTTCAACAGTACATTGAAAAGATGATACATTATGATCAAGTGGGATTTATTTCAGGGATGCAAATATGGTTTCACATATGCAAAGATAATATAGTTTACAAGATGATATACAAGCATATCTATAGGCTCAGTGATTATAATGTTAATGGAGAAAGGATTGATAATATTTATCCATAAAATAATATATAGGAACAAAAATGAAACAAAGCTACTCATATCAACATGGATGATTATTGAATAAATATGAGGAAATACAGAATAATATGTACTATAAAATGCCATAAAATAAATATGTTCTAAAAGTAGAAAGACTTGAAAATTACAATCACCAAATTCAAAATAACAGTTACCTGTGTGTGAGAAGAATGGGATAGAAGAATGATATGATCAAGAATAAGTATAACTTTTTTTTTTCTCAAAAAGACTTCAACTATTGGTCAAATTTATTTCTTAAATGAGAAAATATGTATTGCATCATTTCTTGTCCATACATTTTTATGTCTGAATTGCTTCACAATAACAATCTAAGTGCTCTTCTTAAAACATGAAATGACTTCATGCCCTGCTCAGAGCACTCAGATGGAGTTCAAACCCCTTCACAATGACTAACAGGCCTTAAAAATCAGCTCATGCATTTTTCTTCAATAGTTTCTCCTACTAATTTCCATTTTGCTCGCCTTGCTTCAGCTACCTTGACCCTCTTCTTATAAAACTTACCAAATTTATTCCAATCTTGGGCTTTAACTTGTGTTACCATTGACTGTAATACTTCTCTAGTCAGGGTGCTATCATATTATTTTGTGTTAATTTATTGTCTTAAGTATTTGAAGAAAGTGATGTGCATGTGAAGAAAGGAAAGGACTCTCCTCAGAAGGTGAATTGCTTCCAAAGTAAATTGGACTTTCTGTATTTTAAGGTTTGGATCTTCCTTACTATCAAGAAAGGTTATATCCCCTGTGAACAGTTTACTGAGAGGGAAAAAGAGGGGCAGAGAGGACCCTTTATGTTTTGGATGTTGAAAAAAAAGCAGGTTTTGGTGGGTATTCCAGAGGAAGAGGAACAGTGGTTGACGTTTTTATTAGAGCCAGCTTATCCTAGGTAGAGAATCTCTTAGGCAGTGAGACTTCAGTGGAAAATGGCTACTGTGGGTGAGCAATAATCAGGCTGAAGAATTAAGGGCTAGAGTAGAAGTCAGCCTGGGTCGAACAGGACATAAAAGGAATGGGTTCATTTTTTGATGCGTCCTCCAGAGAACCCCTTAGAATGAAGCTGAGGAAAATATGACTTTCCTGCAGTGCGAACAGCATCATTGGAGCCATGGCAGAGGGGGACCCGTGTTCTATATAGCAAGGCTGTGGGCTGCGAGGAGCAAAGGCAGGTTTAGCAGATGTGGGCTGACAAACTCACTCATCACAGCCTGAGAATGGCAGTCCATTGAACACCCATTTTGCGTTACACAGGTCCTTAAGTTATTTGCATGGTCAAGGGGAGGCCGCTAGCTCCCAGCACTGGATACTGGCTTTTATCCCAGAAGGGAGAGTGCTATTTCAAGACAGTTCTAACCAAATGTGGACAAATCAGTTATGAGAGTCCTTGTACCCATGTGAGGAGCAAAGGTAAATAACCAACTGAAGCACTTTGTTGGAGGAGGTCACTGGGAGGAAGTGACTGCCAGCTGACTCTCAAGATGGACCAGGGCAATCAGAGGCTCCTCAAGACCTCTCCTGTCCTTGGAGTGTATGTTCTGCCTTCTGTTCCCACAGTGGAAGCCATTTCCAAGGGCTCAGCATGGGGAGAGCAATGCGTTGTTGAGAGCACCTGGACTGTATGTGGAAGTGAACCCTGTTAAGGCCTCTACACAGATGTAAGATTCTGGCAGTGAGTTCAGAGAACTACTCATCCTGTGGTGGCCCAAGACAAGCCTCATATTTAATTTCCTTGCTTGTTAAACCAGCTGCATACTGACCTGGAATGGTCTACCTCTTCTTTTGATGCCTCCTTACTATTTGTGTATAGGAGTCAGTTTCATATTTCACCTGGGAAGCTCCAGAGGTTTGGAATTAACACACCTACATCCCAGAGAGGCCAGAGATCCCCTTCTTTATAGTATATACTGTAAGCAATTTTCCTCTTTGCCTTTGTTATCATTTACATGTCATGTTACTAAATATTTTTGTTGGGTGAAGACAGAATTTCCTAAATAAGAGAATGATTTTTAATCATCATTGGGAAGTTGAGCTGTAATTAGCTTGCAGATCACACAGAACCTTGATTTCCTTTAATAAGAACATGAACATCTGCTATGTTCATACTATCAGTTGTCAGCCAATAAGATTAATTTCTGCTGATGAACAGCAATGTCTTTTATAGAACTATCATTATCTACCAAAGGTCAAAGATTCATGAGTGAACCAGTATAATATTAAATGCATTTGTTATACAACTTGGTAAACTGGATAATCCTTGCTTAAAAATAAGTATTTGGTGGTCTACTTTTCTGTCAATAAGCATTGTCAAATTGCTATTCAAAAACATGTATAGGACTCTTGAAACAATTTTCATTTGGACTGACATGTGTGCACTCTTAACAGCTGGAACAATGGACAAAAGTCAGTTTCCTCTAGAGGAAAAAATAGAAAATTGCTTACCAAGAAGATATCAGCATGAACAGATGATAGTAAAAGATCCAGCTCAATGATTATAAGCACTATTTTAGAAGTCTCATTTCTGTACACTGCCTGTAGCATTACCAGTATTCACACTTTTCTCATAAACTATACATGTGTGGCTACAGAAAGGCAAAAGTAATTTGATAGCCTGCTGTTTTACATTCAGGTTTCATATGAATGGGGCTGTGGAAATTTCATAGCAGTAAAGACAATTTGCTAATTCTATCATAGCTGTCTTTGTCATTATAACTTGATATTAACATGTTCAGATTCCTTTAAGATACATAACAAATTCATTGGAACATATTGTGTAAAATGTGTACATCATATTTTAAGTAACAGTAGAGACAATAGTCTGGCTCCATTTTCACTCTTTTTAAAGAATTGTGTGTCTCCACTGTTGTTTCTTTGTACACACCACCTACACATGTCTACCACTTCCATCAGCCTCCACTTACTTGAACAAGAGGCTTGAAATCTACAGAGCCGCCCAGCCCTAAAATATTTATTTTAAATTAAGAAGGTTATAATATTTATCAAATGCATAATAATACAGCAATAAATAAGGTAGAGTCCGTTTGTAGCATACAGTTATCATCATAACGTCGGGATTGTGGTGATTGCAACATGATTTATTACATACAATGCAGAAAAAAAGTGACCATGACAACATTCTGACTTGCAGCTCCTCTTCTGCACCTAGGAAAAATTATGCTTCTGTGCTGCCATTGGTAATTCATGCTGGAACTGATCACATTGGAAGCACAAGAATTGTATGTTACCATTTCTGAGCCATAGGTGACAATGCGTTTCCAGCTTGCTCAAACAGGCGGTCTAGTTCTTTATTTCTCCCTATTGATAACTTCATCTTTTAGTTTTATGTTTGCATCTGTCAAAGAAGCAAAAAAGTGGCGGTGGGGATGGGGGGTGGGGGGCACTGAGATTGCATTTGCCAACCTGAGAGTAGGATGCTGTCTCCCATGTTTCTCTCACTTTTCCCCTCTTTTTAATTGATTTAATTTTGACATTCTTTTTTTTTTTTTTAACTCTGGTGCCCCCCTCCCTTAGATCTACAATAAATACCAATTTCTTAATTCTGCCACCACTCCTTCCAAAGGTGACTGGTATATTTATAATAGGATATGAGACCCACAGAGAGAAAAGTATTGTTTTTATTGGGTGTCCAGAGAACACTGGTACTGAGCTCCTGCTCAGCAAATTGCCTCACTCAATAATGAGCACTGTGTAAAATCCAGTAATCTTACAGCTGGACTAGGAAAGCTCTATGCTTATGTCTGTGGATGCCTGGAAATCTGGAACTAATCCTGGGCCAAGATAAGGATGAGATGTTTTAATTAGTGATTTGCAATGTGATGTTAAAAGCTCAAACTTCCCTGGAGGCGCCTGGTGCAAGTTTGTCTACATTGCATAGAAATGTTTAGATTGATGTTTTGCACCTGCTTTAATTGGTTGTACAGCCAGGCTCTTTTTTATGTGAGTAGCAGATTATAGAAGACCTGAGTTCTACCCTGAGTAAACTTTTCCCTGAGCTCCCTTGCAATCAAGATACTTTGTACATAACTTGGAGGTTCATAATCTGAAAACTATAAAACTATGTGACTAGGAAAGGATCCTGGGGGCCAGAAACCCTGAGCAATTAACTGTACTTTCTTCTGTTGTACCATATCCTTTCCTCTTAACAAAGGCTTATATAAGTATACCTAGAGGAGTTTGGTGTATTTTTCAATTTTCTGATTCTGTGTAATCAATGCACATACCCACTCTGCAGGATTCTTTTAATGAAAGAAAAAATAGCCCACAGAACGACTTTTCCAATCACTGACATTTGAAATACAGGAATACATGAGACTGCAGGTCTCGTTTCAAACCACTGCAATAAAATGAGTCACACATGTTTTTTTGGCTTCCCAGTATATACAAATTTATGTTTGCACTATTATTATAGTCTATTAAGTAAGTAGCATTGTGTCTAAAAAAACTACAATCTTAATTTAAAAATGCTTTATTGAAAAGTTCCAGTCATCATCTGAGCCTTCATCAAGTCCTAATCTTTTGCCAATAGTAAGATCAAAGATCACTGACTACAGATTACTGTGACAGATATAATAGTAATGAAAAGTCTGAAATATTGCAAGAATTACCAGAATGTGACAAAGAGACATGAAACGAGGAAAAAAAATGCTGTTGGAAAAATGGTGCCAATAGACTTGCTTGAAACAGGGTTGCCACAGACCTTCAATTTGTTAAAAAAAAAAAAGAAAAAATTGCAAAGAGCAATAAAACAAAGCCCAATAGAACAATATATGCACTAGTCACTGTGTATGAACACTGACATGAAGAAATGATTTTTTTCACTAAGGAAAAAGGGTGGTATTTTTTGCCGACTGTTTTTACTACTCACTTTGCTTTATTGCTATTTGTAATATGGTGATTATGATTTTTTAAATTAAACACACAACATACACATAAGTGAATAACAGCATATATATTAAAATACCATGTGTATATGTAACAAGTGTATATGTAACTAGTTCTAACATTTACAAGTTGTGAAATCTTAAGTCACTTACCTATTTGCCTCAGTTATCTATCTGCCTCAGTTTCTTCATCTGTAAAATGTGAATAGTAATAGTAATAGATTAAGTCAGTCCATGCATATCTCATAATAAATGATCAGTTAGCCTTAGCTATTATTGTTACTAATATTATTGATTCTATTTTTATGATTACATACAGTATCAAACGGACAAAAATATATTGAAAAGGAATTATTTCCCCAGTACAATTTTTTTTTCTACTGTACAGCATGGTGACCCAGTTACACATACATGTATACATTCTTTTGTATTGGGGAAATAACAATAAAAAATTAAAAAAAAACAAAAGTGTGTTTAAGATAAGGAAAAAAATTTTTTAAATTTTAAAGGAAAAGGAATTGGCACTAGTCTCCATAAATTAGAGATTTTGCACACCAGGAATAAGCTTTAGAACCACATAACTCTCACTTTTAAATATTTGTGTTCAACGATTTCAATTCATTATCATTATAATAGTGCAAAAGTAAGCTTGTAAGTATATTCCTTCAATTATGAATCTCCTTGTCCTTAATCATGTGGAATTCTATTTGACAAAGAATGCCGGAACTATAAAGTATTGAGTGAAGGTTAGTGTTACTATTAATTTGAGTCTAGTTATCAGTTTCAATGTAAAGTGATACTCTGTTAAGAACCAGTTATCTTCTATAGCACATCATTTGAGTAGAGCAAAGATGTGTGAATTGTGCTGAAACTATTGCAGTGTGATAATCACTGAGCCGGGACTGGTTCAACATCTTGATGTTTCGATTTCTTGATAAATCAATCTCTAAAGTTCAGTTCATTCACAGTGTGAGGCTACTTACCTGTTCAAAGTACATCACTTTTGTCCTCCAGTTTTCATATTGGCTTCCTGTCAGGGTTTGCATTGATTTTAAAGTTTTATTGTTGACATTTAAAGCACTTAATGGCCTGATACCTTCTTATATTAATGATTTGCTTATTCCTATGGGATAAGAATAAATTTTGAGATCTTCTGTTAGCTGTATGTCAGTCTTAAATGTCACCTTGAGATTCAGAGTGCAAAGGATTTTTGTCTTTTACTCATGTTGTTTTTGAGATGTTAAAAAGAAAATAGCATATCTTTTCCAAAGGTCAGTGGGGCATCGTGGAAAAATATATTGAGAACTTGATTTATAAATTAATGTATATTTTCAAAGCCTCAAATAGGATTTGTAATAGATTAAATGCCCTAGAAATGTTACAATAAAAATCAAATCTATGAAATCTAAAAATCATTGAAATAGTATTCTTTTAGTTTTTTTAAACTTGGGAAATAAGTGCTTGTTCCTGGGTAAAAAATAATAATATTTATTGATGACAGTAAAAATTATAATTTTCTTTTTAAAGTTAATTTCTCAAGGTGCAATTTTTAATATTTCAAGATATTTCTGATGCATTTCATGAAAGGAAAACTTTAACATATTTTACAGTCAAACACAAATAGCCTTTTGGTTGGGCTTTTTGTTGTTGTTGTTGTTGTTTTTAGTTGTTTGTTTATTTCTTTGGCTATTTCCATGGCATGTGGAAGTTCCTAGGCCAGGGATCAAACCCATGCCATAGCAGTGACCCAAGCCTCTGCAGTGACAATGCCAGATCCTTAACGTGTTGCACCACAAGAGAACCCCATTTTCTTTTTTTTTTTTTTTACAAATAAGCCTTTTTGGATTCAGTATTTAATTATGAAGACTGAATTGTGCTATATATTTATATTAGATGACTTAATGATATATATTACTGCCAAGAGCAATCTGGTTGTGGGATAAGAAAACTTTCATATGAAGTGTTATAGAAAATTAACTATTTTTGACTGCATATAGTCATATAGGATATAAGAACATATGGTGTAATTCATGATATAGGTTAACTAATTTTTATGTACTAGTATAGGCTAGAAATGAAATCTCCTTTATCTACCTACCTATCTACCTAATTGTTTTGTATCTCAATCAGTGCCTTGTCTATCATTTGCCATATTGACATCTGATATGTGATAACATACTATACATCTAACACTGAAGAAAAGATAGAGAACAAGAATATATCTTGAAAAGTGAGTGCTAGATAAATGTCATATCACCATAATTTTACCATTTTAATTTTTTTATAAAAGAATACCTGCCTATGAAAGTGTTGTGACTTTAGAAGGTCTCCTTCTAATCTGTCCTTTCCCTCACATCCTTTCTTTTTATAGCTATATAATGGGATTCCTTCTTGGAGACATGGCAAGAGAAAAAAATGTAGTGAAAATAAAACAGACTATACTTCCTAGGACATTTTAAGTGAAGTCCTTTGCTGCTAGCTTACATCAAAACATGTTAGGTGAAAGACAAAATGTGTATTTATAGTTAAAAAGATATTCTTAAACTATATGTAATCAAAAATGCCCAAATATGTATTTATTATTATTCAAAATTATTTTGTATTTTCTCATAATACAAATGATTTATTTGTAAAACAATGGGTTAATATATCTGGCACTTCGAAATCTGTATCACTGAGAAATCTATGAAACTCATCATAACATAATATGTAAACTACAAATATGTCATGTGGTTGATGCTGATTTAATGCTGACTTAAGACTTGACAGTCTTACGATTAAATCCCTAAGCAGAAGAAATACTGCAAATTTGACTTTTAGCACATTCTTCCTTGCTTTAAAATATGACCCATGGGCTCAGCTATACAATTCAGGTTTTACAAATACAAACTAAAAACTTCAATAATCAAGAATATATTATAAATATTAATGCACTAAGCAACATATTTTGGCCTTTAGCTTTCTGTAATTATTCAGTTGAGCCGCCTCAACATTCTCATTTTGTCTGTCTCCCTTGGAGGGCAGTTTCTTTTTATATACTCAAATTATTTTATTGTGTTTGCAATTGGATTTCATTTGAGTTTGCAATTGTATTCACTGGTTTATTATTTTGAAGTTAAACTATAAAACTGTAGATATTTGATAGTTTTTGACATACAGATATGATATCTTAAGATTTAAAGAAAACAATGTGTGTACCAAAAAGATTTTTAAAGAGCCTTTAATCCTTGATGGATGACAAACCTTTAAATTAAAAATTATATTCTTCTATTAAAGTGATGTATTATATAACAGATAATAAAGAGAAATGTACATAAAATATTATATCGTTAATTTATAATACATTATTTATAATTTATAATATAAAATTTATTCTCCAAAATGTGCAATACTCCTTTTTGAGGTTCACATTTTGTCTACTTTTTCCCAGAAGCATATGACTTTGATTCTATACTTTTTAGATAGCTAATGAGAAATTTAAATATCAGATTTGAGATTTTTGTGTCGTTGGTATAGTATACTGTAAGATCCTGCACTAGAAGCAGATTTCATTCTTTCCAATCTTAACTTCTGACTTTCAAATAAAATGTATGTGTTTGCTTTTAATATAATAAGTACCATTAGAACCCAAAACTCTCCAGTGGTAATTTCTTGTGAAACTTAAGTTTCTTGGGAATTATCAAGATATATGGCTTCTCCTGGGAAAATTCTTTAGGCTTCTATAATAGCACCTAGTCAATTTTCAGGTCTTCCATAAGTGTTGACCAAATTAGGGGCAAATGGTTTTTTCTGAGGTATCAAATTGCAGGCATCGGATTGGGTCTTACACATTTAGGTGTTAAGTACCTTAATCCTACTTGCTTATTAAATAGGCATTTTAGACAGAAACAAATAATTATTTATTATAAAAATGAATGTCTAATTTTATTTATTAAAGTTTGGGTTAAACTGCAGACCCTTTTATTGCTATTCCTAAAAGCAAAGTATACAACTATGAGAACAGTTTTCAGCTCAGAAACTGGTAAGGTTAAGCTCTTGAAGTGTGAGAGCACGTGTGTGTATGATTACTTCTGTTAATTCCATGTTGATTTTGTCCTCTTTTTTTTTTAATTACCCAATGAATTGTATTACATTTATAGGTATACAACAGTCATCACAACCCAATTTTATAGCATTTACATCCCAAATCCCAGGCACATCCCCCCACCCCCTAACCTGTCTCATTTGGAAACCATAAGCTTTTCAAAGTGTGTGAGTCAGCATCTGTTCTGCAAAGAAGTTCATTGTGTCCTTTTTTTAGATTCCACATGTAGGTGATAGCATTTGATGTTGGTGTCTCATTGTCTGACTGACTTCACTTAGCATGATAATTTTTAGGTCCATCCATGCTGCTGCAAATACCGTTATTTCTTTCCTTTTAATGGCTGAGTCATATTCCATTGTGTATATGTACCCCATCTTCTTTATCCTCTCCTCTGTCTATGTACATTTAGGTTGCTTCCATGTCTTGGCTATTGTATATAGCGCTACAATGAACATTGGAATACATGTGTCTTTGCAAGTCATGATTTTCTCTGGATACATGCCCAGGAGTGGGATTGCTGGATCAAATGGTGGTTCTATTTTTAGTTTTCTGAGGAATCTCCATGCTGTTTTCCACAGTAGTTGCACCAATTTACATTCCCACCAACAGTGTAATAGCGTTCCCTTTTCTCCACATCCTCTCCAGCATTTATTGTTTGTAGACTTTTTGATGATGGCTATTCTGGCCGGTGTAAGGTGGTACCACAGAGTAGTTTTGATTTGTGTTTCTCTAATAATTAGTAATGTTGAACATCTTTTCATGTGTTTTTTGTCATCTGTAGGTCTTCTTTGGGGAATTGTCTACTTAGATCTGCTGCCCATTTTTTGATGGGATTGTTTATTTTTTTGGTATTGAGCTGTAGAGGGTGTTTATAAATTTTGGAGATTAATCCCTGTCAGTTGATTCATTTGCAAAGATTTTCTTCCATTCTGTGGGTTGTCTTTTCGTTTTGTTTAGGGTTTCCTTTGCTGTGCAGAAACTGAAGTTTAATTAAGACCCAGTTATTTATTTCTGTTTTTATTGTTATTACTCTAGGAGGTAGAACTGAGAAGATGTTGCTGTCATTTATGTCAGAGAGTGTTCGGCCTATATTTTCCTCTAAGATTTTTATAGTATTGGTCTTATATTTATGTCTTTAATCCATTTTGAGTTTATTTTTGTGTATGGTGTTAGGAGGTGTTCTAATTTCATTCTTTTACATGTGGCTGTTTAGTTTTCCCAGTACCACCTATTGAAGGGACTCTTTTCTTCATTGTATATTCTTACCCCTCCTTTGTCATAGATTAGTTGACTGTAGGTGCCTTGGTTTAATTCTGGGCTTTCTATCCTGTTCCACTGATCTATTTTTCTGTCTTTGTGCTGGTATCGTATGGTTTTGATGACTGTAGCTTTGTATTATAGTCTTAAACTGGGGAGCCGGATTCCTTCAGCTCCATTTCTCTTCCTCAGCATGGCTTTGCTTATTCTGGGTCTTTTGTGCTTCCAAACAAACTTTAGAATATTTTGTTCAAGTTCTGTGAAAAATATCCCTGGAAATTTGATAGGGATTGCATTCAATATGTAGATTGCCTTGGGTAGGACAGTCATTCTGATAAGATTAATTTTTCTAATCCAAGAGCATGGTATGTCTCTCCATATGTTTGTGTCATCTTTGATTTTTTTTTCATCTGTGTCTTATAGTTTTCAGAGTACAAGTCTTTTGTCTCTTTAGATAGTTTTATTCCTAAGTATTTTATTTTTTTGATGCAATGGTAAATGGGATTACTTCCTTAATTTCCCTTTCCAATCTCTCATTGTTAGTATATAGAAATGCAGTCAATTTCTGTGTATTAATTTTGTATCCTGCTACTTCTTCAAATTCATTGATAAGCTCTAAGAGTTTTCTGGTAGATTCTTTAGAGTTTTCTAGGTACAGCATCTTGTCATCTGCAAACAGTGATAGTTTTACTTCTTCCTTTCCATTTGGATTCCTTTTATCTCTTTTGCTTCTCTGATTGCTGTGGCTAGGACTTCCAAAACTATGTTGAATAGTAGTGGCAAGAACAAACATCCTTGTCTTGTTCCTGATCTCAGTTGGAATTCTTTCAGCTTTTCACCATTGAGAATGTTATCTCTGGGTTTGTCATGTATGGCCCTTATTACGTTGAGGTAGTTTCCCTCTAGGCCCACTTTCTGAAGGGTTTTTATCAGAAATGGGTGTTGGATTTTGTCAAAGGCTTTTTCTGCATCTATTGAGAGGATCATATGGTATTTATTCTTCAGTTTGTTAATGTGGTGTATCACACTGATTGATTTGCAGATATTGAAGAATTCATGCATCCCTGGGATAAATCCCTCTCAATCATGATGTACCATCCTTTTAATGTATTGTTGGATTCAGTTTGCTAGTATTTTGTTGAGGATATTTGCATTTATGTCCATTAGTGAAGTTGGCCTGTAGGTTTCTTTTTTTGTGGGATCTTTGGTTTTGGTATGAGGGTGATGGTAGCCTCATAGAATGAATTTGGGAATATCCCTTTCTCTGCAATTTTTTGAAATAGTTTCAGAAGGAGAGGTGTTAGCTCTTCTCTAAATGTTTGATAGAATTGAGCTGTGAAGCCATCTGGTGCTAGAATTTTGTTTGTTGAAAGTTTTTAAATCACAGTTTCAATTTCAGTACTTGTGGTTGGTCTCTTTGTCTTTTCTGTTTCATCTTGGTTTAGTCTTGGAAGATTGTACTTTTTTAAGAATTTGTCCATTTCTTCTGGGTTTTCCATTTTATTGCCGTATAGTTGCATGAAGTAATCTCTTATGATCCTTTGTATTTCTGTGATGTCTGTTGTAACTTCTCTTTTTGCATTTATAATTTTATTTGAGTCCTCTTTTTTTCTTGATAAGTCTGGCTAAGTGTTTATCAATTTTGTTGATCTTTTCAAAGAACCAGCTTTAAGTTTCATTGATCTTTTCTATGGTTTTCTTTGTTTTTATTTCATTGGTTTCTGCTCTGATCTTTATTTCTTTCTTTTGGCTAACTTTAGGTCTTATTTGTTCTTCTCTCTCTAGCTGCTTTAAACATAAAGTTAGGTTATTTGAGCTTTTTATTGTTTCCCAAGGTAGGCTTGTATTCCTATAAACTTCCCTCTTAGAACTGCTTTTGCTTCATTCCATAGGTTTTGGAGTGTCACGTCTTTGTTGTCATTTGCTTCTAGGTATTTTTAAATTTCCTCTTTGATTTCTTCAGTGATCCATTGGTTGTTTAGTAGCATGTTGTTTAGTCTCCACATATTTGTGTATTTTGAAGTTTTTTTCTTGTTGTTGATTTCCAGTTGCATAGCGTTGTGGTCAGAAAAGATGCTTGATATGATTTCGATTTTCTTAAAGTTACCGAGGCTTGATTTGTGGCCCAGAATGTGATCAACCCTAGAGAATGTTCCATGTGCACTTGAGAAGACTGTGTATTCTATTGCTTTTGAACGGAATGTCCTAGAAATATGAATTAAGTCCATCTGGTCTAATGCTTCACTTAGGGCTTGTGTTTCCTTGTTGATTTTCTGTCTGGATGATCTGTCCATTGTAAGTGGGGTGTTAAAGTCCCATGCTATTATTGTGTTATTGTCAATTTCTCTTTTTTTGTCTTTTTTGCCTTTTTCTAGTGCCGCACCTGCAGCATATGGAGGTTCCCAGGCTAGGGGTTGAATCGGAGCTATAGCCACTGGCCTATGCCAGAGCCACAGCAATGCCAGATCTGAGCCACGTCTGCAACCTACATCACAGTTCATGGCAGCACTGGATCCTTAACCCACTGAGCGAGGCCAGGTATCGAACCCACAACCTTATGGTTCCTAGTCAGATTCATTAACCACTGAGCCACGATAGAAACTCCCAATTTCTCCTTTTAAGGTTGTTAGCAGTTGCCTTATATATTGAGGTGATCCTATGTTGGGTGCATATATATTTATAATTGTTAAATCTTCTTGGATTGATCCTTCAATTATTATATATTGTCCTGGCTTTTTCTCTTATAATATTCTTTATTTTAGGATCTATTTTGTCTGATATGAGTATTGCTACTCCAACTTTCTTTTGATTCCTATTTCCATGGAATATTTTCTTTCTTTCTTTTTTTTTTTTTTTTTTATTTCTTTGGGCCACTTTACTGTTCACAGAATATTTATTTATTTTGTCTTTTTGCTATTTCTTTGGGCCGCTTCTGCGGCATGTGGAGATTCCCAGGCTAGGGGTCTAATAAGAGCTGTAGCCTCCGGCCTACGCCAGAGCCACAGCAATGCGGGATCCGAGCCGAGTCTGCAACCTACACCACAGCTCATGGCAACACCGAATCGTTAACCTACTGAGCAAGGGCAGGGACCAAACCCGCAACCTCATGGTTCCTAGTCGGATTCGTTAACCACTGCGCCATGACGGGAACTCCCCATGGAATATTTTCTTCCATCCTCTCACTTTCAATTTGTATATGTCCCTACAAGTGAAGTGGGTCTCTTGAAGACAGCATATGTATGGGTCTTGTTTTTGTATCCATTCAGTCTATGTATTTTCATTGCACATTTACGCCATCTACATTTAAGATAATTATTGATATGTGTGTTCCTATTGCCGTTTTATCAACTGTTTTGGATTTGTTTTTGTTGCTCTTTTTTTGGCCCTACTTCTCTTGTTTTCTCCTCTTGCGGTTTGATAACAATCTTGAGTGTTGTATTTGAGTTGATTTTTCTTATTTGTTTGTGTATCAGTTGTAGATTTTTGGTTTGCAGTTACACTGAAGTTTTTGCTATAGGACTATATATATGGGTTTGTTTTAAGTTGTTGGTCTCTTAATTGCAAGTGCGTCTCCAGTGTCCTGCATTTGCACACTCCTCTTCTCATGATTTCTGATTTTGGTAGCATATTTGTGCATGGATGATTTCCTACCTTTACTGTATATATGCCTTTATCAGTGAGCCTTTTTATTTGTGGTATTTTTGTTTCTAGTTTTGTCCTTTTCTTCTCTGCCTAGAGAAGTGCCTTTAGTATTTGTTATAAATACTGGTTTAGTGTTGCTGAATTCTCTTAGCTTTTGCTTATCTGTGAAGCTTTTGATTTCTCCTTCAAATCTGAATGAGAGCCTTGCTGGGTAAAGTAATCTTTGTTTGAGGTTTTTTTTTCCCTTTCATCACTTTGAGTATATCATGCCACTCCCTTCTGGCTGGCAGAGTTTCTGCCGAAAAATCTGCCAATAACCTTATTGGGGTTCCCATGTATGTTTGTTTCTTTTCCTTAGCTGCTTTCAATATTTTCTCTTTGTCTTTAATTTTGGTCAGTTCGATTAATATTTGCTTCAGGGTATTCCTCCTAGGAATTTATTTTATATGGTACTCATTATGCTTCCTGGATTTGAGAGAGTGGTTCCTTTCCCATTATAGGGAAATTTTCAGCTATTATCTTTTCAAATATTTTTTTCTATCCCTTTCTCTCTTCTTCTGGCACCCCTATAATATGGATGTTGGTGCGTTTAACATTGTCCCAGAGTTCTCTGAGACTCCATTCATTTCTTTTCAATTTTTTTCTCTTTTCTGTTCCACATCAGTGATTTCCACTAGTCTGTCCTCCACCTTGCTTAGTGGTTCTTCTGCCTCCTGCATTATGCTCTTGGTTTTTTGTAATGGATTTTTTACTTCAGTTACTGTATTTTGCATCTCTGCTTGCTTAAGTTTTGAATTTTGTATTTCTTTGCTCAGTGTTTGCTGTAAATTATCAATTATTGCCTCCAGTTAATTTTCAATGCCTTGCATCACCTCAACATCATCAGTCCTAAGCCCTTTTCCTGGAGGCTGATAATCTCCAGATCACTTAGCTCTTTTTCTGGAGTTTTTTCTTTCTCCCTTATCTGAGCTGTAGGGTCTCTGCCTTTTTGTTTTTATAGATTTTTGTGGTATCCTTTTTTGTATACAACAGAGTTGTAGCCTCTCTTACTTCTGCACCCCCTTGTGGCTGAAGTTGGTACAGGCGTTGCTGTACACTTCTTGATAGGAGGGACTGTTGCTTGCCCACTGGTAGGTGGGGCTGATTCCTATCCCTCTGGTGGGTAGAGCTTTGTCTTTGGGTGAGATTAAAGGTGGCTGTGTGACTGGGGGGGGGGGGGGGTTAGGCAGCCTGTTTACTGATAGGTGGGGCTGTGATCCCACCTGGATTAGTTTAGCCTGGGGGTTCTCAGCTCTGATGGGTGGGGCCATATTTTCCCATATGGCCACCTATAGAGGAACACACACTAATTTCCCAAGACATTTGCCTCCAATGTCCTTCCCCCACAACAAACCACAGTCACCTCCTGTTTTCCCAGAAGATCCTCCAAGAACTGAAGTCAGGTCTGACCCAGATTCCTATGGAGCCTCTGCTTTTTCCTGGAACCCAGTGCACATGAAAGCCTGTGTGTGCCTTTCAGGAATAGGGTCTCCATTTCCCCAAGTCCTGAGGAGCTCTTATGCACAAGCCCCATTGGCCTTCAATCCCAGGTGCTTCTGGGGCTCTTTCTCCCAATGTTATATCCCCAGGTGTTGGGACCTGACATGAGGCTCAGAACTTTCACTCCTGTAGGTGAGTTTCTGTGATATAGTTACTTTCCAGTCTGTGGGCTGTCACCTGGAGGGTATGGGGTGGCTTATATGGTGTAATTGCCCCTCCTAACATCTTGATGTGGCCTCCTCACTGTCTTCTGGAGTAGGATATCTTTTTGAAAGTTTCCAGTCCGGTTGGTTGGAGGTTGTTCAGCCTTTGGTTTTATTTTGTTGTTTTATGAGAGAAGGAGAGCTCCAGTCCTTCTATTCCACCATCTTAATCCTGTCTCCAATTTTGTCCTCTTTTTAAATTTTTCTTATTAAAGTATAGTTGATTTACAATGTTGTGCCAGTTTCTACTCTACAGCAAAGTGACCCAGTCATAAAAATATATACATATTTAAAATTATTATTTTCCATCAAAGTATCCCAGTAGAGTGATATAGGTACCTGTGCTATACTGTAGGACCTTATTGCTTATCCATTCTAAATGTAATAGTTTGCATCTACTAACCCCAAACTCCCAGTCTCTCCCACTCCCTTACCCCTTCCCCTTACCAACCACAAGTCTATTCCCTATGTCAGTGAGTCTATTTCTATTTTGAAGATAGGTTCATTTGTGTCATATTTTAGATTCTGCGTACAAGTGAGATCATATGGCATTTGTCTTTCTCTTTCTTAGTTCACTTAGTATGAGAATCTCTAGTTGCATCCATGTTGCTATAAATGGCATTATTTCATTCTTTTTATGGCTGAGCAGTATTCCATTGTGTATATGTACCACACCTTCTTAACCCATTCATCCGTCAATGGACATTTAGGTTGTTCCCACATCTTGGCTATTGTGAATAGTGCTGCTATGAACATAGGGGTGCATGTATCTTTTTGAATTGTAGTTTTTTCCAGATATATACCCATGTGTGGGATTGCTGGGTCATATGGTAGTTCTAGATTTAGTTTTCTGAGAAAGTTCCATACTGTTATCCATAATTTAGATTGGTACATCCTCCAACAGTATAGGAGGGTTCCCTTTTCTCCATACCCTCTCCAGGTATGGAGTCATATTAATGATGGCCATTCTGACTAGTATGAGGTGGCACTTCATTGTAGTTTTCATTTGCATTTCTCTAATAATTAGCAATGTTGAGCATCTTTTCATATGCCTACTGGCCATCCATATATCTCCTTTGGAGAAATATCTTTTTAGGTCTTCTGCCCACTTTTCAATTGGGTTATTTGGTTTTTGTTGGTGGTGAGCTGTATGTGTTGTTTGTGTGGAGATTAATCCCTTGTCAGTTGTATAATTTTCAAGTATTTTCTTCCACTCTGTAGGGTGTCTTTTTTTTTTTTTTTTGAATGGTGTCCTTTGCTGTGCAAAAGCCTGTAAGTTCAATTAGGTCCTGTTTGTTTATTTTTGTTTTTATTTCTATTACCTTCAGAGACTGACCTAAACATTTTTTAGGGCCACACCTGCAGTATATGGAGGTTCCCAGGCTAGGGGTTGAATCAGAGCTACAGCTGCCAGCCTATACCACAGCCATAGTGACGTGGGATCCAAGCCACATCTATGACCTACACCACAGCTCATGGCAACACCAGATCCTTAACCTACTGGGTGAGGCCATGGATCAAACCTGTGTCCTTATGGATACTAGTCAGATTTGTTTCCACTGAGCTGTGACAGGAACTCCCTGACCTAAACATTTGAATGATTTATGACAGAGAATATTTTGCCTCTGTTATCTTCTTTTATAACAACACTAATCTCACTCATGGGAGATCCGCTCATGAGCTAATTTCCTCCCAAAAGCCCCACCTCATAATACCATCATTTCCGGGGTTAGGGTTTTAACAGATACATATTGAGGGAGACATAAACATTCAATCTATTACATTAGTTAAATTCAAAGTCATTGAATTTTATTCAGCACCAAGAACTAGCCTTAATAACTGGACATATGTTATTTGAAAGAATCTGAGCTAAATCTTTAGGAAGAAGTAATTAAATCAATTTGGAGAACTTGTGAGTAATCAAACAGGTACACTTCAGCTGAACTTTGAAGAATAAGTCATATTTTGTGGTGTAGGAGGAACAAGAAATTGGTTTCTAAGAGAGAGGGTGCCACATGTGCCAAAGCACGAAAGCATGAAAAATCATGGCCCACAAAGGAAACAAAGGGCATGATGTTAGATAGGCTGACACTGGCATGATAAAAGAATCTGGAATTAGAGGTGAGGCCATTTTGGGCCATATGTGCTTTCTTTAATTTCTGTCTTCAGGAGATTTGGTTTTCTGACTGACCATGAGCCTCATTATCACTATGCCAATAGGATTTGTGTCCTGTCTTGATATATGAATATCACCAAAGTGAGAATATTGCTATGTCCAAACCTCTATAAAAACTAATCACTGTATTACTACTTATAACCCTATATGGGGTAATGCTTGGATATCACTTAAATATCCCAAATTAGGGAAATCATGAAGTTAATCATGGTACATTCATAAAACAGAATATTAAGAAATAATTTCAAAATGATTATGGCATTGATAAAAATGGAAACAGCATATTTCACTACTTAATCACATTAACTTACAAATGGTAAATCATAGTTTAAAATTTACTTCTTTTACCACCTAGTCCAATTCTTTCCTACAAAACCGTAAATATGAAATTTTCCTATGAATAAGAAAATATACTTTCATAGAATATTTTCATTCATTTGTTCCACATTCATTAAGTCACTATTATGTACTAATATTTTTAAATTGAATACGGCATCTTTACATACAGGATACAGGTCTTAAAATATAATAGCAAAATTTATGCTTATTATTGGTAAAAGGTCATTATTAAACTTGTTTGAAATCTTGTTGGTGCCATCAGCATATTTTTTTTTCCCCCTCTAACTATCTTTCCATAAGAGAATTCAGCATTTGGCACCATGAGAACTAAACAAGGAAAAGTTACCAAGCTTATTAAAATGAAAGATTCAAAGTACATAGTAATCTACAAAAAGAAAGCCTATATTTAGTTACTTATAAGCAACACAGAATTTATATCCAACCTCCAAAAAAAGTAATTTAATGTAGGAATTTGTGGAAAGAAAAACAAACACTGTTAAGCTTCCTGTAATTGATGTAAATCTTGAACTACATTAGATTGCTATGCTTTTGTAATTTTGCGAGGGTTAATAGAAATTAAAAAGGAAAGCTTTTTCTTTTTGAGTTTCCGTCTTCTGCCTTGTGACTTGGTTAGAAACCATGACAGGTGTGTTCATTCTTTTAGGTCAATGAGGAACCATTAAATGAATTAGTTATGCTATGGACTTAATGGCACTAGAGGTTTAAATCATGAAAGCATGTTCCATAAGCCTGAATTTTTCCCAGGGAATATTTCATAAGTATCGTGATAGAATTCTGCCTCTTTTTTTTTTTTTCTGGTCTTTTTAGGGCCTCACCTGTGGCATACGGATTCTCCCAGGCTAGGGGTCGAATCAGAGCTGCAGCTGCTGGCCTAGGCCACAGCCACAGCTGCATCCACAGCAATGCCAGATCCAAACCACATCTGCAACCTACACCACCACTCATTGCAATGCCAGGTCCTTAATCCTCTAAGCAAAGCCAGGGATCAAACCTGTGTCCTCATGGATATTAGTCAGATTTGTTTCCACTGAGCTATGACAGAAACACCTTTGCCATTATGTTTCTTTCTTCTGGATAAGTTAGTGAAGGAGCGACTTTAGAAAGTAAGCGATTCTGTACTTTGTTGATTTTTTTTTTAACCACAGAATATTTAGATTTTTGTATGTAAATTTCAAATACCTCTATGATGTTTTGCAAGAGGTCATATAGATGACTATTTTATTAAAACATTTGTATTGATGTTATAACTGACATTAAGTAAACTACACAGATTTTGAGTGTATAGTTCAATGTTTTTATATATACAATCACAAGACTAACATCGCGATAAGAAAATAAAATATTCATCACACCCAAAATGTTTCTCAGCTCTCTTTGTAATTTCTTCCTCCTGCCCTTATTTCTTCCTAAGCAACCACTGATCTGTTTTCTGTTAGTTTGTATTTTCTAGAATTTTATATAATAGGAATCACAGTATGTACTCTTTTTGTCTGGTTTCTTTCCCTCAGAATAATTATTTTAAGACTTATCTGTTTTTGTGTGTATCAAGAATTTATAGCTTTTTATCGATGAAAAATACTTCATCACATGGATATTCTGCAGTTTATTTATCTATTTACCTATTGATGGTATTTAGGTTGCTTCCAGTATGGGGCTATTAAAAAGTAAATAAAAAGCAAATACCTATGGGCATTTGTGTAGAATTCTCTGTACAGAAATACATTTCCTTTTCTCTTGGGTAAATACTTAGAGGGTAATGGCTGTGTCATGTCGTATCTACATGTTTGAGCTCTTCATTAAGCTTTTCATATTTATTTAGTCTTTTGTTCTTTTCTTTTCTTTTTTTTTTTTTGTCTTTTTGCTATTTCTTGGGCCGCTCTCGCGGCATGTGGAGATTCCCAGGCTAGGGGTCCAATCGGAGCTATAGCCACCGGCCTACACCAGAGCCACAGCAATGCGGGATCCGAGCCGAGTCTGCAACCTACACCACAGCTCACGGCAACGCCGGATCATTAACCCGCTGAGCAAGGGCAGGGACCGAACCCGCAACCTCATGGTTCCTAGTCGGATTCGTTAACCACTGCGCCACGACGGGAACTCCCCTATTTTGTCTTTTTATGACAGAATATTATCTTACTTGGTAAATGTTCTTAATGCTCTTCTAACAAATGTTTATTCTACTTTTTCCTCAGTGAAGCATCCCATAGATATCAGGTGGGTTTAAATGGTTGAAATGTTCAAATTCCTATTTTTTTTTTTTTTTACCAATTTCTGTGACTACTTTTTCTATTAATTATTAGGAGAAGGGTATGAAAATTTTATATTATAATTATAGGTATGTCTATCTCTCTTTACGGTTTTATAAGTTTTTGTTTCATATGTTTTATTAGGTACATAAATATCTTAAAAAGTTGTATCCTCTGGAAGTATTGACTCATATCATTTTCAAATGTATTTTGTCTAATGTTAATATATTCGTTCTAGATTTCTTTTGATTAATGTTAACAGGGTACATGTTGTCCTATTCTTTTACTTTTAAGCTAGTTGTGTCTTTATATTTAAAGCTGATTTTTATAGATGGTATGGAGTGGGGTCTTTAATTTTTTAAATCCATTCTGATGGATTTAAAAATATAAATTGGTGTGTTTAGACTATTTACATTTAATGTAGTTATTAGTAAGTTTGAGTTTAAATATAATATATTGCTATTTGTTTTCTATCTGTTTTTTCTTAAGTCCCTTGTTATTCCTTTTCTTGCCTCATTTTGGATTGAGTTTTGTTCATAAATTCATTTAATCACCTTGATTGGATTATTAACTCTCCAGTGATTGCTTCAGTGTTACTGTACACATCTTTACCTTATCAGAAATTACATTCAAGTTGTATTCTTTGCTTTATTATAATAACCTTAAAAATTATAAATGGAAAAATTTTAAATTATTCCATTTTTTCCTATTCTGGATTTTGTGTAGTAGGTGTCATATACCTCACTTCTATATATATTACTTTTCTTTTACATTAAATTTTAACAATAGATGTAGATAATAAAAAATCTTTTTATATTTACCCACATAGTTACCATTTCTGATACTCATTATTTCCTTGCATAGATAGAGACTTTCAACTGTTGTAGTTTTCCTTCTGCCTAAAGGATTTTCTACTTCATATTTTTGTTCTATAGATCTGCTAGAGATGAAGTTTGATTTTAATCTTTCTACTTAAAATGTTCATTTATGGATTCCAATTATAATGGCTAATTTATTGTTCTTTTCCCTTAATTCTATTATCTACAACACTTCTGGGTCAATTTGATGGATTGATTTTTTTCTCCTCATATGGGTTGCATTTTCTTGTTTCTTTGCATGCCTGGTAATTTTTTTAATGGAGACCAGTCTTTGTGAATTTTATCTTATTGTTTAAAGGTATTTTCCATAAATAATTCTTAAGCATTTTTTGGGGGTTCAGTTAGCAGGAGAAATTTAATCCTTTCAGGTGTTGTATTTTAAACTTGTTTAGGCAGGGCCAGAAAACATTTCCTACAGGCCTAGTTTTTCCCAGTATTGAGGTAAAAACCCTTTTGAGTGTTCTCCCCAGTATTCCATAATCTTGAGTTTTTCCACTACAGCTGGTGGGACCAGGAACTCTTCTCAGCCCTGTAAGATATTCAGATACTGGTCTCTCAAATCTTGTCTAGTCATTTTTTTGCCAGCTTCAGTAGCTCCTTCACACATAAGCAGTGTTTAATATGCATATGCTGATAAAACTTCAGAGGGGCCTTTGAAGATATCTGGAGCTTTTTCTGTCTCTGTCTCTCTCTCTTTCTCAAGAATCATTCTTGAGTACTTAAAAAAATTTTAAGAGAATGAATTTTAGGACATAGAAGAATCACAAAATAGAAGCATTCTAATGTAATAGTAATGTATAACTGTACAAAATACCTAGAAGAAAATAACTTACTAGTTTCTTTTAGTCAAAATGTATTACTAAGTACAAACTATTACTTGATAGTGTTTTAAGCATTGTGTAAATGTATTAGAGGTGATATTTTAGCTCCAATAGCTACAACATAAGTGCACAAAAACATCGGAAGTGTTCTACTCTAGGAAATTATGGGAAACAATATTATCGCATAAAACACATATACACAGACACATGTTTTTAATCAAACATATTTAAACGCTGGCTTTTCCATTTACTAGTGATAATATAGACAACTCAATTAACAAATACTTTGCCTGTACATTTTATATTCCAGTGGTAAATGGTGAAAAAATGAACCAGAATACGCATATACCATATGTTTAAAATTCTCTGAAAAAATAAAACCGGATAAGAAGGATAGGGAGTAAAGAGGGCCAGTGTATATGGTAAATGGTTTTGGTTTTGGCTTTTTAAGTGTTTTCAAAGAAGACGCTTGTGATAATTACTTCATTTGAGCAGTGTCTAAAGGAAGCAATGTAATGAGTCAGATATTTGGGTGAAGAGAATTCAAGAAAAGGAAATAGCAAATAAAAGTCTTTAAGGTAGCAGTGACTTTGATGTATTTGAGTTAAAGGAAGAGTCCTAGGTGATCAACATAAAGAAGGGAGAAAATAGGCTATAAAGGTGAGAGAGCCATCTAAGACTTTACAGGGCATTTTAAGGACTTTGTAGCTGTGCTAATCATTGAGCAGGTGTTTTGGTAGGTAGTGAAACTATAGTCATGAATAAGACATGTTTTTCTTAATGTCAGTTTAAAGCCAAAGAACTCAATAAATCTTCCCTCTCTAAACGTCACTTGAAAAATTATAAGTAAATTTAAAGTAAATTATTTAAGTAAATATATTAATACTATATGCTTACAAAACTTATATTTGAACTCATCATTTTAATCTAGAAACCACATTATATAGAGTTATTTCACTCCAAACACTAGTCACACTCATAGATAATTACCTCTTCTCTATCATTCCTCAATTCTGTCAGCCACAGTTGTCTTCCTCTATTATCTAATATGACTTTATCCCCCCTCCCCAAACTTGCCTATCAAGTGGTGTACCTATCTCCAGACCTTAGTATATATATATTAGGTCCTTAATTATATGACATGGAACAGAAGCTAGAGATAATCTGAAAAAGACTCAAATACATTGATTTTAGTGTGAGGGGTAGCACATAAACCAGTGGATCATGTATTTTTCAGAATCTTTCTGTTGTAAACCTAACCCAAGGCTTTTGAACATAAAGCCAATAAATTGCTTTGCATTATTTCTCTAACTCACTAAAAGATTGAAAGATACTGGGAAAATGTGTTTTAATCTTCAGTTTCCTTGCAATTGATAGCAGATAGTATTGAGTGGAAGAAATATTGGGAATATGTTGGGAATAAATATTTCTTCAAGTACATCATCATAGTCACATTTCTTTTCGACTGGAGATGCCTCTTACCTATGTGAGATTTGCACATAGTAGGGCAGAAAAATACCTGTCCGGTGAAAGCACATTCTATTGGGCAGCCTGACTGGGAGTGTTAAATTTGTAAGTGCTCTTCGCAGAGTGTTTGCCAAGGAACAATGGTATTTTTGTCATTTTCAATCTTATAGTCTTACAGTGACATACAGGACAATTGGACCACACATTGTCTTGAGGTCCCAGCATGAGTTTCACCTGAGAGTTACCAGGGAGAGACAGAGACTCTTCCAATCTTTGAGTCCTTTGCTCTTGACCATGAACTGTGGTCAAATACCTCTTCTGGATTTGGTCACTTCAAATCTCTCTCAGTTATTCCATTTGTTATTTCTCTAGAGTTTCCTCCAGTTGCATTTTTCTTAAATAATCAATGATGTTAAAGTTCTCTTTTCCAGTTTCTTCTTAGGGTCATAGTATTCACAGGCTCATTTTCTTTAGGGGTCCCCCACATGCCAGCTTCACTTTAAAGTAGCTTTGCCCTCCACTGTGTTTCATCACTGCCTCTACCTACAGCCCAGGTGGAAACATGGCTCTCAGAACATGAAGGGTATGTGTTGTTTCTAGGCACAGGGCATAGGGCAGGGTTAGAAATAGGCAAAGGAAACAACATCCTTTCCTTCATTTTTAGTTAGTTGCTTGCAAAGTTAACTAGAGCCACCAAAATGGCCAAATTATTTCTTGGTCTTTACATTTTGGTACTTATTTATAGATATTGTTATTCCTCAAAAATTATCAGAAAATCATCTTTTTTTTTCTATCTGACCAACTCTTATGTGTAAATTATTAATACACAAAATCAACATCCTATAACAAAGTTTATGCTTCTTAAATACGTTTTCACTTCAAGAATAGTTTTATCAATAAGTGGGAAAGGTATTTTCTGGAATATGCCTAGTTACGTTTTATACGAAAACATATATTTTTCTGGATAAGTCCTACTATTGAGCTGAATTAAATTGTAATAAAATGACATTTGTAGCAGTTATAGTGGATTATTAGTTCTTTTCTCCATGTTCCAATTCTATGAAATCACAGAGTCTAATTCTATGAAATCGGAAAAAATCTCATGGTAAAATTGATATCTAATTTATGTGGAAATTTGGTATGTCAAATTCAATTCTATTTGCAGAGCATTACCCTCAACCAGCATGAAACAGACAACTTTCTTTCCCTTTTTTTTTTGGTCTTTTCTAAGGCCGCACCCATGGCATATGGTGGTTCCCAGGCTAGGGGTCTAATCGGAGCTGTAGCCACCGGCCTACACCTGAGCCACAGCAACATGGGATCTGGTCCAACTGCCACTGATTCACTTATATCCGGAATCTAATATACAGCACAAATGAACCTACACCACAGCTCATGGCAACGCCGGATCCTTAACCCACTGAGTGAGGCCAGGGATTGAACCTGGCTGAAACCTCATGGTTCCTAGTCAGATTCATTAACCACTGAGCCACAACAGGAGCTCCTTTCCTTTGTTTTAATGTGTCATAATAAACTATGAGAATCCCCAAGGAAAATGAAAATGAAGAATTAAGTCATGATTCTGGATCCTGTTGATAGAACCAAAGATGTTAAGTTAAATGTATACTAACTGTTAAGAGCAATACCTCTGTTGAATTTGTTGCATCTTAAAGCATTCCTAAAAAATTGATAAAATGTCCAACTGCCACTAATTAGTGTGGTAGTTGTTTTAACAAATACCGTATGATATCACTTATATCTGGAATCTAATATATAGCATAAATGAAACTTTCCACAGAAAAGAAAATCATGGACTTGAAGAATAGACTTGTTGTTGCCAAGGGGCGGGGGAGGGAGTGGGATGGATTGGGAGCTTGGGGTTAATAGATGCAGACTATCGCCTTTGGAATGGATTAGCAATGAGATATCCTGCTGTGTGGCACTGGAAACTATGTCTAGTCACTTAAGATGAAACATGATAATGTGAGAAAAAAGAATGTATACATGTATGTGTAACTGGGTCACCTTGCTCTACAGTAGAAAACTGACAGAACACTGTAAACCAGCTGTAGTAGAAAAAAATAACAATCATTATATAAAAAAATAAAGTAAAATAAAATGTTCTGTTCAGGTGTAAACACCCATTTTTAAAAAATAACAAAAAAACCCAGTTATAATGTGCTAGGCAATGTGCTAAAGCTGTCCATTTAATCCTGATCAAATCTCCATCTGTGTGGATAATGACACTCCAGCTTTCAAAGGTTACGCAGTTTTTCGAGGATCACAAAGCTAACAAGTTGTGGAGTCAGGAGGTGAGTCATACTTCTGAAATTCCAAATTAAACACTTTTTCCCCCAAGCACAAACTCTTAATATGTTTTAGGCACGTAATATCATTGCATTGAATAACTGACTCCTGTCTGCCTATGCCTTTCTGGAGTGCGCCATTGATGAAGAATATAAATTAAAATTATTTGTTGATTTCTCTCTTTTCCTCACTGACATCTTCCTGTGTTTCTTACTGCATATTCTCCACATAGAATTTAAGTGGTTTTTAAAATGTCAGATCACATCACTCCCTTGTTTTAAACCCTTCAACTCCTTCTTGTTTCTTAGCATAATGACTTTCTGCATATAACAGAAAAATAATGATCTCCAAAACCATATATCTTCAAGACTCCATTACCCCTTCAAATGCTGTTTCAGCCCCACTCTCCCTCCTCGTCTCATCTCATGCTCACTATACATCAGCTTTATCAGCCTCAGGTTTTGTAACTCTGAAGACATTAAATTCATTTTTAAGGGTTTTGTTCCTGCTATCCTTATGCTGGAATATTCTTTTAAAATATTAATTAGAACTTCACAAGGAAGCTGGCAGACAGATGACAATGTAAACAAGGCATTTGAGTGAGAGAAATTATAACATGCAAAGTCATTCATAAAAAAACAGACAAAATACCATGGGTGGGCATCATGGGAGGCTTTGTGAGGTGAGAAGTAGATCGGTTGTGCGTCATTAGAAGAGGGATGAAGCATGGGTTGCATCATCAAGACTACATATTATGGCCATTTTTATATTTTAACATAGGTGTAATATGACTATGCAAAATGGAAGACAGAACATACAATATGAGAGACCAAAAGCCTAGGGGTTGTGTAAGAGATGGTTGCAATATTTCAGGAGGTCAATGAAGAATGTTGGTTTTCTATCACTGGTCATACCAGTGAGAATGGTACGTGGAGAGTAAATAGATGAGATCATTTTGAGATTTGGGGCTTGGTGACCCATTTTCTATGATCTGTGATAGAGTACGGATGATATAACTGCATTGGCATTGTGTTAAAAAATTGTTAAAGATGTTCAAGAACACATTTGACTGGGTTAATCTCGTAGAAGGGAGATTTCATGTTGGATTTTAAAGGACAATTTGATTTTTATTTATTTTAAAATTGAAATATAGTTGATTTACAATGCTGTTAATTTCTGTGCTGCAGCTAAGTGATTTGGTTATATATATACATATACATATAGTCTTTTGAAATATATATCCTTTTCCCTTATGGTTTATCACAGAATGTTGACTATAAGGACAGGTAGACTTCTAAAGTCAGACATGGAAAGGAGCAGGCACTTCAAAGACTAGGGTTCTTTTCAGCCCTACTTTTTAGTTCCTCTGAATAACACAAGAGAAAATTTACCTTAGGTTCAGCAGCAGGAAGCAAGAATCTGAGACAGCTTCTCAAAGCTAAAATATTTATTCTGACACTTCAAGAACCAAAGATGATGTCTCTTTGAGTCATTTTTGTTATAAATGCAAAACTCAGAACACTATTTTCACCCATCTGGAGAAAAACATTCCTATATTGCAAGATGGAAGAATATAAATTTCATCTTTCATGTCTTACAAACTAAATTTATACATATCAATGTAAGTGTTATACATTTATGCATTTTAATCATCTTTTAAAATATTTTATGGAGTAAGCAAAAATCAGTCATATATTTATAAAAAAGCTGAAGCAAATCTGAGATGTTTGTTGCATGCGTATGACATTTAGAGGATGTTTCCTATAGTCTTTATAAGTGTTTGTGCCTATAGTAACTCAATATTCAATTTTCTTTTTCATTTTTTGGTTTTTAAAAGAGGCAACTAAATGACTTTTACATATGATGCCATTGAGATTTAAAATCAGTCCTTAAAAAAAATAAGGTGGTGTGTTTGGCAATGATTTATAAAAGGACATTTGTGACTTTCTTGAATTTTTGTAAAAGTTACATCAAATATTTATTTACATCACTTTCCATTGCTTATTTTTGGTATTTTTCTATCCCATGACTTCTACTATATAGTAAGGCTTATTCTAATGTATGTTATTTACAAAATATAAGCCTACATGTCGGGTTTATGAGAACTAGTGGATTTTTTTTAAGGAAATGTATTGTTTCTGAAACATATGTAAATCTGTAATATCACTCTTCCCATTGGTAGGTAGACTTCCTAGAGAGTAAGAGCAGGTATTGCACAACTTAGAAGGCCTATTTATAGTCTGATGAATGGCACCTGTGAGAAAAGAATTACTCTATTTCTCCTACAGTCATTTCATAAAGAAGCATGATAAACCCTCAACCCTTAATGAAATAAATGTGCCCTTTGAGGAAGCATCAGCTCATTTGTTACTTGCAGCAAACTCAAATACTTGGAGGGTTGAAAATATTTCTATGTCCCAGACTTAGATACATAATAAAACTGGTCTTCAGAATGAAGTTAATGGAATATGATTCACCCTGTTGGCTTTATCAACATGCAAATTCCTGGGTTCACTCCAGGTCTTATGAATCAAATGTCACTGGTGGGGACCCGGGAATTTGCATTTTGATTAAGCTTTCCAGGTGCTTCACCTGCCTTCTGAAGATGGAGATTCGACACACTTCCCAGGTTTATTTGCATTCTGAAATAACATTTGAGCTTAAAAGTGTGAAAAACAGATGGGAATTTGAATGAAAATGCTGGGAAATTGTAATATATGTGGAATCTTGGGTATTTAGGAACTGGGAACTTACATCTGTGGAATGTCCACATGCTAGATGATTATACTTTTTTTTTTTTTTTTAAATGGCTTCACCCACAACATATGGAAGTTCCTGGGCCAGGGATTGAATCTGAGCGATAGCTATGACCTGCAATGAAGCTGTGGCAACAGGTCCTTTAACCCACTGCACTGGGCCAGGAATAGAAACTGCAGCTTTGTAGTGACCCGAGCCACTGCAGTTGGATTCTTAACCCACTGTGCCACAGCAGGCGTTCCATGTACATATTATTTAAGATAATCCAATGACAGTCTTTCAGAGATGGTTATTATTCTATCAGTTTCAAAGATGAGAGAACAGGCTCAACGATGATGTCGAATAACTCTACCAGAATTACACAGGTAATGACTAGAAATTTAAAACCTTAAATCTAGTTACATCTTTCCACTCTTTGGGAGAGTTTCCACCACATCTGGCTGCTGGCTTGGATGGAACAGAGAAAGCAATTTTTTCTTTAAGCAAACTCATGCTAGATAGTAAGCATTTGTTCTGTAAGTTAGTAAACTGATTCTTACACCATCTTCACAGCTGAGACACAAATAAGTTAGGTAACTCACCGATACACACACATTTGTTCATACACTTGTTTATTTACATTTTAATTGTCTATTAAATGTATGAAGGTAAGCAAAGCATGCTTTGGGTATGCCCCAATGGAGTTCACAGACTAGCTTAAGAGAGAAATAGACAAATTGAACTATACAATAATTTGTGATAAATGCTACAAGAGAGAAAAAATAACAGGAGAAATAGAATTTAGAGCTGGGGTTCAAAGGGGACTTACCCAGAGAAGTGACATTTGAGCTAAGATGTAAAATATGGGTCAGATTTGCAGTTAAGAGTGAGAAGAAAAGCATTCCTGGTAGAGGGAATGACATGTGAAAAGTAATAATCCTTTAAGGACTTGAAGGAAGAGTAGTGTGGCCATCATAGAGGTCAAGGGATGAGTGGTACAAATACGATGTTGGAATCAGTGACCAGATCACTGAGGTCTTTGATGGTAAAATTAAAGATTTTTGGCACTTCTTCAATGTTAAAACCAAGATGGAGAAAGAGTATTCAGTTTACATTCTTTACATTTTAAAAGATTATTCTAGATATTCGGTACCTAGACCTGCTTGGTTATGGAGTAGTTCAAATGAGAAAGCCTGGGTAAGACCATTTGAGTGTAGCAACAGAGATGTAGAAATGGAGAGAAACTTAAAAACTAAATTTGGATTTAGGATTGTGCCTGAACTTCCTACTGGATGAGGGAGGACAAAAGGACAGATCTATGTTGACAATGATTTCTAGTTCTCTCTGTTAGCAACTTTTTGAGGAGAGACTAGAGGGCCATATACTGATAAAAGGAACACTAAGAGGAGCAGATAGCAATACAGAAGGGAGGAATAGGATGGAAAAAAGTATATACGTGGTCTTTTTGAGCACAAAGACAGTATTTTAATCCATGGCAATCAACGAGCTCCCATAAGCAGCAGTATAGAATGAGAAGCAAAATTAAGCAGGTAAGTAGTGAGGAAGTGAGACTGAGCTAGAGAAGCCAGGGAGATAGAAGGGAAATAAGAAGAGTGATGGTGTCATGAAAGCCAAGAAAAGAGAGAATTTGCCGGATTGGATGGTCCCTTTTGTCGGGGGCTTCAGAGAGGGCTGGCAAGATGAGCAATGAAGGGTTCTCCATATGTTCAAACACAATTTCAGGCCTACTCTACTTGTGATAATCTTGGCAGTGAAAACGTAAAGGGAATCCGGGTAAAATGTGGAGATTGGGAGTTGGGGAAGGACAGTTTTAGGTGGAACATAGTAAAGCCTATTCATCTGGGAAGGGTAATAAGTGGGAAGATTAATGATCTAGAAAAAAAGATAAAGGAAAAAATTGTTTTTGAGATGATGGGAACATGTGGAGGGTTTTTGGCAGAAGGCCAAAGGGATACTTTTTCATTTTTGCAATTAAATAATTTTATTGAGGCATACTTGATTTGCAGTGTGTTAATTTCTGCTATATAGCAAAGTATTTGTGTGTGTGTGTGTATACACATACAAATACTTAGTATACACATACTTTTGCATATTCTTTTCCATTCTGGTTTATCATAGGATATTGAATATAGTTCACTGTTCTATACAGTAGGATCTTGGTGTTTATCAATTTTATATATGAAAGTTTGCATTTGTTAATCCCAAACTTCCAATCCTTCCCTCCCCAACTTCCCTCCCCCTTTGGCAACCACAAGTCTACTCTCTGTGTTTGTCTTTCTATTTTGTAGATAGGTTCATTTGTGTCATATTTTAGATTCCACATATAAGTGATATCATATGGTATTTTTCTTTTTCTTTCTGACTTCACTCAGTATAAGAATCTCTAGTTGCATCCATATTGCTACAAATGGCACTGTTTCGTTGTTTTTTTATCCCTGAGTAGTATTCCATTCATCTGTTGATGGACATTTAGGTTGTTTCCATGTTTTGGCTATTGTGAGTAGTGCTGCAATGAACATTGGGTGCATTTATCTTTTTGAATTGTATTTTTGTCTGGATATATGCCCAGGATTGGGATTGCTGGATGATGTGGTAACTCTGTCCTTAGTTTTTTTGAGAAATCTACATACTATTTTCCATGGTGGCTGTACCAGTTTACATTCCCACCAACAGTGTAGGAGGGTTCCCTTTTCTCTTCCTCCTCAGCATTTGTTATTTGTAGACTTTTTAATGAATGCCATTCTGACTGGTGTGAGGTGGTACTTCATTGAAGTTTTAATTTGCATTTCTCTAATAATTAGCGATGAGGATTTTTTCATGTGCCTATTTGGCCATCGGGTATGTCTTGAGAGAAATGGTGATTTAGGTCTACTGCCCATTTTTTGATTGGATTGTTTGTTTTTTGTTGTTGAGCTGTATGAGATGTTTTTATATTGTGTAAATTAAGCCCTTGTTGGTCACATCATTTGCAATTATTTTCTCCCAGTTTGTAGGTTGTCTTTTCCTTTTGTTTATGGTTTCCTTTGCTGTGCAAAAGCTTGTAAGTTTGATTTGATCACATTTATTTATTTTTATTTCTATTGCCTTGGGAGACTGACCTAAGAAAACATTGGTATGATTTATGTCAGAGAATGTTTTACCTATGTTCTCTCTAGGATTTTTATGGTGTCTTCTCTTATGTTTAAGTCTTTTAAGCCATTTTGAGGTTATTTTTGTGTATGATGTGAGGCTATGTTCTAACTTCATTAATTTGCATGTGGCTAACTTTCCCAACACCACTTGGAATGGTGTATACTTTCCCCACTGTATATTCTTGCCTCTTTTGTTGATGATTATTGACCATAAGTATGTTGGTTTATTTCTGGGCTCCCTATTCCATTTATCCATATATCTGTTTTTGTGCCAATATCATGCTATTTTGATGGCTGTAGCTTTGTAGTATTATCTAAAGTCTGAGGATTATGCCTCCTGTTTTGTTCTCTTTCCTCAGGATTGCTTTGGCAATTCTGGGTCTTTTATGGTTCCTTATACATTTTAGAATTATAACACTTTCTTTTTTAATGTGAGAGAATGATAAATGGTGATGATGGTAGCTAACACTTTTTATAGTACTGTGCACTTTTCTGATGTATATAATGTGTATATGCTATTATATGGTATGAATATATTATATATTTTATATGTAACAATTAAATAATCTATTAATCTTTTTAATAACTTTGTATGGGTGGTATTATCATCATTTTGTACATGGGGCACAAAAAAATATAGGCAATTTACTCAGGTTCCACAGTTAATAAATAATGAAATGGGATTTGACCTAGAACTGCAGACCTGCTGGGAGGAGGATGAATCCTCCTAATTACTTCTTCCTACATGATGTATAAGACAAAGTCATGAATTGATGATAAAAGAGATAAAGGAAGATTGTTAAATGCATGAAATAATGGGAGACAATGGGAGAGTGGTGGAGGACCATGGTGAGATTCTCTGGTGGTGGTGAATACTCCTTTGAGTTTTTTGTTTTTGTGTAAATACTCCTTTTTGTTTTGTGATTGAACTGTTTCTGTAATATGCTGTATGAATCCAGATGAAAGTAACTAGTTGGGTTCATTAGGGCTACAGTGGTTTTGTTTTTATTTTGTTTTGGCAGGGAAGTTGAGGATGTTTGCAAAGGAATAGCAAATCAAGAGTATAAATCTAAATTTATCCTCATTTTATTCGCCTTCACTGCATTTCCACCAGGAATTATTGGATTACTATGGGTTAGCAAAAATTTATAACAGTGCATCAAACTGATTCCATAAAATTAAAGTTGAAAGAAAAAAAAGTATTTAAAAGGAGGAAACAAAAAATGCTATATGGCTAGTTACCTAAAATATGATGGTGTGCTCTTTTGGGGGAAGTTATAGAAATTCTTCTAATTTACAAAAGTATGTTCTGAACATACCTACATTTGGTGAATCTTCTAGGGCCACTAATAATATTATTCTCCAGGCACATTTCTGAGATTTCCTGTATATTTTCCAAGCCATATGGAGCAAAGTGCTTTTTTCCTACACATTTGCTGTAGTTTTCCTTAAATTCTTTAATTTCTTAAAACTATTTCCCATATCTACCTCAACTTTGTTAATGGACACTAGCAAAGTTACAATTGCATGGAAATTAATGTTGATTAAAATAGATTTTCTATCATTTATATAGGAAAGACGTGATACATAATTGCTCATAAAATTTAAGCAGCGATGGTGTGTAAATTGATTCCTTTAAGAGAAATGTGCTGTTTTAAGGTCACTGTTTCATGCATGCATCATTCATTACCCATGGTGACACTATATTGCCTATTCAAAGTTATCTCAAAGCCAGAAACAAATAAATAGCTAGGTCTAAGCTAGTGAGAAATGTGGTTTATTAGCATTTTTACAGATTCTTGCAAGTAAAGTTTTGCTAAATGGATCCACATGGGAATGGTCTTGAATAGATAATTTTCTCTGCAAATCTTTCATTGTAGGATCAAAGATTATGAATTTTATAGCCATAGACAATGTTAAATTTATTTTATTCCAATCTCAGATACACATATTTATTTCTGAGTTTTATGCAAAATCAGCTGCCATATATTACATGTAAATGTTGGTTCATGCCTATATTTTAAAGTGGAATCAGAAATCAATATAAGATTTTTGAAAGAGCTTACCTAGTAAATACTAGAATTTATTCATACGTCAGAATTTATTGTGAGGAAAACTAATATTTGGGGGGGGACATTTTCACATGTCTATCAGAAGCAGTGGCTATAATTTATTAACCCTAAAATGTGTTGATGGTCTTAAGCATTATGAAAATTAAGATCTTTTTCATGTCACTTGACTTTGACTAAGACTTATCAGAATAAGGGCAGGAACTCAGTCAATATTGACATGAACAAAATCAAGGGACTTTGCTGCCTAAACCCAAATAGGTCTGATAGGTAAAGTGGAGACCCCAGAGTGAACGCTTCCAGGCATCTGAGCAGTAAAGCAGAGCAAAAACTAAGAGTAAGGTGCCAGGAAGTCAAAGTAGTTATGATAATTCCTGTAGTGGATACAAGTTAGTATTCAGTAACTCATTTACTGAACATATGGTACCTACCTACAGTGTACCAGGCAATCTTTTAGAAATTTGGAGTAGAGCAATGACAACCTCCAACAATGCTATGGATCTCACATTCTAGTGAGGGGACAGAAAATATGAACATAGTGAATAAGTAGCTGTTGGAAAGTGATAAATGCTATAGGGAAAATAAATGAAATAAAAGCATTAGGCAAGAGGGATCAGAGCTCTAGAGTGTGGGTCAGTTCATTTTAAGTAGGATGATTAGTACAGGTCTAAAAGAATGGTCTCAAGATGGTATTGCCTTCTTCAAGGCACAGCCTTGAAGGAAGAGTATTAGCCATGCAGATATTTGGAGGAAGAGATGGCTCTGGGTGCAAAGGCTCTGAAGTGGGACTGTGCCTGACTTGCTCCTTAGAAAGGGTCAGAGTATGTGGGGTAAAGTGATTCAGGGAGAGGGTACCTGACATGGGGTCCGAGAGGTGCTGGCAGGACTATTTTTCTGTAGCTTTCTTCTTCCCTATGCTGTTTATATCCTTCTCTGTATTTTTTCTTTTTCCCTAGTTCTACAAGGAAGGAGCTAGCATGATTGGCTATGCCATGGATAAGTGGAGGCAGAAGGGAGAGAAGTAGAAGTTGGATTATGTAGGATAGATAGATGGGAGAACATGGTGAGGTGGGGGTGGGGGAGAATGGCTGCATGTTCCCTGATAGAGTGTAGAGAGAAAGCCAGGGCTAGACAGATTTGAATGGAATCCTTCCTCTATCACCAACTGGCTACCTGAACCCCCCAAAGCGTGACTTAACTTTGCCAAACTTTGATCTCCTGGATGATAAAAATGGGCATGATGACCTAAAATCAGCACGTAAACTCTTGGGCACAGGGCTGGACATAAAGCAGGCATTCATGGCAAGAGGTCTTTCCTTTTCTGTTTTGGCTCACTGGCATTGTCACTGATTTCAGCCTAGAGGTTATTATCTTCTTCTGAAAATAATCTTTGGATTTGAGTCAAAGAACCATAATTCTGGCCATATATCAACAAAAGACTATTGAAACAGTTATATAGAATGAACTGCACTCACAAAGATAATAAGAAATGTATTTTAAACTTTTTCCTACTGCGCACTCAAACTTGTTCTAAGGATTTTCTTTTTTCTTTTTTTTGTCACTCCCCATTGAATAGAACCTACAGAAAATTCCAGACCTTATCTGGTCACTCTGAGCACATGTCTGTGTCAGGTGGGCTAACCACAGTGGAAAACAAGTCCTGGTGGTCTTATTATTTTCTTGCCTATGCTCCCCCACTCTCCCCCCCACCATTTGACTGTCTCTGAGAGACAGCAGAGGTAAGGGGCAGGTAAGTTCTTAGCTAGATTGCTTTGAGCTGGTGTTAGTGTTCCCTGCTTCTGGTAGAGGTTTAAAACTGACACTTTTCTTCTGGGATGATTTTGGGATTCTCTAGAGACCCTGCCATATTGGGGATCTTTCTGTTAAAGATCCTTTGAAACAGATTACTTTATCTGTTTCAACAAGCCATTTATATGTCCTGCACAGCCCTGAGGCACCAAGTAGGACACTCCCAGCCCCCTCTGCCAGGGTCTCCTCACACCCTCATGCGGCTCTCTTGGACAAGATCTAAATGAGGCCCCAGTTTGCCTTACTTGCTCAGGTGGCCCACCTTTGTTCCACCAGAAGTAGTCATGCCTGTTCTGTCTCAACAAACTCCATGAACGCTGGTCATCTTTCATATCTTCCTTAGCATTCAGACCAGCTAGAACTCTCAAGTTTTAGATTTTTCAAATTTGAGTCCAACAGCAATAAGTACATTATCGAAGATCTAGGAGATACATGGTTTCTTGAGGCAAATTTTCCTAGTCTTAAAATGAGCTCAAATGCCACCACTATCCTCTAATGACAGTAGAATGGAACTCATAGCCCATGGATAATTTTCTGTGGACAAATCTTTAAAGCTCCAATGTTTTAGCCTCAATGCTTTAAACCCTGAAGAAGTGAGAAGCCAAGAGTCAGAAACTAGCATTCTGCCATCTCCTTTCTAAGTCCTGGATGGCAGTCTTACTGCTGGAGTAAGTAGAAATTTTCACTTTGGCACTTGACCAAACAAAGACTAAAATTATTCCTTTTCACATCTTCTTACACCATCTTCTTGAGAACCAAAATAGTGTGTTATAGAATAAAATGTTCTGATATAAAACATCTCTCAATTACACATGCCACAAATAGAAACAAGTGTCAGAAGAAAAAAATCTTAGCTCCTAGAAACGCTGCAAGAGTATCCAGTAAGGTGCCAAGTGGAAGAATTGCAATCATATTGTTCCTGTCATATGTATTTAGTGTTTGTTTTAAATACTAAAACCACATCTAACCCTCTCTATCAGCATCACTTATGCTTGTGAGACTAACATAAGTATATTTCATATTCCAGGTGACACAATTATTTCCTTGGGACACTGATGTTTTATATATTTCACTGAGTATTTGAAAATGAGTCTTTTCTGCACAACTTTCAATATTATGAGATTCAAGTTAGTGTATTCTTTTCAAAATAATTACCTAGATAAGTGAACTTTCCTCTATTGAGGATAGATTTTATCTATTTGTTTTTTGAATGACTGAATGTTACTTGTATCCAGTTCAAATGGAGTCTGTGATCAAACTGGAAAATAACATTTGTGGGGAAAATTAAAGATATGACTTTAATATGATTAAACTAGTTTCTAGTGAATATGGTAAGAATTCTAAAAAGCATTATAAATAGTAATATGGAAAAGCAGCATCCTTGAAGGAGAAGTGTTGCTTTTCAAGGTGATTATTTGTGAGAATACAGCACTAAGTTTGAAATTTCTCATGAGATTAATATTATTTGTTATCATCTTGGCTCATAAGTAATATGTGAAAAGCTAAAACAAAGATACTGAATATTACTGGCATTGAAGGCTTTATACTTAGGATAGTTTCATCTTGATTTTCAATTTGTGCTTGATTTTAAAAGGAAACCTATATCTGATTCAATTCCTTAGAACTCATAGTCTCTCTATTTCTAGCTCTCATTCATTTGTAGTACTCAAAAGGCATATAATAATTAGGTGAAACTCAGAAATATTCTCTACTCTACTTTTTTTCTTATGTATGTCACTCAGAGTTACAACTAGCATATTTTATAAATGTTAAATCCAGAAATAAAGATGACACCTACTGGATATTAAATATCTGTACTAGATGAAAAAAAGCAGTTTGCTTTTAGATAACATTGCCAGTGTTTTCTTGGTACAGCAGTGTACCATTACTTAGATACAAACAATGTAGGGCTGTTTAAAAATACTAACTGTTGTCAGTAATAAATATCTTTCCTGGAAACCAACCATAATACTAATGAAAAGTGGGCTCAAGCAAAGCAAGTGTAGTTTTCACCTATTTCAACGGCATGGACTCTAATAAATAAACATAAAAGGAATTACGTAAAATACAAATTCTAGGCAACAAATAAAGAAAACATACCCACTCCTACAATAAAACTGCTATATTTTAGTTTTATCAGACTGAATTTAATTAGTTTGCTTTTTGGTCTACATGTCAGAAATTAAATGACTTCCCTTCTATGAATTTACTTTCCATATAATTTCTAATCTTTGGAGTATATTTAAAAAGTTAGTTGAGTCTATGACTTTTTCTTATAATAAATTTATTTCTAGATTGGTTTCAAATTAATTGAAATTGGAAAGAAAAATTATCCAGGGAGATTGTAATAAAATATGACACAAATAAATTTAAAGAGAGCTATTTGATGGTTGCTTGTCATGAAGAGGAGTGATGAAATTCTTTCAATCTTTTTTCTCTCTCCAAGAAACTATAAGGATGGAGTTCCCGTCGTGGCGTAGTGGTTAACGAATCCGACTAGGAACCATGAGGTTGAGGGTTCGGTCCCTGCCCTTGCTCAGTGGGTTAATGATCCGGTGTGGTGTAGGTTGCGTTGCCGTGGCTCTGGCTAGGCTGGTGGCTACAGCTCTGATTCGACCCCTAGCCTGGGAACCTCCATATGCCGCGGAAGCGGCCCAAAGAAATAGCAAAAAGACAAAAAAAAAAAAAAGAAAGAAAGAAAGAAAGAAACTATAAGAATAAAAACCATTACTTAAAAAAAAACTTTACATTTAAAGTCTATTTATTATTCACGCATTAGTACAAAGCATTGTAGTAGACAATGCAGTTGACTAACACCCATTCCCTCCCAGATTATTTTTTTGAACCAATATAGTAATTCCCTTTTTATGGCCAATAATTAGTTCAGGAATGGATGTGTGATCCAAATCTTGTGAAGAGAAGCCAACTGAGGGGTCTGGAAAAAAATTTTCTTTCTCTTAAATAACAGCAACAAGAAGAAAGAGCTTCTCATTTTTCACTGGAATAACAGATGTCAGCAATTTTGGATCTATATTGCTACCTACACGAATATGAAGTTGCTACTAAGGATTGCAGATCAGATCAAGGACAGTGGAGGCACAGTGGACAACTCAAGCACCAACTCTGAAAGCCCATACCTTACAAAGGTCTTCCAGTTACATAATAAATGATCGGGTTCATTTTTTTCTGTTTACTTATTGTTTACATCCTCACTAGAACCTAAGCACTATGAAGCAAGGACACTGTTTTGCTCCTAGTTGTATCATCAAAGCCTAGAGTGGCTGGTTCTTGGTAGGTATTTAGTATTTGTCAAGTAAATAAAGAAATAACAAACTTTATGGGAGTTCCCATTGTGGCTCAGTGGTAATGAACCTGACTAGTATCCATGATGATGCAGGTTTGATCCCAAGCCTCACTCAGTGGGTTAAGGATCTGGCATTGCCGTGAACTGTGATGTAGGTTGAAGACATGGCTCAGATCCTGCATTTCTGTGACTATGGGGTAGGCCAGCAGCTGCAGCTCCGATTTAACCCCTAGCCTGGAAACTTTCATATGCCGCGGTTGTAGCCCTAAAAAGACAAAGAAAGAAGGAAGGAAAGGAGGAAGGAAGGACCAACTTTATAACTTAAAGACAGCTTGAATCAGGATTATCTTTCTCGTATCTAAAAGAATACTAATTGGTCAAACCATTTGCTAGTGTCCATAAAAAATTATTATGCTAGTTATGAAGTTTGACTTACAGCACAGCAAGAGAATGTCTACAAATGGGTGAAGAAACTCAGAATCTATTTTAGAGATATTATAGAAATATGAGCAAATGAGTGCAGATATTGATGTTGTTAGGAGCCAGTTTCTCACTGTGGTAGAAAAAAAAATACAAACATGGAAGAAGGAAAAACCTATGACATTGAATTGGACTTGGAGAGGTCATTAAAATACAAATGTGTGACACCATGAACAAAATAAATTCAAAATTGAAGACATAAATTTAAAAATTGAAACTATAAAACTTCTGTGCAGCAGAAATCGACAAAACATTGTAAATCATCTATAATAAATATCTTTAAAAAACTACTGTATAGCACAGTGAACTATATCTAGTCACTTGTGATGGAACACGACGGAGGATAATGTGAGAAAAAGAATGTGTGTGTGTATATATTTGTGTGTATGCATATAAATGTATATATGTGTGTATGCATATATATGTGTATATATACGGCTGGGTCACTTTGCTGTGCAGCAGAAATTGACAGAACATTGTAAATCAACTATAATAAAAATATCTTAAAAAGAAACCATAAAACTTCTAGAAGAAAACAGAGGCAGTACCTTTTTCACATTAGTCTTATTAATTTTTTTTTGGATCTGTGTCCTCAGGTGTGGGAACCAAAAGCAAAAATAAACAAATGGGACTATATCAAACTAAAAAGCTTTTGCATAGTAAAGGAAATAGTCAACAAAATGAAGTCTGCCTCCTGACTGGGAGATGATATTTGCAAGTGATAAATCTAACAATGGGAAAATATCCAAAATATACAAAGAGCTTACGCAACACAACATTGTAAAACAACCCAATTGAAAAATGGGCAGAAGATCTGAATAGACATTTTTCCAGAGAAGACATACAGGCGGAAAACAGTCACATGAAAATATGTTCAATGTCACTAATCATCAGGGAAATGCAAATCAAAACCACAATGAAATATCATCTCACACCTGTCAGAATGGCTTTTTATCAAAAATGACAACAAATAAGTGTTGGCAAGGATGTGGAGAAAAGGGAATTTAATTGCACCCTTGGTGGGACAGCCACTATGGAAAACAGTATGGAGATTCCTCAAGAAATTAAAAATAGAACTATCATGCAATCTGGCAATTTCACTCCTGGTTATTTATCTGGAGAAAATGAAAATACTAATTGGAAAGGACATATGAATTTCTATGTTCACTGCAATGTTATTTATAATAGCAAAGATATGAGTCCAACCTAAGTGTCTATCAATAGACAAATGGATAAAGAAGATGCAGTATATGTATATGTATGTATAATGGCGTATTAGCCATAAAAAAGAATGAAATCTTGCCATTTGCAACAACATGGCTAGACCCAGAGGGTATTATGCTAAGTGAAGTAAATCAGACTGAGAAAGACAAATACTGTATGACTTCACTTATGTGTGGAATCTGAAAAAACCCAAAAAACCAAATGAACAAACAACAAAATAGAAACAGAGCCATAGGTTCAGAGAACAAACAGGTGGTTACCAGAATGGAGGGGGTGGTGAGGGGAGGAGAGATACAGGTGAGGGGGATTAAGAGGTACAAACTTCCACTTGCAAAATAAACGAGCCATGTGTATGAAATGTACACTGTAGGAAGTATAGTAAAAAACTATGTAATACTTTTGCATGGTGATAACTAGATTAAACATGGTGATCACTTGGAAATGTATAGAACTGTCTAGCCACTATATACTGTGACAGGAATTAACATAGTGTTTTAGGTCAATTATATTTCAAAAAAACTCATAGAAGAAGAGATCAAATTTGTGACTACGGAGTTCCTGTGGTGGCTCAGCGGTAACAAACCCGATAGTATCCGTGAGGATGCAGTTTCAATCCCTGCCCTCGCTCAGTGGGTTAAGGATCTGGAATTGCTGTGAGCTGTGGTGTAGGTCCCAGGTGTGGTTCGGATCTGGTGTGGCTGTGGCATAGGCCAGTAACTCTATCTCCAATCAGACCCCTGGCCTGAGAACTTTCATATGTCATGGGTGTGGCCCTAAAAAGACAAAAAAAAATGTGATTATATCAATAATCTTTGGATGGAGCAGTTTACTTGTTAATCAGTTGAAGGCCTTAAGAGACTAGACCAAGGTCTTTTTATTTTTTTCCACTTCCAAACTGCCTTCAAACTTAAGATGCAACATCAACTCCTGTTAGAATTTCTAGCCCCAAAGCCTGCCTGCTCTCAATCACAGGCATAAAAGCCCCCAAAATTGTGTGAGCCAATTCTTTCAAATAAACCTTTCTGTCATAATATACCCATTATTGGTTCTGTTCTCTGGAGAACACCGACTAATATAGCCTTTATACAGAACTATAGACATTTTGGAACAGGCACAGAAACATGATGGTGTGAGGATAGGACACTGAAACCAGGGAAGATAAAGCCAAGTTAATAATTCAAAGGGAAACACAAAGAGAAAGAGGTGGAAAATAGGTCAGAGAAGATCACAAAATGGGAGTTTCCATCGTGGTGCAGCAAAAATGAATCCAACTAGGGACCATGAGGTTTCAGGTTCAAGCCCTGGCCTTGCTCAGTAGATTAAGGATCCAGCATTGTCATGAGCTGTGGTGTAGGTCACAGAGGCGGCTCAGATCCTGGGTGGCTGTGGCAGCAGCTGTAGCTCCAATTAAAACCCTAGCCTGGGAACCTCCATATGCCACAGGTGTGGCCCAAAAAAGGAAAAAAAAAAAGATCACAAAATGAGTAATTAAAGACATCCAATACCTAACTAAAGTAGGTATAAATCCAGAAAAAGGACAATAATAAAGGAAAAAATTGTCAAAAGAATGTATCAAGGAAAGTATGTCATTCTTAAGATTGAAAAGACATCTTAATGGTCCCAGGAATATGAATGAGAAATACCTCCAACAAGTCACATCAAAAGACAAATGCCAGGGTAAAGAGAAGTTGCTATAGCTTCCAAAGTGAAGGATAGATCAATAAGCAAAATATGGGATTCAGAATTTCATCACACTTTTAGTTGACAACTCTGTATACTAGAATTAAATACTTTCAACATCTTGATGACAGTGCTTTGTAATATTGCCTGAAGTCAGGAGAGTTATGCCTCTTGCTTGGTTTTTGTTCCTCAGAATTGCTTTGGCAGTTCCGGGTCTTTTGTGATTGCATATAAATTTTTGGATTGTTTGTTCTAGTTCTGTGAAAAATATCATGGGTAATTTGATAGGGATTACATTGAATTTGTAGATTGCTTTGGGTAGTAAGGCCATTTTTACAATATGAATTTTTCCAACACAGGATCATGGAATATCTTTCCATTTCTTTACATCTTTTTTAATTTCCTTGATTAATGTGTTATAGTTCTCAGCATATAGGACTTTCACCTCTTTGGTCGGGTGTATACCCAGGTATTTGATTTTTTGGGGTGCAATTTTAAAGGGTATTGAATTTTTGTGTTCCTTTTCTAATATTTCATTGTTAGTATACAGAAATGTGACTGCTAATCTTATGTCCTGCTCCTTTGCTGAATTTGTTGATCAGTTTGAGTAGTTTTTGGGTTGAGTCCTTAGGGTTTTCTATATACTGGTACCAAAACAGACATACTGACCATGGAACAGAATAGAGAAACCAGAAATAAACCCAGACACCTATGATCAATTAGTCTTTGACAAAGAAAGCAAGAACATACAATGGGAAAAAGACAGTATATTCAGCAAGAATTTCTGGGAAACCTGGACAACTACATGCAAATCAATGAAACTAAAACACACCCTCACACAATGCATGAAAATAAACTCAAAATGGCTGAAAGACTTAAATATAAGACAAGACACCATCAAACTCCTAGAAGAGAACATAGGCAGAACATTCTCCGACATCAACCTTACAAATGTTTTCTCAGGTCAGTCTCCCAAAGCCACAGAAATAAAAGCAAAAATAAACCAATGGGACCAAATCAAACTGACAAGCTTTTGCACAGCAAAGGAAACCAAAAAGAAAACATAAAGACAATTTACAGAATGGGAGAAAATAGTTACAAATAATGCAATTGACAGGGCTTAATCTCTAAAATATACAAACAACTTAATACAGCTCAACAACAAAAAAAAACTAACAACCCAATGGAAAAATGGGCAAAAGACCTGAATAGACATTTCTCCAAGGAAGATATACAGATGGCCAAAAAGCACATGAAAAAAAGGCTCAACATCCCTGATTATTAGAGAAATGCAAATCAAATTTACCATGAGATACTACCTCACACCAGTCAGAATGGCCATCATTAATAAGTCCACACATAACAGATGCTGGAGGGGTGTGGAGAAAAGGGGACCCTCCTGCACTGTTGGTGGGAATGTAAGCTGGTACAACCACTATGGAGAACAGCATGGAGGTACCTTAGAAAATTGTACATAGAACTACCATATGAGCCAGCAACTCCACTCTTGGGCATATATCCAGACAAAACCTCCCTTAAAAAAGACAAATGTACCCGCATGTTCATTGCAGCTCTATTCACTATATCCAAGACATGGAAACAACCCAAATGTCCATCAACCTGCATGTTCATTGCAGCTCTATTCACTATATCCAAGACATGGAAACAACCCAAATGTCCATCAACCCACATGTTCATTGCAGCTGTATTCACAATAGCCAAGACATGGAAACAACCCAAATGTCCATGGATTAGGACACAATGGAATGTTACTCAGCCATGAAAAAGAATGACATAATGCCATTTGCAGCAACATGGATGGAACTGGAGACTCTCATACTGAGTGAAATAAGTCCAAAAGAGAAAGACAAATACCATATCACATATCTGGTGTCTAATATACAACACAAATGAACCTTTCCACAGAAAAGAAAATCATGGACTTGGAGAATAGACTTGTGGTTCCCTGGGGGAAATGGGGGGGAGGGAATGGGGTGGATTGGGAACTTGGGGTTAATGGATGCAAACTGTTGCTTTTGGAATGGATTAGCAATGAGATCCTGCTGTGTAGTACTCAGAACTTTGTCTATTTACTTATGACAGAGCATGATACTGGGAGAAAAATGAATACATACATGTATGTGTAATTGGGTCACCAGGCTGTACAGTAGCAAAAAAATTGTATTGGGGAAATAACAATAAAAAAAAAACTTTCAAATTTCTGAGGGAAAAAAAAATTTTTTAATAGACTTCTATACTCAGATTTAAACAAGAAACAAATCAAACATAAGGCTAAAATAAAAACATTTTTAGGCATATAATAGTAGTAATAACTTGAGAAAGAGGATGTTCTTCATTCAGCAAATTGAGGGATTAAATAAAAATTGAAAGGAAAAGGGCCCAGAAAAGAAGGCTCCTAGAGAAAGCAGCAGCTAAGGGAAGTTCCTGGAAAGTAGCTGTTCTCCAAGTCAACAATGTCTGCAAATGAGAACAGAAAATGGCATGAGGAAGGGAAGGGGGCAGTACAGGAAGTAAATACAAGCGGTAGATTATTTAGGATGTCTGAATATTAGGAGAAAGTTACTGATAGATGTTTACAAATTCATAGCAGCATGAAATAACCATTATGCATATACAGAAAACTAAGCCAATGAGAAAATGAATAACTCTAGCAGAAAGAAAAAAGCTGAGCAAGAAGGGAGATCCAAGAAGGGAACAACTTATATACTGTTATATTTTTATTTATTTTTTTGTCTTTTGTCTTTTTAGGGCCACACCGGGGCATATGGAGTTTCCCAGGCTAGGGGTTTAATTGTTGCTGCAGGCCTACACCAGAGCCATAGCAATGCCAGATCCATAGGCCGTGTCTGCGATCTACACCACAGCTCATGGCAACACCAGATCCTTAACCCACTGAGCGAGGCCAGGGATCGAACCTGCAACCTCATGGTTCCTAGTCAGATTCGTTTCTGCTGCGCCACGACGGGAATTCCATATACTGTTTTAATAATGTAGGTTGTGACTACTGCTCTAACTAAAAAGAACCCTAACTGATACAACTATTTTGAGTGAGGTTGAAGGAAGGGGAGAGTAGGGAGAAATTGTCTTTCCTACCATAGGAGAAGCCAAGCAATAATGACAAAAAATGTGAAATTAACAAGAAATATTGTAAATTTCCTATTTAGACAAACTGATATAAACTTCAGAAGAAACAGCTAAATACTTGAAAGTGGTTGCCCCTGGGTTAACAACTGGTAAAAAGGGAGGGACAGGCCAGAAGATAGTTTTGAATATCAAGATTTTTCTTACTATTAGTATAATAAATGTATTGACAATGTTTGATTTTTAAACCTGGGTAAATATATCTTCATTTTAAATTAATTTTTAAGAAGTAATAATATGAATCTCATGCATATGTAATGAGAAATATTATTTCAATGATTACTTATGGAGGATAATAATCATTTCAATATGGTTTGCCCTTTATAGGGCATTTTTATTCTTTGAACTATAAACATGTAAAATTATGACTGAATGATGAATGGAATGATGAGAACTAAAAAGTATGCATCATGGGGCCACTATACTAGTCATGGGCTTCTTTTATACAAGAGAAGAATATAATTATTGTTTTGCTTAAGCTGAATTTCTCAATCTTACCTGATACATATAATATGAAATAAATTGTTTTTCTTTCTCCCAAGATTTAGAGTACTTAAGTTTTAATGTAGAATTAAAAGGAATAGAAACAGAGTAGTAGTATAGTAAGGAGAGTGTTTAAGATTATAGTAATAGAGTGTTTAGGACTTGTGCCTTGCATTTTATCCTAAATAAACCACAGCTAACTTTCTGATAAAATATACTGTATAAACAAAAGCCAATTTTGAATGTAAGTTATTAGCATGATGTTAGAAGCAACGGAATCATTGTGAAGTGTCCTTAAGTAGAATCATAGAAGTTGATGGGAATATGAGTAATATGTGTTACAAGCATTACTGCCTGGTTTATACATACTTGCAAAGTAGGAAAATGAAGCTAGCTATGTGCAGGAGTATATTTAACTAAAATTCAGTTAATGGATTTATTGAGAATATTGCTCCTGTCAAATTCTATTGGCATTGATGGCTAAATAGTAAATTTGAAACTATTGCACAATTATGAAGTCTAGATGGAACTTGTAGTTTATTAAAATCTCATTTTAAGAGAAATAGCTGTTTTACTTTATTGAAAGTTGTATTTGTGTTCATGTTTCTAATGCACTGTATTTCCCGAGTGACCTCTTCTGCGAAGATGTATGTAAAGTGTTTTTTTTAAGGAGCCATGACTTAGGGGAATGTTATCTGTGCCTATGCATCTTTTAAAAATAACAGTTTTATTGAGATATAATTTACACATTATGAAAGTCATCATTTTAAAAGTACAGTTTGATGCTTTAAAATATACTCACCAAATTGTGTAATTATCACTATGATCTAATATTGGGAAATTTTCAAGAAGAAAACTCAAGAAGAAACTCTAGGGAGTTCCTGTTGTGGCTCAGCGGGTTAAGAACCCAACTGGTATCCACAAGGATGTGGGTTCTATCCCTGGTCTCACTCAGTGGGTTCGGGGTCCGGTATTGCTGTAAGCCTCGGTGTAGGTTGTGAATGTGACTTGATCCCACATAGGCTGGCAACTGCAGCTCTGGTTTGACTCCTAACCTGGGAACATCCATATGCCACAGATGTGGCCCTAAAAAGAAAAAGCAACCTTAAAAGATACCCATTAGCTATTTCATCACCTCAAAAACATACCCATTAGCAAGCACTCCCGCCAGCCCTGTCCCTGTTCCTGAAAGCCAGCAAACTACTTTCTGTCAATACAGTTTGGTTGTTTGTGTCCAAACTCTTTTACTTACCCTGTTTTTTTTTTTTTTTCTTTTTTCAATATTCTACCACGTACCTTATTGGTTTTTATTGCTGCATAATACTATGTTGTATGGATGTACTAAATTTTGTATGTCTGTGCATAACTTAAAGGACAATTTGGATTGTTTCCACTTTTCGATTTTTATAAATAGTGCTGTTATGAACATTTGTGTACATGCTTTTGTGTGGACTTGTGTTTTCATTTCTCTTGGGTATATACCTAGGAGTGGAAATACTAGGTTATGTAATTCTGTTTTTAATATTTTGAGTCTTTTTTTTCTCATGGTAGCGACACCATCTTAAATCATTACAAATAATGTCTAAGTATTCTAATGTCTCTACATATTTGTTGACATTTGCTATTGTCTTTTTTCATTATGGTCATCCTAGTGGGTGTGGAGTGGTATCTCACTGTGGTTATGACTTACATTTCCTTAATAGCTAATGATATTGAGCATCTTTTTATGTGTTTATCAGGCATTTGTGTATATTCTTTGGAAAATTCTCTATTTTTTCAGTTTTTTTCCCATTTTTTAGAGTTATATTGAAGTATAGTTGATTTACAATGTTGGGATAATTTCTGCTGTACAACACAGTGATTCAGTAATACATGTACACACATCTATTCTCTTTCAGATTCTTTTCCCACATAGATTATTACAGAATATCGAGGAGAGTTCTCTGTGCTAAATAGCTGGTCCCTGTTGGCCAATTATTGCATATACCTTAGTGTGCATATGCCAATCCTAAACCCCCAGTCCATCCCCCCTCCCCATCTGTCCCTTTGGGTAACTATAAATTTTTCAAAGTCTGTGAGTCTTTTATGCAAATAAATTCATTTGCATCCTTTTTTTATATTCCACATATAAGTGATATGATATTTGTCTTTCACAAAATTCACTTAGTATGATAATCTCTAGGTCCATCCATGTGGTCACAAATGGCATTACATCATTCCTTTTTATGGCTGAGTAATATTCCATTGCATATATGTACCATAGCTTCTTTTATCAGTTCCTCTGTTGATGGACATTTAGGTTGCTTCCATGTCTTGGCTATTGTAAATAGTGCTGCAATGAACATTGGGGTTCATGTATCTTTTTGAATTATGGCTTTCTCCAGATAGATGCCCAGGAGTGGAATTGCTGGATCATATGATAGTTCTATATTTTGTTTTTTGAGGAACCTCCATACTGTTTTCCATAGTGATTGTACATTTACATTCCCACCAACAGTGTAAGAGGGTTCCTCTTTCTCCACAACCTCTCCAGCATTTATTGTTTGTAGACTTTTTGATGATGGCCATTCTGGCTGCTGTAAAGTGATACCTCATAGTAGCTTTGATAACAATTAGCAATGTTGAGCATCCCTTCATATTTTTTTTTTTGCATCTGTGTGTCTTTTTTGGAGAAATGACTATTTAAATCTTATGCCCATTTTTTGATTGGGTTGTTTGTTTTTTTGATATTGAACTGCATGAGTTTGTATATTTTGGAGGTTAATCCCTTGTTAGTAGTGCCATTTGCAAGGATTTTCTCCTATTCTGCAATTTATCTTTTTATTTTGTTTATGGTTTCCTTTGCTGTTCAAAAAATTTGACTAGGTCCCATTTGTTTATTTTTGTTTTTATTCTCACTACTCTAGGAGGTGGAACTGAGAAGATAATGCTGTGTTTTATGTCAGACGGTATTTTGCCTGTGTTTTCCCTCTAAAGGTTTTATAGTATCCAAACTTATATTTAGGTCTTTAATCCATTTTGAGTTTATTTTTTGTATATGGATTAGAGACTGTCCTAATTTCATTCTTGGATTTTTTTTTCATCCAGTTTCCCCAGAACAATTTATTAAAGAGACCATGCACATGAAACCCTTTGTTCACCCTTCAAGAATGGAGTCTCTTTCCCCCACTCCTGTGGAGCTCCTGCACCCAAGCCCTGCTGGCCTTCAATGCCAAATACTTCAGGGGCTCCTCCTCCCAATGCCGACCCCCACGCTGGGGAACCTTATGTGGGGTTTGGAATGCTCACTCCTGTGGGAAAGCCTCTATGATATGTTATTTTCCAGTCTGTGGGTAGCCCACCCAGTGGGTATGGGATTGCTTATATCCACAAAGCACCCCTCCTACTGTCTCTGTGTGGCTTCTTCTTTCTTGTGGGTGTAGGATATATCTTTTGTTAGCCTCCAGTCTATTTTGTTGATGGTGGTTCAGCAGCTAGTTGTGATTTTGGTGTTTTTGTGAGAAGAGGTAAGCTTGAGTCCTTCTACTTCACCATCGTGTCTGGAGTCTTATCAGTTGCTGATCTTACTGAGGTTTACTTGTACATGATTACTTTTACTCTTGTTGGTTAAACATTCTCTTTGGATTTGATTCCAGTCAATTTGACTTTGATGCTTCTAATTATCTTACTGGAATTTGTTGAGATTCTTGGTTGTGCCAATTAATAATTTTCCTCAAATTTGGGAAGATTTTGGCCTTTATTTATTTATTTATTTATTTGTCTTTTTGCCTTTTCTAGGGCCGTACCCGCAGCATATGGAGATTCCCAGACTAGGGGTCCAATTGGAGCTGTAGCTGCTGGCCTACACCAGAGTCACAGCAATGCCAGATCCGAGCCGCATCTGTGACCTACACCACAGCTCACAGCAACGCTGTATCCTTAATCTGCTGAGCAATGCCAGGGATTGAACATGCAACCTCATGGTTCCTAGTCAGATTTGTTAACCACTGAGGCACGATGGAAACTCCAATGGCCATTATTTATTTAAATATTCTTTTGCCCTTCCTTTCCTCTTTTTCTAAGAATCCTTTCCTCTTTTTCTAAGGATTGTATGTATGTTGGTACAATTGATATTGTCCTGTGGGTCTCTGAGGTGATGTTAATTTTCTTTATTCTTTTAATTTTTGCTTCCTCAGTTTGGACAATTGCAATTGACCTATTTTCAAATTCACTTATTCTTTTTTTATTTTTTATTTTTTGGTCTTTTCCAGGGCTGCACCCATGGCATATGGAGGTTCCCAGGCTAGGTGTCCAGTTGGAGCTGTAGCTGCCGGCCTACGCCATAGGCACATCAACATGGGATCTGAGTTGCGTCTGTGACCTACACCACAGCTCTTGGCAAAGCCGGATCCTTAACCCACTGAGTGAGGCCAGGGATCAAACCTGCAGCATCATGGTTCCTAGTCAGATTGGTTAACTCCTGAGCCATGATGGGAACTCCTTTATTTTTATTTTTTATTTTTTCACTTATTCTTTTTTATGCCAGTTCAAAACTGGTTGACTACCTCTAGTAAATGCTGTATTTTGATTTCATTTCTATTTTATTCTCTCTTTTTTTAAAAAAATAATCTCTGTATCTTCATTGATATTCTTTATTTGGAGACATAATTTTCATACTTTTTTGTAATTTTTTTTTTACTTTTCTCTAATTCTTTAGACATGTTTTCCTTGAGTTCTTTGAACATACTGAAAATGGCTGATTTGAAGTTTCTCTAATAAGTCCAATGTCTGGGATTCTTTATGGACAGTTTCTCAGAAGGCTTTTTATGTATGGGTCATACTTTTCATGTCATATTTTCGCTGCATATTGGACATTTTAAATAAAATAATGTGGCGATACTAGTAATCAGACATTACCTCGGGATTTTCTATGCATTTTGTCATTGTTGGAGTTTACTTTTTAGTGACTTTCTTGAACTAATTCTATAAAGTCTGTATTCTTTGTCATGTATAACCACTATCTTTGCTCAGTGAGATAAACTATCTTTAACTACTTTTATATTTCTCTGTAAAACAAATCTTTGAACAGAGAGGGTACTAATAAGAGAAAAAAAAATGAAAAAAACAAAGGACAATAATGAAACCAGGTGACGTGCTAAGGACATAAATCCATGCCACATTGCTCAGACCTCTAAAATCACTGTTCATACACTGGGCTGAATTTAAAGAATAAGAATGTAGGGCTCCTGCATGCCAAAGTCAAAGGAAACCTGCTGAAATCTTCAGTTTGTCTTCTCTAAATCCTGAGAAATAAACTTAATTTTCTCTCCTTAGTCTTACAACTTAAAAGAATATAGTAAAATGTAGTTGGAGATAAAAGTGATTATTGAATCCTCATTTTTAAAGATCAGAACAATTATCTTGAAAGGAGTTAGCTGATTTTTCCCAGGTCACCAAAATCTTAGTGGCAGGGTTGAGTTTTAAAATCAGGCTAATTTCCTTCACTATGCTACTTCCATTATAGCAGTCTATTATGTAGGTAGATAAAGCTTATTTTTTATTCCTTTGACTTAATACAATGTGATCACTCTTTGATGATTTTTTTGCACACCTGGTGTATAATTGAACTCAGACTGAAGATTTCCAATAAGAAATAGTTCTGAGTTTTATAGCAGTAAAATAGGACATAGCTTCCAGATAAAATGGAGAAATGTGTTTTACAGGTGGGTGGCCTATGGTTTTTATATGGGGTGCTAAATCATTTGATATATGGGCATTAGGATGGATGTAAATGTGAATTATCTTTGCTTTGTAGCCATGATATGCCATTCATCTAAATATAAGCCTCTTTAAACTATTTTCTTCTTTCCATTTTTTTCTCTTAAACATTGAAATGTATTTTTCCAAGTTTCTAAGAAGTGTATTTAAAAAATTAACTTATTTCCCCTCAATAATCACAAACACTATCAAGCAACCTATTTTAATGAATATTTATCATATTATTTTAAAAAAATGAATAGGTTATAAAGATAGCTGCATAAATCTGAAATATGGGTTTTGGCTTTATATTGATATCTGTCATAAGTAAATGAATAGATAGCAAAAAGGATTACTATATCAGGAAAAAATTTTCTGAATAAGCAGCATTATTATTCATTGGAGCCTCCATTTATATTAGCATTTTATTGGAAAAAATTAGCCTTAGTATTCAATTCAACTTCAACATTCAAGACTGGATGCAGTGTATTGATTCAAAATTTTGGAATATCACTTTTCATCATATCATATTGCACCAAAATGTATTATGGCATGATAGGCCTGGTTTGAATCTTTGATATGAATAACTACAAGGAGAAAAGATATGCATCAGGATTATCAAAAGGAAATCCAGAAAGGCAAGGATGTATGTAATGACATCTACAGAAAAGGCAGCACCTAAAAGACTCTGTTGTGAAAGTGTCAGGGTTTCTGCTTCTTAATGATGGAAGCGAGAAATCTGAGGATAAGAAGATTTAGTTCTGAAAGAATGACTTCCCCAGTGCAGCAACCTCCCCAAATCCCTAGGAGTCAAACTGTCTCAGAAATTGAATGTTCATTCAGGGACAATAGAGTGATAATATCTCCCTGAGATAGGTGAGATCAAGGTTATATAGATGTTTCCAAATGATCCAGAGTCCTTTAATGTCAGCTGACTGCCATTCCAGGATGTGGAGCAGAAGAAAGATCTAAGTGATAATGTGTGGTTGTGAATTACCTCTGTAGTTAATGGTATTCTTGTTAATATGAGATTGAGAAGGCAGATTAAAAAGGCAGGAGACCAAATTTAGAGGCAAGCTAATTCCAGCTACTTCTCTGTGAGTCATGCATTAGTTTTTCAAGTAAAAAAAAAAAAAAAAAAGCATTCTGTACCCACATCCCCTTGATATTTTCTGAGATAACTTTCAATTTTCTGAATAACAGTATGATGAGGGAGAGGGAAAGAGGGTGAGGGGAACAGGGAAGGAAGGCGAGAGGGAGAAACAAGAGTCTAGCCCTATTAAAGGTGTACTATCTCAATCAGAAGGTTTGTTTTTTTTTTTAAATATAAAATACTCAGCATTGAACTAATAGAGATCAGGAATCATGGGAAGTAGGCCATGCTGTCTCTGCTTTGCTTTGTAACTTTGAAATGCCACTATAAAACTCTTTTGGTTCTCACAGTTCTTTGCCAAAAAATGAGCATGTTTAACTAGAATTTGTCTAAGATTCTGTCTTAATTACAATAATGACAGCATCAATTATATGTCAGGTTTGCTTTCACACACTATCTCATTTAATAATCACAATAGTTAGCTCTGTGATATCAGTTTTATAGATTAGGCTATGGAGGCCTAGGACAGTAAAACAATTGGCCTGTGTTGACCTTATAAAAAAGAGTAATAGATGCATTAGATCTTAGGTTTGTCTGGCTCCAAAGACTGTGGAAGTTTTACTACCCTAAGCCATTGTACTTTGAAAAACAATAGATCACTTATTTAAATGTTGAAATGAATAGTGTTTCTCCAATTTTACCTGAAAACATGAAGTTTTACTTTCATCAGGTTATAGGGTTCTCTTGACAGGACAGTAGAGCATCAACATTCTTTCCTGGAATTAGCATCTATTTCATAGGAGGAATTGGATATTCTGAATGAATGGAAGAACCGGCTGTGCTGGCAACAGAAAGGTCCACATTCCCCTCTCTAATTCATTGGACATGGTTGTATTTTATAAAAGACAATCTTGATTTCTTCACTCTTTCCTAATATGAGTATTAAAAGAAAGATATGTACTAAAATGTAGTTTAACAAGCATAAAAAACAAATGCATGTTCCTTTTCAGAAAAAAAAAAAAATCCCAGATGATAGACATGAAGCTTATCATCATCAAAAGATGCTCACTAGCAGATCTTTCAGGTGACCCAGAAGCAGAATTTATTAGGAAAAAAAATTACTTTAGTAATCACAAGCTATTTACTCTATATGCTGGGTGAATCTTAAATAGAATCTATGCTTTGGTGTCAGAAAAATCAGGCTTCCAAACCTAGTGATGTGACTCTAGGCAAATACCTTAGCTTCCTGTTAACAACGGGAAAAATTAGTACTACTTGTGTATAAATAATGAGGATTAGAAATAATATAACTAAGTCATTGGCATAGAAGTCTTCCGTAATTAGCATTTACTATGGTGGGAAACAGAGATATCCTCTTTGGCTTGCTATCTGAAGAAAGTGAGGGTTTTTTTTTAATAGCATAAATTTTAAGTTCGTCAAAATGTCTTCATGGATAACTAGGGAAACAGTTTTATTAATGCTCTTTTTTTTTTCTCTCTCCCACACGTCTTTCAGGACATGTATTGCTTTGGAAAACTAATAAGGATGTTTTCTTGAATCTCTGCTATGGAACCAGTTCTAAACAAACTTATTTGTACAGTGTCAGGAATTGCACAGAGTAGAAGATAGCTAATTACAATTGTAATTGCCATCCTGGAACACCCAAATGGGGAGATTCTGGGACTGACCTTACACAAGTACTATAGAAAGAACTCACTCTAAACAGCCACATACTTTGAATCTAACCAAACATTATTACCTTTGCCTTTGATATCTTAGGAATGCCACCAAGGCCCTGTTGTTACAATTATTTCTGTAGTCTGTACTTATTAGTGCTGTAACCTGATTGTTTCGTAACTAGCATTAAAATTACAGAATCAAAACCCTGAGTGTGTACATGCAAATCATTCAGGTTAAAGAAATGCATCTGGGAAATATAGAGACTCAAATCCCCTTACTAATTTTAACTTCATATAGCTCACAATTTTGAAATAACAGGAAGATCTCAAGAGTAATAATGATATATGGCAGCCAACAACTTTAGAGTAATAGCAAAAGTCTCTTTGTTCTTTGGTTTAAATTAAACTAGTTTGTAAATGTATATAAATAAATTTGCTTTTAATTTCAGGTTCTTATTCTGTATTTGTCTGCCTTAGTCAGTGATACAAATCATTGAGTATAGTTCTATTTTTTCAAATCCAGGATTGTGGCTCTACAGCAGGGACCCATCCACCTTTCCCAATACCTTTAACCATAGAAACTTAAGAAAAAAAACACTGTTGTCTGATCAGTTTTGGTCTGTAGGGTAAGAGTATTCAATGAGACTCTTTCCTGATTCTGGTTTCATAGTTTCACAGGTGGTATTCAATAACTTAAAGCTTAGTCACCAGAATTGAATATCTGTATGCAAATGCAGTTTGCTAATTTATTTATTCATTTAACACCTATTTATGGACCAGACTCTGTTTTTGGACACTGGGGATTAAATAGCAAACAATATGGATAAGTCTCTGCCATCATATATATCTTTCATCCTTTTTTAACTGCACCTGCGACATATGGAAGTTCCTGGGCAAGGGGTTGATTTGGAGCTGCAGGTGTGGCCTATGCCACAGCCATGACAACACCAAATCTAAGCCACATCTGCAACCTATACTGCAGCTTGCAGCAATGCCAGTCCTTTTTTCTTTTTTTTTTTTTGTATTTAAACATTTTATGTATGAATTAAAGTACATGTTGATACAGATTTTGGCAGTTATTTGCCCACTTTAAAATATCTAAAGGACTGTGTATTTTTAACCCTTAAGAAACTGGTACTGACATGTAATTTGGATTTTTTTTTTGCTTAAGTTTTTTTTTTGAAATTTTTTTATAGAATAAAATACATATATTTAAACGCAATTACTATTATATTATGGATCTTAAGAAAGATTAAGTGACTCCCTCTGGAGAAGTGGAATGGAAAATATGCTGAGACAAATAGGAAATTTATTCTATACTTTATCCCATTTTGTATGGCTTTCATCTTTACTATTTAGTATTATCTATTACATTTCAATTTTTCTTTAAAAATTAGCATTATATTAAAATTGTATATATTATACAACTAAAATTTATAAAGAAGAAAGCCTTATATACCATTAAATATTTTATATAGCATAATAAAAAGAATAAAAACTGGTAAGAATAACAAAAATAATACACCCTCTGAAAATAAGTAAAATATAAAATGCATAAATTGGTTAAAAAAACAGTGTAACTATAAATATGTCCTCACAATTTGTTACATCTTATTGATTCTTCAATATAGGCATTACACCATTCTAAGTGATGCGATAAAGAAGACATTATAGACCTTACATTGTACCATGGAGAGAAATGGTTATTAATAATACAATTGTAGTACTATATTATTTAATTGTAATGTACAGTTGCATTATTTAATTATAATTATCATAAATTATTTGATGGAGAGGAAATCAGAATCAGATCTAAGACTTCAGCATTCCAAGAATGATGTCAAATGACCCCCTTCATGGTGGATTATGCACTTATTTACTATGAGATATATTTCTTCTCCAGAGATTCCTTGTTTGTGTATCAATTGTAGATTTTTGGTTTGCAGTTATTCTGAAGTTTTGATAGAAGAGTCTATATGTATATGAGATTGTTTTCAGTTGTTATTCTCTTCATTGCAAGTTCATCTCCAGTGTCCTGCATTTTTACCCACCTCTTCTCATGATTTTTGATTTTGATGGTATAATTGTGCATGAATGATTTTGTATCTTTACTGTATATGTACCTTTACTGGTGAGCCTTGTCATTTGTGGAATTTTTGCTTCCTGTTGCTGTCTTTTCTTTTCTGCCTAGAGAAGTTCCTTTAGTATTTGTTGTAAGGCTGGTTTAGTGTTGCTGAACTCTCTCAACTTTGCTTATCTGTGAAGGTTTTGATTTCTTCAAATCTGAATGAGAGCCTTGCTGGGTAGAGTAACCTTGGTTGGAGCTTTTTTCCTTTCATCACGTTAAGTAGATCATGCCACTCCCTTCTGGCCTGCACAGTTGCTGCTGAAAAATCTGCCAATAACCTTATTGGGGTCCCCTTGTATGTTACTTGTTTCTTTTCCCTAGCTGCTTTCAAGATTTTCTCTTTTTCTGTAATTTAGGTTAGTTTGATTAATATGTGTCTCAGTGTATTCCTCCTTGGGTTTATTTTATATGGTACTTATTGTGCTTCCTGGATGTGAGTGAGTGGTTCCTTTCCTATGTTAGGGAAGTTTTCAGCTATTATCTCTTGGAATATTTTTTCTGTCCCCTTCTCTCTCTCTTCCCCTTCTGGCACCCCTATAATATGGATGTTGGTGTGTTTAACATTGTCCCAGAGTTCTCTGAGACTCTCTTCATTTGTTTTCAATCTTTTTTCTCTTTTCTGCTCTGCATCCGTAATTTCCACTAATCTGTCCTCCACCTTGCTTATTCATTCTTCTGCCTCCTGTATTCTGCTGTTAGCTGCTTTTAGTGAATTTTTTGTTTCAGTTATTGTATTTTGCATCTCTTCTTAAGTTTTATATCTTGTATCTCTTTGCTCAGTGTTTCCTGTAAGGTATCCATCTTTGCCTCCAGTTTATTTCCAATGTCTTGCATCATCTTCAGCATCAACAATCTAAAGTCTTTTTCCTGGATGCTGAGAATCTCCTCATCACTTAGCTGATTTTCTGGGGTTTTTCCTTTCTCCCTCATCTGAGTTATAGTTCTCTGTCTTTTCATTTATATAGGTTTTTGGTGTGGTGACCTTTTTACAGATAATAGAGTTGTAGCCTCTCTTACTTCTGGTGTCTGCCCCCCTTGTGGCTGAAGTCAGTGTGGGGGCTTGCTGTAGGCTTCCTGATGGGAGGGGCTGATGTCTGCCCACTGGTAGGTGGAACCGATTTGGCTTAGTCTCTGAATGAGATTAGAGGCAGCTGTGTGCTTGAGGGGTCTTTAGGTAGCTTGTTTACTGAGGAACTGCACGGCATGGGGCTGTGATCCCACCTGGATTGTTGCTTGCCCCGGGGCTTCTCAGTGCTGACTGATGGGTGGGGCCAGATTTTCCCAAAATGGCCACCTCCAGAGAAAGACATCTGCTGAATATTCCTGAGAGCTTTGCCTTCAATGTCCGTCCCTCACAACAAGCCACATTCACCCCTGTTTTCCCAGGATGTCCTCCAAGAACTGCAGTCAGGTTTGGCCCAGATTCCTGTGGAGACCTTGCTCTGCCCTGAGACCCAGTGCATGTGGAAGTCCGTGTGTGCCTTTTAAGAATGGGGTCTCCATTTCCCCCAGTCCTGTGGAGCTCCTGTGCACAAGCCCCACTGGCCTTCAATGGAAGATGTTCCAGGGGCTCTTTCTCCCAGTTCCAGATCCCCGCACACAAGGGTTTGATGTGGGGCTCAGAACTCTCACTCCTGTAGGTGAGTCTCTGTGAACCAGTTAGTTTTCAGTCTGTGGAGCTTCCCACCCCAGAGGTATGGGATTGTTTATATCATGAAATCACCCCTCCTACCTCTTGATGTGGCCTCCTCTTTTTCTTCTGGAGTAGGGTATCTTTTTTTAAGGTTTCCAGTCCATTTGGGTGGAGATTGCTCAGTCTTTAGTTGTGAATTTAGTTGTTTTTAGGAGAGAAGTTGAGCTCCAGTGCAGCAATGCCAGTCCTTAACCCACTGAGCAAGACCAGGGATAGAACCTACATCCTCATAGAGATAATGTCAGGTCTTTAACCCACAGAACCACTGTGGGAACTCCACTGACCAACATATTTTTTAATATTCTACTGGGAGTTACACAGAAAAAAGAAGCATAAAATAAAGAACTATGAAGTAAAAGCAGTCACAGTGACTACTGTGATGAGGAGAAGTTATGGTTTGCTAGCTTCAATCAATTTAGTAGCTCTATTAACTTTGAAAAAATGAAGGAGCAACTCTGGGTAACTGTAAAAGATAGATAATATTTCAAAATTCATGGGACTAAAGTGAAACAGTACACATAAAGTGCTGAACTCGATGGCCGATATATAGTAATTGGTCAAAAAATCTAAGTTGATAGAAGGAGACTTTTGCAACTTGATAAAGACTATCTACAAGAAACCTTCAGCTAACATTATACTTAGTGGTGCAGAACTCCAAGATTTCCCACTAATATCAGGTACAAGACAAGAATATCCCATCTCACTACTCCTTTTCAAGATTGTACTGGAAATTCTTGCTAATGAAATAAAGTAAGAAAAGGTATACAGATTGGAAAGGAAGACATAAAACTGTCTTTGCAGATAATATGATCATCTTTTGCAAGTTCAAAAGAATTGACAAAAGACTCCTGGAACTAAGTAATTAGAGAAAGGTTTCAGGAAACAAAATTAATATACAAAAGTCAATTGCTTTCCCATATACTTACACTAAACAAATGGAATTTTATGTTGTGAGCCACATGGGAAGTCCAAAACAAATGGAATTTTAAATTAAAATCATACCATTTACAATACAGCCCCTAGAAATGAAATACTTAGGTATAAATCTAATGAAAAATACACAAGCACTATAAAAGAAAACAATAAAACTGTTGAAGGAAATCATAGAAAAACTAAATGGAAAGATAGCCCATGTTCATGAATAGGAAGAATCAATATTGTCAGCATATCAGTTTTTCTTGATTTGAGCTATATATTCAATGAAATCCCAATTAAAAAACTAGAAAAATGTTTCTTATAGATATTTACAAACTGATTACAAGTTTGCAAAAGAGGTAAAAGACCCAGAATAGCCAACACGATATTGAAGAACAAAGCTGAAGCAATAATGCTCCCTAGCTTTAAAACATACTATAAATCTGTAGTAATCAAGACAGTGAGATATTGGCAAAAGAATAGACAACTAGATTGATGGAACAGACTAGATATTAAAGAAATAGAACAATAAATATGGTCAATTGATTTTTGACAATGGAGCAAAGATTGTCTCTTCAACAAATAGTACTGGAAAAACTGGATATCCACCTGCAAAAAGTGAATCTAGACACAGATGTTATGTTCTTCACAAAATTTAACTAAAAATGGATCATAGACCTACATGTGAAAGATACAACTATAAAACTCCTAGAAGATGATAAAGGATAAAATCTAGATGACTTTGGATATAGTGATTTTTAAAAAATACAATACCAAAGATATAACATGAAGAACATGAAAGAAATAATTGATAAGCTGGACTTCATTAAAACTAAATACTTCTGCTCTGTGAAAGATAATACCAAGGGAATTAGAAGACAAGGCAGAGACTGGGAGAAAATATTTGCAACAGACACATCTGATAAAAGACTGTTTTCCAAAATATACAAAGAACCCTTAAACTCAAAAATAATAAAACAACCCAATTATAAAAAGGGCCCCAAATAGATAAGTAAGCATATTAAAAATTGTTCCATATCATTTGTCATCAGAAAAAAATATGAATTAAAACATCAAGATACCACTACATATCTAGTAGAATGGACGAACTGTGGAACATTGACACTACCAAACACTGATATGGATATGGCGCAGCAGGAACCTTCATTTATTTCGGAGAAGAGTATGAAATGGTACAGTCTGAAAGATATTTAGGTGGTTTCTTACAAAATGAAACATATTCTGGAATGATTCCAGCAAATCATTCTTCTTGGTATTTACTCAAAGGAGTTAAAAATTTATGTTCACAGAAAAATCTGCACATGAATGTCTATATCAGCTTTCCTAATAATTGCCAAAATTTGGGAGCAATCAAGATATCCTTCAGTAGGTGAATGTGTAAATAGACTGTGATACATCCAGGCACTGGAATATTATTCAGAGCTAAAAAATAAATGAGTTATCAAGGCATAAAACAACCTTAAGGATACATTACTAAATGAAAGAAGTCAATCTGAAAAGGCTATGTTATGTATGATTCCAACTGTATAACATCTGGTAATGGCAAAACTATAAAGACAATAAAAAAGATCAGTGGTTCCCAGGGGTTTTGGGGAAGGGAGAGATGGATAGGTGAGCACAGAGGATTTTAAGGGCAGTAAAAATACTCTGTATGGTACTACATTATGGACACGTTATTATAAAATGGTCCAAACTCATAAATGTACAAAGGCAAAAATGAACCCTAAAATAAACTATAAACTTTAGGTGATTGTGATGTATGTTCATCAGTTATAACAAATGTACCACTCTAGTGGGAGATGCGGATAATGCAGGAGGCTATGCATATGTTTGGGCAGGGAGTATATGGGAAATTTCTGTACTCTTAATTTTATTGTAAGCTTAATATTGCTCTAAAAAAAAGTCTAAAAAAACCCATGCCATTATTTTATTAAAATTTGCATTTTAATCTTTTTTGCTCATGATTTACACTTATTCTACAAATAATAAGAAAATCATTTACTATGTCAAAGCACTATTTTAGGTGTTGCTGAGCATCAACAACATAATATCCTGTACACAGGGAGTTTACATTTGAGTACACATGATTTTATTAGGTTGAACCTTGTGATTATTGGGTTGTGGTTTTGTGGCTTTATTTTATTTGCTAATTAGCTGACTTTATTTTTTCCTTTGTATTCTCGGAATTTTTTATTTTTTAAATGTTTTATTTTTAAATAATCTAAAAGGTAACTTTCCATTTACAGTTCTTACAACATATTGCCTACATTCTTCATCTTGTACAATACATCCTTGAGCCTATCTTACACCCAACAGTTTGTAATTCCCACACCCCCACCCTATTTTGCCCCTCTTAACTGCTAGTTTGCTGTTTTTATCTGTGAGTCTGGTGCTTTTTTTCATATTCACTACATTGCTGTATTTTTTATATTCCACGTATATGAGATATCATATAGTATTTGTCTTTCTCTGACTTCACTAAGCATAATACCCTTCTAAGTACATCCATCTTATTGCAAATGGCAAAATTTCATTAATTTTTATGGCCAAGTAGTATTCCGTTATATATATGTGTGTGTATATATCCCACATCTTTTGTATCTGTTCATCTGTTGATGAATATTCAGGTTGTTTCCATGTCTTGGAAACTGTAAATAATGCTGTTCTGAATAATGGAGTACACATATCTTTTAAAATTAGTGTTTTTGTTTTCTTTGGATTATATATATACCTAGGAACAGATTTGCTGGGTCATATGATAATCCTAATTATTAGTTTTTTTGAAAAACTATACTGTTTTCCACAGTGACTGCACTAATTTATAACACCACCAACAGTGTATAAGGGTCCCTTTTTCCTCACATCCTTGCCAACATTTTTTTGTGTGGATTTTTTGATGATGGCTATTCTGAAAGGTGTGAGGTGATATCTCACTGTGATTTTGATTTGCATTTCTCTGATTAGCTATGTTGAGCATCTTTTCATGTGCCTGTGGGCTATATCTATGTCTTCTTTGGAAAGATGTCTATTCAGGTTTTCTGTCCAGCTTTTAATTGAGTTGTTTTTGTTTGTTTGTTTTGATGTTGAGTTGTATGAGCCGTTTATATATTTTGAATATTAACCCTTTATCAGTCATATCATTTGCAAATATTCTCTACTATTTAGTAGGTTATCTTTTTGTTTTCTGGTTTTCTTTGCTGTGCAAAAGCTTTTAAGTTTAGTTTAGTCCTATTTGTTTATTGTTGTTTTTATTCCCTTTACTTTAGACACAGATGTTCCTCTCCATCCCAAATTTTTTTTTCATTTATGTCAAAAAGTATTCTGCCTATATTTTCCTCTAGGAGTTTTATAGTATCCAGTCTTATATTTAGGATTTTTTTAAAAAGTTTTATTGAAGTATAGTTGATTTAAAATATTGTGAGTTTCTGTTGTACAACAAAGTTATTCAGTTATACATGTACACATATCCTTTATTTAGATTCGTTTTCCATATAAATTATCACAGAACATTGGGTACAGTTCTCTGTGCCATACAGCAGGTCCCTGTAGGCCAAACATTACATATAGAACCACGTACATAAGCCAATCCCAAACCGGGAGCCATCCCTCCCCCACTGCCTGTCCCCTTTGGTAACCATCAGTTTGTTTTCAAAGTCTGTAAGTCTGTTTCTGTTCTGCAAATAAGTTCATTTGTATCATTTTTTAAAGGCTACACATTTAAGTGATATATTTGTCTTCAACTGTCTAACTTCACTTAATATGAACATCTCTAGGTCCATCCATTTTGTGGCAAATGGCATTATTTCATTCTTTTTTATGGCTAATATTCCATTGTATATATGTACCACATCTTCTTTATCCATTCCTCTGTCAATGAACATGTAGGTTGCTTCCATGTCTTGGCAGTTATAATAGTGCTGCAGTGAGCATTGTGGTGCATGTATCTTTTCAAATTACGGCTTTATTATGGCTTTCTCTGGTTAGATGCCCAGGAGTGGATCACTGGATCATATGGTATTTATATTTTTAGTTTTCTGAGGAAATTCCATACCGTTTTGTGTAGTGGTTGTACCAATTTACATTCCCACCAACAGTGTAGGAGTGTTCCCTTTTCTCCACACCCTCTCCAGCATTTATTGTTTGTAGGTTTTTTGATGATGACTATTCTGACTCATGTAAGGTAATACCTCATTGTAGTTTTGATTTTCATTTATCTAATAATTGATGATGTTGAGCATCTTTTTCATGTTTTTTTTTAGCCATCTGTCTGTCTTCTTTGGACAAAGGTCTATTTATATCTTCTGCCCATTTTTGGATTGGGTTATAGATATTTTTTGATATGGAGCCTCATGAGCTTGAATATTTTGGAAACTAATCCCTTGTCAAATGCTCCATTTGTTAATATTTTTTCCCATTCTGTGGGTTGTCTATGTGTTTTATTTATGGTTTCCTTTGATGTGCAAAGCTTTTAACTTTGACTAGTCCCCATTTGTTTATTTTTGTTTACATTTTCATTACTCTAGGAGGTGGATCTGATCAGATATTAGCACAGTTTATGTCTGAGAATGTTCTGCTTATGTTTTCCTCTTAGAGTTTTATAGTATCATGTCTTATGTTTAGGTCTTTAACCCATTTTGAGTTTGTTTTTGTGTATGGTGCTATGAAGTGTTCTAATTACATTCTTTTACCATGTAGCTGGCCAGTTTTCTCCAGCATCATATTAAAAAAAAACTGTCTTTTTGCCACTGTATATTCTTTCTCCTTCGTCATAGGTTGATCATAGATGCATGGGTTTATTTCTGGGCTTTCTATACTGTTCCATTGATCTACATTTCTGTTTTTGTGCCAGTACCATACAGTTTTGATTACTGTAGCTTGGTAGTATAGGCTGAAGTCAGGAAGCCTGATTCTTCCACCTCTATTTTTCCTTCTCAGGATTGCTATGTCTATTTGGGGTCTTTTGTATTTCCATATATATTTTAAAATATTTTTCTATTTCTGTGAAGAATGCCATTGATACTTTAATAGGGATTATATGGAATCTGTAGATTGCCTTGGGTGGTATAGTCATTTTGACAATATTGATTCTTCCAACCCACACATCTTTCCATATGTTGATCATCTTCAATTTCTTTCAACAGTTTCTAATAGTTTTCATAATATAGGTCTTTGCCTCCTTAGGTAGGTTTATTCCTAGATATTTTATTCTTTTTGACATAATAAATGGGATTGTTTTCTTAATTTATTTTTCTGATTCTTCATTGGTGCCATGTTGTAATGGAAGAGATTTCTGTGTATTAATTTTGTAACCTTCAACATTACTGAATTCATTTATGAACTCTAGTATTTTTCTGGTGGTATCTCTAGGATTTTCTATGTAGAGTATCATGTCATCTGCAAACAGTGACAGTTTTACTTCTTTTCCAATTTGGATCTCTTTTATTTATCTTTCTTCTCTGATTGCTGTGGCTAGGACTTTACAAGCTATGTTGAATAACAGTGGTGAGAATGGACATTCTTGTCTTGTTATTGATCTTAGCAGAAATTCTTTCAGTTTTCCACAATTGAGAATGATGTTGGCTCTGTGTTTGTCATATATGGTCTTTATTATGTTGAGATAAGTTTCCTATATGCCCAATTTCTGGAGGATTTTTATCATCAGTGTTAGATTTTGTCAAGAGCTTTTCCTGCATCTATTGAGATAATCATATGGTTTTTATTCTTCAGCATGTTAATATGGTGTATCACACTGATTAATTGCTGATATTGAAAAAATCCTTGCATCCCTGTGATAAATCCCACTTGATCATGGTGTATGATCCTTTTAATGTATTGTTGGATTTGGTTTGCTGGTATTTTGTTGAGGATTTTTGCATCTATATTCATCAGTGATATTGGCTTATATTTTTTTTATGTGTGCTATATTTGCCTGGTTTTGGTATCAGGATGATGGTGACTTCATAGAATGAGTTTGAGATTATTATTTCATCTGCATTTTTTTAGAAGAGTTTCAGAAGGATAGGTGTTAACTCTTACCTAAATGTTTGATGGATTTTGACATCTAGTCCTTGACTTTTATTTGTTGGAAGTGTTTGTTTTTCCTTCTTTTTACAGCTTCACCTGTGGCATGTGGATGTTCACAGGTTAGGGGTCAGATCAGAGCTGCAGTTTCAGTTCTATGCCACAGCAACACCAGATTTGAGCCATATCTGCTTGCAGCAACAGTGGCTCCTTAACCCACTGAGTGAAGCCAGGGATTGAACTTGAATCCTCACAGACACTATGTCGAATTTTTAACCCACTGAAACACAATGGGAACTACTGTTGGAAATTTTTAAATCACATTTTCAATTTCAGTATTTTTGATTGGTCCATTCATCTTTTCTATTTATTCCTGGTTCAGTCTTGGAAGATTGTACTTTTCTAAGAATTCATCCATTTCTTCTAGGTTGTTCATTTATTAGCATAAAGATGCTTGTAGTAGTCTCTTATGACCTTATGTATTTCTGTGATATCTGTTGTAACTTCTTTTTCATTTATAATTATATTAATTTGAGCACTCTACCCTTTTTTTTTCCTTGATAAGTCTGGTAAGGGTTTATCAATTTAGTTGATCACTTCAAAGAACTTTTTTATTTTCATCGATCTTTTCTATGGTTTTCTTCATCTCTACTTCATTTATTTCTGCTCTGATCTTTATGATTCTTTGCATCTGCTAACTTTGGATTTTGTCTGTTTTTCTTTCTCTAGTTGCTTTAGGTGTAAAGTTAGCTTGCTTGATATTTTTCGTTTCATGAGGTAGGCTTGTACTGCTATAAACTCCCTTCTTAGAACTGCCTTTGCTGCATTCCGTAGGTTTTGTATTGTTGTGTCTTCACTGTCATTTGTCTCTAGGTATTTTTTTTTAACTTGCACTTTGACTTCTTCAGTGATCCATTGGTTGTTTAGTATCATTTTGTTTATTCTCCACGTGTTTGTGGGTTTTTCAGTTTTTTCTTGTCATTAATTTCTAGTCTTCTAGCATTGTGGTTGGAAAAGATGCTTGATATGAATTCAATTTTCTTAAATCTACAGAGGCTTGATTTGTGGTCCAGAATGTGATCTATTCTGGAGACTGTTCCATGTGTGCTTGAGAAGAATGTGTATTCTGCTGATTTGGGATTGAATATTCTACAAATATCAATTAAGTCCATCTGGTATAATGCATCTTTTAAGGCCTGTGTTTCCTTGTTGATTTTTAGTCTGGATGATCTATTCATTGCTGTAAGTGGGATATTAAATTCTCCCATTATTATTTTTTTATTGTCAATTTCTCCTTTAATGGCTGTTAGCATTTTCCCTATATATTGAGGTTCTCCTATGTTGGGTATATGTATGTATGTATATATATATTTTTTTTTTGCAATTTTTATATCTTCTTGGATTGATCCTTTGATCGTTATGTAATATCCTTCATTGTCTCTTGTAAGCATATTTATTTAAAAGTGCATTTTGTCTGATATGAGTTTTGTCACTCCAACTTTATTTTGATTTCCATTGGCATGGTATATCATTTTATATCCTCTTACTTACAGTCTGTGTGTGTCCCTAGAACTAAAGTGGGTCTTTTTTAGACAGTGTATATAGGTCTTGTTTTTGTATCCACTCAGCCATTCTATGACTTTGTCTAAGGTAATTATTCATAAGTATGTTCTTATTGTTATTTTTTCAGTTGTTTTGGATTTGCTTTCACTAATCTTTTTTCTTTTCTTCCTCATTTGTTCTCTTCCCTTGTTGTTCCATGACTATTGTGCTTGGATTGCTTTTTCTTATTTGTATGTGTATCTAATTGTATATTTTTGGTTTACAGATACCATGAGCTGTTGACACAGGAGTCTGTTTTTTACAAGACTGTTTTAATTTGCTAGTCTCTTCATTTCAAATGCATTTCCAGTATCCTGCATTTGTATTCCTCTCTTCTCACAATTGCTGGTTTTGATATCATATTTGTGTGTGAATGATTTCCTACCTTTACTGTATGTTTGCCTATACAGATGAACCATCTCATTTGTAATTTTCTTTTTTTCCTATTGTTACCTTGTCTTTTCCATCTAGATTCCTTTAGCATTTGTTGTAAAGCTGGTTTGGTGGTGCTTATTTCTCTTAGTTTTTACTTGTCTGTAATGTTTTTGATTTCTCTGTCCAATGTGAATGAACATTTTGCTGGGGAAAGTATTATTGGCTTTGTTTTTCATCACTTAAATATACCATGCCATTCCCCCTGGCCTGCAGAGTTTCTGCCAAAAAATCAGCTGATAACCTTATTGAGGTTTCCTTGTATGATATTTGATGCTTTTCCCTAGATGCTTTCAATATTTTCTCTTTGTCTTTAACTTTAGTCAGTTTGATAAATATTGTCTTGGGTTGTTCCTCCGGGGGTTTATTCTATATGAGACTCATTGTGCTTCCTAAACTTGAATGAGTGATTCCTATGATAGGGAAGCTTTCAACTATTATCTCTTCAAATACTTTTTCTGACTCTTTCTCTCTTCTCCATCTGGCACACTTATAATGCAAATTTTGGTACATTTAAAGTTGTCCCAGAATTTTCTTAGACTGTCCTAATTTATGGTCTTTTTTTTTCTTTATTCTGTTCTGTGCCAGTGATTTTCACCAGTCTGTCTTCCATCTCAGTTATTTGTTCTTCTGCCTCCTATATTTTGCTATTGGTTTCTTCTAGTGAATTTTATTTTATTTTTTTCTTCTAGTGAATTTTAAATTATGATTATTATGTTATGTTGTTCATCTCTGCTTATTTTTTCTTTAAATATTCTTTTCTTTGTTAAACATTTCTGATAATTTCTTGACCTTTGCTTCCAGTTTTTTTGCAAGATCTTGTATTATCCTTACCATCGCTAAAGTCTTTTTCATTTAGGTTACTTGTCTCACTTTACTTAGTTGTTCTTCTGGGGTTTTGTCTTATTCCTTCGTCTGGAGCACATTTCTCTGCAATTTCATTTTGTCCAGCATTCTGAGTTTGTGGTCTCCTTTCTGTAGGTTGCAAGATTATGGCCTCTTTTGTTTCTGATGTATTCTCCCTGGTGGGTGAATTTGACACAGAAGCTTGTGTCAGGCTTTCTGATGTGAGAGACTGTGTTTGCTCACTGGTAGGTGGATCTGAGTCTTATCCTTCTGGTAGGTAGGCTGTGTCCCTGAGTTTGATTAGAGGTGGATCTGTGCCTAGAAGAAATTTAGGCATCATGTATGTATACTGATGGGTGGGGCTTTATTCCCTCTCTGTTTGTTGTTATCCCTGAGCTTCTCAGCACTGGTGGTGGCCTGCTGCTGGGTGGGGCCAGATATTTTTCAAAATAGCAGACTTCAGGGGCGCTTATGTCAATGATTATTCTCTGGAACTTCTGCCTCCACTGTCTTGACCCCACAGTGAGATACAGTTGACTCCTTCCTCCCCAGGAGACTCTCCAAGACCCACAGGTAGGTCTGGTATAGATGGTTATTGAGTCCTTTCTTTGCCCTGGGACTGAGTGTACATGAAGATGTGTGCACATTCCAAGAGTTGAGTCTCTGTTTATGCCAGTCCTGTGTAGGTCCTGTGCTCAAGCCCCACTGGCCTTCAGTGCTGAATGCTCTGAGGGATCCTCTTTCCAATGTCAGACCCCCAGGCTGGGAAACCTGACATGGGGTTCAGAAATCTCACTCCCATGGGAAATCCTTTGTGATAAAATTTTCCCATTTGTTAGTCATCCACTCAGCAGATATGGGATTGCTTACATTGTGAAAGCATCCCTCATACCATCTCATTGTGACCTCTGCTTTGTCTTTAGGTGTAGGATATCTTTTTTTGTTAGGTTCCAGTCTATTTTGGTGATAGTTGTTTGGCAGTTAGTTGTGATTTTGGTGTTTTTGTGAGAGAAGCTGAGGTTGAGTCCTTCTACTCTGCCATCTTGTCAGAGCCAATCCTACATTTAAATCTTTTAATCCACTTTGAGTTTATTTTTGTATGTGTTGTTAGAACATTCTAACGTCATTTTTGTACATATTGCTGTCCAATTTTCCCAGCACCACTTATTGAAGAGACTGTCTTCCTATCTTTTCTCCATTGTATATTCCTGCTTCCTTTGTCATAAATTAATTGACCACAAGTGTGTGGGTTTATTTCAGGGCTTTTTATCCCTTTCCATTGGTAGATGTGTCTGTTTTTGTGCCATGTCATACAGTTTTAGTTACTTTAGCTTTGTAGTATAGTCTGAAACCAGGGAACATGATTCCTCCAGCTCTGTTCTTCTTTATCAAGATTGTTTTGGCCATTCAGGCTCTTTGGTGTTTCCACAAATTAAAAACTTTTTCATTCTACTACTGTGAAAAATGCCACTGTTAAGTTGACAGGAAATGCATTTAATTGGTATATTGCCTTGTGTGGTATTGTCATGTTAACAATATTTATTCTTCCAATCCAAGATCTTATTATATCTTACCATTTTTGTGTGTGTTGTCTTTGATTTCTTTCATCACTGTCAGTTTTCAGAGTATAGGTCTTTTGACTCTTTTGGTAGGTTTATTCCTAAGTATTTTATTCCTTTTTGATGTGATGGTAAATGTGATTTTTTTCCTTAATTTCTTTTTCTGATATTTTGTCATTAGTGTACATAAATGCAGTGGGCTTTCTATATTTTAATTTTATATGTAAGTTTACCAAATTCACTGATGAACTCTAGTAGTTTTCAGGTGGCCTCTTCAGATTTTCTGCGTATAGTATTGTGTCTTCAGTCACAATCGCACTTTTACCTCTTCTTTTCCAATTTGGATCCCATTTATTTCTTTTTCTTTTCTGATTGTCATTGCTAAGGCTTCAGACATTTTGATGAAGAAAAGTAACAAGAGTGGGTATCCTTGTTTTGTTCCTTATATGAGTGGGAATTCTTTTAGCTTTTCACTGTCAAGTACAATGTTAGCTATGGGTTTTATTAGCCTTTATTTTGTTAATATACAGTCTTTATTATGTTGAGGTGTGTTCCCTATATGCCCACTTTCTGGGGAATTTTTATCATAGATGTTGAATTTTATCAAAAGCTTTTTCTTCATCTATTGAAGTGATCATATGATTCTTATTCTTTGGTTTGTGAATATGGTGTATCACAATGACTGATTTACAGATATTGAAAAACCTGTACATCCTTGGGATAAATATTACTTGATCAAAGTGTATGATCCTTTAAATGTATTGTTGGATTCAGTTTGCTAGTTATTTTGTTGAGAATTTTTTCATCTATATTAATCAGTAACATTGGCCTGTAATTTTCTTTTTTTCTTTTTTTGTGGTAGGTATCTTTGGTTTTGGTGTCAGGGTGATGGTGACCTCAGAGATGAGTTTGCAAGTGTTTTTGCCTCTGAAAGTTTTTGGAATAGTTTCAGAAGAGTAGGTTTTAACTCTTCTCCAAATGTTTGGTAGAATTCACCTATGAAGCCATCTGGTTCTCACTTTTTTTTGCTGGGAGTTTTAAAATTACTGATTCAGTGTCATAAGTGATTTGCTCATATTTTCTATTTCTTCTTGGTTCATTGTGGGCAGATTGTATTTTTATAAAAAATTTGTCCATCTGTTCTAAGTTGTCTATTTTATTGGCATATAGTTGCTTGTAGTAGACTCTTAACGATCTTTTGTATTTTTCCGGTGTTGGTTATATCTTCTCCTTTTTCACTTCAGATTTTATTAATTTTATAGATTATAAACAGTTGAATAAGGATTTGTTCAAATTGTAATTTATCACAACTTTGAAGTAGAAGAGTGAACTCTTCCATTCACATTTATAAAATATTTTAATTTATTAATTAAAGTATAAATCATAGATCTAAATATTGAGATACATATGAGTGGCCTTTGTGTTTTTGAGCAGGGTCTTATAATACTAAGCATTGTGGACTCACACATGATAAATTTGTAATTATTTATTCTATCCATTGATACCCACATTCTAAGATCCTCTGATAAAACTATATCCTTTCTCAATATAATTTTAGTTTCTAAAATACTACATTATGAAATATTTTCTTGACATATATGAACAATATAACACTCCTGACGACTTAGAGAAGTTTAAATGCAAAACTGTATTGCATTTAAAGGAAACAAAATGATAAAAATGACATTATTAAAAGATAAAATTTGACTTCCTTAAAGTGAAATTTTATTCTAGAATCAGGACCAGTTCTTGACAGTGTTATACCAGAGTCCAGTTCTAACAAATTGCTTTCTCATATTCATGGCCAAGAGCATACACTCTGGAGTTGTCCAGCTCTGGTTAGAATATTGGCTCTGTCATTTTCAGTATGAGTCCAGTGGAGAGTCATTTAGCATTATTGTGCTTCAGTTTCCTCAGATGTAAAGTGGAGATAATGCTAGTTCTTATGTTAAAGGTTTCTTATGAAGATTAAACAAATGTATATATAAAGTTCTTAGAATGATGCTTGGCACCTATAAGTGCTATCTGTTTAACTATTTTTATTAGTATTAATTAACACAGGATGAAATTTTGTTATTGTTGTAGGCTGAATTTTCTGTCCTGCCCCCTGATGGGCTCCACCTCACAGGCCTGTAAGCCTTGTACTTGCCCAAGAATGAGACTTAACAAAGAGCTCAGAGTCAGAAACATCAATGGTTTATTGTATAGGGAATCTTATAAGCCTGAAGCTGAATGTCCTGTAGCTACACCCCACCATGTACAGTAGGAAGGACATGGTAGCAGTCTTTACTACTCTGTGGTGAAGGAGACTACCATGTATTGGGGAGTACTGTCATCAGGCTGGCTCATCAGTTACCAAGGAAACCAGTTGCTGGGGCAGAGAGCAAGCATGTAGGCAGTTACTGATTAAGAGGATTGGATAGCCATACGAGTGAAACAGGGATTGTTCCAGCAGAGGATGTACAGAGAGCAAAGGGGAGCTAGCTTAAATGGCCTAACCCTCAAAATCACATGCTGAAACCTGATCCTCAGTGGGGTAGTATTTAGAAGTGACATCTAGAAGGGGGTAGAATCCTCATGAATTAAATTAGTGCTCTTATTAAGGATGACAGATAGCTCCCTTGCTTCTTCCATCTTATAAGGACATGGTGAGAAGATGGCCATCTATGAGTCAGAAAGTGGTATCACCACACCCTAAATCTGCTGGCACCTAGATCTTGGAATTCCCAGCCTCTAGAACCTTGAGAAATAAATTTATAAGCCTCTCCATGTATGGCATTTTTGTTATAGAAGCCTGAGTGGACTAAGACGTTATCACAAAGGATTGATTTCTATCAAATACGTTGTCCTCTTCCGTGCCTTTTCCTCTTCACATTGGTAAGTTAACAAAGAAAAATTAAACTTATTTCTGAAAAAAATTTAAATTCCCTAGAGTAGATTCCTGTTGTTCACTAAAAGTTTAGGTAACAAAGGATTTTGGTTTTAGTCTCAGCTTTTATTCTTCTTCTCTATTAAACCAGATAACTTGTCTTAGCTTCAGTTTGCCAATCTCTAAAATAGAAGGAATTCTGATGTTTAGTTTTATGTAAATACTGGAGTTCTTGTCATGAGTGGTTAATATGAATACATAAATATAAGATGATATTATATGTCTTGATAATACATATTATTTTTCTCAAAATGCCCTCAAAATGGCAACTGAAGAAGTTAACACACCATAGAAAATATCTCCTTTCAATATCTTATGAAGTGATTGTATGGGGAAAAAAATCAAGATTAGATTTGCATTCTTTTTTTAAATTCAAGTATTTTTGATGTGTTAATTTTTGTTGTACAGAAAACTGATTCAGCTATGCATATAGATACACACTCCATTTTTAAGTATTCTTTCCATTATGGTTTATTATATGACATTGGATATAGTTCTCTGCACTATACAGTAGGATCTTGATCTTTACCCTTCTGTGTATTATATGGCTTACATTTGCTAACCCCAACCTTCCACTACATCCCTTCTCCAAATCCCTCCCCCTTGGCAACCACAAGTTTGTTCTCTATGTCTGTGAGTCTGTTTTTTTTAAATAGGTTCATTTGTGTCATATTTTAGATTCTACATATAAGTGATATTCTATGGTATTTGCCTTTCTCTTTCTGACTTGACTTAGGAGAATCTCTAGGTCCATTCATGTTGCTGCAAGTGGCATTATTTCATTTTTTTTATGGCTGAGTAATTTTCCTGTGTGTGTGTGTGTGCGTGTGTGTGTGTGTGTGCTGTATCTCACATCTTCTATATCCATTCATCTGTTGATGAACATTTAGGCTGTTTAAACGTGTTGACTATTATGAATAGTCCTTCAGTAAATATAGGGTTGCATGTATCTTTTTGAATTATAGTTTTGTCTGTATACATACCCAGGAGTGAGTTTGCCAGATCATATGGTAACTCTATCCTTAATTTTCTGAGGAACATACATACTGTTTTCCATACCAATTTACATTCTTTCCAATATTGTAGAAGGGTTCCCTTTTCTCCACCTGTGCCCCCATATTTGTTATTTGTAGACTTTTTGATGATGGCCATTCTGGCTGCTGTGTGGTAGTACCTCATTGTAGTTTTGATTTGCATTTCTCTAATAATTAGCAATGATGAGCATCTTTTCATGTGCCTATTGGCCATCTGTATCTCTTCTTGGGAGACATGTCTATTTAGGTCTATTGCCCATTTTTTGATTGGGTTGTTTGTTTTTTTGTTGTTGAATTACATAGGTTGTTTTTATATTTTGGAAATTAAGCCCTTGTTGCATATCATTTGCAAATATTTTTTTTCCAGTCCGTAGGTTGTCTTTTCATTTTGTTTAGTTTTCCTTTGCTGTGCAAAAGTTTGTAACTTTGATTAGGTATTTCTATTGCCTTCGGAGACTGACCTAAGAAAACATTGGTATGATTTATGTCAGAGAATGTTTTACCTAGATTCTCTTCTAGGAGATTTGTGGTGTCATGTTTTATGTTTAAGTCTTTAAGCCATTTTTAGTTTATTTTTTGCAGAATGAAAGGATGAGCTCTAACTTCACTGATATACATGTGACTGTCTAACTTTCCCATATTACTTGCTAAAGAGACTTTTTCCCACTGTATATTCTTGTCTCCTTTGTCAAAGATTAATTGACCTTAGGTGTGTAGGTTTATTTCTGGGCTTTCTATTCTGTTGCATTCATCCATTTGTCTATTTTTGTGCTAATACTATGCTGTTTTGATTGCTGTAACTTTGTAACATTATCTGAAATCAGGAAGGGTTACTCCTCCTGCTTTGTTCTTTCTTTGCAGGATTGCTTTGGCAATTCTGGGTCTTCTATGGTTCCATTTAAATTTTAGTATTATTTGTCTAGTTCTGTGGAAAATGTCATGGATAATTTGATAGGGATCACATTAAATCTGTAGATTGCTTTGGCCATTTTAACAGTATGAATTCTTGCAATCCAAGAGAATAGGATATTTTTCCATTTATTTAAATCATCTTTAATTTCCTTTATTAATGTTTTATAGCTCTCCCAGTGTATAAGTCTTTTGCCTCCTTAGTCAGGTGTACTCCTAAATATTTTATTTGGGGGTGGGTGCCACCTTAAAAGATTTTTTTTACATTCTCTTTCTCATACTTCATTGGTAGTGTATAGAAATGTGACTGACTTATTTAGGTTAATCTTGTATTCTGCTAATTTGCTGAATTCATTCATCAGTTCAAGAAGTTTTTGTGTGGAATCTTTAGGGTTTTATATATAGTATCTTGTCATCTGCATATAATGACATATTACATCTTCCATTTCAATTTGGATATCCTTTATTTATTTATCTTGTCTGGTTGCTGTGGCTAGGACTTCCAATAATATGTTGAATAGAAGAGGTGAGAATCAGCATCCTTGCCTTGTTCTGAATTTTAGCGAAAATGCTTTCACGGTTTAGTATTATAATGGCTGCGGGTTTGTCATAGATAGCTTTATTTTGTTGGGATGTGTTCCCTCTATACCCACTTTGCTGAGTTTTTTTTGTTTTATCGTGAATGGATGTTGAATTTTGTCAAATGCTTTTTCTGCATCTACTTAGATGATCATGTGGCTTTTGACTTTTGTTTATGTGGTGTATCACATTGATTGATTTCTGTATATTGAACCATCCTTGTGAACTTGGGATGAATCCTACTTGGTTATGGTGTATGATCTTTTTAATGTGTTACTGAATTTGGTTTGCTAATACTTGAGAATTTTTACATCTGTATGCGTCAGAGATATTGGCCTGTAACTTTCCTTTTTGGGGGTGTCTTCGTCTAGTTTTGATATAGATTGATAGTGGCTTCATAGAATGTGTTTTGGAGTGTTCCCTCCTCTTCAATTTTTTGGAAGTGTTTGAGAAGGATTAGTATAGGTTCTTCCTTGTATGTTTGGTAGAATTAACCTGTGAGGCCATCTGAGCCTAGGTTTTTGCTTATAGGGAATTTTTGTATTACAGATTCTATTTCATTTCCAGTGATCAGTCTTTTTCTTCTTGATTCAAGTTGGGTGTGATGTGTGTTTTTGAAAGTTGTCCATTTCTTCTAGTTTGTCGAGTTTGTTGGTATATAATTGTTCATAGTATTTTCTTAATTTTTTTTGTATTTCTATCATATTGGTCATTATGTCTCCTTTTTCATTTCTTTTATTATTTGAGTTCTTTCTCCTTCTTCTTGGTGGGCCTTGCCAGAGATTTGTCAATCTTGTTTATCCTTTCAAAGAACCAGCTCTTGATTTTATTGATTTTTTTCTATAGTTTTTAAATCTCTACTTTATTTCCTCACTGATATTTATGATTTCCTTATTCTTGCTGACTTTAGATTTTATTTGTTTTTATTTTTCTAATTTCTTTAAGTGGTAGGTTAAGTTGTTTATTTGAGAATTTCTTGTTTTTTTTTTTTTTTTTCTGAGGAAGGCTGTGTCACTGTGAACTTCCATCTGAGAACTGCTTTTGCTCCATCCCATAGATTTTTTTAAATTAAAGTATAGATGACTTACATGATTGTGTCAATTTCTTCTCTACAGCAAGGGGCCAAGTCATAAATACATATACATTCTTTTTCTCATACTACCTTCCATTATATTCTATCCCAAGTGATTTGATATTGTTCCCTGTACTGCAAAGCAGGACCTTGTTGCTTATCCATTCTAAATGTAATAATTTCCATCTACCAACCCCAAACTCCCATCTGTACCACTCCCTCCCCTCTCCCCCATATCATTGTGTTTTCATTGTCATTTGTCTCAATGTATTTTTAAATTTCATTTTTGATTTCATCATTGATCCATTCCTTTAGTAGCATGTTGTTTAGCCTTCCTGCAATGCTTTTTTTTTCTCTTTTTCCATGGTCAATTTTTAGTTTCATGCTTTTGTGGTCAGAAAAGATGCTTGAGATAATTTCTATATTCTTAAATTTGTTGAGGCTTGTCTTGTGCCCTGATTGTGATCAATCCTAGAGAATGTTCCATGTGCAATTGAAAAGCATGTGTATTCTGATTTTTTGAGATATAATATCTTGAAAATATCAATCAAATGCAGTTGTTCTATTGTATTATTTAGGGTCTCTGTTACCTTATTTGTTTTATGTCTAGAAAAACTGTCCATTAATGTGAGTGGGGTATTAATGTCTGCTACTATTATTGTATTCTTGTCCTGTCAGTTTCTCCCTTTATGTCTGTTAGTGTTGTTTTTATATATTTGGGTACTCCTATATTAGGTCCATATATGTTAACAATTGTAAAAATCCTTTTCTTGTATTGTTCCTGTTATCATTATATGATGTCCTTCTTCATCTTTCTTTATAGATTTTGTTTTGAAGTCTATTTAGTATGATGTGAGTATTGCAGCCCACACTTTCTTGTTATTTCTGTTTGCATGAGATATCTTACTCCAGCTCCTCACTTTGTATTTACGGGTGTGTGTCTTTTGCCCTAAAGTGGGTGTCCTGTAGGCAGCATATTTTAGGCTCCTGTTTTGTTTCTTTTTTAAATCCATTCTGCCACTCTGTGTCTTTTGGTTGGAGCATTTAATCCATTGACATTTGAAGCAATTATTGACAGATATGTGTTTATTGACATTTTAAACCCTGTTTTCCTGCTGACTTTATATTTCTTCTTTGTCCCATTATTTTCCTATTTTTCCTTTTCTGGTTTGATGATTTTCTTTTATGTTATTCTTATGTTCTCTTCTTTTTTGTTTTTGTGAATCTATTGTATGCCTTTGATTTGCGATTACCCTATTTTAAAGTGTGTTAACCCCTTCCTATTTTTGATTCCCTAGACTGATAGTCATATAAAATCAAACATATTCTAGGGGGAGAAAAATCTACATTTTCATACTCTCCTCCACCACATTTTGTGATTTTGATGTTATTTCTCTTTTATTGTTCATTGTGGTTATATCACTTACTATGAAATCTTTTGATTTAGTTTTGTTGAGGCTTGCCTCATGCCCTAATATGTGGTCAATCTGTGTATTGGCTTATTTAGGTGATTTATGTTCCAACTGCAGTTTTCTTTCTTATAGTTTCTTCCTTCTTTTCTGTTTAAAGCGGACATTTCAATATATCATTTAAGATAGATTTAGTATTGCTGTATTCTTTAAGTTTTTGCTTGTTTGAGAACTTCTTTATCTCTGCTGCGATTCTGAATGATAGCTGGATAGCTGGATAGAGCACCCTAGGTTGCATATTTTCCCATTTCAGAACTTTGCATATATCTTGCCACTCCTTTCTGGCCTGTAACATTTCTCTAGAGAAATTATCTGCTAGCCTTATAGGGGTTCCATTGTAATTAACTCTTTGTTTTTCTCTTACTGCCTTTCAAATCCTATTTTTATCTTTAACTTTTGCCATTTTTATTATAATATGTCTTGCATAGGTCTGTTTGGGTTTATCTTGTTTGGGATCCTCTGTGCTTTCTATATCTGGATATCTGTTTCCTTCTTTAGTTTTGGGAAGTTTTCAGACATAATTTCCTGAAATATATTTTTGATCTTCTTTGCTCTTTCTTCCCCTTCTTGAATCTCTATTATGCATAAGCAGACACACTTTATGTTATTCCATATGTCTCTCATATTGCTTACATTTTTTTCTCTTTTTTCTTTTTTGTCTTTTTAGGGCCACAGCCACAGCACATGGAGAATCCCAGGCTAGGGGTCGAATCAAAGCTGTAGCTTCTAGCCTATGCCACAGCCAAAGCAACACAGGATCTGAGCTGCATCTACAACCCACACCACAGCTCATGGCAATGCTGGATCCTTAACCCACTGAACAAAGCCAGGGATTTAACCTGTGTCCTCATGGATACTAGTCGAGTTTGTTAACCACTGAGCCATGACAGGAACTCCTCATTTATTTCTTTTTCATTTGGCTTTCTGTCTGCTGTCCTCATTGGGCTATTTACATTATTCTATCTTCCAGGTCACTTATTCATTACTCTGCATTATTGTCTGATTTTCATTGCCTTTAGCTCAGCTTTCATCACAGCAAATCAGTTTTCTAATTTTTCTTGCTTATTCTTTATAGTTTCTAGTTTTTTATAATACCCTGTATTCCTGTCAGCCTTTTTTAGTTCCTTCAATATTTTGATTTTTTTTTCCTTTTTGAAATCAGTGTCTGTCAGACTAAAGAAGTCTGTTTCATTGTTCTTTCAGGGGAACTTTCTTGGCTATTTAACTGGGAGTAGTTCCTCTGCTTCTTCATTTTATTTGTAATTTTTGTATTCTGTGAGTTTAGGAGAAACGGTTGTCTACTATGATCTTGGAGGGCTATTTATTCATGGGAGCATCTCTATGTATTTTGTGAAGGTTAAATATTTTTGGTGTGAGGGCTGTTTTTACTATTTATGCTTGTTATATCTTGCTTCATTGTGTGTTGGCCATTATCCCCTTGATAGTAGGTATGAAGATGCAGTGGCTAATGTCCAGTCCTGGGGTTGTCAGTGGTGGCGGTGGCCCACCTGTGCCTCTAGAGTGCCAGATGGGAGTGGAAGTGTGTCATGAACACTCCTGGAGTCCAGGAGTTTGGGGGTGGTGGCTTTCAACCTGCCCTTAAAGCCCGGGAGGGTAGAGACAACAGCTCCCTATGCTTCTGAAGCCCTGAGGCAGCTTGCAACTGCTCATATAAATGGTGTTCTGCATGCACAGGGAACAAAGCTGTAATGCTCAAGGCTGTCACTCTCCTTGAGCATCTCCAAGCAATGGGAGCCAGCCTATAAGGCAGTCTGGGCATCCTCTGATTATGTCCTCAGATGATGGTTGCACTGGACTCCAGTCCCTTCGGAACATTTCTACATAGCCAACTTCAGTCCTCTCCCTGGTCTGACCTCCAAATGCTAAGCTTCAGCCCCACCTGTACCAGCAGACTTGTATCTCAGGCTGGGGAGTGAAGAGCAGGGCACTGACCATCTTTGCAGGTCTCTCTCCATTCTGGCTGCTGTAAACTGATTGCTTTACTCTTCTCCAAGGCTTTAAAATTCCCCCTCTATCCAGGCTGATCTCCCTGATGGTGAGGGAATTTCCCAGGGTGCAGGAACTTTTTCTTACACAGATACCTCCTAGGAGCACTAGTCCTATCCTGATTCCTTTCTCAATTTTTAGATTTTAAATTTTTTTCTTTTGTCATATCCAGTTAACATGGAGGTATTTTTGATCTTTCAGAAGTGTGAGGTCTTCTGGCAGCATTCAGTAGATTTTCTGTGAGAATTGTTGCACATGGAGATGTGGTTTTGTTGTATTTGTGGGAGGAGGTGAGCTTCTTGTCCTACTATTCTGCCATCTTGGAAGCCTTTCGAGTTTACATTTTCTAAGTGTTGACATGTAGTGTGCTTTTACCATTTAGGTAAGATTTCTGAGAATTAGCTAATACTGCTGAAGTAGTCAAGTTTTCCTTCCATGTGCCACCCATCAAGGTCAAGCCATGTTCATTTTAGGGAGACCATATTGTCTACCAGAGAATGTTACTTTATTTTATAAACCAAGAGAATACTAGTAATACTGGTAATGATAATAAAAAATAGCTATACTATTGGGAGTTCCTGTTGTGGCTCAGTGGTAATGAAGCCAACTAGTATCCATGAGGATGTGGGTTTCATCCCTGACCTTGCTCAGCAGGGTTAATGATCCAGCATTTCCATGAGCTGTGGTGTAGGCATCTGGGGTTTCTGTGGCTGTGTTTTGGGCTACAAATTTCAGCTCCAATTAGACCCCTAGACTGGGAACCTCCACATGCTGCAGGTGCTGACCAAAAAACCCAAAAAAGCTATGATATTAATAGCCAACGTTCATATACAACTTTCTGTGTCAAGCACTATTCTGAGCATTTTACATCATCTTACATGTATTTGGGCCACTAGACAAAAAGTCTAATTAACAAAAAGTTGTGGTCTTCCACTTGATTGACATTACAATTGAATTGACATTATTCATTCATGAAATGAATATTTATAGAGGGCCTAACATGAGAAAGACTTCTGTTTTGGAAGTTGAAACAAGATATTCCCACTGTGCCTCACACCCCAGTTATTTTCAGTTTTGTGAAAGAATAGGCTGCTTTATTCCTTAGTCTTTCACAACTTCTCATCTACAAATTGATTTGTTCCATTTCTCTGCATCCTTTTACTCCTACTCTTTCCCCTGCATATCTAGGACTTTTACATAGTAAATACACTACCTTATACTCACAAACTCTCCAGAGAGTACTTTCTTCTTTTCCAAGTTTAACTGAAGTTGACTCACTTTTAGGTCTAATCTTGCTCTGTAGCTACCCAGGGTGTAGATGTTCATACAGGTATAGGCTACAAATCACAAGGATAATTCTGTGAGTGTAGGATCACCAATTTTCTTAGCATTCTATTTACCTTACTACATCTTTATTTTTAAAAATCCATCTTCATTTGGAGATCGTATCTTCTGGTTCAACTCAACACAAACTGTTTTTTTTTTTTTAACAAAACCAGGTAACTTAATAGACACAAATAATATCATTTTATATTCATATATATTCAGAAATAAAATTACAAAGGATATCCAATTAAATAATTTTTCTTTAGAAAAATATCTTAGAACTGAATACAATGTATAGTAGTATAGTCAGAAGACGATATCAATAAACATTCAGAGACCATTCCAAAGAGAAAACAACTCACATGTTTCATAAGTGGAATTTTTATCCTGAAATTCTTTTAATATTTTTGAAAGTTCCTTGCTTAACTAAAAGTAATTCATTTAAAATACAGTCAATAAGTATTAAAAGATTAACAAACCCAAGGTTATATTAAGGGTCACTCACTAGAAGAATAAATGATAGGTACATGGACTCTTGCTAACAAATGCGTGTGGCAAGTAGCAAAATAATGAGAATGTTTTCTCCTAATGGTAGGTAAGTGAATAAATTCTAACCATGTTCATTTCTGTTTGGTTTTCCCTCTATGAGTACAGAATCAGCACACGGTTCTGTACAGTAATGGAGAACAGCATTAACATCCCTATATCGAGCAGATGACTATCCCCTTGGGAGTTTTTTTGCAGTCACAGCAGGAGCAACTTCTAAGCTTCAGGCAATTATTTTTAAAAAAGAGAGAAGGTAAATACTAGCTCCAGAAAAGTACTTTAAATTTCCTCCAGCAATTAATTATAATAAATAATTAATTTTCTGAGTTCCAAATGCCTTTAACAACCTTATTTTGATTATCTTAATACGATTTATTGAAAAATATATTGTTCACAAAGTAGTAATAAGTGCCATGGAATATACTACTAGGAAAGATGAGAGAAGAGAAAGCTAAAGAAACTATAATTATCCCCAAACTATTAATTCTGTAAAATCATGGAGAATGTCTATTTTATTCACCAACATACCTAACATCAAACTTAGTACCTAACACATTGGTGGTACTTTAGAATGATTGATCTGCTGAGTGAATGAATAAATAAGAATCAATGTCAGAAGGGACTGAGAATGTTTGGATAACTTAGACAAGAGTCAAGCATTTAGTCACATGCTGCTCACTAATCTGCTAGCTCTAAGAAATAAGTAACAAAGTCATTACATGTTTCAATAAGGCTCAAACATGCCATTGCCATTGGATTGAGGGTAGTGCATCTGGCCATCTGACCTTAATGCACTTATGGATGAGAAGGACATTTACAGGTACTTCCTCCTTCCAGTTGCAGAGGAAAATCCTAGCAGATACCAAGAGCAGAGCTACTATATGCTTCAGAGTAGTCTCCTGAATGTGTTCAGGAAGGTAAATCTATGCTATTAAGCATGCACACCAGTAGGTACCACAAAATTTGTCATGCCTGTATCCTCCTGGAGAATTTAATCCCAGAATATTTGCATTAATTTCCACAAATTGGTTCCTGATTTGACAATTTTCACAGTGGCTAACCCCCCCCCCCGCCCCCCCCCCCCCCCCCCCCCCCCCGCCGCCCCACTGCCCCACCACCAGTGAGCTCAGGAATAGCTAGGGAGATTTAAGCTATGTACTTAGAGACATGTGGCTCTAAGATTTTGCTGTTTGCACAGTGGAAAGGATTTTAGATTGGTGGCCTCCCTCCAACTTCCTAGTTGTATTTCTTCTGGGTAGATTATGGATAATATTTTTATATCCTGACCTCCTCTGTTTTTTTCTTATTTGCACTGCTGCAAACTTAGAATGTCCATCTTTCTCTATAATTCATCAGGGCTTTTCTGAAGGTGTACTAAATTTACACTATAAATGAAATGCTTCTAGGAAGGCTGTGGGCTGTTATGGTGGTACACATTTAATCAGCATGTCTGTCTTTTAGATCATCATTCTAAGAACTGCACTGCGTGAATTATATGTTAATCTTACCTGGGATCAGAATGTTCAGAGGAGAGTTACGGTGAAGTGAAATCACATCAGTTGTTTATTATTAGTCTTTTTATAGAGGTGTTCAGAGGAGTTGGAATTTTGATTTTTGTCTTTCTGTTTTATATTTTTTTAAAGAAAGAACAAAATCACTTGAATTGTAAACACTAACATTGTCCTCTTTACACAGATTGTACTTATTTTAGAATCCTGCATCAAAAGAAGTATTTTCCAATACATTGAAAATAAAATGATTCACTATGTAATTTTTATAGTTTTAGTTTAAATTTTGTAACTAATGCCATTTATTGTTGACAAGTAGATTATACATAGACTGTATACTTATACATAACTTCAGAAACTATAACTGATTCTATCCTTTTTTTGCCTACATCATATTTAAAAACATAACAGCTCACAAACATGTATCTTATTTGTCCTCTTTCCAAAAGCCACCCAGCTCAGTGTCAATGGGGAAAACCTAAATGGGAATACTACCCATAAGCTCAGGAAGCTCTCTAAGAAAAAAAAAAAATCCACCTTAATTTTGGAAGAGGAATTTAGTTAAAAAAAAAAAAGCAGATATTTAGTGAGCACTAAAAGATAGCATACACTGTTCTTACTGTTTTATAAGGATTATTCCATTTAAATCTTACAATGATACTTAGTTGTAGGTCCTTCTATTATTCTCATTCTATAACTTGAAGTGGCACCTGGATGCAGATCTTGCACTGTCAATTACTAAGATTTTCCATCTCTAATCATTATTTCTTCTACCCTCCTTTAGATCTCTACTCTCCTGGTTACACCTGTGTCGTCCCAAATCATTTCTGAAAACTCAAGTTTAAGTATCCCATGTTTTGACTACAACCTCTTATTCTTCTAATGCCTTTATTCTGATTCCCCAAATTTCAGTAAGTCTGTATTACAAGAGAGGAACTAGCATGACCCTGTGCAGGGCTAAAACACAAATTCACAAAGTATTTCATATATTCATGTTCATGAGTTGGACAACTGAATATTAGAATTATATTGATTCTCTCAAATTGATGTATATAGATTTATTGCGATTATAATTACCATACCAAATACTTTATTTTTTGAGGTACTTGAAAGCAAATTCTAAAATTTGTGTGGAAATATAAATTCTAAGATTTGTGTGGAAATATATCCAAGAAAACTTGAAGAAAAAGATCAAGGTTACAGGACTTGCTCTATAAATATCAAGAATAATTATAAAGATGCAGAAAACAAGTGAAGGGACAAAGATATGGATGCAACAGAATAGAAGCTCAGAAATATATCCAGAATATGAATGTTTAATTCTTAGCAATGGTAGTTCTGTAAAACATTGAGGTAAATAGAGATATTTTCAAAAAATATTGTTGTAAAAACTAGTCATCCATAATTAAAACACAAACCTAAATGGACCTTATCCCAGCTAATACACATATGCAGGAACACACACACACGCGCACACGCACACACACACACACACACACACACACACGCACAATATCAATTTCAGATGAATTATAGACCTAAATGTGAAGAGCACCACATAAAGGTTCTACAATACAGTTGGCCCTCTGTATTCATGGAATATGCATTTCCATATGCCCTTTGTTGAATCTTTTGATGTATCTGTGGGTATAGAGGGCTGAAGGGTACTACACCATTTATATAAGGGACTTGAGCATCTGTGGATATTGGTATCCTCAGGGGGTCCTGGAACCTGTCCCCTGCCAATAGCAAGAGATGACTTTCAATATACTGGTAAATAGTGGTAGTCTCTCAATATAATCTTTAGGAGTTCGAGGATAGGAGTGATTTATTAAGAAGGGCACAAAAAGAATAAGGCAAAACTAAAAGAATAATAAGTGGACTACACTAAAATTAAGAACTCATGTTCATCAAATAATATTACTTAAAGAGTAAAGGATGTAAAAATAGTATCCATAATCTACCCAGAAGAAATAGAACTAGGAAGTTGGATGGGGGCTACCAAATTTAAATACTCTCCAATGTACAATCTACAAATAGGAAAAAAGTATTTGTAACACATGTAATCAATAAAATCTCATTCATAATATATTAAAAATCCTTAAAATAAATAAGCAAAAGCAAAAAAATTGAAAAATGTGCAAAAATCTTAAACACTTCAAAAATGCTCAATCTTACTAGTAAACAGAGGAATAAATGCAACCTAAAATTACAAGAAGATACAACTCATTGATGAGTATGATGGCAAAATTCAATAGTGTGATGATAGCAAGTGTTGGCAAGGATATGTTAACAGGGATTTTCATAATTTGCTGGTATGTATGTAAACTGTTAAGACCATTTTGGAAAACAATCAGCCATATCTATTAGATCTGAAAGACAGACATAGTATAACATAGCCTATTTCACACAAACCCACACACACACACACCCACAGAAATGCTTGCATATGTTCACTAGGATATGTGTACTAGAAGGTTCATAGTGCATAGTTCAAAACTGCAAACAACCAAATGTCAAAAAACTATAAAATAAATTATAGTATATTCATATGACTAAATGCCAAACAAATGAAAATAAACTGCAGATATACAAAAATATTTATGAATCTTAAGAGCATAATGTTAAGGGAAAGAAGTCAACATAGTAAGAAAAGTACTGTATGATTTAATTTATGTAAAGTTCAAAAACAACAAAATTAACTTTTCTTCCTAATGCATATTTAGATAGTAAAACTCTAAAATAAATAGTCGATATAGGAGTTCCTATTGTGGTGCAGTGGAAACGAATCTAACTAGGAACCATGAGGTTGCAGGTTCGATCCCTGGCCTTGTTTAATGGGTTAAGGATCTGGCATTGCCGTGAGCTGTGGTGTGGGTGGCAGACACAGCTCGGATTCCCTGTTGCTGTGGCTCTGGCATAGGCTGGCGGCTACAGCTCCGATTGGACCCCTAGCCTGGGAACCACCATATACCACAAGTGTGGCCCTAAAAAGACAAAAAGACAAAAAAAAAGTTGCTATAAATAACTATAAAATTCAGGATAGTTATTAATGCAGGAAATAGGGAAGGGAATATGATCAGCAAAGCCTCTGTACAAACTTTGTGGGGTCCTGCTGTATTCCATGTCTTGATCTGAGTAGTGACAAACAGGGTGTTTGTCCTCCATAAATCTGTTAACCTGAGCATTTATGTTTTTTATCTTTGTTACATATTAGTAAAAAATAAAGACATAATTATATTAAAAGAGTTAAGTAGGCAGATACCACATTTTAATGTTTCCAGATAACACTTTGAAGATAGGGTTGAAAGAGTCAGAAGGATGAAGAAGAGTGTCCCAATACTGATAAAATCTGAACATATTCACAAATCAATGAAAGAAAAAATGTAAAACCATGAGCAAGATAAACAGAGAAAGAGGGTTGCAGTGTGGCCCCAGAGTATATGAAAGAAACTTGGATCATCAATGTACCCCCTGGATTCAGATGGCACATTCAAAAGAGTTACCTCGACAGGGAGGGAGCATCTGCAGAGATGTGAACCAAGATTAAAAGAAGGTTTGGTTATGCACCCAGAGACTTGTAACAGCACAAAGTCCTTACAACCTCTTAGCCTGAGGGAACAAGGGCGGGCAGGGAGGGGATGATGTCAGAAATGAGTGGTTTAGCCAAGTTCAAGTTAGAGCTGAAGCTGAGGAAGGGGGTTACCCACTGGAACTAAGTAGGAAGAGGGAATGGGCAAAGGCAGGAGTAGGGGACTAAGTCCCATGATCCCTTCTTCCACTCTCTAATTTCCTTTCATTGCTTGCCGTTGTCCAAACCCAACTGAAAATCAGAGCATCAGAGCATGTTAGTGGCAGAGTGAGGTAGTTGGAAGAGGCTAGTCTTCTGTAACAGAACAGGCAGAGGAAGACAGAGAAATCACGTATGGAGAGGTGAGCAAACGAAGAATGACAGTGCAAGACCATTCTTAATAGAGAAAACTTAGTTCAGAAAGGACACTTCTCCTTAGGCAAGAGGGACTATAGAAATACATGTGTGATAATTCAGAGAAAATCTTGGTGTGAAGGAAGGATAGTTCAGGGAACTCTTATCTAATGGCCTTAATCTCAAAGTCAGTGCAGGGGTTGTCTGCTTATAGGGAAGGAAAACAGATCAGACCATTTGAGAAGATTAGAGGGAAGCTGAAATTACTATAGTGGGAAGTTTAGTAGAAAGTCAATTAGGTATGACAAAAGAAATGCTGAGTTGCATGAAAGGCAAGTGAATTTTTCATACGATGACACTTTCCCCATTTTAGTGTTTTAGCAAATATGAATCAAAGGTGCTTATACAGAAATGAAAATAAGTTGTCTTTATTTAACTGCTTCTGAGGCAAAAGAAGAGTTTTGAGGGCAGGACTTGTCTTATTCCTACCTATTTCCACACCTCCTTGCCTCCCTCACCTGCGTTATAGACATCAAATACATGTGACACTTGCGTGGGTGTGCACGCTTGTGTGGTTATACACTCACATACACAATCTAACAGGGTATACTTGAACATTTTCCTAGTCAGCCTAGGTACTCTTTACCTTAATCTATTGCAATTAACTCAATACAATATATATATTGTGTTGAGAGAAGGCACCATCTATGAACCAGGAAGAGGGCCCTCACCAGAAGGTAACCATGCCACCATCTTCACTTTAGACATCTCGACTTCTGAACTGTGAGCAGTAAATTTCTATTGTGTAAAAGCTACCCAGTACGTGGTATTTTGTTATATCAGCCTGAGCCAGACTAAGACAGTAAGTCAGGCATACATTATCTTTGAGCTTGAATTCAGTAAGCATTTACTTTTATGGATGTGTTTTAGGTAAGGCTATATGTAGGATGGTTTCAGCAGTTAATTACTTTCATGAAAACTAGAGTATATATGCCAAAGTATGCAAAGAGTTCAGGAATATTTGATTGATGTGTGTATATGTATTTTTTCCATATCTCTGTTCACCTTTTTTTTTCTGATTTTAAAAGTAAATGGTGGCATTAAACGAAAGCAAGAAAGTAATTAGTGACTAATCATATGGTATAATCAAAATTTTCTAACCTAGTCTTAGGGAATATTTAGATATTCTTTTAAAGCCAAATGATTTAGAAAAGACATTTGTGATCACGGCTTCTGAAATAATGGGTGATCATTCTCTAAACTATCAATCAGTGCACACCTGTAGTGTGTTTAGCCTAGCCTCTATTAGGTAACAATGAAAACATCAAGTTGAATTAAGCCAACAGTTTCAGTCAGAAGGCAAAGATGAGCAAGAATTTTTCCAGGTTCAAATGTACTGACACCAGGACTAAGGCAGTAATTGAAATGAATATTATGGACACATTATTGTTAAAGCTGTATCAAAGGAATACCTTTCAAGAGAGTCAAAAGTTTGGGCAATTCTGAGTACTATATGCTCACTGGAAATTGAGATATAACTTTAAGATAAGAGATATGATTAGAAACTACAATTTGACAGAGGAGATTCTCTACCAGAGTTCAAGTGTTTACTATTTGAACCTTTACTGAGGGTCAGCTATGGTCAAGGCAAGCTGTCAGGTACTAAGAAGAGTGCCAGCAGGAGGGACAAAGGTGGGGGATTAGGAATACCCTGACTCCGTGATCTGTTTTATTCAGAAAGGATTCATTATCTTTGGGTTTTTTTTTTTAATTTCTCTTTATTTCTTATTACAGTATAGTTGATTGACACTGTTGTGTCAATTTCTGCTGTACAGAATAGTGACCCAGCCATACATAAATACACATTCTTTTTCTCATACCATCCTCCATCATGTTCTACCCCAAGAGACTGTACATACTTCCCTGTAGAGTAGGAACTCATAGCTTATCTATGCTAACTGTAATAGTTTGCATCCATTATCCCCGAACTCCCTGTCAATCCCATTTCCTCCCCTTTCCCCTTGGCAACCACAAGTCTGCTCTCCATGTCCATGATCTGTTTCTGTTTTGTATATAGGTTAATTTGTGCTGTATTTTAGATTCCACATATAAGTGATACTATATGGTATTCATCTTCCTCTTTCTGGCTTACTTCACTTAGTACTTCACTTAGCTCCATCCATGTTGCTGCAAATGGCATTATTTTGTTCTTTTTATGGCTGAGTAGTATTCTATGGTCTATATACACCACATCTTCTTAATCCATTCATCTGTGGATGGACATTTAGGTTGTTTCCATGTCTTGGCTATTGTGTATAGTGCTGCAATGAACATACAGGTGCATGTATCTTTTTCAGTGAAAGTTTTGTCTGGTGCTATATGCCCAAGAGTGGGATTGCTGGGTCATATGGTAGTTCTATATTTAGTTTTCTGAGGTACCTTCATACTGTTTTCCATAGTGTACCAATTTACATTTCCACCAAAAGTGTAGGAGGATTCCCTTTTCTCCACACCCTTGAATCCAGCATTTGTTATTTGTTGACTTGTTAATGATGGCCATTCTGACAGGTGTGAGGTGGTACCTCAGAGTAGTTTTGATTTGCATTTTTCTAATAATCACTGATGTTGAGCATTTTCTCCTGTGCTTGTTAGCTTTCTGCATTATCTTCTTTGGAGAAATGTCTATTCAGGTCTTTTGCCCATTTTTCAATTGGGTTGTTGATTTTTTTTTTTCTTGCTGTTGAGTTGTATGAGTTGTTTGTATATTTTGGAGATAAAACTTTTGTTGGTTGCATCACTTGCAAAGATTTTGTCCCATTGTCTAGGTTGTCTTTTCATTTTTAAAAATGGTTTCCTTTGCTACACAGAATTTTTTGAGTATAATTAGGTCCCATTGGTTTACTTGTGTCTTTATTGTCATTATTCTAGGAGGTGGATCAAACAAGATGTTGCTATGATTTAGGTCAATGAGCTTTCTATGTTTTCCTCTAGGAGTTTTATAATATTTGGCCCTATATTTAGGTGTCTAATCCATTTTAAGTTTGTTTTTGTGTATGATGTTAGAAACTGTCCTAATTTCATTCTTTTACATGCAGCTGTCCAGTTTTCCCAGCACCACTTATTGAGGAGACTGTCTTTCTTCTACTGTATGTTCTTGGATCATTTGTCATAGATTAGTTGACCATGGGTGCTTGAGTTTATTTCTGGGCTTTCTATCTTGTTCCATTGATCTGTATTTCTGTTTTTGTGCCAGTACCATTTTACCATATTGTGTGGATAAATGTGGCTTTGTAGTATAGTCTAAAGTCAGGATCCTGATTTCTCCAGTTCCATTTTTCTTTTTCAATATTGCTTTGGCTATTTAGGGTCTTTTGGGTTTCCATAAATATTTAAAAACATTCTGTTTAGTTCTGTAATAATGACCTTGATAATCTGATAGGGATTGCACTGAATCTATAGATTGGCTTGGGTATTATAGTCATTTTGACAATATTGCTTCTTCCAATCCAAGAACATGGTATATTTTTCCATTTGTTTGTGTCGTCTTTGATTTCTTTCATCAGCATTTTATAGTTTTCTTAGTACAGGTCTTGTCTCTTTAGGTAGGTTTATTCCTAGGAATTTTATCATTTTTGATGCAATGGTACATGGGACGGATTCCCTAATTTCTCTTCCTGTTCTTTCATTGTTAGTATATAGAAACACAATTGATTTCTGTGTATTAATTTTGTATCCTTCAATTTTACCAAATTCATTGATGAGCTCTAACAATTTTCTGGTAGTGTCTTTAGGATTTTCTATGTATAGTATCATGTCATCTGCACACAGTGATTGTTTTACTTTTTCTTTTCTGGCAAGGATTCCTTTTATTTCTTCTCTGATTGCCATTGCTAGGATACCAAAATTATGTTGAATAACAGTGGTGAATGTGGCCATCTTTGTCTTGTTCCTGATCTTGGTGGAAATGCTTTCAGATTTTCATTGTTGAGAATAATGTTAGCTGTGGGTTCGACATACATGACTTTTATTATGTTGAGATAGGTTCCCCCTATGCCCACTTTCTGGAAAGTTTTTTTAATCAGAAATAGGTGTTGATTTTTGTCAAAAACATCTATGGAGATGATTTTTATTTTTCAGTTCATTGCTTTGGTGTATCACATTGATTGATTTGCAACTGAAGAATCCTTGCATCCCTGGGATAAATCCCACTTATCATGGTATGTGTTCCTTTTAATATATACTTGGATTCATTTTGCTATTATTTTTGAGGATTTATGCATATATATTTATCATGGATATTAGCCTGTAATTTTATTTTTTGTGGTATCCTTTTACAATTTTTGTATCGGGGTGATGGTGGCCTCCTAGAATGAGCTTGGGAGTGTTCCTTCCTCTGTAATTTTTTGGAAGAGTTTCAGAAGGATGAGTGTTACCTCTTTGAATGTTTGCTAGAATTCACCTGTGTAGCCATTTGTTCCTTGACTTTTGTTCGTTGGAAGTTTTTAATTCAGATTTTCAATTTTAGTACTTATAATTCATCTATTCATAGTTTCTATTTCTTCCTGGTTCAGTCTTGGTAGGTTGTACCCTTGTTAAGAATCTGTCCATTTCTTCTGCGCTGTCCGTTTTATTGGTATATAGTTTCTTATAGTAGTTGCTTATGATTCATTGTATTTCTGTAGGTCAGCTGTAATTTCTCCTTTTTCATTTTAATTTTATTGATAGAAATGTCTCTCTTTTTTTCTTGATGAGTCTGGCTAAAGTTTTATTCATTTTGTTGATCTTCCCAAAGAAAAACTTTTGGTTTCATTGATCTTCTTTAGTGTTTTGTCTCTAATTTATTTCTGCTCTGATCTTTATGATTTCTTTCCTTATAGTAATTTTGGGCTTTGTATGTTCTTCCTTATTTAGATATTTTAGGTGTAAGGTTAGGTTGTTTATTTGAGATTTTTCTTGTTTCCTGAGATAAGACTGTATTTATATAAACTTCCCTCTCAGAACGTTTGTTGTGTCCTATAGGTTTTGGCTTGTGTCTTCATTGTCATTTGTCTCTAAGTATCTTTTGATTTCCTCCTTGATTTCTTCATTGTATTTTGTAATGGCAAGGGCAGAATACATAATTATCTTTGAATCATTCCAATTTTTAATACTTGCCAATCAGTAAATAGGTCATCATCAATTGTTAGACATTTCTATTGACGGCCCTAGGGTAGTAAAAACTAGAGTTGGACATCCTTAAGATGCTGTCTGAGAAATTTCTACATTAAGGCATGATATAAAGCAAGAATATTCTTCAAATGACCCAACTCTGTAAGGAAGAGCAGTGTGTACAACACTTAAACATAAGATGTAGTGGTGAGGTTGCCAAGGGACAGAAGGGAAAATGGCATATTTTGATTAAAAGGCTGTGTTTACACCCATTCCTGGATAAGGGAGAGTTACTTGAAAATCAGGTGACATATTTCTTATCCAGTCTGCCAGTCTGCAAAATGTGCTGTCTTGGCATGGGTATTTGGCATTAAAGTATGAACATATTGGAATATATGTTCCAAGTAGTGCATGTGTAACAGACCTCTCCAACCAGCATCTTTAACTGCAAACATGATTGAATAAAGGGTAGGTGGGGATCAGGAATAGGCAGGAGGTTGTCTGTTCCTTGACAAAATTATTGACAATAAAAAGTGCTAGGTAACATCAAAATGTCACATATACCACTAATCAATCATAGGTAATTGTAGGAAAGTTATTTGCCCATTCTGGGTCTCCGTTTCCTCATTGAAACACTGAAGCAGCTGGGTTAAATTATCTCTAAGTTATCTTTAACTATAGACCTTGGAACAATAATTGTTTAATGTAAAAAAAAACAAACCCATAAGTGGATCCTGCGCATGATCCTTAAAGTCCACTTTTCGTGTGAGCAACCAGAATGGACAAAGTATCTTTTCTACTACAGTGTAATTATTATTGTTATTATTAGAAGTATTATCAACAACTACAAAACTCTGTAAGACTAGAGCTTGGACTCTTCACAATGCTTCTTTGACTAATTACTTAATGTATAAATGTGATTCAAAGCTATAGCATCATTGTGGTTTCACCAGGCTTTGGGTCTTTTTGCAATATTTCAGTGATTCTTAGTCTTCACATATGCAGCACATCATGAAGAATGATGGCAAGCTCAAATATGTGTCCATTGCTCAGTATTGAGAGCTCAGAACTTTTAGCACATATATTTTTGTTTTATTTTTAATAATTGTAGTAAAATTCATATAACTTAAAATGTATCATTTAAACCATTTTAAAATGTGCAAGTAAGCGTTATTAAATACATTCAAAATGTTGTGCAACAACCACCATTATCTAGTTCCCTAGCTTTTCATGACACAAACAGCAACTCCATACCCATTAGCTGTTAACTCCTTATTCCCCCTCTCCTCCTAGCCTGCTAAGGCTGTCAACTGCTAATCTCTTTCTATCTCTATGGATTTACCTATTAGAGATTTCCCCTATATGAGATCATATAATATATGACCTGCTTTCTTTCATTTATTAAGTTTTCAAAGTTCATCTGTTAGAGCAGATATTAATACTTTAATTCTCTTTATGCCTAATATTCCTTTGTATGTATTTATTTACCCTTTCACTGGTTGCTGGATATTATCTTGTTTCCATTCTTTGAGGAGTATGAATAATGCCACTGTGAATACTTGTATATAAGTTTTTATTTGAACACCTATTTTTAGTTATTTGAGGTAGATTCTTAAGAGTAGAATTGTTGAGTCGCATGTCTAACTATAACATGTTTAACTATATTTACTTACTGAGATATTGCTAGACTCTTAATCAATAGTAGTTGTACCATTTCACTTTAGGACATTATTTTTAAGTATAATTCTCAAAACATCCCTATGGATAGGTAAAATGATTATGCTGAGAAGATGGCCGAGGGCTTGAGAATTTAGGTAACATACTTGCCCAAAGTCACCACTTATGATCTCTTGGCTTCCTGACTAAAATTGAACTCATCAAATATGAAACTGAGTCCATGAAAACACAGACAGGAAAATAATCTCTGATGTAGATGTTTCCCCTGGGATATAGAGACAACTTATAGCTTTATTTTGACATTGATTTTGTTGTTGTTCTAAACTGAATTAAACATTCCCAATCAAATTTCCTAATTCCTCTTTGTTAGAGCCATTTCTTGTTAGCAAATTTGGCACAACGTTCTTTGGCTCGTATAGTGCACCTATTCATTTGTTCATTCATTTGCAATAAACATCGTATTTGACAACCTTGCAGCATAATAGCTGAATATTCACTGTTAAACTTTAATACAATTCTGCACTCTTTGCCCTAAAATTTTTACCCAGTTTGAAAAACAAAAGAGAAGTTGTGATCTATTTCTTTATGGAAAAGGAGAACCTAGTGATTTTAGAAAGGAGGAAATAACGTTGAGACTAAAATGCAGACATTTACATGAATGTTGTCATTCTAGACCCCCAAACCCACAGGCACACTGTAGCATTAAAGATAAAAAAGTATCTGCAGGCCACAGTGCAGTACTCCTTAGGAACCTCCCCTTGTAGAATTCTAGAAGTCTCTGAGTATCACTCGTGGATACTTCTTTTATCTGTCCCCTGCTTTATATATGAACTTCAAACATTCTTAAGCACATTAAAGAATTTCTTTAGTTCAATTGCATGTGTCACAAAGTTCCTGAAAATATGTCTAATCTTGTTGGGGAGAATTCAGAAATTCTCCTGCTCCTTGTGTCATACATAAAGCTAGCATGATTATAAGTTAGGGGAATCTGATCACATTTATGTAAGGATTTCTAGGGCATTGAATATTCATGAGAAATAATATAGAGTTTCTTAAAGCCACATATTAAAGAAGAATGGTTTCAGTAATGTGAGGTACAGGGAGGTATACAAACATTATTGATGAAATACATACTTAGTATTTGAACAGGCAACACATTATTTCATCTGGTTGTCTCTTCTGCAACCTATTTTAGTAGGTACTCTTAAAATAACCAGGCACTGTATTGGGCCCTGTAGATACATTTCCTTCTTTCCTTAGTACATACATGAGATAAATAATCATCATGAAATATGAGTATGAATATAGATATATGCATGCATCCATTTATTTCATGATGATGTCCCACATAAAGAAACAGTATTAGTATTAACAAAATAGCTGTACATTAACAACAATGATTTTATTATTTCATGCATAAATAAATAGATTGAAATCTGGTCTTTCTCTAGCTATGTGTAAATTTCACTTGGCACTGAATTTTCACAAAGCAATGCTTATACTTTGCCGAGACCAGCTCAGCAGGATGGGGCTGAAGAACGGGTGCTGTGGAACTTAAGGAAAGAAAGTTAACATAAAACAAGACACAGAGACATTTACCTTAAGTAAAGGTGGGAACCGGGGACTCAAGGTCTCAGGGACCAAGAGCCCTGCCTCAAGAAACCACACTGCTTTTATTGTGCTCTTGAGGATTACATCAAGTGAAAAGGGGGTTGTAGGTGCAGGATATAGGGTTTTTTAAATTATTTTAAAAGTCACTTAGCTGGTAAATGGTTAAAACTTTTTACTCTAAACTATAGGCATTTAAGAATCATTAGCATTTGAGTTAGCTATCTATGCATAGCATTTCAGAGAATCCTCACTGTGCTTCTGCATGCCTATTAGTGGCAACCCTGTGTGCCTAGGTTTGCACCTTGGTTCCCTTTTCTAATGCATATTCTGTTAACGACCACTCATAAACCACTTGGTCATGAGGTTCCTCTTTCTCTTATTCTTTAGAAGACATATCATGCTTGTGCAAATGGTGTGCCAATCTGCACAGGTCAGCGAGCCTAGACCATTGTATTATGTCCTCTTTCAGCTGACCCCACGAATAACCCATGCCCTTAGGTCTTTGTTCTTAAGCTTAAGTCATTTACCATCACCATGACTGTTTCTCAAGCAGGAAGACGGGACAAAGTAAGGAAGGATAAGATGGAGTTTTCAGCAAAGAGGCTAAGAAAATATTATAAAAACATGTCTCGCAACAATACTTGTTTTAGATGAAAGCAATAGCTTCTTCAATAGTTTTAAGATAGAGCTTTGAAAAAGTGGTGGGATGTAATCTGAAGATGGAATAACTGGAATGTTTGATGCTGCTTCATGCTGATAACACTTTCCTGAAAATATCACCTGGCTTTGTGAAACACTTAAGGTAACTGGAAAAAAAAAAAAAGGCAAAGATTAGGGCACAGACACTGGATCTCACTTAACAAAACAGATATAATACTAGTTTGGCTTCCTATGTATGTGGCATTTTTGTTGAACTCTGTATGGGGTTTTTCTGTACGTGGTCTACATAATCAAGCCCATTTTTAGCCACTTTATAGGAAAGTAGTCCCGTCCTATAAATGGATTACTTTGTTCACTGCAGTCTGGGCTGAAGTGCTATCATGCATTTTCTCTTTTACTCTGTGTGATTCATTGAACATTTTATGGGATTATTTACTGCAGAGAATGAAAAGGTTACTTGCGAAGTTGTCTTTAGAAAGATCCAGGTGAGGACCAGTAATGAAAAGACTTAATTACATTTCTCAGTAATCCTCATCATACCAGGATCACATAAGTGGGAAAATCATACCGAAAAAATGAAATCTCTGCAAATATCACACATACTGAGTAAGCTTATAGACTTCCCTAGAAATCCTTACAGGTGGTGGTAAAATATCTTTGACTGATGCAATAAGTTACAACATGGTAGAGAAAGAAGGTTTTGTTTCACATTCTTAGAGTGCTAAAGTTTTCAACAGGAATGCAACAATTAAATAGTTGCTTTGCTTCGCCACGGACATTCTGAATATGCCTATGTTTTGAATTCGACTACATAAATTGTCCTTTACTTCCAGAAATAATCATATTGAATGGAATGGAAAAGATAAAGAGTATGTTTTGAATACTTCCAGTGCCATCTATTGGCTGTTAAATTTGTTGTTTCAATGCTAAGACATACCAGTTACTATTAGGTACGAAGGAAGACATTTCACACATTCAAGATAAAATCACATTCAGTTGAATGTCTGAAGGGCTATAAATATTACAATGTGCCTCTGAAATTTTATGTATTATTTCAAATCAGGCAATATACTTGGCATATAATAAGAAGGAGTAAACAAACATATATACATATTTTAAATATTAATTCAAGACTCATAAGGATCCAGTGAGATTACATTAAATACAACCGTAGATTACTTTACTTACTTCATAAATAAAATAAAATGAATGACTCTTCTTTAATGAAAAAAATTTCTCAAAGCCTGTGGCTTTTACAAATGCAAAATTATTCTTTCTGTCATAAAGGAAGCTATTTTGTGTCACAAAAATGACTCAATTAATAGCATTTTTGCTTTGTGTAAGGACCAGAAATTAACAGAGAAAAGATTGTGAAGTAGGTTTTTAAAGATGTCTTTTCTAAAGCTCCCTTTTTACATGTGTATAGTAATGGTTGAATAATTTGAACATTCAAATTAAAGGACATGCAATTAATTAGTTTCAGGTAAAATTGTTTTCTCATTCAATTTTGCAAGCACAGCTAATTGAATAATGAAGAGTTAAGCCCAGGAAAAAGAAAGCCAGCCTTTTAAAATTTGGCTCTCTTTTCCTTTTCACATAATGAGTACTTTCAAACATTTATGATCTATAAATGTCCTCATTGAAAGACAGTGAGAGAAAAGAGAGGAAGAGAAAGAAAAATATTGGGACAAATTGGTAGTCATGATATACTAAAAATAATGTATTTTTCTTGTGGTATAGCGAATTGTTAAAGTTTCTACTTTGACCTCCAGTCAGCTTCACTTGCGGTTTACAATTTTTGTGCACATTTTAGCTATATATGTGTACACACACACATTTTAATAGCAGCACGTGGTATATGGAAGTTCCTAGGCTAGGGGTCAAATCAGAGCTATAGTTGCTGGCTTGCACCACAGCCACAGCAACATGGGATCAGAGCTGCATCTGCAACCTACACCACAGCTCAGGGCAATGCTGGATCTTTAACCCACCGAGTGGAGCCAGGGATCGAACCAATATCCTCAGGGGTACTAGTTGGGTACTTTACCACTGAGCTACAACAAGAACTCCTTTAACATTATATTTTTATATAACACTTCACTGTAACGCACATTTTCACAGGTGTCTGTGTTATTGTTGATTACTTATAAAACTATAAGGTCTTACAATGAGGTGAAATAGTCATTGGAAGTCAAATAGAAAAGACAAATTTAATGTTTACTTTTCCAAAACGTGAGCTATTGTTAGTTTTATCAGTCAATTCTTTTTTTTTTTTTTGTATTTCATGGTGACTCTATTTTTAACTGAAGAAATAAAGTCCTCAGCTTCTGAAGGGCGATACAACTTCTGTAAATCCAAGCCCATTTGAAAATAGAGTCCCATTTCCCAATATTTCTTATATTCAAATAGATGCTTTCATAGATGGAGGACAGATAAAACAGAATTTTCCATCATCAGTGCCACCAATTTCCTCAGGAGTGTTAGCCAGGCAATGAAATACACAAACAGGAATGTAAAAAGTGATAGATACTTGACTCTTGTTTATAATTTAGAAATGTTGGGACTGATTCCCATTTTCTGTTTCCCTCCAAGGATATCTCTTATGCGACCAGAGGTCATTTTGATCTTACAGTCTATTTAATACTCAGATGACACATGAATAAAATTGTACACTGTGCTTGAAAATAAACAGAACCCTACAAAATCAAAGCTCCAAACAGACAGGCAAGAGAAACAGGCTTTCCTAAAATAATGCTTGCCTTTTCTGTAATGATCTCATTAGTCAGGGTTTACCTTGGCCCTCCACGGTGGTCATTCTCCAGGGAATTGGTTTACCATCCGGTAAGATCACACCATCCTTGAAGATGAACCTCAGGATGTGAGATGATTCAGCATTGTTCAGGAACTTGCCTGCATTTGATCTATTAAAAATTAATACAGCTCAGAATATAATGGAAGTTTGCAACAGTGGATTGCTTTTTAAGTGCTGTTTGTATACACATCCTGACAAGAAACTAAGTATGTATGCTGGGATCAATTTAGATAAGAAACCTAGGAGAGATTAAAGGAATCTAGTTGAGTTAATGTTTTGCACAAATGAGAAAAAGATACGTGTACAAATGGAGGTGCATTTCAAAGTCCACAGCATAGATCTACTCAGTATTTTACATCAATATCTCTGCATTATCTAACTAAACAGAAATCCTATTGAAGATCCAACTCTGTATACCCTGCAGGGAACCAGGTGGCTGCAACCACACAAACTTTATTTCCTCTATCAATCTGTAATCCATTAAGAATCTGAACTCTGGAAGCAGACTGCTTGGGTTTAAATCCCTACTCTGACATCTATCACTTGTATAAATTTAGGTAAATTATATATATAAATCCTGAGTGTCACTTTCTTTATGTGTAAAATAAAATGAATATCTTTTAGAGCTGCGGAAAGATCATATACAGTACCATAAAAGTGCTTGTTATAGAGCCTGGTGTTATAAAGCCTGGTGTGCAGAATACATATTTGACAAATTTTAGCCAATGTTATTATAAGACTCAAACTTATTTGGTTAAAAAAAGGAACTGTGGTATATTTTAAGGAGAAAAAAAAATGGGACACAATAAAACAATTGGATCCTAACCTGCCTAAAGCTTTCAGTTCAGCTTCGTGACTCTCAATGGGGAAAGACACAAACCCATTTGTATTTTGGCTCCTCACCATAGCATGATGGGTAGAGCAGTAATGAACATAGCTGGCATGCATCTCTAAGCAGCACGCTGTATAGGCAGGATAAAAGTATTTACCTAAGGCCCAGGGGTCCTGTGTCTCGAGAACCTGTTAAATCAGTACCTTTCTTCTCAGGGAAGCCCTGGTGGCACCACTATGATCCTTTTACCCCCAATAAAGGGTCCCCCTTACAACACTCTCTGGAGGACCCTCTTCTATCAACATTCACACTCCAAGGTCAACCCCTCCAGTGACCACCAGATTCCATGGATCATGAAGAGTTTATTTATTTATTTAAATTAGACATTTTATTTTGTTTTTAAATCTTTTTTTGTTTCTTTAATTTTATTTAATCTTTGAATCGCAAAAATGAAGAGACAAGAATCGAAAGCGATTGAGAGAGGAAGAGAACAGGTGGGTGGGAATTCAGAGAAAATAGGAAATTCAGAGTCAGAATGTGAGAAAGAAAAATAAAATGCCCACAGCCACAGGAGAGCCAAAGCACAAGAGGAGAAGGAAAGAAAGAAACAGAATAGGTGGAGTGAAGGAGCTGAGAAGAAGTTTATTCTCAAAACCAGATGTAGTTGTACAGATAGATATAGCACATTTATTTCTGCCTGGCTACGCTCTTGTGCCTGGCATAGCTTTAAGTATTGTTTTTTTAATTGAAGTATAATTGATTGACAGTATCGTGTTGATTCCTGCTGTACAGCAAATTGATTGTTATATATACATTCCTTTTCATATTCTTTCCCATTATGGTTTATCCCAGGATATTAAATATAGTTCCCTGTGCTATACAGAGGACCTTGCTATTTTTCTGTTCTGTGTATGGTAGTTTGCATCTGATAACCCCAACTCCAGCTCCATCCCTTTCCCATCCCTCTGAACTTTAAGTATTTTAACTTGCATATTGTGTCTAGCAACTGTATGAGGTAGGTATTATGATTACCATTTTTGTAGATGGGAAAACAGGCACAGAAATAATAAGCAACTGGAAGAAAAACACACTGGTATTTCTCTTTCCCTTACAGGTGATAAGCAATCACCTTTGATCAGCCTCAAGAGGTTTTATTCTATTGAAGGAAACCCAAACTCTCTCATTTAAGCCCATTCTTGATCAATAAACTAACTAGTCAAGGCATCACAGAAAAATTCATCAGTTCTGATATTTTGTGATGTGATCAATTATTTGGTCTCAAATAATCAATTTATAGGTTTCATCTTATTCATAAAAATGCAACCATTAAATATTAAAATGTTTTATTTTTTTCTAAGTACTATTTAAAAACTTAATACTTTTCTTATTTTAGGCCAACTTCATTTTCTCCTCATCCTTCAAGTAGTCACTTAGTATGTGGCTAAATTAAGCATTTTACCTACCATTAGTGATTAATGTTCAACTGAAAAGGATTGCAAAAAAAAAAAAAATTCCAAACTTGAAAACTAAGGTATTTTAGAATAGAAATTTTGAGAAGAATATTTTAAATGCTTTTCCATGATGTGGAATTTCAATAGCATTTAGAATTTGAAATGAGTTTTGCATTTTTAAGTTAATTTCCACAATACTGTTGGGAAGTAGGTAGTACCCATTGTGATTACAATTAGCTACCAGTTGAATATTTTAAACCACATTTTATGCACTGTAGTTTCAAACTGGTTATTGTCAAAAGGCAAAGAAATTAAGGTTTATGTGCTAAGCCTTCGACTAAGAGGTATGAAGATTTTTAGGATAAATAATCTCATGATATGAAAACAGAATAAACTGGAACCTTTAGCTTTAGCATAGCAAGAATTTCTTTGTAGGTTTATCCCTGTGATGGTGAAGCAAGCTTACAAAATATTTCTGGTGCTATACATTATTTACATTTGATCTGGTAAAATTATGACTAATTAATAGCAAAAATGAGAAAAATGAATAGGAAGAAGAAGAGCAAAAAGGAGGAGGAAGAGGAGAAAAAAGGAGAATTACTTTTAGGATACAGATTTTTAATATATGTTACTGCATAAAAAATCCTATGAATTGTACATTATTTCTGTTTTACAGATAAGGAAGCTGAGGCCCAAATTTTAAGTGAATTACCTAACATCATATAAATGTAATCAGAATCACATGAAATTGGTATTGTAGGATAAATATCATTATTTTCCATATCTAAGATACTCAAGTGTGTGTGTATGCATGTATTTGCTAAATCACTTCAACATGAAAGAATAATCATTTTGCCATATGCTCCCAAAGTGAAATAAAAATGTCTATTTCCAACAGCTCATGCTTTATAACCATTTTATAACCTTTAGAAAGTTTAACTAGAAACCTTTTCTCTTGGGCTGTGTTCCACTGATTTATGATAATGTCCTTAGCTAAAAGATGCATCATTATTGTGATTAATCTCATCTGGTGACAGTACCATTGCACAACTAAATCATCACACTGGAAAGAAACAAAATCAGTAACTCCATTTAGAATATTTGGTGATGATTGTTCAAGTATTACAAAATTCATATTAAATTACCTCCATATGGCATTAAACACTGTTCATTGCCTGCTAAAGACCTCAGTCTAAAAAAAAAAAATCAATGATTTCCATTTCTATTTCATGCATGTGTTTAGACCTGTTCAGCTACTTGAGATAAAACTAGTATTTGAGGGGAAACCACTCTAATCAGTATTGTTTTTGGAACCACTCTTTGCCTATCATTTTCAGGTGTGCAATTTTTTTCTGTTTGGAAAACCTTTTTTTTTTTCCAGTAAACATGGTCTCATAATATTCTCTGTAACTCCTGACCCTAGATGAGATGGTTTTGCCAAGTTTCCTAGTTCCATTCTTAATCCGTTACATACAAATAAACTTGGCTTTACAGCATCATTACATTTCCTTTGATTTAAAATTCAAGTTGGAGTTCCAAGACACTTTTAATTCTGCTGTTTCAAGAGGAGCAAAAGCTATCTTGTTTCACATAAACAGACCACTTAAGTGTTCCTCTTTATCTGTTCTGCCCCATGGATATTATTCCTTCTCTATAGCATGATCCGTACTTCCCTCTTATCTACTTAAGGTCAAGTATAGCTATTTGTATATTCATCATCCTCTTTGGGAGGAAGCTCACTGGAAGAAAGTTCACTGACAGGGGAGCCTTGTCTCTTTTTGACGTCTCACAACCTAACTAGACATTTCTGCTCAGTAAAAACCTTCAAAATGAATAATAATATACTATGGTGGCCAGTGGCTAAAATGTGAATGCTTACTTTGCTATGCACTTTAGTTCTTTTACCTCGTTAATCCTCGCAGCAATCCATAGATGTTATGATTATCCTTACTTTAGAAATGAGGAAACTGAGATAACCGAAAAAGTTTGTCACACAACCATCATACAATTATTACAGTGGTGAAGGTGGAATTTCATCCTGGGCATCCTGACTCAGTGTTTTAAAGTCAATGCCTTAAACCATTCTGGATCGCAACCCCGTTTTTCTTGAGAGATCTTTGGCCATCAAAGAATTGATGATTGTCAATTACCAAAAATGTTTTATGACTTTCATCAATTACACCTGATATAGAATTGCATTGTCATTTTATATGTTTTATTTATCATGGGTGATGGTTAGTTTTATGTGTCACTTGGACTGTGTCAAGGGATGCCTAGATAGCTGATAAAACATGATTTCTGGTGTGTCTGTATAGGCATTTCTGGAAAAGATTAGCATTTGAGTTAGTAGATAAAAAATGGAGTCACCATGGAAATACAAAAAAAAAAAAGATTGGAAAAATAATAGCTCATATTTTGGAAAACTAAACATTAAATTTGTCTTCTCTATCTGAATTCAAATGAATATTTCACCTCATTGTAAAACCTTATAAAATTTTATAAGAAATCAACAATTAATAAGTAACCAGCAATCAATAAGGCAGAAACCTGTGAAAACGTGCATTACAGTGAAGTGTCATATAAAAAATACAATGCTAAAAACTACACGAAAATTTGTAAACCAAAAGTGAGGTGGATTAGAGATCAAAAAAGTAGAAATTTTGGAGTTCCCGTCGTGGCGCAGTGGTTAACGAATCCGACTAGGAACCATGAGGTTGCGGGTTCGGTCCCTGCCCTTGCTCAGTGGGTTAAGGATCCAGCGTTGCCATGAGCTGTGGTGTTGGTTGCAGACGCGGCTCGGATCGCGCGTTGCTGTGGCTCTGGCGTAGGCTGGTGGCTACAGCTCCGATTCGACCCCTAGCCTGGGAACCTCCATATGCCGCAGGAGCGGCCCAAAGAAATAGCAAAAAAAAGACAAAAAAAAGTAGAAATTTTAACAATTCACAATACCACAAGAAAATTATATTATTTGGGGGATACATCACGACTACCATTTTGTCCCAATACTTCTCTCTCTCTTCCTCCTCCTCACTCTCAATCTCTTTCAACTAGGATATTTATAGATCATAAATGTTCAAAAGTACTCATTACTAGAAAAGGAAAAGAGAGGCAAATTTTAAAAGGATGAATCAGTTCTTGGGCCTTTGGACTCAGACTGAATTATACCACAGGCTCTCCTGCTTCTCCAGCTTGCAAATAGCATTTTGTGAGAATTCTTGGCCTCCTTAAACTGTATAAAAGACAAGTCCCATAATAAATCTCCTCATATATATCTATACATATCCTTTTGTTTCTGTTTCTCTGTAGAATTCTATCATGTCATAGTTTGTGTGTTTGCATTTCAGTGAACAGGAACCCTTCATTATCCATGCTTAGAGAAGAGCGGACTGATTAACATATGCTCGTCAATGAATCCTCAGCATCTAGCATAGTAGCTAGACTGTAAGTGCTCAGAAAATTGTGTTTCATGCCTAACTATTGCTAGTGACATTATATTGTTTCAAAAGTAAGGCAAAGTGAGTAGTTTGGAAGAGACATTTGGATCATAAAAGATTTGTAAGGAAAAAAATCAAGTTGGACTTGTGTGTGATCACCAGAAGAGATGAATCAATAGTTCTTTTTTCTACCCTTTCTTACCCCAACCACATTTGAGATAGTCATGTGGTTTCAATCCATAAAAAAATACCTACACCGGATCATAAACAGAGGCTATGCAATTAGAAGTAGAAAATAAAATAAGTGTCTGCCTTGTAGAGGTTAAATGTGGTCTTAGCAGAAGGTGAAAAATTATCATTCAAAATCCTATTTAGCCCTAAGTTTTAAGAAGTATCTTACTAATTAATTCTTCTTATTAACCAGCTTTTCAAAATTAGTGTAAATACATGCTTCTCAGATCAACATGTACTAAGCCCAAAATAGAAGGAGAAGTATTTTGGAATCAGCACTGTACTTTCTTTGATCCTGAGGCCCTTTCCCATATGGTCGGCTGGCTGTAAAGCATCCACTGATCCAAGAGGTTGCTGTCACATCAGAACCAGGGGGAAAACAGGCATTAAATTCATGCTAAGATATAAAATGCAATGTTTTGGAAGACTGCCTGATCTTTTCCCCAAATTGAGTAGATTCAAAAATAACAAGAAACTCTCTAGTTTGCACGAAAAAGGGTAAAAAGAAGAGAACTATGGAATTAGACTACTGCCCGTGGTCTCTAAATTCTCCTAGGCTTAGCTCCTTAAGGCAGTATGATCACAGAAACCTCAGAGGAATTAGAGATCTGTGAGTGGATATCACATGCATATTTCTGAACCAATTACCATTTTAGCATCTCATAGGAAGTAAGAATTGAGCAGATGGAAAGAGGGAAGTGCATCTTATTATGAGGAAAACATTGTGCACAAAAGCAGGGAGATCTTTATGTTCCCCTTTTCCCTATCATCACCATTAGGTATTAGTTACCCATAACCTCATGAGTTGCTTCATATCAGTCAAGAGTTGGACTTGTGTGTGACCACATATAACCACATATGATGGGCAAAAGCAAGTTTTGCCACAATATGAGGGTATCGTTTGCTCATCCTTCCCCCCCTTTTTAGCGTCTTCCTAAAGTTGCATATCAATTATCAAATTAGTTGAAACATGATTTGATTAGGTTAATCGTTGGAGCATCAATTCAAAATAGTCTCATTAATTCCACTGCCATGAAGTTAAACCAGCCTGACCCTACTTTCACGTCTGAAGGACAGTATTTGATCATTTAAAGGAAAAAGTTGTGGAGTTAGAAAATATTTCCCAAATTGCCAAAAAAATAATATGTTCATCTTTACCCTTGTGATGTAGGCACTAATAAAGACTAAAGAAGAACATCTCATTTGATATATATATAAATGAACTTCCAAAGAATTTTCCAGAAGACTAAAGATAAAGTTAGTTTTTGAATAAATGAAAACAATTAGTGTGAAATAGTTTCTGAGAACTAAAGACATGCAGATTTGTAAAGGAAGATATGCTACAGGGTAAATGTATACAATATGAAAATGTAATTTTATATTGCATGAAAAATTTTTTTCTTTTATCTAAAGCTATTTCCTGAATACCCAATACTACTAGCTGGCCTTTTAAAGAGGCTCCACTATTTTCTTGCTGAAGAGGCAGGCTGTTCTTTTGATGAGTATATATCTTGAGGCCATTTTGCTGACACTTTATTTGATGGACTGTCCACTTTCTCCTAGGGAAAACTAGAAAACTGGTGATGAGATTCAGTTTAAAAACTACCAGGATATCCTTATTTCAAATGACAGTCATGTAACGTAAAATGATAAATTAAAAACTGTTAGCAATGGTTCCATTTTCATTCAGTATCACTATGACCTTCTCCAGCCTGTTTAAATTTCACATTTATTTACTGGGAAAATGGACAAATGTGGTATCATGAGCAAGATTCGAGGCCTATAGCTTTTCTTCCTACATGCTATGTCATCTTGGACACATTTCTTAATACTTCTAAGCCTCAGTAACCTTATCTTTAAAATGTGAATAATAGAAGCATTAACTTCATAAAGTTGTCTTGAAGACTAAATGAGGTGATGCCTTTAGAAGAGTTAACACAATTCTTGGCCCATCTTAATCACTTCATAGATATTAAACATATTACTGTAATAACACTGTACTTTTCTTTATGGATAACTTTTCACCAAATTGAAGGGTATTTGGAAAATATTTAACAATTTAAACATGTTTTATTTTTTAATTTACCCATTGTAAAGAAAGTTACATTACTTCATAAATTGTTTCCTGAATATACAGTTGTAAAACATGAATATTAATCTTAACCATGCTTGTATGTCTGCTAAATGAATAGGATACAATGATGACAAAGAAAGAAAGAAGGTATATATTAGTGCATTTTCTGTTTAGGATATGTCAGCCATAAAATATTTTAAAGAGAAGAGTGGCAAAGCTCATGCGAGAAGGAGGAAGTTGAATGACAGAGAATAAAGAAAATGTTTAGTTTTTAATTCCAAAATGGAGATGAGGTTAAGATGGTAGTTAGAAGCCCAGGACATGAAATGTTGGTTGACTTTGAAGAATCAAGTTTTGAGCTGAAAATATTAGAAATATGGAACAATACTCCTAAGACCTTAATAACAACAACAAAGACTTTAAAATGTTCATGTTACTGACAATGTCCTGAAAAAATGAAAGTCTAGTTGCCTTTAAAATTATAAGTAAAGATGAACCTGAGGATAAAACAGCAAACATTTGCAAATTAGTAAAAATCAGTGAATAACTCTTTAATTTAATCATTCATGTGTGGATGAATGCATTTATTTTCTTTACCGTGGCCTTATGAACAAAACGCAAATTTCAGACTTGAAAGGAAACACTAATCTAATTCTGGAGTCCTGTTCTAAAAGAGGCATGTTAAATAAAGACAAGCTGAACTTAGAAACACATTGAAATTAGTGACTTACAAATGTGCATATTCTCCAAATATATACAAAATATTCCTGTCTTGTCCAGTAGGTGTCAGTCACCTGTCTGAAAACCAGAGTCTTCTGAAGATCTCAGTGGTGCCCATCTGTGCTTAGCAAACCCTTCTCAGTTAAAGAGTTTTACTATTCAATGATGTTAAAAAGACCTACACCATGCTTTCTTCTTCTCTTTCTCTATATTTCAGCACTGTAAAATTCAGGCAAGATTTTGGTGAGAGAAGATAACCTTGCATACCTTTCCCTAGTCACAGGCCACCTAGTGGCCATTTATTAAAAAATATTGTATTGGTCATTTTCTGAAGGCAAGACAGTTAATTTGGTGCAAGAGAGAGAAATATGAACTAACAAAGTTATAATACCCAAGGAATTGGTAAGAGACTTTATTCTAACTCAACATCCAAAGATTGAATCCTGTTTTAAAAGAGATATAAAATAAAGGCAAGCTACCACAAATATTTTGCTAGAGCAAAAATAAGTCAATAATTTCAATAGCTGAAGTAAGTCATATAATTGAAATATGAACAAAGGGTTATGCCAGGACAAAATAAGGAAAGACTATAAATCAGTCTCCAAGGGTTAGGGAAGGCTGCCCACAAGAGAGAATATTTGAGTTAAATGTGGATTGCCGAACAATGAGTTCAGGCATGAATTGGTTGAAGGAAAACAGAAAATCTTCTAAGAAGTAGGTAAAGTCATTACCACCAGTGAGGAACTTGGGGTTGTTAGTTTCAGCTTTCCAGAGATACAGCCAGGTAGGAGCACTCTACCAGGTGATTAGAAGTATGTCTGGACTTTGGGAAGGATTAAAGATTTGGTCTGAATCGACCACATATTAGGACACAAAGCTAATCTCAATAAATTTAGGAGCATAGAAATTATCTCAAGTATCTTCTCTGACCACAATGCCATGAAATTAGAAATCAACCATGGGAAAAGGAAAGAGAAAAAACCTACTGCATGGAGACTAAACAACATGCTACTAAAAAACCAATGGGTCAATGAGGAAATCAAGAAGGAAATTAAAAACTACCTTGAAACAAATGATAATGAAGACACAACCTCTCAAAATCTATGCGATGCTGCAAAAGCAGTGCTCAGAGGGAAATTTATAGTGATACAGGCCTTTCTCAAAGAAGAAGAAAGATCCCAAATTGACAACTTAACCCTCCACCTAAACGAATTAGAAAAAGAAGAAAAAAAAACCCTAAAGTCAGCAGAAGGAAGGAAATTATAAAGATCAAAGAAGAAATCAATAAAATAGAGATTCAAAAAACAACAGAGAAAATTAATAAAACCAAGAGCTGGTTCTTTGAAAAGGTAAACAAAATTGACAAACCCCTGGCCAGACTCACCAAAAAGAGGAGAGAAAGAACCCAAATAACCAAAATTATAAATGAAAAAGGAGAAATCACAACGGATACAGCAGAAATACAAAAAAACATGAATAACTATATGGCAACAAGTATGACAATCTGGAAGAAATGGACAATTTTCTAGAATCTTACAGCCTGCCAAAACTGAATCAAGTAGAAACAGACCAACTGAACAGACTGATCACTAGAAATGAAATTGAAGAGGTCATAAAAACACTCCCTACAAATAAAAGTTCAGGACCAGATGGCTTCACAGGCGAATTCTATCAAACATATAAAGAGGAACTGGTGCCCATCCTCCTTAAACTCTTTCAAAAGGTGGAAGAAGAAGGAATACTCCCAAAGACATTCTATGATGCCACCATCACCCTCATTCCAAAACCGGGCAGAGATAACACCAAAAAAGAAAACTATCGGCCAATATCTTTGATGAATATAGATGCAAAAATTCTCAACAAAATCTTAGCCGACCAAATCCAACAACATATCAAAAACATTATACACCATGACCAGGTTGGGTTCATCCCAGGTTCACAAGGATGGTTCAACATATGCAAATGAATCAACGTCACACACCACATTAACAAAAGAAAAGTCAAAAATCATATGATCATCTCAATAGACGCAGAAAAAGCACTGGACAAAGTCCAACATCCATTCATGATCAAGACCCTTGCCAAAATGGGTATAGAGGGAACATTCCTGAACATAATCAAAGCCATTTATGATTAAACCCACAGCAAATATAATACTCAATGGGGAAAAACTGAAAGCCTTCCCACTAAAATCTGGAACAAGACAGGGATACCTACTCTCACCACTGTTATTCAATATAGTACTGAAATTCCTAGCCACAGCAATCAGACAAACAAAAGAAATAAAAGGCATCCATATAGGAAGAGAAGAGATAAAACTGTCACTGTATGCAGATGACATGATACTATACATAGAAAACCCTAAGGACTCAACCCCAAAACTCCTTGAACTGATTAATAAATTCAGAAAAGTAGCAGGATATAAGGTTAACATTCAGAAAACAGTCACATTTCTGTATACCAGCAATGAAATATTAGAAAAGGAATACAAAAATACGATACCTTTTAAAATTGCACCTCACAAAATCAAATACCTCGGAATACACCTGACCAAGGAGGTAAAGGACCTATATGCCGAGAACTATAAAACATTAATCAAAGAAATCAAAGAAGATGTAAAGAAATGGAAAGATACTCCATGTTCCTGGATTGGAAAAATCAATATTGTAAAAATGGCCATACTACCCAAAGCAATCTACAGAGTCAATGCAATCCCTATCAAATTACCCAGGACATTTTTCACAGAACTAGAACAAACAATCCAAAAATTTATATGGAAACCACAAAAGACCCAGAATTGCCAAAGCAATCCTGAGAAACAAAAACCAAGCAGGAGGCATAACTCTCCCAGACTTCAAGAAATACTACAAAGCCACAGTCATCAGAACAGTGTGGTACTGGTATCAAAACAGACACACAGACCAACGGAACAGAATAGAGAACCCGAAAATAAACCCTGACACCTATGGTCAATTAATTTTTGACAAGGGAGGCAAGAACATAAAATGGGAAAAAGAAAGTCTATTCAACAAGCATTGCTGGGAAACCTGGACAGCTGCATGCAAAGCAATGAAACTAGAACACACCCTCACACCATGCACAAAAATAAACTCAAAATGGCTGAAAGACTTAAATATAAGATAAGACACCATCAAACTCCTAGAAGAGAACATAGGCAAAACATTCTCTGAGATCAACCTGTCAAATGTTTTCTCAGATCAGTCTCCCAAAGCAATAGAAATAAGAGCAAAAATAAACCAATGGGACCTAATCAAACTGAAAGGCTTTTGCACAGCAAAGGAAACCAAAAAGAAAACAAAAAGACAACTTATAAAATGGGAGAAAATAGTTTCAAATGATGCCACTGACAAGGGCTTAATCTCTAGAATATATACGCAACTTATACAACCCAACAGCAAAAAAGCCAATCAATCAATGGAAAAATGGGCAAAAGACCTGAAGAGACATTTCTCCAAGGAAGATATACAGATGGCCAGCAAACACATGTAAAAATGCTCAACATTGCTGATTGTTAGAGAAATGCAAATCAAAACTACCATGAGATACCACCTCACACCAGTCAGAATGGCCATCATTAATAAATCCACAAATAACAAGTGCTGGAGGGGGTGTGGAGAAAAGGGAACCCTCCTGCACTGTTGGTGGGAATGTAAACTGGTACAGCCACTATGGAGAACAGTTTGGAGATACCTTAGAAATCTATACATAGAACTTCCATATGACCCCACAGTCCCACTCTTGGGCATCTATCCAGACAAAACTTGACTTAAAAGAGACACATGCACCCGCATGTTCATTGCAGCACTATTCACAATAGCCAGGACATGAAAACAACCCAAATGTCCATCAACAGATGATTGGATTAGGAAGATGTGGTGTATATATACACAATGGAATACTATTCAGCCATAAAAAGAATGACATTTGCAGCAACATGGATGGAGCTAGAGACTCTCATACTGAGTGAAATGAGTCAGAAAGACAAAGACAAATACCATACGATACCACTTATATCTGGAATCTAATATCCAGCACAAATGAACATCTCCACAGAAAAGAAAATCATGGACTTGGAGAATAGACTTGTGGCTGCCTGACAGGAGAGGGAGGAATCGGGAGCTTGGGCTTATCAGATACAACTTAGAAGAGATTTACAAGGAGATCCTGCTGAGTAGCATTGAGAACTATGTCTAGATACTCATATTGCAACAGAACAAAGGGTGGGGAAAAATGTATACATGTAAGAATAACTTGATCCCTATGCTGCACAGCGGGAAAAATAAAATAAAATCTACTTCTAAATGCAAAAAAAAAAAGCTTTGGTCTGAGAAAGCCCAGGCTATAGTAGGGTGATAAAGGGCTCAGCAAGGGCTGAGGATGAAACCCAAGGAAACACTGTTTTTAAGAGGTATAGTACTGACCAAGGGAAAAAGAAAAGATGCATCTGAAGAGCCAGAAGAATTATACAACTAATGTGTTTCTATAGGCAAAGGAGAAAAGAATTTCAAGAAAGAAGTGGCAGCTAAAGGAGACAAGATTTGCAGAATGGTCATAAGAGTAAAAACAAAAATATGTCCATTTTGTTTTGAAAACCACAAAATAACAAAAATTATTTGAATACATAATGGAAATCCAAACCATATTTTAGTAGGTTGAGAAAAAATTAAAAAATGAAGATGCAAGCATGAATTATTCCTGTAAGAAGTGACACAGATCCTCTCCAATTTCTTGCATGGCTTCCAGCAGTTGAAGGACTTGTCCCCAAGGTGACCCCATCCCCTTCAAGAGGCTTCCTGGGAAAGCTCAATGCTACCAATAAAATGTGCTGCTTATTATAGCCAGCTCATGAAGATAGGGCCCCTGTTCCCATTGTCTATGGGAGGGTAGGAGCCTTTGATAAGGGTTAGTGGAGTTTACAGCCTATGCAGTAAGAAAATAAAATTATACAGATGGAAAAGGAAGAATTAAAACTGCTATTTCTCTAAAGATGACTTGATTCTACTTAGAAAAACTATACTTTTCTTAGAAAAAATGCAAAACTAATATTAATAAGTTAGCGATGTTACTAGATAAAAGGTCAATATACAAAATTCAATGTGTTTTAGATATTAGACATAAATAATTTTAAATTCATTTGTTATTAAATTATAGTTGATTTACAATGTTTCTTCAATTTCTCTTGTATAGCAAAGTGACCCAGTCACACACAATTCCCTGTGCTGTTCAGTAGGGCCCCATTGCCTAAACATTCCCAATGTAATAGTCTACATTCCCAAACCCCAAACTCTCTGTCCATCCCACTCTTTCCCTGCAGAAACCACAAGTCTGCTCTCCTTGGCCATGATCTCTTTCCATTTTCTAGGTAGGATCATCTGTGCCATATTTCAGATTCCACAAATAAGTGATATCATATTATATTAGTCTTTTTATTTCTGGCTTACTTCTCTTAGCATGAGACTGTCTAGTTCCATCCATGTTGCTACAAATGACATTAGTTGGTCCTTTTTCATGGCTTAGTAGTATTCCATGGTATGTATGTACCACATCTTCTTAATGCGTTCATCTGTTGATGGACATTTAGGTTGTTTCTATGTATTGGCTATTGTGAATAGCACTGCAATGAATATAGGGGTGCATGTATTTTTTAGAAGAAATGTTTTGTCTGAATATATACCTGGGAGTGGGATTGCTGGATCATATGATATTCTATATTTAGTTTTGTGAGATACCTCCATACTGTGTGCCATAGTGGTTATACCAATTTAAATTCCCACAAACAATGAAGGAGGGTACTATTTTCTCCTCACCCTCTCCAGCATTTCTTATTTGTTCACTTGTTAATGATGACCATTCTGACCTGTGTGAGGTGGTACTTCATTGTAGTTTTGATTCACATTTGTCTAATAATTAGTGATGTTGAGCATTTTTTCATACGTCTAATGGCCATCTGTATACCTTCTTTGGAAAAAAGTCTACTTAGGTATTCTGCCCATTTTTCAATTGGGTTATTTGGTTTTTTGTTGTTGAGTTGTAAAAGCTGTTTGTACATTCTGGAGATTAGGCCCTTTGTCAGTTGCATCATTTCCAAAGATTTTTCTCCCATTCTGTGGGTTGTCCTTTCGTTTTTCGTTTAACAGTTAAATTAAAAAACTAGTAATATTTACAAGACATTACAACATCAAATACCTAGGAATGATTTTAACAAAAGAAGTATATGATTTCAACTAGAAACCTACATGTTATTGCTGACAGAAACCAAAGAAGATCTAAGTAAATAGGGAAAGTATCACACTCATATCCTAAGAGACTCAATGGTTTTAAAATGCCACCTCTCTCCAGCTTGATACATATTCACTGCAATAGTGTGAATTTGAATACTACTTCTAAAATTTATATAGATATCAGGAGTTCCTGTCATGGCTCAGCAGTTAGCGAAACTGACTAGCATCCATGAGGACATGGGTTTGATTCCTGGCCTCGCTCAGTGACTTAAACCAAAGAATTGCTGTGAGCTGCGGTGTAGGTCGCAGACACAGCTTGGATCCCAAGTTGCTGTGGCTGTGCCATAGGCCGGCCTCTACAGTTCCGATTGGACTCCTAGCCTGGGAACCTCCATGTGCTACAGGTGCAGCCCTAAAGGACAAAGACCCCAAAAAATAAATAAATAAAAAATAAAATTTATACAGAAATCAAAGGACCTACAATATCCAAGGAAATCTTGAAGAACAGCAGTGCTGGAAGATTTCCATTAATAGTTATTACAAATTATAATAAAGGTAAAGAATTACAGGCAGGGAGGTATTGATTCAAAGATAAACAAATACACTAATAGAACAAGAACAGGGTTTCAAGCACCAAACCAAGCTTATAAGTTCACGTGATATACAACTAGGACACCAAGGTAATTCAGTAGCAAAAAGTTCATTTTTTCCAATAAATGGTTTTCAGATACCTATTTATTGGATCAATTGGATATTTATATTCAAAACTAAATCATGATCTCTACTTCATAACACATAAAACACATTCCAAAAGATATCAGAGGCTCAAACACACGATAAATAATGTATCTTTGAACCTTGATTCCCTTCTGAGTACATTTGCAAAAGTGAGTGAATGTATTCACCAAAGTCTTTCTTAGAATGTTCAGCACAACATTACTTGTAAGCCTCATGCCGAAAAGAGTAATGTTCATGAACAATATGATGGATAAATAAATCACGAAGTACCCATACCATGCAGTTATGAAGAACAATGAAAAAATAATGGACTACTCTTAAACACTCTAAGATGACTGATTTACACAGATTTAAGCTGAGCAAAAGAAGGCAGGCATAAGACTATGCAGTATATTATTATGTTGAAGTTAAATAAGGAAATTAAGAAGAAAGCAAAAACAACTTATTTTTTGCTGACAACTGTTCCTCACTTCATTTCTACCCTCAACTTTATGACAGAGATCAGAATAGTAGTTACCTTTGGGGGATTATATGCTGGCTGGGGGCTAGAGATAGTCTGCTGGGGTGCTGGAAATGTTGACTACATGGATATGTGTAGGTGTGTTATGTATATATAACATGCATATATATTTTATATATATGTGTTGAGTACATGGATATATATATATATAAAATATCAAGTTGTACATTTATGATCAAGTTGATGCTTTCTTAGATATCATTGCATCTAAATAAAAAGAAAAATAAAATTAGAGAAGATGGTAAATAATTAGAACAGGGTCCTGGAAATAGCTGAAAAGATGGGCTTAAAAGCATGAGTGAAAGATTTTCACTGTAAAGGAGGACCACTTTCTTTGATTGTTTATGGGACAGAGTAAGCACAAATAGGAAGATTAATTTTGGGGATTTTGTTTTAAGTGAAAAGGAGTAGGGAACATAAGGAATTCAAACTATTATTGATCAGAGAAAATCTATGGCCGTTGAACATTAGCAGTGTATAGTCAGTACTTTCTGCTTTATTTAGGCTGGTACTAGTTATCATCAAAGCACACACAGGCCATGTTAGGCTGTAGCATTCATATTAGGTATTTTAAATGGCCAGTTCATCTCATTTGTATCTGACAACTGTTCCTCACTTCATTTCTACCCTCAACTTTATGTCTCGAAGATTCAAGAATAGCCTATAAAATTAGGCCCACATAGAATGTCTCCAAAAGTGGCTTTATAGCATCAGATCAAAACCTCACTCCGTCACTATGGAATCTTGTCACTTGTTCTGACGCATTTCTCCCCTTAACTCAAGATAGAGTGCTTTATATTAATGTTCTAAAATGGCAGGAACTCTATGTTTGGAATCTATAATGTATAAAGAAATCTTCATCTGATTTGGAATTCAATAGCCATTTACTACATCCACTGCAAACAAACAAAAAACCCATCAGTTTATTTCCTCTTCAAAAGGTAGACATTAAAGAAGCCAAAAATTTCCAAAGTAATAAGTGCTTTTCTCGGATTTAGAGGATGGGAGAGCAGACCACCCAGGTTGTCACTTTGCATTTGCACACAGACTAGCTCCTTCACAAGTTCAGAGACTCTCTCTAGGAGAGGAACACCAGCGATGCTGCCTTAGCTTTTCAGAAAAGAAACAGAGCCCCCTTTTCCCAGAGAATGCTCTGGAGAAAGTATTTGAAGCTAAATCAGTCTTAATTGCTCTTAGGCATTTTTGATCTCTAATCCATGACACTTTGTCAAAATCTAGAACCACGAAGTATAATTTGAATAGCCCACATCTGGCCTGAATATGAAATATTTCTTTCCTAGATTTAGCAACACAGAGTTAAGGTTTGAATAAGAGCTACTCACCAAGGATTAGGGTCATTTTCTGGATATGAAATAATACATATGGTCAGAAGAGAAATCTCTTTTTCTTTTTCTTTTTCTTTTTTTTTTTTTGCTGTTTCTTTGTGCCGCATCTGCGGCATATGGAGGTTCCCAGGCTAGGGGTCTAATCGGAGCTGTAGCCACCAGCCTACGCCAGAGCCACAGCAACGCGGGATCCGAGCGGCATCTGCAACCTACACCACAGCTCACGGCAACGCCGGATCGTTAACCCACTGAGCAGGGGCAGGGACCGAACCCGCAACCTCATGGTTCCTAGCCGGATTCGTTAACCACTGCGCCACGACGGGAACTCCAGAAATCTCTTTTTCTATGTCAAGGGGCTTGGGGTCAACATTCTACAATCACCTGCTTATACAGGTTGTAAAAGTACTCCAGTTTCTCATCAGGAAGGATGTTTCCTTCTGGCTGTGATGATAATATATTTTTTGACCCCCTTCACCAGGGAAGCAGAGGTTCATATTCCCTCTACCATTTGCTCCCACGCTTGCTTTTCCAGCTCCATCTGGAGCTACTAAGGAAGTTGTTTCTGAAAGCCCTGGGATAAGCAAGGGGAAATACTCCTGTGAAATCATGATTCAGAGGCCCAGAGATAGTTGGGTGGTGCTAAAATCCTTCAGAAGACTTGATCAGATTGAAGCAACAATGGCTGTCCGCCTTAGCAGCTGCCAGGAGACACATCTGTAGGAAATATTGTTCCTGGAGAATAACTGGGTTTTACTCATCTGTATAGAATTTGAAACTCAACCTCTTGCATTTCAGAAAAATAGAGCTTAATGCTCAACTGCTTCAGGATGCTTTGTGCTGAAAACTCCACAAGGCAGTACTAGGTGAAAGGAGTAAGGATAAAGATTATGCTCAAAGGGAATGACCTACAGGTTAAATAAAATATCCAGGAGTAATGGCTGTACAAAGTCAGCCACAGCATCAGACAACAAAGAACCCTGTTCAAGGATGCCCTAGGCTTTTATCTTTACAATAGCTCCTTATATCTGTATAGCTCTCTACAGATTACAAAACACTTCTAACACATTATAATCACTGCCTCCCTGCCATCTACCCAAATCCTTCAGCAGGAGAACCAAGAGTAAAAGGGAGACATCACTGTGGCTACATTTGTCCTATTTCTGGAAAGGCATTTTGCAATTTCTGTCAGTCTCATCTTGTTGTTAAAGGGTAAGGAAAATTTTCAATAAATTTTGTTAAATGTCATGAGTTCTTGGTTATGGTTACCTTGCTTCCTTGATTACCTATAGTTTTTTTTGTTTGTTTTATTTTGTTTTGTCTTCCTAGGGCTACACCCATGGTATATGGAGGTTCCTGGGCCAGGGGTTGAACTGGAGCTGTAGCCGCTGGCCTATGCCACAGCCACAACAATGCCAGATCCAAGCCGCGTCTGTGAGCAACACCACGGCTCACAGCAACGCCCGATCCTTAACCCACTGAGCAGGGCCAGGCATTGAACCTGTGTCCTCATGGATGCTAGTCAGATTCATTTTCTGCTGAGCCACAGCAGAAGCTCCTATACTTTTAAACACCTAATTCAGGGCTTCTTAACTTTATCACTATTGACGTTTGAGCTGAGATAATTCCTAGCGTTGGAGGATGTCCTGTGCATTGTAGGATACTTGACAGTATCCCTGCTCTCTACCCACTAGACTCCAGTAGTCACGAATGTTGGCAAATGAATTGGGAACTGGAGGGAGAGGGATTACTAAGGCAAGACAACACAGTAGCTACCTTGAGTCAAATAAATTATTATATAAAAGATATTCCCATTATGTATGAAAAATTTGAAAGATTGTTACTTAAAAACTGCTTACCACCCACTAAACAGAGTATTGTTGATTCTTTAGGGGCATCAAGTAAACAAATAATTAATAACGCTTACTGATCCAATAAGTCTCGTTATATTTTGGGGCAATTTATTTTAACTTTGGCATTTCTCTACATTTTGGAGTTCATCCTGATACAAGGTCTTTCAAAAAGGTCAGATTTGGATTCCTCATTTTTTCCACCCTCTTTTTCCTGAAACTGATTCAGAAGATATCACATCTGACTATAGTTACATTATACAGAACTCATACTGAATCTTTTGATTCACATGTTTTCTCTTCCTTTTTGTGAAAACACAACCAGCATTTACATAATCCCTTACAAACTAATGATGAAAGACAGATGTTCTTTCCACAAATCAATATATTTCAAGAGACAACCTTAAATATTTTTAAATAGTCTCAAATGGAAAAAGAAATTCATCAAAGGCAAGTGAGTGTAAAAATTTCCATAATTAAGATATTTGATGGATTTAAAAAAAAGAATCAATGAGAATTAGGTATAAATAAGCTAATTTGAAATAGGGAAAGCTATTTTCAATTTTGGGGTAATATCTGAACTTGGAAGAAAAACAAAATGTCAACTTGACCCTGACAAAAATTTGGCAATACAGAAGAGATCATCTGGATGCTGTAAGTTTCCAGCAATTCAGAAATAATCAGATATTTCAAAATGAGAGACACTGAAATCCAGTCAAGAATCAGCCTAATTGAGAATGAAGTGGGAAAGTAAAAAGTGTTTTAGATGTTCATATTTGATAAAATATATGAGGCACAGCAATCAAATGAACATTGAAAGTAAGTAACTTTCTTGAATAAATCAGATGTGTCTGATGTATTAAAGAGCAGAATTAATATTTTAACTTGAAACTAGGTATCTTATTCATTTTCAGGGGATTTTCACTCCTGTTGCCCTGGTTTTCAGGTGCACTTGAGGAAAACTCCCCAGGAAGGGTCCAGTTTGTATGCTGTCTGTCAATTTTATATTCCTTTAAATGCAAAGTCCTTGTAGTTTTCCAGCTGTTTTATGTTAATTAGAGCCTTAAACTCTGCAAACATTTATTTCATTGCTGTTCAGTGCCAAGTTTCAGGCTTTCTGGAAGCATGACATAAAGAGTCAAAGAAAGAAGCAGCTGACAAAGATCCTCCAAAGGTTTGGAAGATGATTAATCCAAATCAGAAAATGATTTAACCTTAAATAGTGAGAACTTTCTGTTGGAAAACAGAAACAAAGAAGCATCTAGTTTTCTTCTCAAACTGTAGGAGTCAAGCTGGGCTAATGGACTATTTTATTTTATTTACTTACAAGATGGTGATAACAATTGTCATGCATCAGCCACTGTTCTAGGTACTCTACCAATATCGACTGATTTCTATCTTAAAACAAGCCTGTAAGGTTCATACTATCATAGTCACCATTTTCCAGATAAGGAAACCAGACCTGGGACCCTCAGCTGACTAAACGTGGAGACAGCTTTCAAATCCAGGTATTCTGGCTCTGTCTATACCCTTAGATACCACGCTCTGCTATCTGAATTGGAAATCAAAATTTAACAGAAGCAGCTCAAATCTGGTGCTATAGGACCCAAGGGATGAGGACTTCCCAAATGCTCAGATAACAGCAATTAAAACCTGAGAAATCATTTTTACTGTAAGAGCCAAGAGTGTGAGACCAGAACCTAAAAGGAGAGAAGGTCAGGAATTAGGCAGGACTGGAAAGTGAAATTGTAGTAAAGTAATGGGTGCCCCAGGGAAAGGCCAAGAAAAGATTTGCAACATCTACGTACTGTGTTAAGACTCCTAGCCAATGTGTTATGGGTGGATTGGGCTAATTTCCAGCAATAAAGCAGGCCTTAGAAGACATTCCCCCTGCGAATTTGTTTCTTTCCCCTCAGACTTCTAGGGCACAGTGAGGATGAAGGACAAGTGGAAGAACAGATGGAATGTACCAACTTAACTCCTTAACATTTACAAAATTACTATTCATTCTTTATACACTTGTCTCACTAATAATCGCTTCTTCCCCCCCCCCCCCCCCAGGAGTCTTCATTTGATAAAGGCAAATCTTGGCTCTGAGATATTGATATGCTCAGGATCAAAAGAGAAAAATCAAGATCTAGGTAACATTATTCTTATCACAAACAAGGTGCAGGAAAATGGATATAAAATTCTCAGTCTTGTAATATGTTACGTGAACACAAATACCATCACAGGGTAAGTTATATTTGATACATACATCAGCTGGGAGGTGGATACCTATGGATAATTATACTCTTTATTTTTATATAACATTACAATAAAAGCAGTTAGGCAACTTTCGGTAACAGTAGTGACTTTGATATAATCTTTAACTGGCACCTCTTCTCCAGATTCTCCCTGAGCTTGATAAATGTATGTAAATATATCAGGAACCCTATTTTAGTCTGTAAACCAGTAAAGTGAAAAATACATGCAAGGAACTCCTGCAGTGTCTGAAATGGACACTGGTAGGAAATCCTTATTAGTCAGAAATGCAAGGACATGTGGTAAACGTGGTTCACATGGTAGATTATTGTATATTTAGGGAATAATTTCACTTTACCAATATCCTTGAGAAAGCTACAGATAAAAGAACAAGGATTTTAAAAAACGTTTACTCTATGTGTGTACGCTTATTGGGCAATAGTCTGGCTATGAGTGACTTAGAGACAAAGTGGCACGGCCAGCTGTCCCAACAAACTTAACAGGACCTCCTTCAACAAAGAAATGCTGGTCTTTACCAGGAAAGCCTCTAGAAGGAAGACTTTGTCCTTCCATACTTTATCCCATATGACACCTGGATGTACAAATTGGCAAAGTTGAATCACAGTAAGTCAAAATGTTTCTTTCTCTCCTTTAACTCCACCTGGAAGATTCTACCAGAGATATACGTCGTCTCTTTGGAAAACCCATCTCAATTTACAATACTGAATAGGCACAGATTTGCCTCTGTGAAGATGTACAAAGAGAAAAGTCACTAGGATGAAAAACACTTAAGCACCTGAAGAGAAAAGAATCAATCTGAAGAGTGAGAAACAACCATTCTTCTTTGAAATGATGTTTCTACAAGATAGAAAATCTTTATTTTCAACAAGACACAAGATAGTACTAGAGGAAAACAGGCTCAAAGAGGAAAATAATGCCATCAGGAAAAGAAATGAACAAAAGGGAAAACATGATTTCAAAATTCTAAAAAGCAGTGGAAGCAGCAGCAAGTTTCAATGAGAATACTTAAGACAAGTGGAACAATGAATTCGAATACATGGGGTTTTTAACAGGTAACTTGTAGAGAAAAGGGTGGCAGCATGAGATTAATAAGGAAAAATGAGAGACATGGATGAAATATCGGTTCATTAATTTATCAATCCATTTAATGTTTTTTGAGCACCCACTATTTGAAGGCGTTGTTGCAAGTATGGGTGACAGAATAGTGAGCAAGATAATATCCTTGCCTCAACAGGGGTTAAATTATAGTGAGTGGTACTGACACTCAATTAGCAAATAAATGTATACTATAATGTCAGATAGTGTCAAATTCTATGAAAACAACCGAAGTGAAGTAAGAGTACAAAGAACGATAATGGGGTTGCCAGAGATGGCCTCTCTGAGGTGGTATTTGAGCAGATGTAATAATGTGAGAGGGTGAACTGGGTAAGAGCATCCCAGGCAGAGTTTAGTAAGTTCAAAGACCATGAGACAAGGACAAGTATGTGTGTATCCAAGTAGATGTAGTGGAATGACCTAGTGCAGAATGCTAGAAAATCAAGTCAGAGAGTTAGTCAGGGGCAGATAGTTTAGATTCTAGAAAATCATAAAAGGAGTTTGGATTTGTCATGAGAGTAAGGGAAAGCCATGGCGAGCCTGGGAGTGGGGGTGGGGTGGGGTGGGAACTTAGCAGGAAAGTGACTCAGTTTATGTTTTAGAGAGATAATGTTTGAAATAATATACATGTGTCTTCTTTAGCCACTTTTTCTTTTTTAAAAGAAATCAAATTATAAATCAGAATAAAGAAATTGCTTACCTACAGCAAGTGAATGGAAGGAAAAAGGGTAGAAAAGGGGAAGCAAGTAACATGTCCCATGAGATTTTTACATACTCATAAATGAAAACCAATAGAAACAAAGGAGCCAAGCTGTTTTCCAGTAAATAACTTCAGTAACATAACTGTCCTGTCATGTATGTGGGAGAAATGATCTAAGAATGGTTGAATATGTATTTTGAACACATGCTTTGAATTTGAAAACAAAGCAATGACATACCTCTGACTCTTCTTAATAGATCTGTGCCCAGGAGTAACCAAAATATCTGCCTCTTGGCTTTCCACTACCATCCATGTAGTCCACAGGGTTATTGCTCAGGGCTGTCAGTGTACACCTGTAAGCTAGTTCCTTGAAGTTTAATTTGAGTGATGATACAGCAGAGATATCGTGGACTTCTGAAAACTGCAGAGAAGAGTTTTAATTCCTAATCTGCTCTTTCTTGGCCCTTGGTATTGGGCAAATCACTTAATCTCTTTGAGTATGGTTTTCCCCATCAGTTAAATGAACATAATAATAAAATCTAATGTACTGGGTTGTAGTGAAAATTAAATGACATAATTAGGCAAAGAGTTCTGGGCATACACTCTCTATTTATTTTAAAAGAAAGGCAATCTAGTTTCCATCTTGTTAGAATGCTTAGGATATCCACTATTAAACTATGAAGAACTACATACAATCGCATGATTAAAGGCTAAACCCAAGAGCCAAACGCCAGTAATTAAGCTTAAAATACAATCTAATATTAGTATGTCAGTTATTGTAGGATCTCTTTGAGGGGTTTCATAAAAGATTTAGGAGTTAAAGGAGTTACTGCTTTGGTGATGATAAAACCTCTGTAATGATGAAACCTCTGTAATCCATAGTTAAATATAGTAAGTATCAATATTTCCTTTACTTCAGACTGAGAGGACAATTACATGGACTTCAGTAACTTTAGGTTTTGATGCAAAAATTTTAAAGTAACAGCAAGAAAATGCCTATCCTTAATCGTCTTTAGCCTCACTCACATCTTTGTTTTTCTGACATTGGAGTAAATATGAATAGAATGAAGCAATGGTTTTTCTTACTGATCCTCGTTATCAGTACACTTTTAGAGTGACTCCATTTTTTCTATTGAACAGTTGCTTATAAAAACTAAATTTCATTCTGTCTTTTCTTGAATGTAATGTAAGCTCTATTAATAATTCTTATAACATTATAAAGAAAATGAAAAAATGCGCATTTAAGCATGATTTGAGAAAGGCATTGACATTATAAGCTACAAGGCAATAGCTTAAAAATTGCTATTCATTTCAAAATAATATCACATAATTATTTTCATATCCTGTCAACACTCTTATGTTAATGTTTTAGACTCAAATGAACACCCAAAATATATTTGGAATATATATCCCAGCATATTTTGAATTTTTACAAGAAAAAAAAGGTATTTTAAACTAGTGGGGAATGGAATAATAATGAAATGAATGCTGTTAAGATACTATTTATTTAGAAGAAAATAAAGTATGAATACTAACTATACATAAAGTGATATCTGGGTGGACTAAAATTCAAACTAATAATATTTGGAAAGACATACAGAAGTATTTTAATAATATTGAAGTAGAAGAATATCTTTGAGGTAATGCACCAAACCCAGAAGGCTTATAGAAATAACATGATAAGATTTGACTCTACAGACATTACAAATTTTGTATATAGTGAAAGATGCCATAAATGACAAGCAATGAAAGACTGGAAAACATAAGAAAAACCTCAACAAAGCAATACAGGTGTGAACTGAATAAAAAAGTGGGCAAATGGTATAAACAGACAATCCACAGAAAATAAATAAAAATAGCCAATAAACACATAAAATGATGTCCAGGCTCACTGACAAGGAAGAAACCTCAAAAGCCTTACTATTGAATGGAAATGGGATATGTAAGAGCATGGCTGGACTGGCTGGAGTAGCATTTTGTCTTTACATCAGAAACAGGTAGCTATACCTTTGGAGGAAATATTATCTTCAACTCCAATACCTTCATGAAGCAACACTGATGTCCCAATGGGGTCTTTGACTTACAGGTACTTTTCTAAATGTCAAGCCTGATTTACTGATAGCCCAGCTAAATTAAAACTTAAGGGTGTTCACTGGGTCACTACTAATATTCAGTCTTATGGCCAGCTATTTGTAAACAAAAGGGGATGTTGGTATTCCCCTCAGTATACAGAACTCAAGGCAGTCTTAATAGCCCTGGACAGTCCTTGATGAATCTTTTCACATTTTTACTAACATTCGGATTGTTGGCAATGTCCCAGGAACCTGGTCTACCACTTGGAAGACTACAGACTGGTGGATTAAATGCGCCCTTTTTTGAGCCATGAACTGTGGAAACAAATCTCGCTGGTGATCAGATAGAGTTGCTCATGTGGATGTCTGTAACAAGGTGAGGTGAATATGGTAAGGTAAGGAAGGTAAGTTATGGTAAGGTAAGGTAAAGAATTACATGTTTCTGATGCATTACTTTATGCTAAACTTGCGTCTTGCCAAAAGTTGACCCATTTGACTCACAAGTGGAAGGACACTTTGTAGGAGTCATTGCCCCTACCTTCTGGCAACTTGACTACATGGAATCTTTGATTCCTCTCTGAAGGCCATCTGTGTACTTTCACCACTTTTCTTGGTCACAGTGTTGCTGTTTCAGTCTAATCAGCTAAATCTGGCCAGCTAACTATGACTCAAATCTAAAATGTGTCATGTTCCACTTTCCAAACCATCTAGAACCTGACAGTGGTTTGCCTTGTCCTAAAGACCACCGGTGAATAGGCTAATGATCAAGACATTTGATGTACACTCATGGCCCTTATCTTCAGGCTGCTGGAATCATTGAGAGGTAGAGTGCAGTTTTTGAACATTATCTAAAAACTATTTCTGACTCTATTAACCTTATTCTTTTCTGGTAAGACAGTTTGATCACTGAATGTGGCCACCTCAGAATGGGTTGATCTCCTCTTGGCTTCCTCCTGGGTAATGATCAGAGGAAAGGGGAGGGGAAATATATAAAACTATTTTGAAAATTCAGTATTCTTCCCTGGCCATTTCCAGGTATGATGTGTCTTTCTCCTATGAGTAACTTCAGGTAGGCCTGATTGGTACACCCTCTGGGTCACAGCCTGGCCAAAAAGGAAGCTAGGAGATTCAAACATAGTTCTGTTGCAGCATCCTGGATTCTAGAAACATGGATGTCTGTGGAGGCATCCTCCAGGGCACTCTGAATCACTGCTGGAGAATATGGGGGCAAGGGAATGAAGCACTTGTTGATGTTCACATGCTATTGGCTGCATTGTGAGTAATAAAGTCCTTTATTTCTGACCTTGGAGTCTTGTGTCTTCTACCAGCATTCATGAAAAAGTAACAGACTAACATAATGGCTTGTGAGAAAGGTAAAATCAAATCTTAAACTGGTGTACACGTGAATCTGATGTTCATCAGAAGCTGAAAAGCACTGAATTTGGTTGTGAATCAAAAGAGATTAAATATCCCCTGAAAACATAAACCATGCCAACTTTTTTTTTGATCACTACATATAATCTGCCTGGTTTGTTCTGAGTTTATGCTACTTAAATGTCAATTAACTGAATTGTACCAAGCCATTATTTTAAAAAGAGTACCTGCATTACAGTGTAGGATTTCAGGTACACAAATACTATTTGATTCATTCAATATAAAATATATGCATATGCAAGAGAAATATCATCCTGTTCTATAAACCATTATAACTGTATAATTGTTACAGTGTTAATTTTTTATTATAAAGGAGTTATGTATAATGATATCATTTTATTGAATTCAAGGAAATATTTCACATTAGTTTAAAAATTAGCCCTTAGATATCACATCTTCCATTTTTTTATACATTACATAACCATTTGATTTAATAGTGAACTTTACTGAAAAGTTTCTAGTTAAATTAAAAGAACTAAGGAAATGAATTTTCTCAGCAAACTGTCAACTCAAGGACAGCTTTTCTGAATCTCTTATATTCTACTTTTCATTTTTAACTACCTTTTTTTTTTTTCCCTAGCTGGTTCTTTGTAAATCCAATGAGACTCAAAAATATCAACTTACCATTTATTTCCAAAAAATAAAATATCCTTTCCTAATATTGCAATGAATGTTATTACCACAGACATGATTACATCATAAGTATCTACAAAAAGAGACACAGAGATCACCATAAAAATTGTATGTCTTTTGTGTGTGATGAGAAGGTAACATTTGAGAATGTTCATTGATGCTGCCCTTGGCTGACAAAAGTAATGAATTCCAGCATGCATCTAGTCACAGAATACAAAGGTTACTCAGATGTGTGTTTGCATGAGATGAGTATCAGCTTCCTGCGTAGAAATGTGATTTAAGAGTAAAGTGATGGATTTCCTTTGCCTCTTTAATCCTCAACCACAACTAACATTTTCTGAACTGCAAATCTTTTTTTAGGATATCATAATCACTACAGTGTTAAATCCAGAGTTTTGCACACTCTACACTTACATTTCACCTTCCAAATTCAAAACTGATGAAAATATAATAAAAGTTATACTAATTGGACAGTAATGTATGTATTTTCTGAGAAGTCTTTATACTCCTAATGCAACTCTAGTTTAAGTGATAGGGAATATCTCATTTCATAGGGATATTCCACGCATAATTTTCATGATATGCTACTTTACCTTGATATTATCTCAATTCTTTTTTTTTTTCCAGTGAAACATAATCTCAGAACCTTGAAGTAAGGGAGGGAGATAGTCCAATGTAGTAAAAAATTATCTAAACTCTTGCATTCCAACTATACTTCTCCCAGTGCTCCCATTTAATCACTAGTTGAAATATGCTTGTAAATTTCAGGGCTTTTTTTTAAGTCTTAGTTTGAAAGTACTAGGAAGTTCAAATCTCATGAGTCAATTTCATATCCTGCCATAGTAAATAGAATCCTATATTGAATCTCTTAAATACAAGAAAGGTCAGTTTCACTGTAAATATCATGTCTGTCATTGAGACTAGACATTGCTTAGATACTGACAGATGTAGTTGCTTACTTATAAGCTTCCTTAGATTAGTTTTTTTAGTCTTAAAGTCTATTTCTCTTTAGTATGAATTCTGATCCAGTAACAAGAGATCTAAGCAGATGACTCTTTTATGGTGATCCAGAGTTAGAGAGCTCTGAGGAATGAATTCAGCCTCTGCTACCTGGGAGCTGTGTGACCTTCAGCAAATTACTCAGTATCTCTGAGCTTAAGTTTCTCCATTTACAGAATGAGGATTTAAGGTCATTGTGAGAATTATAGGAGATAATTATGTAAATTACCTGGTAAATAGTAAGCACTAAATAAATGACTGCTAGGGTTATGTAACACTCCCACTTTAGTTTTTTATTCACTCCAATGAATACACTCTGCTTCTATTGTTACCTAAAGAAATCTTACCTCTCTTGTAAATTGTATCTCAAATTCAACTTTTCTTTTGAAACGTTTCAAAATGTCCAGAGATGGAAGTGATATCTCTACCCTCTGAAGCTCTTCAATACCTCTTATAGGTAAAAGCAAAATGAAAAGGAATCACATTCTTGTTTAAAGTTATATGTCACATTGTTATTTTCTTAATAATGTACTTGATTGTTAAAACTATTAAATCCAAACATTAGCCACAGGAGCACTGAAGACAGCGCATAGCACTTAGAACAGAGGTTCCTGTAAGATTTATTTAATAAATATATGGTCAGACAATGGATATGTGGATGCATATAGCAAACCTGGGTTTCTGTGTCCAACTGTGTTAATATAAACTATTTTTAAATTATGAAATATATCTTTGTATGTTTCCCATATACAGAATTTTAATACTTAGCATATTGGTTCATTTAGGTGAAAATAAAGGGCAAGGCTGAAAATGTTTGTGACTATAAAGAAATAAAAGATCTTTTTTTGTTACATTAAAACTAATAAATGAATATAAACAGTTCATACAACTTAAGATTTAAAAAAAAAAAAAACAATTAAAAAACGGGCAGAAGACCTGAATAAACATGTTTCTGTAGAAGACATACAGATAGCAAACAGGCACATGGAAACATGCTCAACATCACTAATCATCAAAGAAACAAATTAAAATCACAATGAGAAAGCACCTTGCACCTGTCAGAATGGCTATCATCAAAAAGATCCACAAATAACAAATATTGGCAAGGATGTAGAGGAAAAGGGAACCCTTGTACACTGTTGGTGGGAATGTAAATCGGTGCATCCATTGTAGAAAACAACTGGTAGCTTAACAGAAAAAAACTAAAAATAGAAATACAATATGATCCAGCAATTCCAATCCTGGGTATATATCTGAAGAAAACAAAAAACCACTAATTCTAAAAGATAAGCCCCCTAATGTTTATAGCAGCATTGTTTATATTTACCAAGATATGTAAGCAACCTAAGTGTCCATCAACAGGTGAATGGATAAAGAAGATGTATTGTATATCTATATTACAATGGAATATTACTTGGCCATAAAAGAGGAAATATTTGCCATTTGCAACAACATGGGTGAACTCAGAGGGTATTATGCTTAGTGAAATAAGAAAGACAAATCCTGCACAACTCTTTTATGTGGAATCTAAAAAATACAACACACCTGTGAATATAACAAAAAGGAAACAGACTCACAGATATAGAGAATGAACTAGTGGTTATCAGTGGGGAAAGGGAAGGGGAGGAAAACAAGGTAGAAGTAGAGGATTAAGAGGTACAAACTATTATGTATAAAATAAGCTACAGAAATATTTTGTATAACAGAGGGAATTAATATTTTATAATAACTATAAAAGTATAACTTTAAAATTGTGAATCACTATGCTATACACCTATAATTTGTATAATACTGTACATCAACTATTAATTTTTTTAAGTTAAAAAAAGATTACATTTCTGAGGAAAGTAGAAATTACAATTAGGTTAGGTATTAAATCTAAGTTTAGTATCATGGGCTTTAGAATAAGTGATGCCATTTTGGCCTGTGTTATTTTTTTAAAAACAGATGTGATATTTTAAAATAAATTTAGCAAGAATGAAAATGTATTTTCCTTTTCACTCCAGAATATTTCCTATTCCAGAACACCATTCGAAGTACATAGAAACCATATAAAAGACCTTTATTAGCTAATGGATTGATTTGTTCTTTCAGCCCTAGACAAACAAAAAAAAAATATTAATTTTAGTCTCAAATATTAGTATCAGACATTTCCAATTTGTTTCCTGAAATATACAATGTTGCCATAAAAATGTATTAAGATTCTTTCTCCTTTCCTCTCTGTTTCTTTCCCAGGAACACTTCTTTCACTTCCTCCACTTCCTCGTCCCTTGTTTTCTATGAGAATTTTTTCATCATTAGTTGGTGATGGGGATGGGGTGTTCAGGGAAGATTTCCTGATGGCTTCCTCATAGACAAATGAAATATGAAGGATAAGTAAATATTTCCTGGACAGAGGAGGAGGTGAATGAAGACTTAGGGGAATCATTGTCTGAGAGCTTTATTTTGTGATGAGAACCTGAGAGATGATGTAACCCAACCAGGGAAAAAAGGAAACTCTAGCCTGATGGGCTTCATTTATCTTTGTATGTGTTTAAAGTAGGTTATATTTTCGTAAATAACTTCCTAAGCACATCTTTCAAAAATTGTGTTGAATTAATTCCATTTCCAAGGAAACTTCTAGGAGGAGTTCATCTTAATTACTATTGCACCAGTGTTTTTCAAAGATCCAATTCTGGATGACATTTAGAATTAAGTAATGCTGCCCTTAGAGGAATCTGAGGTGTGGCTGACTCTGTCAGGACTGAACTGGGACAAAGAAACAGATGCTCTCCAACATCTTTTTATGTGTTCCCTTAAAGTACTTGGAGAAATAACCATGGTCATAGCATTTGTTTCCATCATGTATAGATCTATGGATGGACATATGTGCCCAAAGGGATGCAAACTTGGGTGAAAAGCAATTGACCCTTAAGATATGTGTGGCTATTTTAATACCCAGCCACTTACACCCCTATTACCACCACTCAGGGACTCTTTGAGGTCACACTGAGAGAACAGCTATTCAAATCAATTATTTTCTCAGATTTCATTGTTTTTCACAATCATAGGTAAATAGGCCCCTCATCAAATGAGCTGGAAAGTATTCCTTTTTCCACTATTTTCTGGAAGGGTTTGTAAATCTTGGGAATTTCTTTTGTAAATATCTGATGGAACTCACTAAGGTAGCTGTTTTAGGCCTAGACTTTTCTTTATAGTGAGATTTTCAATTTACTAATTAAATCTTTATTATAGTTCTGTTCATATCTTCTCTCTTCATGAACCAGTACTGATAATTGCGTCTTTCTAAGAATTTGCTTATTTCATCAAAATTGTCATTGACACAACGTTGTTTACAGCATTTCCTTATAAATTACTCATCTCTGTAGGGTCCATGATGATGTTTCCTCTTTCGTTTCTTATTTGGTACTTTTTGTGTTTTCTTCTTTTTATCATTGCTTTTGGGGAGAGGTTTTGATGAACTCAACCAGTGGATCATTGAAGAAATCAAAAGGAAATCAAAAGATACTTAGAGACAAATGACAATGAAAATACAATAATCCAAAACTTATGGGACACAGCAAAAGCAGTTCTGAGAGGGAAGTTTATAGAAAGACAATCTTATTTCATGAAATAAGAAAAATCTCAGTAAACAATCTAACATCACACTTAAAACAACTAGAGAAGGAAGAACAGACAAAGCCCCAAATTACTGGAAAGAAAGGAATCATAAAGATCACAGCAGAAATAAATGAAATAGAGACAAACAATAGAAAAGATCAATGAAACCAAAAGTTGCTTCTTTGATAAAATCAACAAATGGATAAAACATTAGTCAGACTAATCAGGAAGAAAATGGAGAGGGCTCACGTCAATAAGATCAGAAGTGAAAAAAGAGAAGTTACACTGACTCCACAGAAATACAAAGGATCATAAGAGACTACTATAAGCAACTATATGCCAATAAAATGGACAACCCAGAAGAAATAGACAGAATCTTACAAAGGTACCACCTACCAAGACTGAACCAGGAAGAAATAGAAAATATGAATAGACCAATCAGAAGCACTGAAATTGAAAATGTAATTTAAAAACTTCCAACAAAAGTCAAGGAACAAATGGCTACACAGGTTAATTCTATTAAACATTCACAGAAGAGTTAACACTTATTCTTCTGAAAAGCTTCCAAAAAATTGCAGAGATAAACACCCTCAAGCTCATTCTAGGAGGCTACCATCATCCTGACACCAAAACCAGAAAAGGTTACCACAAAAAAAGAAATTTATCAGTGTTAAAACATATATGTAAAAATCCTCAAAAATATTAGCAAACTGAATCCAAATACATATTAAAAGGATCATATAACATGATTAAAGTGGGATTTATCCAAGGGATGTAAGGATTCTCCAATAACTGGAAATCAATCAGTGTGATACCCCAAATCAACAAACTGAAAAATAAAAACCATATGGTCCTCTACATAGATGCAGAAAAAGCTTTTGACAAAATTCAACACCCTATTCCTGATAAAAAAACTTTCCAGAAAGTGGGCATAGAGGTAACCTATCTCAATGAAAGCCATGTATGACAAACCCACAACTAACATCATTCTCAATGGTGAAAAACTGAAAGCATTTCCACTAAAATCAAGAATAAGACAAGGATTTCCACTTTCACCACTCCTATTCAACATAGTTTTGGAAGTCCTAGCAATGGCAAATAGAGAAGAAAAAGAAATAAAAGGAATGCAAACTGGGAAAAAAAGAAGTGGAACTATCATTGTTTGCAGATGACATGATACTATGTCATAGTGTATCATGATACTATGATACTATATGAATGGAAAACCATAGAATAATTACAGAAAACTATTAGAAAACTATTAGAACTCATCAATAAATTTGGCAAAGTTGCAGGATACAAAATGAATACACAGAAATTGATTAAATTTCTACATACTAACAATGAAAGATCAGAAAGAGAAATCAGAGAAACTGTCCCATTTGCCTTCACATCAACAAGAATAAAACACCTAGGAATAAACCTAACTAAAGAGACAAAAGTCCTATACTCTGAAACTTATAACACTGATGAAAGCAATCGAAGACAACACAATCAGATGGAAAGATATTTCATGTTCTTGAATTGTAAGAATAAAGACAAGATGAAGGAGCTTATAAGCCATTCCCAGTTAAAAAAAAAAAAAAAGAATTCACCTGAAGCAGCAAACAATGAAACAGACCTCTGCAGTGTGACAGACACTGAGTTCAAAAGGAAGGTAGTGAAAATACTGAAGGAATAAAGGCTGAATATCAAGGAATTAAGAGCAGATATGAACAATAATGCACATTACTTTAGAAAGGAACTAGAAAATACAAGGAGGAACATAGAAAAATTAGAAAATTCATTTGCAGAGATACAAACCGAGCTAAAGGCAATAAAAAGCAGAATAAATAATGCAGAGGAACAAATTAGTGACTTGGAAGATATAATTATGGAAATCACCCAATCGGGACAGCAGACAGAAAACCAAATGAAAAAACATGAAAGCAATATAAGAGACCTATGGGATTATATAGAGTGGGCCAATCTACACATAATAGGAATTCCAGAAGGAGAAGAAAAAGAAAAGGGGATTGAAAATATATTTGAAGAAATTATGGCTGAAAACTTTTCAAATCTGAAGCATACTGACATCAAAATATAGGAAGCAGAGAGGGTCCCAAACAAGTTGAACCCAAACAGGCCCACACCAAGACATATTATAATAAAAATGGCAAAAGTTAAAGATAGTGAGAGGATTCTGAGGGCATCAAGAGCAAATCAAACATTAATTAAAAGGGAACCCCCATAAGGCTATCAGCTCATTTCTCTACAGAAACACTACAGGCCAGAAGGGAGTGGCAAGATATATTTAAAGTGCCAAAAGGAAAAAAAATTTGCAACCTAGAGTAGTCTATCCAGCAAGAACCTCATTTAAAATAGAAGGGGAAATAAAGAATTTCTCCAACAAACCAAAGCTAAAAGAGTCCAGCAATACTAAACCCATTCTAAAAGAAATAGTGAAGGGGTTTCTCTCAATAAAAAAAGAAATAAGAAGAAAAGGGATGGAGGAAAACACAATTGGAAAGCGGTCACTTAAATAAGCCAGCATAGAGATCTAAAAGTGGGGGGGGGGGGGAAACTAGTGTAAAATTAATTATAAACACAAGGAACAGCAAAAGGACAAACATAAAGATGTTAAAAAAGGATTTCAAAATCATAGAATGCAGGGAAGAAAAATAAGAAAATCTAGGCCCTATTTTTTTTTTTTAAAAAATAGTGTGTTTGAGCCTATGTGACTATCAGGCTAAAGCAAGCAGATATAGGAAGGGGTTAACATACCTAAGAAACAGGGCAACCACAAATCAAAACCAAACATTACATTCACGAAAAGGCTAAAAAGAAAAGTACACAAGCATAAAATAAGTGGAAATTATCCAACAAAAGAAAGGAAGAAAGGAGAAACATAGAATCAACTGGAAAACAAGGTTTAAAATGGCAATAAATACATATCTATCAATAATTACCTTAAATGTCAAAGGACTGAATGCTCCAATCGAAAGACACAGAATGGCAGATTGGATTAAAAAAAAAAAAAGGCAAAACCCTGCAATCTGCTGCCTACAAGACTCACCTTAGGGCAAAGGACACATAAATTGAAAGTGACGGGATGGGAAAAGGTATTTCATGCCAATGGAAAGACAGGAAAGCAGGAGTTGCAATATTCAGACAAAATAGACTTTAAAATGAAGACCAAAAAGACAAAGAAGGATACTATTTAATGGTAAAAGGATCCATTAAGAAAAGGATATTATTATCATCTAGCTAGCTAGTTAGCTAGCTAGCTATGCCTAATATGGGAGCATCCATATACCTAAAACAAATATGAATAAAAGAAATTTATGGGAATACAATAATTGTAGGAGACTTTGATACCCCTCTCACCTTAATGGACAGATCCTCTGGACAGAAAATCAGTAAGGCAAGAGCGACCCTAAATCACATAATAGAACAATTAGACTTAATCAGGATTTTCAGGACATTACATCCAAAAAAATCAGAATATACATTCTTCTCAAGTGCACATGAAACATTCTCAAGGATTGATCACATACTGGGGAACAAAGCTAACCTCAACAAATTTAAGAGTATAGAAATTACTTCAAGTTTATTCTCTGACCACAATGGCATGAAATTAGAAATCAACTAGAGGAAAAGAAATGAGCAAAAACCTACATGGACACTAAACAACATGCTACTGAAAAAACCAATGGGTCAATGAGGAAATCAAGAAGGAAATTAAAAAATACCTCAAGACAAATGATAATGAGGACACAACCATTCAAAATCTATGGGATGCTACAAAAGCAGTGCTCAGAAGGAAATTCATAGCAATGCAGGCCTTCCTCAAAAAAGAAGAAAAATCTCAACAATTTAACCCACCACCTAAATGAATTACAAAAAGAACAAACAAAACCTAAAGTCAGCAGAAGGAAGGATATCATAAAGATCAGAGAGGAAATCAATAAAATAGAGATAGAAAAAACTAATAAAACCAGGAGCTGGTTCTTTGGAAAGCTAAACAAAATTGATAAACCTCTGGCTAGACTCACCAAGAAGAGAGTAAAAACCCAAATAAACAAAATAAGAAATGAATCCAACTATGAACCATGAGATTTTGAGTTCAATCCCTGGCCTCACTCAGTGGATGAAGGATGCGGCATTGCTGTGAGCTATGGTGTAGATTTGCAGATGCAGCTCAGATCACACATTGCTGTGGCTGTGGGGTGGGCGAGCAGCTGTTGCTCCAATTGGACCCTTAGCCTGGGAACCACCAAATGCTGTGGGTGAGGCCCTAAAAAGCAAAAAATAAAAACAAACAATAAAACCAAGAGCTGGTTTTTTGAAAAGGTAAACAAAATTGACAAACCTCTGGCCAGATTCATCAAGAAGAAGAGAGGGAAAAAAAATAAGAAATGAAAAAGGAGGAATCACAGTGGATAATGAAGAAATACAAAAAACCATAAGAGAATACTATGAACAATCATATGCCAACAAATTTGACAACCTGGAAGAAATGGACAACTTTCTAGGGACTTACAGACTGTCAAAACTGAATCAAGAAGAAATAGATCAACTGAACAGACCAATCACTAGAAATGAAATTGCATATGTCATAAATACACTCCCTACAAATAAAAAAAAGTCCAGGACCAGATGGCTTCACAGGTGACTCTACCGAACATACAAAGAGGAATTTATACCCATCCTCCTTAATTAAGCTTTTTCAAAAGGGTGAAGAAGAAGGAACACTCCTAAAGACATTCTATGACCCCACCATCACCGTAATTCCAAAACCAGACAAAGATACCACCAAAAAAGAAAACTATAGGCCAATATCTCTGATGAATATAGATGCAAAAATTCTCAACAAAATTTTAGCCAACCGAATCCAACAACATATCAAAAAGATCATACACCACGACCAGGTGGGATTCATCACAGGTGCACCAGGAGGTTTCAACATATGCAAATCAATCAATGTCATACACCACATTAACAAAAGAAAAGTAAAAAAACCATATGATCATCTCAATAGATGCAGAAAAAGCATTTGACAAAGTCCAGCATCCATTCATGATAAAAACTCTTACCAAAGTGGGTATAGAGTGAACATACCTTAACATAATAAAAGCCATTTGTGACAAACCCACAGCAAATATAATACTCAATGGAGAAAAGCTGAAAGCCATCCCACTAAAATCTGGAACAAGACAGGGATGCCCACTCTTTCCACTGGTATTCAATATAGTACTGGAAGTCCTAGCCACAGCAATCAGATAAACAAAAGAAATAAAAGGCATCCAAATAGGAAAAGAAGAGGTAAAACTGCCACTGTATGCAGATGACATGATGCTGTATATAGAAAACCCTAAGGACTCAGCCCAAAAACTACTTGAACTGATTAACAAATTCAACAAAGTAGCAGGATATAAGATTAACATTCAGAAAACAGTCGCATTTCTGTATACTAACAATGAAATATTAGAAAAGGAACACAAAAATACAATACTTTTTAAAATTGCACCCAAAAAATCAAATACTTGGGAATATACCTGAACAGAAGGTAAAGGACTTATACTCTGAGAACTATAAAACATTAATCAAGGAAAATAAAGAAGAAGTAAAGGGAAAGATAATCCATGTTTCTGGGTTGGAAAAATTAATATTGTAAAAATGGCCATACTACCCAAAGCAATCTACAGATTCAATGCAACCCCTATCAAATTACCCATGACATTTTTTACAGAACTAGAACAAACAATCCAAAAATTTATATGGAACCACAAAAAACCCAGAATTGGAGGAACAAAAACCAAGCAGGAGGCATTACTCTTCAAGACTCCAGGCACTATTACAAAGCCACAGTCATCAAGACAGTGTGGTACTGGTACCAAAACAGACATGCAGATCAATGGAACAGAATAGAGAACCTAGAAATAAACCCAGACATCTATGGTCAATTAATCTTTGAATGGAGGCAAGAATATAAAATGGGTAAAAGACAGTTTTTCAGCAAGTATTGCTGGGAAACCTGGATAGCTGCATGCAATTCAATGAAACTGGAACACACCCTCACACCATGCAAAAAAAAAAAAAAACTCAAAATGGCTGAAAGACTTAAACATAAGACAAAACACGATCAAACTCCTAGATGAGAACATTGGCAAAACATTCTCCGACATCAACCTTACAAATGTTTTCTCAGGTCAGTCTCCCAAGGCAACAGAAATCAAAGCAAAAATAAACCAATGGCACCTAATCAAACTGACAAGCTTTTGCACAGCAAAGGAAACCAAAAAGAAAAAGATAACTTACAGAATGCAAGAAAATAGTTACAAATGATGCAATTGACAAGGGCTTAATCTCTAAAATATACAAACAACTTATATAGCTCAACAGCAAAAAAGCCAACAACCCAATGGGAAAATGGGCAAAAGACCTGAATAGACATTTCTCCAAAGAAGATGTACAGATGGCCAACAACCACATGAAAAAATGCTCAACATCCCTGATTATTAGAGAAATGTCAATCAAAACTACCACAAGATACCACCTCACACCAGTCAGAATAGCCATCATTAATAAGTCCACAAATAACAAATGCTGGAGGGGGTGTGGAGAAAAGGGAACCCTCTTGAAAAGCTGGTACAGCCACTATGGAGAACAGCATGGAGGTACCTTAGAAATCTATACATAGAAGTACCATATGATCCAGCAGTCCAACTCCTGGGCATATATCTAGACAAAACTTTCCTTAAAAAAGACACATGCACCCACATGTACATTGCAGCTCTATTCACAATAGCCAAGACATGGAAACAACCCAAATGTCCATCAATAGATGATTGGATTAGGAAGAAGTGGTATACAGAAACAATGGAATACTACTCAGCCATAAAAAAGAACAAAATAATGCCATTTGCAGTAACATGGATGGAACTAGTGACTCTCATACTGAGTGAAGTAAGTCAGAAAGAGAAAGACAAATACCATATGATATCCCTTATATCTGGAATCTAATATATGGCACAAATGAACCTTTCCACAGAAAAGAAAATCATGGACTTGCAGAATAGACTTGTGGTTGCCAGGGGGGAGGTTGAGGGAGTGGAATGGACTAGGAGTTGGGAGTTAATAGATGCAGACTACTCCCTTTGGAAGGGAATAGCAATGAGATCCTGCTGTGGATCCATAGATCCACTGGGAATTATGTCTAGTCACTTATGATGGAACATGATAATGTGAGAAAAAAGTATGTATACATGTATGTGTAACTGAGTCACCATGCTGTACAGTAAAAAATAAAAGGAAGAAAAAACAAAACCGATGAATGGATTAAAAGATGTGGTACATACATAGAATGGAATACTACTCAGCCATAAATAATGTCATTTGTGGCAACATAGATTCAACTAAAGATTCTCATACTAAGCAAAGTCAGTCAGAAAGAGAAAGACAAATACTATATGGTATCACTTTTTTGTGGAATCTAAAATATGGTACATATGATCCTGTCTACAAAACAGAAACACGTCACAGACATGGAGAGCAGACTTGTGCTTGCTAGAGGGAGGGGGAGAGGGAATGGGATTGATGGGGTATTTGAGGTTGATGAATACAAACTGTAACATTTGGAACAGATGGGCTGTGACTTCCTACTGTATAGTACAGGGAACTGTGTGTGATTGGGTCACTTTGCTCTACAACAGAAACTGAAGATACATTGTAAATCGACTATATGTAAATAAATAACTGAATAAAAAATAAATATTTGATGAAACACACTAATGAAGCTATTTTAGGCCTGGCCCTTTCTTTGTAGTGAGATTTTCAATTTACTAATTAAATATCTTTTTTATAGGTCTATTCAGATCTTTTCCCTTTATGAATTAGTACTGGTAGTTGTTTCTAAGCATTTGCTTATTTCATCAAAGTTGTCATTGATATACCATTGTTTATAGTATTTCCTTATAAATCACTAATTTCTGTAGGGTCTGCAGTGATGTTTCCTCTTTCATTTCTAATTTGGTAATATTTGTCTTTTCCCCTTTTTATCATCGTTTTTGGGGAGAGGTTTTGATGAATTCCTTACTCTACAACTCCAGAAACCCAAAATGTATCTTCTTATTTTGGACAACATAATTCATGTTAGCTAGCTGAGTTAAAAAAAGCTATTCAAATACACTAGCTGGGAAGGTCGCAGAACTAGTCTTGGATATTACATAGCCAGGACCAAAATAACCATGGAATTATAACTGACTGTGCCATAGAACCTGTAGCTCCCCATGGCAACAGAAAATGGATTCCCCTCTCTCCCAGAAAAGTCCGTAATAGCTGCCACAAGCAAAGAAATGCCTTCCACTTTGCACTTGCCTGAAGATACAGTCTTCCACTGTGTGGGTATTACTTCCATTTGCTCATTTCAGATACATGGTTACTTGGTAGGACTCAGGTGACATGTGGCAACCTAGTTGGAAAGGAGTCTGGAAAACATATTTTCACTAGCTTCTTCACACATAAAGTAAAAATAAAGTTGTAACAGGTGCTGAGTGAACCAACTTACATTTTCTACCACAATGATTTATCTGATCTAGCTACTTCCTACTCTTCTGACCTCATTTCTTAATCTTATCTTCAAATTACCACTGTACTCCAGTCACACTTTTTTATTTTCTTCTTTTCTGTCGCAGGGTTTCTTTACAAAACTCAGAACATATGTATTTTCTGTTCTGATTGAAATGGTCTTATCATAGGTCTTGGCGTGGTTGATGTAAGACTTCCTCAAAAAAGTCTTCTCTAATTATTCTGGGTAAAATAGCCACCTCTTCCCCCGGCCCAAAAATTCCTCTTTGATTACTATGATTCAGCTTTTATTTTATTTTGAATATGAGCTCATATTTATTTATATGCTTATTTATTGTCTCAATATAGCCATATGAAGGCAGAGAATCTGTAGATTTCTATAAACAAGTGCCTAGGACAGAATGTAGTACATTTTAGGCTAGTACTGTCCGGTAGTATTTTCTGCAATGATGGAAATTTACACAGTCCAGTAGGATAGCCAAAAGACACATGTGCCTACTGAGGCCCTCAAATGTGGTTAGTGAGACCGAGGAGTTGAATTTCAATTGTATTCCATTTCGATTAACTTAAATAGTCACATGCACTTAGCAGCTACAGTATTAGACAGTATAGTATTTGCTTTCAAAACAATTTTCTAAATATACTAGTTAATAATTAGCAAAATATTGTATATATCCTATTCATCTTCACCTCTGTTGTCAGTATACATTCATAAGTATATTTATTATCTGTATATATTTTATCAATCCTTAACTTGCCTTCAAAAGAAATAAGGATTTCCTAAGAAGATGAACTCCCAAAATCAGTTTTTCCACTGTGCCCTCTCTCCATATTTAAGGAACTTATTCAATGAAGAAAATTTCTAAAAATTAGTGGTCTTATATCCATAATTTTTATCCTGAAGAATAAAAGCAGGGCATCAATTTAATTCTCCTTTTTGCATCAAATGGTATAATATGGAAGAGCACTAGGGAATGACTGTGGCAGAAGACCAATCTTTCATAATATAAAAAGAAAAAGACAGTATTAGATAATATATAAAAAGTCTGTAGTCTTTGTTTTTTGTGATTTCATTAAAAATTTAGTTCTATAATCTATGATCTTGATCTCTGATATATCAATTTGCTTTTAAAACAAGGTTTTCCCCGGTATTCTCACTGTTGGGTTAGTATGTGTAAAAGCTTTATGGATTTGTTTCTTAGAGGAAGCCAGTTTGTGTGAATCCCTAATGGTAAGGCTGTAACTTGAGGCTATATTTAGAAAGGACAGAGAATAATTCTATACCAGAGAAGAGACTTGAAAATCCTGTCTCAAGAGAGGTAGAGGTTACATGTAATACATGCATCCTAACTTGGTTTCTCTGTGTTGAAGTCCAAGAAGGGGATGGCATGTTAGGATGAGGAACTACTGCCTTTATCCCTATGTGGAACCCCCCAAAGAGCTCAACTTGTGAAGTGTCTCTTTACCAAAAGCCACAGTTCAGCAAAGTTGAGCAAAAAAGGAGGCTTTAGATCTTATGACATAAAGAATTGTATTGAAAAAAGCCGTTAGATTGATTTATGTTTCAAGAAATCTGAATGCTTGCCTCACTGCTTTTTAAGAGACCAATTAATTTATTGAGTGTGTCAAAAAGAAATTGTATTAGTAAGATTTACTAAAATATATTGTCAGAAGTACACAACTTTCATTCCCGGTCAGATGTAGATGGATGTGAAAGATTTTCATTGCCTGGTACCAAGAAGAGATATAAGTCAAAATAAAAATCATACAGTTCTACATGGATAGTGAAAAGTACTGAATGCAAAGAAACCCTGATAAATCAATTTTCATAGAAAACCAAGCTCTCATAGAAGAGCAGATTGCCTATGAGCAATGTCTATACATGAAGGTGGATGCCTGATCTGGGTAGAGTTGGAATTGACATATATGGAGATATTTTAGGAACAAGGAAAAATCATCTAGCCTTAGGTTACAAGGTGAGCTAATGAAATAAACAGAAATCTAAAAACACTTGAAATATATAAATAAATTATGCAAAAATTGCTAGCAGCCATAATTAACTAGGACCACACTTGCCTTCCCATGATAAACAACTGGAAACTGAAAAAAAATCAAATATTATTTTCAGACACTTAACAGAAGTTATCCACAGAGAAGAGAAATAAAGGAAGTAAGCCCTGTAATTGACAATCTCCTGCCTGGTTGAATTTCTCAGATGGTGATGCAGGAAAGAAGACTTCTAGAGATCATAGAGGTCCTGCTTAATTGAGAAGACAATGCTTGGAGATGATGGAGTTAGAGGGAGCCAGAATTTGTGGGGCAGAGTACCAGGGAGGAGATAACAGTGAAAAAAGCTTCAGAAATCTGCATAGACATTTTCTAGAGCTTATTGCTAAATTATAAAACAAAAATAAGTAGTGAAAATCATAGCAGGGAACCGTAAGAAGAATAATCCTCAAAGCTAGCACAGGTGTGAGAATGTTTTAACCCTGGACATCAAAAGCCAAGAAACTCTTTAGCCAAGACAAAAGCCAAGAAACCATTTAGTCAGGACATTCAGTAGACACTCTAGAAGGATAATGCTTTTAAAGTAGAGCTAAGTTGGCATAGAATACATGCTACACTATAAGTGTCCTGACAATGCTTAGCAATAAGCCTTGGAGACCATAAAGCTGATCTCTAAATAATTTAACTTCTTTCCAGCAAAAGCTGCAACAGTCCTAAGAGGAAGAAACAAAAATTCAGTACTAGAAAATATCCAGCACCCAATCCAAAATTAATAGATATGTGCAAAGCAGGAAAATAAATGACATATTTACCAGGAGACAAATCAGTGTATAGAAACAGATACAGAAGTGTACAGAAGTGATAGTTGATGAGGTTAATACAAGGATTTGAACATGTGTTATAACTATGCTTAAGGATGTAAAGTGAAACATGAAAAGAATGAGAGAAGAAAATGGAAGATACAAATTTCTAAAGATGAGCATGTATCTATGGAATAGATAGCAGGATATATGGAATGGAATAGACAGTAGGATATATAATGCAGAGGGAAATCATCATTATGATGTTGTAAACGATAAATAAAGCACAATTCTGCATATTCTGAAGAAATATATGTAGCCTAAGGGACATATTGGACAAAGCCAACCTGTTTAATATCATTTAAACTGGATTACCAAAAAGGAAAAGAATCAGAAAAACAATTTGGAATAATAATGACTGAAAAACTTCCAAATTTCATGAATTTAAACCCACACATCCAGGAAGAGTAAAAAGCCAAAAGCAGTATAAGTACAAAGAAAACCATACAAGGTATGCTGTAATTAAATTACTAAAAACCATAAAAGCCACTGAAGAGAAAAATTTTAAAACAGAGGAAAAATATGTATTACATATATAGGTGAACAAAGAAAAGAATCATAAGAAGTCATAAGATTTCTCATAAGAAATACAAGGTAGAAGACAAAGGTACAACGTTTTAAAAGATAAAATCCATCAAAATCCATCTTTATATCTCAGAATTATTTACTCAGGAAAAAAATATTCAACTAATTTTTAACCAGTTGTTAAAAGCTAAATAAGGGCAAGCATGAGAATTTGCAAATTTTAGGGCTTCTCTCGATGAATTTTATCAAGTCCTCATGAAAAAGGGTGGGAGAATGGGGAAAGCCACCCTCAAGTGTAAGCCCAAGGAGGGTAGTAGGAAAGGCACAGTAATCTTAAGAGAAGAAAATTCTGTAACCCACAGGGGTCCACTGAAAACCTATTTTGGCTGGGAAAATTTAAAAGAAAAATTTTCTCTAATCCTGGGCTGCAAACACAAACCATCCTAGGCTCTTAGATCATTAAAGTTGTCCTACTACTGTCATAAGAGGTAGGATCACTGAAAAAGTCTCATCTCCAATACACAGGGATACTAAGCTTACTAAAAATAGGATGATTATGATAACAGAGAATACATACCACTTCCTCCAAACTGATAAGCATTAAGTAATATGTAATAGTCAAGAGCATGGAGAAAATATTTCTCTGAGGCGCAGGCTTAGAGGAAACACCTAAATCTGAGGTTAGAATAGGAACATTGAGAAAAACACTCGATATAGTGCTACATTAACCATAAGGTAATATTAGAGGATACTGAAGCTTGTAATACACTGTAGATAATAACAAACTTCAAACTAAAGTAAACAATAAAACCTAAGCCTAGCTAAACTCCCAACTAGATTCACTCAACCCAGCATACTTAAAGCATAGCAGAAAGACAAGGATACCTTTTTCTGGTGGAAAATATTTACCTCAGTCTCTTATTTTCTAAAAAATATACATACAAGAAGAGACAAGTGGCTATCAAGGGAAAAAAAACAACAAAAAAAAACAAAAACAAAAAAACACTATTAAGGGTCAAAATAATCAAGAGAATCAGGCTCAGACAGGGAATTTAAAATCACTATTTTGGAGTTCCTGTCATGGCTCGGCAGGAACGAATCTGACCAGTATCCATGAGGATGCAGGTTCAATCCCTGGGCTTGCTCAGTGGGTTATGGATCCAGCATGGCCATGAGCTGTGGTATAGGTCACAGACATAGTGGGAATCCCACATTGCCTTGGCTATGGTGTCAGCTGGCAGCTGCAGCTTTGAATCGACCCCTAGCCTGGGAACTTCCATATGCCATGGTTGTGGCCCTAAAAAGACAAAAAAATAAATAAAATGACTATTATGAATGAGTTAAATGCTCTAGTGGAAGAGGTGAATGTCATGCTGAAAAGATGGGATTTTAGCAGAGATATGAATGAAATGAAAATGCTAGAAAAATCCAGTGACATAGTTGAAGAACACCTTTGGTAGGCTTAGCAGTAAACATGGCACAGGAAGAGGATCAGTGACCTTAACATATGATCAATAAGAATTAGCCACTATAACACAAAAAGAATATATTAGCAGAAAAAAAAATAGGATTGAACATTTTGTAGGATATTATAAAACAATATCAAATGTTTGGAATCCCAGAAGCTGAGAGAGAATGGAGATGTGTAGTTGAAGAGATAATGGTTGAAGTTTTTCCAAAAATGGTAAAAACCTTATATCCAAAAGGTTTGAGAGAACGAAAAAGGATAAATACTAAAAATGAAACAAAGTAAATGAGACCACCCCACACACATAAAAACATCACATTCACACACCTGATGATTAGAGGTAAAGAGTAAATTTTGAAGGCAACCAGAAAAAAAAGACAATTTTCATCCAAAAGGACAAAGATAAAAATTACAGAATTTATCATAAATCAGGTACACCAAAAGGCAATGTAGTGGCATCGTTATAGGGTTAAAAGAAAAAGTCAACCAAGAATTCTCTACCTGACAAGTATATCCTTTAAAAATAAAGGAAGATTAAAGACTTCTTTAGGAAGAACAAAAACAAAAAATTCTTATTTCTTGATGGTCATTTGGTTAATGATTTATGATGCAAGGTCTGGCAAAGTCAAGAAATTGATATGTCATTCAACAGACTTTCATGGTGTGTTACCATCACTTTGACAGAAATTATTTCATACATGAACAGAATACTGAATTCTGGGTCAAGAACACTTAAGCATAATCCAATGTGGTATAATAAATAGATATCCGTAAATGAAATATTTCACTAGTGCTATTAATGTTGGACTATTTAAAATAATGAAATATAGAATAATAACTGAATATAAATAAGTTGCTACCCTATGATTCTTTTAGAGAAAATAAACTTCACACCATAAATTTCGCATTATTTTGTACCACAAAATATTTTTCAAAGTAATATAAATTGAAAAAAATTCTTCTTTTGAGGGAATAAGAACTAGGTGAACTCTACAAAGCCTATCTTTTATTTTTATTATTAAAACGTAGTTGATTTATAATGTGCCAATTTATGCTGTACAGCAAAGTGACTCAGTCACACATATATGTACATTCTCCTAAAGCCTATCTATGTGTATCTCAAATAGTCAAGAATTTGCAGTTTCAACTAAAACTAGCCATATACTTCTAGCAGCTGCATAGGAGCAACTGAAGATCTAGGGAAACAGAGGAAATTAAAATTGCATTATATGCAGAAAGGAATTTCATGGTTGAAAAGTTAAGGGCAGAGATTTTCTAAGGTTTTGACTCAGGTTGGAAGGATAAGGCTTATATAATTTAAGGGTAAAAAGAGAAGCAAATTTTTTAGTTGGTTAGAGCAAAGTTTTCTGCTGAGTGAATCGACCTCACCCATACCAACAGCTTATATCAAAACCAGTTACTTCAAAGCCTAGATCTACTTTTATTCCATCCTGATATGCTTCACTGAAGAGAGACTGGATTTGAGCTAGTAATTACCCTGTAATTATTCAAGAGCAATAATTATGAGTGTTTGCTGAACAAAAAGAGATTCACCCCATTTCTCTCTAAAGTTAAGATTTTATTTAGGTTTTATTATGGGTTCAATTTGTTGAACAAAATAGCTACATACAGGTTAGAGAGTGAGATTACTTGCTCTCAATGTTTTTTTGTTGTTTATTTAATCAATTAAGTTATTTATAATCCATTTTACTCCTTTTAAAAATATATATCAGGTTTTGTCTAGACAGCTTTTGGAATTTATACATTGTAAAATATTTGCTTTTTGTTAATTAATGGGTAGAATATGGAAAAGATAAAGGTTTTAGTTGGGGCTATTTTAGATTAGGTTAAGTCAGAAGGCAACATTTATAGAAACAGGAATAACATAAAGAAGGAGCCACAAAAAGAACTGGGAAAAGATTTTTCCTGGCAGAGGATAAAGCAAATTAAAAAGCCCCGAAGCTACAATGGGGTTGGCAGGCTCAAGGAAGAATGAGAAGCAATATGGCTGGAGGGCAGTCAGTGAGGGAGTGAGGACTTTGAGGAGGAAGTCAGGGCCAGAGAAGTGTGGACCTTGAGAGACTTGACAGAGACTTGAATTTTAAGTGTGATGGCAAACCATTGGAGCATGTTAAGCAGTAGAGTGTATGACCTAATATACATAAACAAACAAAAACCCCATGGAAAACTACAGGCATACATGGAAATAACAAAAGCACCTATTAAAAATTATCACCCCTCCAAAGTAAAAAGAGTTATAGGAGCATAAAGGAAGAAATAATTCAGTCCACGTGGATTTAGTTATTAAAAGAATGGCCAGTTAGTAGAAACTTTGAGATCAAATAGAAATGCGTAGTTGAATATTGAGACTGGGAGAAACACATCTGAAATAAGCAGAGAGCTGAGCAAAACAGGGCAACAGGATTAGGCAAGTTGTGACTGGTGAACAGCTAGGGGTTAATATGATTATAGACTCATATAGAGAAGGATTTGAGATTAAGATTGTTAGATTGGAGCCAGGCTCTGTTCTGCAGTTTGTTTATTCCTTTCTCAATGCAATTTATTCTCTTTTGCAATGAGACCAATTTTAAAAATAAGTAATTTATATTTTATTTAATAAGGAAATCTATCAACTTTTTCAAAGGGCCCCCACTATAGAGTGCTCTGCTAGGAATTGGAAATAAAGGGATAAGACAAATGCAATTCCTTTGAAATTTCATAGTTGTTACATGGTGAGAATAAAGTAGTTTCTATAAGCAAGTGATGTCACCTTTTCTAAAGCCTCAGAAGATGGAATTTGCCTTCAGTTTTGTGGGTATCTGGCATTATTTTAGAGTCACTGATGTTCCATTTCCAAGGAGTTCAGCATCAACACCCAAAGTGACACCCAAAGTGACACAGATTCTTGACCTTCTCTTAATGTTGACACAGTCCTTCTTATTTGTTTTCTTCCAAGTTACCAGCAGGTCCTGGCCTCATGTGACAGTGAGGAAAATTAGTTTATATTCTCATTAAACACCCCGGTTCAAATTAACATCGATTCCCCTTACACTAGGCACTCTAGTTATTTTTGAGAGCCTTCCAAGGAGCTAAGTACTCAGGAACAAGTTCCTCAATTTTCCACTTCAGCTTCTTCATTAATTCATTGGCATTCATGTTAACAGTAATGCACCAGACAGAGAACCACTCTGCAGGGTATAGTCAGCCTCTCCAGGTGTTCACAACTTATTGCAGCTCTTGGAAGGATGACCTTACCATCCTTTCCAGTGTCACCTTACTCTTAACATGGAGCAAGCCTGTCTCATAATTCACCATAATAATATTCTGAAGATGCTACCATTTAACTATTTCCCTGAAGATGTGAGGACAAGATATACAGCACCAAGAGTACTGTAAAACTTGCTCCTAAATATGCCAGTTTTCAGGATTTGCAGGTTAGGGCCATCCTCAGCATCTCTCATTTCCCTGTGTACCTTGTGGGAAGATGCCGACTCCTGCTCAAAACACAAACACACATACACACACTCATAGACACACCCATACACATACAGTCATAAATTTAAGAAACTACTGGGAGTACACTATACATATCTATGACTCCAAATTAAAAATCAATTTGCCATGAGTTACAGAGAATTCCCTGTTTTAAACCCATATCTCATTTTATTTTTTTGTCTCCAATAAGGCCCTTCTCAGAATGCTTTTATATGCCCTCACCATTTGGAGAAAATTCTATATTATCTTCAAAAAGAATGTGGAATTATCCCCCAGCCAACACAGCCTTATCGGTTGGAACATAATATCCAAGAGTGGCATTTCTAAGTCATTCATCTACATAGCAACATATGAAAATTATAAAAAAAATCTAGGAAAATTTTGATTCACAGCTTCTTATACAGCATAAGCTTACACCTACGGTTTTTTTTTTTTCCAGTATTGTCTTTGTCCATAAATAATTAAAACCAATACACATAAGACTGCATGTAAGATTGGTTTACAGTTCAGTGAACTCTAAATTCTTGGAAGACCAAGAAACCTTTCCTCCAAATGGGCAAAAGTTTTGCAGACATGCTGAAAATTACAGGGAGGAATATGCTCTACCTGCAGGGATAGTGCTGTGCTTAAGATAAACATTTACATCCTGATATTGGTTTTGTTTCCTAAAAACATGGGGAGGTGTTTAAATAAATAAAAGAGACATTCAAAGGTAAACTTTCCTTGAAAATTAACTGGAAGTTTTTATATCCAGAAAAAAATATGGATTTTTTTTCTTATACACATCAAGATTTCCCAAAAGTCAAGATTTTTTTTTTTTTTTTTTTTTCTGTCCAGGAACTCCTACTAGACAAGTCCAGCTACCCCAGCAGTCACAGAGTAGATTCTGCCCATCATTCACCTGTCTGGGCAAATTTCATCTCATATATTGTTTGTTTCTCTCGCTGGAATGCCAGCTCCCTGACAAAGTCTCTTTTCACCTTTGTGCCTCTAGACTAGTTCTTAGAGGAGTGCCTGGTATATAGGGCATGTGCTTGGCAGATGGAAAGCTCAACACCCACTGAACTGCAGCATTCTGAAGAAAGAGATTTACCAAAAATAACTAGTAAATACAAGTGAATAGAGGCTCTGATTATCCTCTGAACTTTATGCCTCATACTATGTGATATGTAGTTTTCACTGCCGCAATTTCCTTTCCCATATTTTTAATTGAACAGACAACTTCTACCATAATGAATTTTTATTTTCTTTTTTTTTTTTAAGGCCATATCCACAGCATACGGAAATTCCTGGGCCAGGGATTGAATGTGAGCAGCCTGTGGTGGGATTTTTAACCCACTGTGCCACGTTGGAAACTCCTGAAAGTTTTTTTTTTTTTTCAAAAAACTGTATTAACAAATAAAGCAAAAATAAACCATTGCCTATTTTGTTTTTGTTTTTGTTTTTGTTTTTTGTCCTACAACAATACACAATTCAGGCGCTACTTCAATTTGTCTTCTTGGCCAGAAAAAAAAAAGTTCTCATTTGTGTTTATAGTACTTTATAATGCTGTGCTTCTCTTACACCACTTGCTACAATGTAATTACTTGTTAATGTGCTATTTTTCCACTAGTTTTTGCATACTCCAGAAAAGAAGCATTTTTTTAAAATACTGCTTTCTCAGAGTTCCCATCGTGGCTCAGTGGTTAACGAATCTGACTAGCATCCATAAGGACAATCCCTGGCCTTGCTCAGTGGGTTAAGGATCCAGCATTGTCACGAGCTAGCTGTGGTGTAGGTTGTAGACACGACTTGGATCCTGTGTTGCTCTGGCTGTGGCATAGGCCAGCAGCTACAGCTCTGAGTGGACCCCTAGTCTGGGAATATCCAAATGCCGTGGGTATGGCACTAAAAAGTGCCTTTTCTTTTCTAGGGCTGTGCCCTCGGCATATGGAAGTTCTCAAGCTAGGGACTGAATTAGAGCTGCAGCTGCCAGCCCACACCACAGCCACAGCAATGCTGGATCCAAGCTGCATCTGTGACTCACATCACAGCTTACAGCAATGACAGATCCTTACCCACTGAGAGAGGCCAGGAATTGAGCCACATTCTCATGGATACTAGTTGGGTTTGTTTCCACTGAGCCACAAAGGCAACTCCTAAAAACAGATTTCTTTTTTTCAAGTAATCCCCAATACCTTGTAGTTGATCAAGGGCATTTTCTGAAACACTATTGAAGTTCAAAATAATATTCTTACATAACACCTTTTGACAAATTGGTCACAATAATTAACTTTTTGAAAGAAAAAATATAGTAATATAGAATTATCAAGTAGCTACCAATCTTGATTAAATTTCTATTGCAATCTTACTTCGGAAAAACAAACTTATGGTTTAACCTTATCTGTTCTTACTGTATAACTTTGTCAACATCATTCACTTTTCATTGGATGTTTTTTGGTCATCTTAGTTGATTACTTTTTCCATTTAATAGTTGCAGCACATTATTTTTCTGGGAGTACTCATTAAGATGCATAATTAATTTTTTCCTGCTTTAAAAATTATTTCCCTATTAAAATTTTCAAGTAAAGAATTGTGCATAATCAAAACCCTAGTTAGCAGTTAATATTTTGGTTTTACTCTTTCAGTTAATGTAAATCTAACTATGACATTCCTTAGGCCTGGACTTCATAGGTATAAGCATTACATTTCTATCTTCTACTCAAATTTCATGCTAAGCCATCTAACATAATATACAGCACAGAAAACTTATTTGATTTTTAAGACGTCAAAACTCCTACCTGCCATCAAAATTTTTCATCAAAATAACAGTCATTTATCTATACCTCCTCTTTGCCGGCTGTTTCACTATTTCTGTTTATACCAACTGAACTCCTACATCTAGTCTGTTTTCATGCTCTCCATTACCAGTCATTCCTTTCGGTTCATTTGTACTTAGATCTTCAACTATTTGCTGGAGAGCTACTACTGTATATATAAAACTGAACAGAATGATTTCTACTTTCAAATATCTTATATGCAAAAAGAATTATAATAGTATTTGTTCCAAATGATAAAAATACAGCTTACCCTTGAACAGTGTGGAGGTTAGGGGCACCAACCCTCTGTACAGTCAGAAAAAATCTGCATACAAGTGGATCTGCACAGTTCAAACCTGTGTTATTCAAGGGTCAACTGCATCTCTTCTGTCTGCAGGTTTCCGGTATCTGTCACAAGCATCTAGTTAAATGTATTTTCCAGATAGATGTATTAGGTGGTAAAAGGATGCCCACTGTCCTTAAAAGAGATCTAAAACAATGCAGCTTAGAGTAGTTTTAGATCTTGTAGGGGAGGAAAACTTTTCCCTTCTTCCCATAGAGGTTCTTTGACTGGTCTAATAATTAAATTGACATAATTCAGATTAAAAGGAGGAAAACAAGTTTCATTTCACATGTACATGATCCCATAAAAATATGAGACTCAAAGAAGTGAACAAAACAGGCAGCTTTCTACCCTTTAGGCAAGGGAACAATACATTTATGTCTTGAAACAAGACAAAGAGGTTTGGGCTTGGGATAGCAAATTGGTGAAGAAGTAACAGGTTTGTTTGTATAGCCTTCTTGGTCTTAAATTCTTTCTCTGGTGGTAAGGATGTCTTCTACCCTTCTGATAGAAGGAGGGTAAATTTCACACAGGGGATTTATATCCTGCTCTCAGGGGAACAAAGGAAGTCAGAGTGTCCTTATTATATTATCTGTTTCTTTTTTTTTTTTTTTTTTTTTGCTATTTCTTTGGTCCGCTCCCGTGGCATATGGAGGTTCCCAGGCTAGGGGTTGAATCGGAGCTGTAGCCACTGGCCTACGCCAGAGCCACAGCAACGTGGGATCAGAGCCGTGTCTGCAACCTACACCACAGCTCACGGCAACGCCGGATCGCCAACCCACTGAGCAAGGGCAGGGACTGAACCCGCAACCTCATGGTTCCTAGTCGGATTCGTCAACCACTGCGCCACGACGGGAACTCCATATATCATCTGTTTCTTAAAGTATCTTTAATTCAAAAAACATTAATATGCCAGAGTGGCACATTTGTGGATGGCATTATCTGCTCCCCTTCAGTATCAAGAGATGTTTCATGAATGCAAATCTGATCATGGTGTATCTCTGATAAAAATTCAACAATGGCTTCCTTTGTCCTTTAATTAACCCCCCTGACTTGCAGAATAGGCCCTTAACCATCTGACTTGTTAACTTACCAGTCCTTTTTCTAATCATTCCCTGTACTGCACCACCCTTCCAAAGATGAGAATTTTATAATTTAGTCATACAAAACAGTTTACACAATGACTATCTGCTCATTATTTTGTCTTTGCATAAGTTGTTTCCTGTGCCCAGAATTGTCTTTCTGATTTTGTATATTTTTGCTTTCCAATCCATCTAATGTGTTACTCAGGGCAGAGTCTGGGAACCTTATCCTCTGTGCTCCCATGGCATCTGATTTCATTTTATATATATATATAATATATATACACAAAATAACATATATGTTATATATATATATGCAGCTTATAGTAATTTTAGATCTTGTAGGGGAGGGATTTATACATATATGTATATACTTATATACCCACATATATATATAATGATATATATAAATCGTTTCTTCCCTGTCTTCTTAATGACTAAACATCTTCTTATCTCTGTGTCTCTAGTAAACAGTACATGTTATAAGGGTTCAAAAAGTTATTGTTGGAGTTCCCGTCATGGCTCTGTGGTAACAAACCCAACTATTATCCATGAGGGTGCGAGTTCAATCCTTGGCCTCACTTGGTTAAGGATCCAGCGTTGTCGTGAGATGTGCTATAGGTCACAGATGCAGCTCAGATCTGGCGTTACTGTGGCTGTGGCATAGGCCAGCACCTGCACCTCTGATTCAACCCCTAGCCTGGGAACCTCCATGTGCCGCAGCTGTAGCCCTAAAAGCAAAAAAAAAAAAAAAAAGTGATTGTTAAGTAGACAAATGTATCTATTTTATATCAATGTGTCAAAATGTTTAAATATATGCGATATTTATATAATTTGAATTTCAGAAAATATCTAAATATTAAACTGAATTTTTCAAAATTCCCCCAGATATTAAATGTGATACAGCCATAGTATTTTCAACACTTTCTCCTTCTGCCTATGTCAAGTTTTTTTCTCTATTTGTTTTCCGGTTATTAGCAGGATAAGATTAAAGATTTACTTTTACTTTTTGCTGTTTTCTTGGTATGACTTTCTATCTATGTCACCACACTGTGTCAGCTCTACAATTAGTGTTTCATTAGCAATGTCCCTAGAAAATAATTTTTGTTATTGGCCCCAAAACTACACATTAGAATCAGGCCTTGTCAATAGATTCTAGAACATAGACAGCTTTAGAATTAGGCTCTGCACACTTATCTAAAAATTAATCAAGAGTAAGAGGGAAAAAACAGTGTTCTCATTTATGTCCTGCTGGAGATATTGGGAATCTCAACGTTAATTCTGCCTTTGTGTTAACAAGAAAACTTCTATTTCCTTGTATCTTTCTCACACAAAAAGCAATTTTTTTTTCTTGATTTATACCAGCATTAAAGTGTGTTTGCCTCTGGTAGCTTGTAAATTAAAGAGCTTTTATTGTATTCTGGTGTCATCACTTACTCAATGTGTCTCTTGTTTGAACATTTTTTAAGTAAGATTTTATATATTCCCAGCTACATTCGGTGTAGTAGTTTTGCCATAACACTAGTTGAAAAAGTTATAAAATGTCTGACCATATGGTCCCTTGATGCACAACATTTAATACAAAACTCAAAGTAAACATCTCAAAAGTATTTTTGGATTCATTACCAAATGTTGATGCTACATAATAAAGGCTCTATGACAACACTCCAAATGTTAAGCATTCGTAAATTGAGGAGCATTTTCATAATAACAGGGAGGAGGAAGCTTATAGAAAGGGAATGCACTTAGTGCTAGATTTCATTGTCAACTCAAATCAGCTGTGATTACTTTAAGTAAAAAATGTCATGTCCTTAAGCTTCAAGGTCATAGAAAATATTATTTTAGAAATAATATGGGAGTTCCCGTCTTAGCTCAGTGGTTAATGAATCCAACTAGGAACCATGAGGTTGCAGGTTTGATCCCTGGCCTTGCTCAGTGGATTAAGGATCCGGCAATGCCCTGAGCTGTGATGTAGGTCATAGATGTGGCTTGGATCCTGCATTGCTGTGGCTCTGGTGTAGGCCAGCACCTGCAGCTCCAATTAGACCCCTGGCCTGGGAATCTCCATATGCCATGGGTGTGGCCCTAGAAAAGACAAAAAGACAAAAAAAGAAAAAAGAAATATTATGAATATCTGTTAATTATCACTTTTCATTGAAACAATTTCAGTTGTTACAAAAAGGTTTTATTCTTGAGCATATGTTTGTACTAGAATATAAGTTGTATCAATGATTCCTAGTTACCTCAATTTCACCGGTAATTTTAAATGGTAAGTGAATTTTCTTCTCTAGTGGTTGAATTATGTATAGTAGGTATTATGCTGTACTTAAGAAGCAAACCATCAAAAAGGAATGAACCTTCAATACACAATTGCCCATACAGGGCAGAATCACATGGACTTTTCTCAACTTTGATTACATACAGAGATCTCCAAGATGTTTGCAGTTTTGCACATTTTTGGTGAGTTTTGAGTTGTTATTTATATACAATCAAATCTAGTAATTGTAAGTGTGCAATTATAAGAATTTTGAGAAATATATAATGTCATGTAATCACCATCATATAACCACCATCACTACCATGTTATAGAACACATCCATCACCCTAAAATTTCCTTAATGTGCATTTGCAACAAATTCTCTCCCACTCCAGCCCTTGACAACCATGTATTTATTTTCTGTCATTATAGTTTCCCTTTTCTAAGATTTCATGTAAATCGAATTTAAAATATACCTAATATAACATAATATAAACATAATATACATAATATAAACATTTTATGTTTGGTTTCTTTTGTTTGGCATATTGCTTTTGAGATCATCCATATGGTACCATATATCAATAAGTTGATCTTTTTTATGGCTGAGTAGTATTTCAATATATGATTATAATATATAATACAATTTATTTATGCATTCACTAGTTGATAGCAATTTGAACGTTTCCATTTTATGATTTTTATGAATGAAGCTGATATGAACATTCAAGTTAAAGTACTGGTTTAAACATATGCTCTATTTCTCTTGCAGAAATAGTAAGAGTTGGATTGCCAAGTCATATGGTAAGAGTATGTTTAACTTTATAAATACAGATATATTGTTTCCAAAGTAGGTATACCACTTTATATTTTCAACTAGAATGTATTAATATTCTATTTGCTCCATATCTTCACTAAGACTTCCCAAATTTATCTATAAATCCAATATAATCTTAATCAAAATCAGAACAGACTAATTTTTTTTTCTTTTTGCCTTTTCTAAGGCTGCTCCCGCGATATATGGAGGTTCCCAGGCTAGGGGTCTAATCAGAGCTACTGCTGCCGGCCTACACCAGAGCCACAGCAACTCAGGATCAAGCCGTGTCAGCAACCTACACCACAGCTCACGGCAATGCCAGACCCTTAACCCACTGAGCAAGGCCAGGGATCGAACCCTCAACCTCATGGTTCCTAGTCAGATTCGTTAACCACTGCGCCACGACGGGAACTCCCAGAACAGACTATTTTTAAGAATTGAAAGCTTATTCTAAAACTTACATGTGTTTAGGTATGATTGAATCACTTTGTTGTATAGCAGAAATTATTACAACCTTGTAAATCAACTATATTTGAACAAAAATTCAAAAAATTTAAAAAAACATATGAAAATGCAAAGGAACTAGAACAGCCAAAACAAATTTGAAAACATTAAATAAGATTGGAGATGTAAACAACATGATTTCAAGAATTATAAAACTTTAGTAAATAAAATATTTTGGTTTAATATAAAGAAACATGAATAAATCAGTGGAACTAGATAGGAAATAAAGAAATAAACCAACGAGTATTTGGTCACCTGAGTATTGGCAAATGTTACAAGGCAATTCAATGGAGCAAAAATAAACTTTTCAACAAATGCTTCTGAAGCCTATTGGTAGCCATTGGCACAGATAAATGAATCTCAGTTCTGACATGTTTATGTAAAAAACATTACTCACAATGTATTATAGATGTAGATATAAGAGCTAAAACCCTAAAATCTTAAACAGAAGAAAATAATTAATGATCTTGGATAAGGCAAATATTTCTTAAATATGAGTTCATAAATAAAAACTATATTTAAAAATTCAATAATTAGACCATCAAAATTTAAAACACTGTTGAAAAGACATAATAACAAAATAAAACATAAAACCACCATTGCGAGAAAATATATGCAAAACATATGTCTGATGGACGTATATATGGAATATGTAAATAACTCTCAACATTTGGTAATGAAAAGATAAATGACCAAGTTTTAAAATAGGTACACAATTTAAATACACATTCCACCAGAGAAGATACATATTTGGCAAAGAATTATATCCAAAGATTTTCAACATCATTCATTTCTAGGGAAATGCACATGAAAATCACAAAGCAATGTTACACAATCAATAGAATGGCTAAAATAAAAGGCCGACCATACCAAGAGCTGGCAAGGATTTGCAGCAGCTGGAAATTATTCACACTGCTGACTGGAATGAAAAATAGAATATCACTTTGGAAAAATAATAGTTGGGTATTTTCTTAAATAGTTAAGCACACACCTAGTCTATGACTCAACCATATCACTCAAGGAATTTACCCAAGAGAAATGAGAGCAATCACTCACAAAGAAACTTGTATACAAATTTGCCTAGTGGTTTTATTTGTAATAGTCAAAAACTGAAAACAACACAGATGCCCAACAATAGGTAAGTGCATAAAAATGTGGTGTAAACCTATGAGCTATTTCTCAACAATAAAATAAGAATGAAATTTTGATACAACTTAAACATCATTTATCATTCCCCAAAAGATTATTCTGTATAAACAAAGTCAGGCAAAAATGGGTCCATCCTAGGAATGCATTCATATAAAATCTAGAAAAAAAAACCCACTAAACTCTAGTGACAGAAAGCAAATTAGTGATTGCCTAGGGTGGTGCTGGGGAGTACAGCAAGGAAGGATTTCCAATGAATGTAAGAAAACTTTGGAATTAATATATATTCATGATCCCAATTGTATTGATATCCAAATTTATAAAAATAGATTTAAATGTGTGCATTTTACTGTATGTCAATTATACCTAAATGAAGATGTAAAAACATTTTTCTTAATGTTTTTAGACAATTTGTCTTCTACTTATATGAGAGAATATATTGTAACAGTACACACTGTTAAAAAAATCTGATAAATTCTACAGAGATTCTGTAACTTCCTCTTCTGAATTTTGTTTTTTTGTTATTGTTAATTTATTTTCCTTTTCTGCTTCATTTTGTTTTAAAGGATGAGATACAGTTAGTTAGATTAAATGTCTCTTTTCTGTTATTTATTTCAAATTTTGTAATTGGCATTAACTAATTGGGCAAGGAATTTTCATTCCTTTGAACTCCCTTGGGTCTATGGACATGAGTTTAAACCTGGTTAATTATTTAAGTGCATTTGCTTATTTGACTTGGTGTGCTGATATACTTGATTTTGTACTTGGATAGAAGTCTTCCAAAGGGCAAATCAGAGTCTTCTTATACAGCTAAAATTGGTGAGAACAAGAAGACAGACCACAACACCTCTTTACCAGACGGTAGACTACTCATTTGGCATCTTGCCTGGGAAGTTGCAAACTCAATTATATGCACATATGGCCTATAGCAGTAAGCATTCATCTTTGCCAAGACTCATTTCTCTATGGCATTTCCAAACTATGGCTATGCTACAAACCTTTTCCATGTAATGAATTATTATTTTTTTTTTGCTTAATAATTTCAGATTGTACAGTGCCTTCTCTACCATCATAACAGTAACCATGGAAATACATCAAATAGAGTGTCAGTACAACTTCTACAAGTGTGCTTTTCCTACTGAGGTGCACTTTATTTAGGAAATCAGGTTTGGAGATATCTAGCCTTAATGAGAGGTAGTGGTAGAATTAATAAATCTCTCAATATTCCCTGAAGCAGCTGCTCTCCTTTGAAATAATGAGCATATGGTTTCATCATATTTTATTGATTTGATCCCCTTCAGCTAAAGAAATATTTCAGTGGAATGCAAACAACTTTCACAATTTCTGCATATTTCTCAAGCCCTCTATTTTCTTAGCAAAACAGCAAGCTGATGAGCATACAAATGAAAAGCCAAAGACAGTATTTAGATTTTTTTTAACCAAAGATACAATAAAATAAAGACCCATGAAATAGCTTTATTTCTGAGATGCCTACTTAAATGTTTACTAGGTTTTTCCAATGAAGCAGTATGGACTAAAATAAGTTAATGGTATAAAGAGACCCCAGGGATCCCGGAGTTGTCAGGGTTTGAGCCAATGATGTATATATACCAGGAAGGCAGAAAGCAACTCTAACTTTCTAGCAAAGTTTGACCAGGGTTGATTCAAGTGAGTAGCATAAAAATTATGTAAGGACTCATGAACAAAATTATATAAGGCTTAGGTTCATTTAGATGGGTATGAGTAGGAGTCCATTAGCAATATAGACAAGCCCAGAAAAGATGGAAAGAGGTTAGATATAGGACATAAAAAGAAAGAGTGTTCTAATCCACTTAATATTGGGTGGGAACCAGCAGTGTGAGTGGAAAGAGAATTAGGTCAATGTCTGAGGCAAAAGAGAGAGAATTTCCAAAGAAGGTGAACTCAGCTATTTAAGATTTACTAAAAAACAAAATAAAACAAAACAAACTGTGCTTTAACCAGAGTCTTAGTCATCACCCTATCAATGGTCTCTTTTTAGAAGAGCTTACCCAATTAGTATTACATAATTTTATGGAACACAGTTATTCTTTCAGTTAGAATTTCTCTCATTCTGCTGGGCAGGGCATGTTGTCTTCAGTAGGGACTAAGGCTGGTGTGCTCTAACAGATTCTTGATTTAAAATGTAGATTACTGGACACCAGTCTCAGAGAACAGATTCAGTAGATATGGAGTTACGCTAAGATCTACATTTTAATAAGCCCTCCCAAAAGCCCTGGACTGAGAATTTTTCCCTTCTGGTTTCCTGCTGCATATGGCCTTTGAGGCTCTGAGTTCTGCAGGGAGCCATTTATGACCCCCATTTTGATTAATTATCACAAAAAAAAAAGAGAGAGAGCTATTTCTATGCACATTACACCAGAAGAAGCAAGGGGTTCTGCCTAATTTATCTGTTATTCTTATGAGGTATGTCAATAAAGGAAAATGGTAGAAATATATTTTAATACAGGGCTAAAAGAGGAAACCATTAAGTTTAGCGTGTTCTTTTGCCATAGCCTACAGTTAGTCACAGTTCATCAGGTGTCTTGGCTGCAGATTTTTTGAGGTCTGTCTTTGGCATGCCAAACTATCCTGCGAATCTTTAAGAGAAATGACTGCAGGTCAGCATTTCTGAAACAATTTGACCACAGGAGTCTCTTGAGGAAGAGGAATATTGATTAATATTCTTCAGGAGATAATATTTAATAGAAAACAATATGGAAAATGCAAATTTACTGACAAACCAGTATACCTTTCTATAGATTTGTAGCAATAGTGAAGAAGAGATTGCTCAAGAGAATATGCCTGGATATGATTGTTAATTTATAGCAGGAGCTGGACTCAGGAAGTTGTCAAGTACAGACCAGAAAATGGCTAATGGAACCTCAAGTAAGGTTTCTAAATCACAGTACTAGATGCCACTACATTGGAGGAAGACTGGGTGGTAATGGTGCAAAAATCAGTAGTAGGTAATGACATATCTGAGAAGCAAAGGTTATGACCAAGGTATATAAGCAGACTGGAAAGAGCTGCATACAAATGTTTGGACTATAAATGGAGGAAGGTCATGGGGAAAAGGAGTCTTTGGGCAAAAAGAGCTATTATGCAAACTGGGCAAAAAATGCTAAGGTGTATAGAGGAAGTGAATTCCAGGAACAAAAACAAGGTTGAAAAGTAAGTGTGGCCTGAGTTTATGAATGTCATTGAATGGGCATGAGTTTTACCTATAGGACATTAGACTCTTAGATAATGTATTTGTAGTGTATTTGTCTTTGATTTGATTTCTTTGAGATCATTTCTTTCCCACCCTTTTAAAGGAAACACATGTAGACTTTAAAAATTACAGACCACCATTTTATCGAGTGCCTATTATACTCAAAATCCATGTTAATCACTTTTCTATACGATCTATTATAAAATATTATCTAAATAATACTCATAATATGTACAACATATTAGATAATTTAATAGATGATAGCTTATCTAATGCAATTCTCACAAAATACCTTATAAAGTTAAGGCAAGGCAGCCTGTCCAAAGATAAGCTCCTTCAAGCTAGGAAAGTAGAGGAGCCAGGATTATACATTTATGATAATTTTGTTTAGTGTTTTCATTTTAGATTTCATTTCTGTTATTTGTGACTTAGGTGTAGTTACCCTATTTTAATATTATATCATTGTCCTTTATTCTCTTAAAAAGTGATAATTGATTACAATAGTGAAAGAAAAGTTTTTATCAATTTAAAATATATATACAGCTCATAAAATTCAACATCAAACAAACAAACCCATTCAAAATGGGCAAAAGGCCTAAAGAGATATTTTTTCTGAAGAAGACATAGGCACATGAAAACATGCTCAACATCACTAATCATCAGGGCAAATCAGAACCACAATGAGATACCACCTCATACCAGTCAGAATGGCTATCATCAAAATGACCATAAATAACAAAAGGTGGCAAGCATGTGGAGAAAAGAGAACCCTCTTACACTGTTTTTGGGAATGTAAATTGGGCAGCCACTTTGGAAACAGTATGGAGGTTCCTCAAAAAACTAAAAATAGAACTACCACATGATCCAGTAATTCTACTCCTGGGCATATATCTGAAGAAAACAAAAACATTAATTTGAAAGATATATGCATCCCAATGTTCACAGCAGCATTGTTTACAATAGCGAAGATATGAAAGCAACTTCACAGTCATTAATAGATGAATGGATAAAGAAGAGGTCATATAGCTACACTAGAAAACTACTCAGCCATAAAAAGAATGAAATTTTTCCATTTGCAACAACATGGATGGACTTGAAGGGTATTGGGTTTAGTGAAATAAGACAGAGAAAGACAAATACTGTATGACATCCATTGTAGTGTGGAATCTAACAAAATAAAACAAACTAGTGAATGTAACAAAAAAGGAACAGACTCATAGATACAGAGAACAAACCAGTGCTTACCAGTGGGGAGAGGTACGATAGGGGTAAGGAATTAAAAGGTAAAAAAATACTATGCATAAAATAAGTAAGTTCCAAGGATATATTGTATAGCAACATAGCCAACACTTTATAATAATAATAAATGGAGTATAACCTATAAACTCGTGAATAACCATGTTGTTCACCTATAACTTATGTAATATTGTACATCAACTCTACCTCAATAAAAATACTTTATTCTAAAAATAAAAAAGTTTGTTCTGCTATTAGTCAATTATTATTCTCACAATATGTTAATTGCCTTGGTTAATTTGTTACAAAGCCTAATGAAATTAACTGATTTCTAATAATACAAGATAAATCGATTATGATCCTGGATTGAAAGGAAAGATATTGGACAATGAACTATAACAGACACAATAAATCACCCTTCTGTTTTTCCATGTTACAGTAAAAATGAGGTCATATACAGCATGTGAGGCACTTGAATTAATAATTACTCTAAATGAAAGGTGTGGCCAAGATTTAGTAAAATTTATCAATTTATCTATAACACAAAATGTCATCTTCATTTCCTGTATTTGTATAAGTTGTTTAAACAAGTGTATCATCCCCGCCACAGTTCATGGAAGAATTGTGTTTTCTATTAGGTTAGAAAAAGGTCTCTGATTATACCCATGGTTGTTTGGCATTAACAGATTAAAATCAGAACATCTGGGTCATGATCTGGATAAACACTTAAGATCATCGCCACCACAGATGATAATAGCTACTGATTTCATTGGCTATTCAGTCTGAGACCTCCATGGGGTCAACATTATTTTCCCTGTTTTTCATGTGAGGAACCTGACAGAGAGAAACTTGCTCAAGTGTCACAATCAAAGCAAGTCAATTGCAAAATTAAACCGTGAAACCTAAAGCATCTGAGACACTGGTTTATCAATGACCGAATAAAGTACAGTGTATTTCTTTTGCTCTAAAAAGGCTTATGTCTTTTTTTCCTTTTTAGGGCCACACCTACTGCAAATGGAGTTTCCCAGGCCAGGGGTAGAATCAGAGCTGCATTTGCTGACCCACACCACAGAGACAGCAACGCGAAATCCAAGCCAGGTCTGCAAACTACAGCTCTCAGCAACAGTGGATCCTTAACACACTGAGCAAGGCCAGGAATTGAACCCACATCGTCATGGATACTAGTCAGGTTCATTACCACTGAGCCACAACAGGAACTCCTTTACTTCCTTTTAAAACAAAATAATGTAAACAAGGAACCACACTATTTTTTTCAAAAGATAAATTTAGCTTGTATTTATAAGCGTATAGATGGCACTAGAAATTACAATAAATAAGCAAATAAATGAATATTTACATACAGATAATTTGAGAGCAAAAAGCAACTTTTTAGAATATTATGAAATGCTAAGTATTTATATTCTAGTCCATTATACACATGACTAACATTTTTTTTCTCACAAGAGCTCCAGATTTTAACGAAGAATTAGAAAAACAGACCATTCACACCCCACATTACTTAGGGAGAAAAAAGGGAAAAAAAATCAAGACCAGAGTTTCACATTTATGCTGTCTATACTAATCTGTGATTGAGTTTCCTCATTAAAGATTAAACCAAATGTCTCATTATAAAATGATGTTTTAAAATATCTTGGGTTTTCAGGGCTTATAATCACCAAGAATTATTTACTTAAATAAGTGTGCCCAGGATAAGGAAGACTAGTTGGGACAATAGATATTCAGAGAAACACAGAAGAAATGGAAGATACATTTGTTATCTTCAGTTTATCAAAAATCAAATAAAAATTGCAATATTTTGATCATCTCCTGTAGACAAAAAAAAAAAAGGTCATCCCTGGCTATACATCTTATTTTGATGTAAAAGGATGGTAAACTGAATTATGAGCAAAATTATGAAGACAGTGTTTTGTCCATAAGGTATTTTGATATCAACTTCTGACTCTCACTCTAATTTCTTGCACCCTCTGATATCCAGAATTTAGGCACAATCCAGTTTTCTCCCTGAGCTGTCTCACCAAGGGACAATCCCATTTAGGAAGATGCAGTCTTTCAAGATTACTTTTTTTGACCATATTCTTTTTGCACACCAAGCACACCATCTCTGAACACCATTTCAGAAAGAAAGAGCTCTGATGAATGAATTTATATTGCTGTGTGAGTGACTTCCAGCCTGCGTTTTAAATGTTTTGGAAGTTATGTGGTACAAAAATCAAAATGGTAACCCAGATGATTGACTCAGCAGTGGTGGAAATTCAGAACTGCAATCAGCCTCTAAAGGAGTGTTTAGGGAACCAACAGACCCTTTCCTTGAACCCTTCAAATTGTATCCTATCAGAAAAGGTGATTAAAGTAAGTAGAGGCAACACAATATTAAAGAGCATGTGCTTTGGAATGAGACAGGTTCAGGTTTGAATTCAGGATACTCATTACATGTAAGTTGGAGACTTTCCTAATCTCTCCAAGGCTTAATTGTCTCATTGTAAAATAAAATTTAGAAAATCCATTTCAGCAGCTTGTTATGAAGATTAGAAATAATATATGTAAAACATTTAGCATCGAGGAGAAAATTAATAGATGATAGTTATTAAATACACACAATGAATAAAGGGTCAGCATTTGAGGAAAGCTTTTAAATAATATGTGTTTTGTGATTACTCATGGCTCTAGAAACATGCTTAAATCTACATGTAAATTAGTCTCACTGTATGGCTTATTGTTTTGGTGTTCGAAGTAAAAAAATGCCAAATGATGCTGAAGATAGGATTAACAAGCATTGGAATCAAGAGAAATTGGAAGAAGGAAACTTGTCAGTCAGGTGCTTTAAAAACTTGAACTGCATAGTGGAGAATCTTGAGTGATGATGGGATTTAATCTTTAAAAAAAGAAAAAAAATTGATCAAATTTAGATCTTGGTACATTATGTTATCCATATGCTCTTCTGTATTATTATCAATAACCCTAGTTACAGTGGGAATAATACTTACAGCTTTAAGAGAGGAAAAGATACCTTGATTGATATCTAAATTGTTTTATTAAATTTGATTCAGATATTTTAATAATGAACACTTGTATAGTCCATTCTATTTTATAAAGTGTTTGTATAATCTTATTTTAATCCATTAGTTTATGAAGATTCATGAGCTGAGCTGATAAATGTTCAGGATTCTGCCGTAAGCAAGATTCTCCCTCTAGACTAACTGTAGAGACCAAATCCATCCTGCCCATGTTCCAATTTTCATCAGTCAACATCTGGGCTATAAGCTGTTACCTCCTCCACTCTGACATGCTCCCTTTGCCCATGCACCATTTCCAGTACTGTAATTCCTAAACATTTCACTGACATGACCCAGGCCTCCCGAACCAGACTCCTCAAACTGCCACCTATAGAAACACCATACCTCTTGAGAAGATTCTCGTATTTCCTCAAGGTGCTCCCTCAGCTGTTGACTTCCGTGCGACTGGTTCTACCCCCCCCCCCATATCCCATTTTCTCTGGCGTCGTCTCAAGCTGCTGATGTTCTTATTCCTCAGTAATATTGAGGGTGAAATGTGTGATCTTTGCCCCTCCTCCCATCACCAATGCTTCTGCCCCAAATTTACTTCTCTTTCTTCTTAGAAGAAAATAAGTCACTTTGAGATGTACGGTGTTCAGTGAGAGCATCCTCTTCCCTTCCTTGTTCTTAGTTAGCAACTTTCAGGCCACCCCCTCTCATTCGTTAGCAATTTCATAGTGTTGCTTACAGAATTCCTCTGTATCCCTATAGACCTCATTTTTAGCCATTGTCCTGGTGACTTGAATATCCCCATGAATGGCTTGTTTGAACCCAACAGCCTCCCAGTGATTCAAATCATTCACCTTTAATGACAGCTCCATCCTCTAGTTTAGCTACTCCCACCACCATGCATTGGTTCTTGCTAATGTCATAGCAACTGTGAAACAAATAATCAAACATTTCGCTCTGAATGCCACCTACTTTCTTTGCAACTTGCTTATTTACTTTTGTTCTTCACCACCTTGTTGTGGTGGTCTCTTCGCTCCCTTTCTACTTAGATCTCATAGGCATCACCTCAGTAACCCTCTTGCAAAACTGAGTTAATTTTCCTTAATTTTAATTGAACACATCTACCCAAACCCTAACCTTAAATGAAACTATCTGTCTTCTCTAAGCCTGCATGGATTACTCTAAAATGACTGGAAAATGTCTCATTAGACAATATATTAATTCTCCTGTAAATCACAAAGGAACATTATAAAATGGGCCCTTACCACTGTTTCATTTCTCTGATTCTCTAACTCACTTTTGCATTCTCCACAATTACCTCACATGCTCTCTACTATTTTTCTAAGCATTGGACTACCCATATCCTGCTTGCTCTCAGCAAGTAACTTTGACTTCTATTTTAAAGTTCCTTTAGGCTACTGCCCCATGGCTGTCCCTTGATTTTCAAGTCCTTTTGAAAATCAAACTTTCAGGAGACTCATCCTTCATCTCTTCTCATTTATAATACACACTGTTCCTGTCTGGCTCTCTTCCTCCTCTTCCCTCTTTCTAAGATTTCAATGACTGTTATGTCACTTCCTGAAAATGACGTTCCTCAGTCCTTATGTTGATGCTGGTGAAGACTTCTTTCTTTAAACACTTTCCCCTCAGTTTCTATGACATAATCAATACTCTTCTGGATTTTCTCCTCAATTCCAAATACTATGCTTTTTCTCCTCCATTAATGTTGGAGGTTGGAGTTCCTCCAGGTTTCTTCCTAGATTCTCATGCCTTCATTCTTCCTCACACTGTCTCCCTCACACCAAAAACAAGTGTTCAATTTTCTTCTATATACAGAGGACTCAAAAATCAATACAGCAGCTCCAGAGAGCATTTCTGATAATCTCTCTATCAGATATATATACACACACACACACACACATACACGCATATATATACATATACACACACACACACACACATATATACATTTACATATATAGAATCTCTACACACATGTGGATTACCTGACTTAGTGTGCATAATCTTTATCCTAACATATTAACACCAAGTATGCTGTATTTCCTTCATTTAAAATTTGTGAAAGGCAAACCAAAATGGAGTCAGTACTGCTAAGAGAGCTCTCTACAATAGAGCCAGCAGGCACTGAGGAAGGGTGACATAGGCATATTTCAGCCTAGTTAGAATCTGAACTTGGACCACTTATTGAGGAATCTAGAACATCTGCCCAATGTTATAGGAAGCCAAGATATTTATTGGACACTTACCCTAAAATAACTTGTGACTGTTTCTTAAGGACAGATATTTCCTTTCTTGTATCAGAGTTTTGATATAATTCTTACTAGATAATTATGCTATTTGTGGAGTCGATAATTTCCCAAATCATTTAATTACAAAGTTTTTGTTATGCACTGATATGTCCTCTGTCACCCAACTTTCTCTGTTGAAGCCCTAACCCTCAATGTAATGGTATTAGAAATGAGGACTTTAGGGAATAATTAGGTTTAGCTGAGCTCTGGCAAGTATAGTCTTCATGATGGGATTAGTACCTTGTAAGAGACCACAGAACATGTTCTCTTTCGGCCCTGTAGCAATGTGAGGGTATAGCAAGAAGAGAGCTGTCTGCAAGCCAGGAAGTAGGTCCTCACCAGAACCCCACCATGCTGTCGCCCTGATGCCCAGCCTCCAAAACTGTGGGAAATACATGTCTATTGTTTAAATCATCCAGTTTATACTATTGTATTAGCATGAGCTGACTAAAACAGTTTTTGTCTTCCTTTGTTTGAAGACAATGTCTCTGCTCTATAACCACCTATTTTCATCAACTGCCTATGTATATGTACAACTGGTAATTAAAGGAATTCATATTAATAAGCTTCATTGTCCACTGATACTCATATGACTCACATAATAGAAATGGAAAGACGTTCAACATGGATAAAATAATTTTTGTTGATGCTTCATTTAACAACAGTAGCATTTTCAAGTGCATGTCGACATTCCTCAAGATAAATCATATGCCAGGCCAAAACAAAACAAAACAAAACAAAACTCAATAAATATAAAAAGATTAAACTCACATAGCATGTGTTTTCTGACCCACAACAGAACATAATTAGAACTTAATAACAGACATATATCTGGAGTATATCCATATATTTGGAAATTAAGTAATATATTTCTAAATAACCCAAGAATCAGTGAAGTAAAAGACAAGACAAATTAGGAGATAGTCACAGCTAAATTAAACTGAAAACCTAAAATATCGAAACTTATGGTGTCTAGTTAAAGAATTGCTAATAGGGAAATTTATACTTACAAATTTATGTTTGTAATAGAAATGAAGAAAAGCCTAAAATCAATCATATAAAACTCCCCTTTAAAAAGCTAAAAAAAAATTAGTTAAGCCCAAAATAGGTAAAAGAAAGAAAACAATATCATAAATTAAAACATAAAAATTAAACAATGGAGAAAATCAATGGAACTAAAGTTCTTTGCAAAGATTAATCACTTCATAACTGAATGAAAATGCTACTATTTTAAAACTTTCTTCTGGGTGCCTGTTCAGTTTTTCCTTTTTTTTTTTTCTCCAAAGTCCCCAACTTAACTAGTAAAAGAAAATATTTTAGGTTTCAGTCCCTTCAGTATTTGATATGTTGGATTTCTCTTCATGGGAGAGTCACATTTCAGCACAAAGACAGAATTTATTGTCCTTGGCTTACTTTTTTCCTCCAGAGGAATAGACTAATTTTTTATTTAGTATGTTTGACAAAAGAAAAGTAGACACAGATTCCAGCAAGATGTTCACATTCAAAAAGCTGAATCATACAAATGTGGAGGTAGGAAACGGAGAGCAATGAAAGGGCCATGTCCATTCCATTCCCCATAATAAATTCTCTCGAAAGAAATATCACTAGAAGGATGAAAATTCCAGTTCAAAAGACATAGTTTTATTTATTTATTTATTTATTTATTTATTTATTTATTTATTTATAGGGCCATGGAGGTTCCCAGGCTAGGGGTAGAACTGGAGCTATAGCTGCCAGCCTACACCACATCTCACGGCAATGCTGGATCCTTAACCCTCTGAGCGAGGCCGGGGATTAGACTCGTGGTTCCTAGTCAGATTCCTTTCTGCTGTACCACAAAGGGTACTCCAAAAGACATAGTTTTAAAATATGCCATCAAAGATATTAATAAAGAAGGGTTCAACTTCAGTCAGTTGGTCAACTCTGGGATTTTTTTAAGCTCTGCTAAAGTAGAGGACTAAAATGTTCACTGTTGTGAATGTACATTTAAGAAAAAAATCACTGTCAGTGAAAAGCAGTTGAAAATTTATCAGGAAAGGTGTTCATAATTTATAAAGCTGCAATACATTTATTTATTGTGGAAGCTTAAGTTTAATGTATTTATGTTTAAAGATGGAACATTTCTATTCACATTGACACTTCTCAAGATAGGCAAAATAAAATTAATACAATGCCACTGCATCTGAGATGAGGACAATTTAGTAACTGCAATCATAGTAAAATAAAAGGAAATTATGTCTAGTGATAGGAAATTCTTACATCTAGTAGACTTAAATTACAAAATCTGGATTTGGTGATTAAAATTCTGAGAAAGTGTTGGAAGCTAGATGAGTATGGCAGTTAGGATGCTTTGACTGCAAGACATGAAAAGTTGAAATTTAAACAGCCTTAATTGGACTTTATGTGAAAATGTACTAACTTACCTAATAAGGTTCTCACATAACAATATGCTCAGGGAAAGATGGGAAAGGACAATCCCAGGGTAGGTTTATTCAGTGACATGATAAGAAAATTAATGACTTAGTTTATTCCTATATTTCTGCTCTACTCCCTAACCCCCACATTTATTGGCTTTGCTCTTTGGTTTCCTGGCAGTTCCACACATCACAACCAGGCATAGTAATGATGGCCATCATCAAACGAGATAAATTCTGTATCTTCATTTTAAAGAGTGAGGAAATCTTTTCTAAGTGATTCCTTGGTAAGTTTTCCTTCACACACCATTGGCTAGAATTAACTAAGATGATTGGCTTGAACAAATTAGGATTCACCAGCTCTTACTAGAGGTGGGTCAGATTCTCAGTGCAAAGAAGGACGGAAATCTGAACAAAATCAAGTCTTTTGGGTAAAGGTCAGGGGATGGAGAGAGATGAGGTGGAGGATGGACTTTTATAGGCCAGCTCAAGTATGTTATAATACCATCAGCTATTTCTAAATAAGATAAATATTTTTACAGGACAGTTTGCATTATAATTATGAAAATAATCATCTAGATGAAATATAGTGATAGACATTAGAGAAGTATTTATCGTTTTCCCACCGTTTGCCAAGACTCTGCTAGAAACTAGGAATAAAATATTCTTTTGATTATGAGTGATAAAGATGTCAAAGATATCATTACAATATAATTTTGCTACTTTAGACTTCAAGATTTTGCTTTGGTTTGTAGTCCACCGAAAATCAATTTAAAAAATCATATTATAAGAAGACTATCACTTTTCCTGGTCCTGAGATATCAGGAATACTTCCTACAGAGGATTTCTGTATAGAGGAATTGTGTGTTTAGCGGCAATGTTATCAAATTGAACTCTTCAATACCACAAACAGGAAGTCTCATATAATTACTTTATGATACATTTAAACTTGGCCAGTGGCAAATGACAACTTACACACACACACACACGCACGCACTCATACACACACACACACACGCACTCACACACACTTCTAAAGAGGGCCGAAACAATGTGGAGAGGCAGGCAGAACAGCTGTCAAAGAGTCTTGTTGCCTAAATAAACACTGCAGTGTAAATAGGTTTCAATAAGATCAGGAAATATTGAGGTAAATTAAGCAAAGCAAGTGTTTCTACTTAAGGACACCCTATCACACTAATAAAACATGCATTAAAACAAAATAGCTAATAATTATTAAGAAGTTAACTGAATGGCATACATTGGCATACAGCATTTCAAATGTCTTATTTAACTGACAAATTAATTCTATGAGGTAGGTATTTGTTGTTGCCTTCATCTTAAGAAACCTGAATGCACCTAGAAGGTGAGCTAGGGAAAAGGTTCAGCAGAGGGCAGGTAAATTTCTGTGGTAATTTAAGAACCTGCTCAGATTTTGGAATTCTTTCCAGAACAGAATGGAGGGCTTTCTGTGAATCAGATGAGTATTTCTCTAAGAAAGCAACTGAGTCTGTTCTAGTGCATACAAGTAATTGTAACCTAGAACACTGTTAAGAAAATGAGTCCGTTACAAAAAAAAAGTTACCAAAAAAAAGTACAATCTTAGGAAAGTACCTACACACATCTAAGCAATGTGATGCCCTATTGAACAAAATTTTGTATTCTTAAGTTGTTAAATACTTGATGTTTTCTGTTGGATATTTAGAGGTAAGCCCTATTAAATGATACACATTCGCAAAAGTGGTTTCGTTTCTTTGGAGTAATGGATATGTTTTCTAGAGTTAAGTACCCTATTTTTAATATAAGCATATACTATACATGTTTATAGCCAGGATAGGCTAATCAAAAACAACTTTTAGGAGTTCCCCTCATGGCTCAGTAGTTGACGAATCTGACTAGGAACCATGAGGTTGTGGGTTCAATCCCTGGCCTCGCTCGATGGGTTAAGGATTCGGCACTGCCGTGAGCTGTGGTGTAGGCTGCAGATGCGGCTCAGATCCCACATTGCTGTGGCTGTGGTGTAGGCTGGCAGCAACGGCTCCAATTAGACCCCTAGCCTGGGAACCTCCATATGCCACAGGAGCGGCCCCAGAAAAGGCAAAAAGACAAAGACAAAAAAAAAAAAAACCTTTTATACAAAAAATGATGAATTATGAAATTATTAAAACCTATCTGCAGTACTGTAGTAACAATGTGCATATTTATTGTAATTCTGCAGGGTGGTTTACCTTAAAGAATTTGTTAATACAGGGTAGGAGTGGAAAATTTTTACTTTCTTCACTTCTAGAATCTTTTGGTGGTCTAATAATTAAGTTGATATAAGACAAATTAACAGAAGAAAAACAAATTTAATTTCACATATACTGGAGCCACATAAAATAAGACCCAAAGGCAATCAAGTAATTGGGACTTACATGCTATCTTGAGCTAAGAAATGGGTAGGCGCCTGAGGCATCTAAGGGGAGGAGGCTGATTCATTGGAAGACAGAAGAGCAGATGTTGCCCTACCATGCAAGTAAGTCTTACAGATAAAAAAGTTCTATCTGGTAGTTGCGTTATTTCTGGATGAGGCCGCCTATTTAAATTCTCATATGCTTAGAGGTTTTTTTTCCCTAAATTTTTTTCCTACATCTGGCTTGTCTTAACTGCCTTCAGATCAAAATAATCCACATGCCAAAATGGTACATTTTGGGGTTGCATCTTATGCTTCCCTTCCATAGAAATGACACTTAAGGTATTATACCCCCCATTTCCAGATATGGTAGTCCTGCTATGGAGAGACAAGAGATGGATTAAAGTTATACAAGAGGTGCCCTGTATATTAAATAATTATTGTTTGCTCTTATAAGGGCTCCTGGAAGAAAGCAAAAAGTGATATAAAACAGAAACACATAGTTGTACATAGAAAAAAAGGAAGTAAAATGAATATTCAAGATGTTGATATCCCTCCCAGCTTTATAAAAACATCCAGTATATTATCTATAGAACTAAAAAGAAACACAATTGGGTTAGATGTGTTGCTATTGATCATATTAATATTCAATATGCTAACATGTGCAGTATTGAATTACCCAGAGGAATAAGATAGGCTGTCTTTATATGATTTAGAGGCACTAAAGTGTCAAATAACAAGGATGTATTTAAACAGATTTTTTTTGGTTAGTTTTAATCTTGAAAGTAGTCATGAACTATGCCTTGGAGCATTTAACAATATTTAATGTGTGAAAACATGGCAAATGGTAAATCCTTGCATAGCTTGGAAGGGAACATATGCTCTACAAGAGATAAGTATAAATATGTATATTCAGAGTTGTATTTCATTTTTAATCTCAAGCTCTTTAGGGGAAATTGCATTTTGAATTTTAAGCATCTTATTCAGCTTATTGCTGTAAATTCTCATGCTTCCACAATTATTATTTCTTATAGGCATCTTTTGTAAGAAAAAGAATACCAATTCTTGTTATCACATTAAATTGTCTTATGAATTGTCCACTTTTGTGGCTTAACTTCTGCTTACTTTAGATTCTTTTAAAAGAACTGTTTTAAGTTTGTTCCATATCAATCTGTTTTATACCAAGCTGTTATATGTTAATATTTGCTATATAAATTGGCATATGGTGTCTTCTGTGCATGGAATCTTCCCTGTTGCATGCCTTGGTAATGTCACAATGTAAATACACTGCTGGTGCTTCAGTCCCTGTTAAGAAATTTCTGTCAGTACTTTCTACAGAGTGATGATAATTTCCTTGGCTCTCTCTATAAATATCTTATCATCCTATATTGAGAAATTCGCTTTTTTTCTTCCAGTTTTATTGAGGTGTAATTGACAAAGAGCCCTGTATAAATTTTATGTATACAGCATAACAATTTGACCTATATACATCACAAAATGATTACTACAATAAGTTTCGTGAACATACATCATTTCATATAGATATAAGATAAAAGAAAAAGGAAAAAAATTTTTTTTTCCTTGTGATGAGAACTCAGGATTTACTCTCTTAACTTTTATACATAACGTACAACAGTATTAATTATATTAATCATGTTGTACATTACATCCCTAGTACTTAATTTATCTTATAACTGGAAGTTTGTACCTTTGATCACTTTTGTCACTATTCAAAGATATTACATTATTATTGACTATATATTCCTTACACTTTGTATTTCATCCCTGCTCCTTGAACACTGTAAAACTCATTACCCCTTCCAAGGGGGGCACACTCCTTGAGGAACTATCCTTCTGGTTTCCCTCTTTGCCTGGCAATTAAAGCTACTTCTTCTGTTTCCTCCAACCCTGCCTCCATTTCTTTTTGGCGTCAGTGTATAGAGGTAGCTGATATTTCAGCAACAATAACCAACGTGACGGAAAATACAGGCTAAGTTGGAATGACTGTCTGACCTTCCGCCTCAAGGATCTAATGTCTTGGGACACTTTATATATTTTATCTGGTTCTCTGCACCAAAATTCAGTGTGTACCTTGGCATAAAAGGTAAACTATAACACAAACTCCCTTGACTGATAGGGGAAAAAAGAACTTTCCATGAGATGGGAAATTTCACATAATTTTGGTCAAGGAAAAAACAATTTTGTCATATATAGATACAGATATGGATATAAATATAGACACAGGCAGCTATTTCTCCATCCCTGTCCTCATTTATCTGGTGACCCATCATGGAATACTGGCCACAGTAACTTGTCATGATGTGTTCAGCATTATCGAACAGACACAAAATCTGGGACTCTAGAGAAGGGACACCTCAAAGAGAAAAACAGCAATTTTTGAGAAATTCTGAGGGACCGAGAGAAGTTTGTGGTTGGAAAGAGACATGCTCTCTTTAAACTCTGCAGACAGGGCAAATACCACACTGCTAGGGATTAACGCTGATTATAACTGAGTGGCTTCTTAACTGAGATATTCTTTGGGCTTAGAGACTATGAATTTGAAAAAAATCAGTATGTTCAATAATTCTCAAGAACACATGTAGGTCGACTAAAGTAAAGCGGAGGTACTAACGTAGGTAGTTACTGTGAAGGTACAGATGGCCTGCTCACTCAGTCAGGGTACACACTTGCCACATGCAAAAGCTGCACAGCCAGGGTTTGGACCGTCACCCTGAGCATGAGGCCCCCGTACCTCATTCTCCCTAGAGGATGAGTTGGTGAGGTAGAAGTGTCTTATTTCAGAATGTCTCCGCAAAGGAGGTTGGCATATCAACTCACAAGATTCCACAGACTGCTCCAGGCCACAACACTGATGTTGATGCTGAGCACTGTTTTTCTCATCACTTTTATCTCATCTTCCAGGCAAGGTAGAGTGACTCATGGTTTTAGCTCTGAAAAGCCCTCCATCCCAGGAAACTGCTCTATCCAGACTATCTGCTACGTCCTAGCCTTGCCTTTCTGTCTTTTATACCTTAGGTTCTTCATGCTCGAGCGGTATTTCAAATTCCAAAGTCCACATTTTATTAGGCTAATAATAGCTAACTGATGTTTAGTCTAAGCTATATTCCAAGCACTATTCTGGGCACTTTTACATTATTTTATTTTACATTATTTTACATCACATTATTACTACTGTAATCTTTGAAGGTGCAAAACAGTCTTGTGAGAACTTATGAAGATGAGAAAATGAGGCACAGAGGAAAAGACAAAAACTTGCATAAAGTTGCATAAGTACTGAATTGTGGGGTGGAAAACAAAATCTGGCTCTAGAGTCTTCTCTAGTCATCTCATGATATTGTTCTTTGTACTTTTGACAACAATAAGCGTCTCTTATGGCTTTTTTGCTGTTGTTGTTGTTCTTTTTAAGGCTTCACTCGTGGCAGAGGAAGTTTCCAGGCTAGGGGTTTAATCAGAGTTGCAGCTGCAGGCCTACACCATAGCCACCTCTGCAATCTGCACCACAGCTCAGAGCAATGCTGGATCCTTAACCCACTGAGCAAGGCCAGGGACTGAACCCACAACCTCACGGATACCAGTCAGGTTTGTAACCTGTTGAGCTACAATGGGAATTCCCAGGGTTTAATAATATTGTTTGCATAAGATTATGAAGACATTTCTCTATTTTCTTTTGCTACATTTACAATTGTTTATGTGTGTACGAGTTTTTATAGGAGTGTGAGAGTGTTTATTATGGTTATTCCTTGCTTATGTTGTTTTATTTTACCTTTAAACTTTGCTCCAACTAGAATTTGTTTGTATACAGGGTAAAGCAGACATTCAGGTTTGTTTTGTATTTTTCCCCTCAAGTGTCTAAGTGGATCCAAGACAATATCATGAAAATATTTCCTCCACAGATTTGACAAACAGCCTTTATAATTAAATTTCCTCTGATTCCCAATTAATTTCTTCTGTTTTTCTATACTACATTTATGTCCATGACAAATAATAATACATTTTTCTTCCCTCTTTCAAAAATATTTTATTTCTTTTCTTGCCTGCTTTCACTGTCATCTACACTCAAAATAAAGTAAGTATGGCAACAATGGAAATTCTTATCTTTTTCCTAATTTTAATGAGACTATTTCTAATTTTTCCACTTTGTTTTCTATCCATATTTTAAATTTTAGAAGATAAGTAATATGTGGTGAATGTCATCAGATGTTTTATCATCTATGGAAATCATCAGTTCTTTTCATTTGGCCTATTAACATGGTGAATTATATTAGTGTTTTGCTAATACCGAACCAAGTAGGCGTTTGTAAAATCACTCTACTTGGTTGTATTTTATGTTTCTTTTAATAAACTGCTTGACTCTATTTGTAAATATTTTATTTTGCCTTAGCACCAATATCATCAATAAAACAGAAATTGGCCCATAGCTGTATTTTATACTTACATAAATATATGTATAATGTTATAATACTAGTTTTAGAGTACACTTTGTAAACAGTTTGTAAGCTTTCTTTCTCTAGGTTTTGAAACAGTTGAAACCTTTGCAACTCAAAATGTGGTTTGTTAAACATCACCTGGGAGCTTGCTAGGGTCTTAGATCTTCACCCACAGAGCAAATGAAGCAGAATCTGTGTTTTAATAAAATCTCTGGGTGATTTGCAAGTCTGAAAACACAGATATTAATAATATAGGCATTTTATGAGCTTAAAGGTTTAGTATCCACACGAGAAAAAGGGTCCTAATGTTTATACTTGGAGAGGGCAAGGGGCAGCTCTTTGACAACTTTTCTCATTTTTCAACCACAAAGTTCATCTGTGCACTTAACCTCTTCTAGAGTCACTGCTTAATTTAGGATTTCCTGTCCTGGCTCAGTGGAAACGAATCTGACTAGGATCCATGAGGCCATGAGGACGCAGGTTCTATCCTTGGCCTCGCTTCAGTGGGTTAAGGATCCAGTGCTTCTGTGAGCTGTGGATTTGGTGTTAGTGTGGCTGTGGTGTAGGCCAGCGGCTACAGCTCCAGTTTGGATACCCAGCCTGGGAACCTCCATATGCAGCCCTAAAAAGACAAAAGGGAAAAAAAAGTTATATTTCCCTAGAAAAAGACAAATCAAGAAGCACGTATTTAAGCTAAGTATTCTATTTTACTTATTTTTTTGCAATTTTTTTCTTCCTTTCTCCATACATATATACATTTCTTTTTTGCATTTGGGATTTTCCCTATCTACTTTTATTCTAGATTATGGTACTTGTTTACTTTTATTTTCAAAGAAGCAGACTTGTATGTGTCAGTGGCTTCGATAGTTTTCTTGTCCATAAATTTTTATGTACATATTTTATTGCTTTGATTTCCTTATTTTTTCCTTAATTTGATTATAATGTCTAATTTATACATTCCTATTCTCTGTGTTTATAGTTTCTTTTTTCATGGAATTTAACAAAATCCTTAAGTGCAAACACCGTATTTTTGTGTCTCTCATATGTAACTAAGGTAGTAGTTTGTCACAATGCCCAAAGGATTCTAATATTGGAAAATAGGAGCTTTAGCAGCATGCATCTCAATACTGATAATTCTGTATTAACTCTTCCTGTGATGCAGGATGACTTTTTCCCCCTTTTGTAAAGGTTTCTTGAAGTATAGCTGATTTGCAATGTTGAGATAATGTCTGCTGTACAACAAAGTGACTCAGTTATACATGTACACACATCTGTTTTCTTTCAGATTCTTTTCCCACACAGATTATCATGAAACATTGGGCGGAGTCCTCTGTGCTGTATACCAGGTCCCCATTTAAGTCTGTTTATAATGCTATACTTCATTTCAGAAAGATAATAAAAACCTTTCAAAATCAAATGATATTTGGTTTCATTTTAATCTGTTTTAGTCTCATAGAAACATTTGAGGCATACATTGCACATATTTGTTTTTATCCAACATCAATTACTTTTTGACCATTTCTAGCTCTTCACTGTCACTTCATTTTCATTTGATTTACCAAGCCTGTGTTGATGCCTCTGAGAATTTTGAATAGTGTTTCAATTTTGTTGCCTTCTTTTAGCAATGATTTCATCCCCACCCCACCCCCTTTGATTCTTGCACTTGGTTATATACTTAGTTTAAATTGTATTGTGTCTGACAGATGTATTTTGGAATTAATGATTGTATTTCTACTTGTGGTGTTATTGTCATTAGGAATAAAAAGAGTAAAAACAATATTCATTCCACCAATACTAAATACAATGTATCCATGACTTTAAAGAAAATTAACATTTATTTTTTGCCAAAATAATGAAATTAAAAGATGAAAAGTCAAGAAGAGAAAATTCCACTTCCACTGATGATAGAGTACTTTGTATTAGACTAACTCTTCAAGAACAACTATGAGAGCTGGAAATGGAGGGGAGAACAGAAGGGAAATAGCTCATGTCTTCATTTATTCCTTTGCTTGCAGGTGTGATTAAGCATCTTCTATTAATTAGACACTTCAGTTTCTTCTGCAAACTGCTAGTGTGTATCTGTTACCCATTTTTCCCTACTAGATGCCTACAGAATATAAAAGTTCTTCATATTCTAGATTACTAATCATTTGTCAATTAAAGGTGTTGCAAATAACCTCTCTCAGTCTGTAACTGATTGTCATATCTTATGGTCTTGTTTTGGTGAAAATAAGTTTTAGATTATGATCCTAGTTAAACATGTCAGTCTTTTATGGATTTTATTCTTAGTATCTTGTTAAAAAATCCACTTCTACCCTTGGGTTATAATATGTGCCTATATCCCCCTATATATTTTTAAATAAATTTTAAGTTTTTCATGGCTCTCTCTGGAATTTTTATATGAGGTCAGAGGTAGAGATTCAGCTTTAAAATTTTTCCTGTGGATAAACAGTTGGCCTAATACTATTTACTACATAGTACATCCTTTTTACACTGATGCATGATGCTACCCCTGACATAATTCAAGCTCCATATACTTGTTTCTGGTTCTGAGCTCTCACTTGTGTTCTATTGGTCTAATTATTCATCACTGCACCAAGTTCACACTGGTTTAAAAACAGTCTTCTAACTTCCCCTGTTGCTTTACAATTCCATTCCCTTTAATAATTAATTCAGCAAATAGTAAGCACTTACTACATGTCTGTAAATATTCTAGTTGCTAGTGTGTTGATAATTAAGGCAACTTTTCCTTGTAAAGCTTTACATGCAATGGAATAAGAGATAATGAACAAATGTATAATATAATGTTGGTGGTGATAGGTAACATATAGGAATACCAACAGATTAAGACAGTAACAATGGGCTATTTGAAATAGATCAACAGATAAGGACTCTTTTTAGGGGGGGATGTTTGATTTGACAATAAAGTGAGGAAATAAGCCATGTGATTATCTGCAGTATGTATTTCAGGCAAAGGGAGACAAACACAAAGGTCCTGTGACAGAAATGAATGTCTTTGATAAGCAGAAGTAAGGTTGGTTTTACTAGAGAGGAATAAAGAGGTGGGAAGAGGAAGAAAATGGAACCAGAGAGGGAGCCAGGGAAACTTAGTATATAGGGCTTTGCAGGTTGTGGTAACAATTTTGGATTATTTTATGTTATTCAGGAGACTTTGGAGCAAGGGAATGATAGAATCAGTTGTACATGTTAATAACATTGCTCCCGATGCTTCATGGAGGACTGCTTGGAGGAGAGCAAGAGTGGAAGCAGGCAAGGTTTGGAAGTCATCTAAAGAGTCTAGCAGCAAATGGTTTGGCTTAGACTAGGATGGTAACAGTGGAGGTGGAGAGAAATTGTTAGATTTACAATATTTATTCAAATGGATTTATATGACATCTCAGATGGTACAATCATGTGAAACAAAATGGCAAATGAGTTGTCTTTTCTGAGCAGCAATTAGTTTCACTTCTGAGCTAAGAGAGACTGAGGTAAGAGTCTGTTTGCCTATAGAGGGAATGGAATACGAGCTCCCTTTTGGACCTGTTAAGTATGAGGCATTGATTGGAAATTCAGGGGTACCCTTGAGTTGACAGTTTGCATATATGAGTAGGAGATCAGGAGACAGGCTGACGCTAGAGAACAACATCACCTAGAAGTGAATTTAGAGAGCAGGAGAGAAATGTTCAGAGACAGCAAAGGAGACAGGAGCCAATAAAGCTGGAGGAGGACCAAGCATGCAGTTGTCTGAAAGCCACATCAAGAAATCCCTTCAAGGAGCAGGTAGTAAATCCACCACGTCAGATGCACTTTAAACGCCGCCCCTAGTACTTAAGATGAAGGTGTGGTCCACTGTTACCACTGAGAGTATTCATGAGGGGCATCAAGTTAAGAGGGAGATATTCTATCTCTGGCAGGAAATCGATTAGCTATTTTCCAAGAAACATCCATCTAGGAGACTCCTTGGAATATACAGCAACAAGAATGGAAGTCACATCCTTGACAAAGGAAACATTATCCCCTCTGTATATTGCTCTGAATAACTTTATGGTATAAGAAGCCAAGTGTTTTAACAAATCAGCCCATTTGAAAGAACTGGTCTCTTCTGTGTTTAGAGAAAGGAACCTCTTACAGATGATGCTAAATTAAAGAATATGAAATATTCTAAAATGATGCTTAGTACCTAAAAAATAATGTGAACACTCCTTAAATTTTTCATCCAAAGTAATCTGGCTCCTTTCAATTTCTACATCTTCATTTTTACATATTTTTTTTCTTTCCATCTTTTTCTATACCCAGCCACACTGATTTTTTTTAATTAGTTGTACATAGTTCCATAAAAGCAGTACGTGTTCTTTTTGTTTCCCTTATGTACACCTCCCTTCCATAAATTCTCTAGTAATTTTACTTTGAAGATTTAGTAAGTCCCCCCAAGTACAGATAACATGACATGTGGTAAACCCAGCATAGATGCCAACTCCTCAATTTTGCTTCCTCTTACTTTCCAGTATCTTTCAGCTCAAATTCAATTACTGCTTTTTCTGCATAATTTCTGTGCTCATAGGGAAGTTAATAAAACCCATAAAGGCTCTCAGGCAGCAGGTGGCAGAGTCAGGAGGTCCGTCCAGCTCCATAAATACTTTTTCCGCTGTTGGAAGAGCATTTTATCCACTTAATTCATATTCATACCTACTCCACAAACTCTTAATGTTGTTCTCCAATTTGTTTCCAGACCAAGAGGACTCGTTTCATTTAGAACAAAAATCACCACTATTTTACTCCTACTTCCTGCTAAGTGGATAAATGACTAGGAGTGTGAAAGTTCTAGAAACTAGATGCTTTGACAAGTCCCTTCCATCCAAAAAAGAACAATATCAGTTAATAGTCTTACTAGAAATTTCAATAAATTTTTACTTTTGAGGAAGTACATAAAACTTAAAGAAACTAATTTTATTTTAATCAAAGAAGGGAAACACTTAATTAGATAAGCTGTCTTATTCTAGATTACAAAATCAGGAGTTAGGAAATAGCCCCATAACTAGATTTAAGACATTTGATAAAAAATAAAAACAAAATAAGAGCATGTGGTATAAATAAATGACCCCAAATCTAATCCAACTAGTGCAAGTTTGTCACATAGATCTCAAACTTAGTATAGACAATAGCATTAATTTTAGGTAACCATCAGTCCCTATGGTCTCATTTTGTGGGGATTTTTACACATAAATAGTAAGTGCAGGATTGATTACTCCTCATCACCCCAATCCCCTTGGAAACAGTGTTTCACTTAAAAGTATTTACTGTCATTAAAAGTTTTATTTTAATGGCCATACATCCAAAGCAATCTACAGATTTAATGTGATCCTTATCAAATTACCCATGACATTTTTCACAGTACTAGAACAAATAATCCAAAAATTTAAATAAAATCATAAAAGACCCAGAATTGCCAAAGCAGTCTTGAGGAAAAAAAAAAAAAAAAACAAATCAGAAGGCATTAACTCTCTCAGACTTCAGACAATACTACAAAACTTCAGTAATCAAAACAGTATGTTTGGTACAAAAACAGATGTATGGGTCAATGGAACAGAATATAGAACCCAGAAATAAACCCATATACCTACAATTAATTAATCTTTTTAATTTCTTTTTTTATCTTTTTGGGGCCACACCCGTGACATATAGAGGTTCCCAGGCTAGGGGTCAGATCAGAACTGTAGCTCCTAGCCTATGCCATAGCCACAGCAACACCAGATCCAAGCCGTGTCTATGACCTACACCACAGCTCATGGAGACACTGGATCCTTAACCCATTTAGCAAAGCCGGGGATCAAACCTGCATCCTTTGGATACTAGTTAATTTCCAATGAGCCACGATGGGAACTCCTACGGTCAATTAATCTTTGACAAAGAAGGCAAGAGTATAAAATGGGGAAAATGCCTCTTCAGTAGGTAGTGTTGGGAAAGTTGGAAAGCTGCATGTAAGTCAATGAAATTACAATACACACTCGTACCATGCACAAAAATCAACTCAAAATGGCTTAAAGACTTAAACATAAGAAAAGGTACTGTAAAACTCCTAGAGGAGAACATGGGTAAAACAGTCTCTGACATAAAATTGTACAAGGAGTTCCCATTGTACCTCAGTGGAAATGAATCCGACTAGTATCCATGGGAACACAGGTTTGATCTCTGGCCTTGCTCAGTGGGTTAAGGACCCAGCATTGCCATGAGCTGTGGTGTAGGTCGTAGGGACAGCTTGGATCCAGCATTGCTGTGGCTGTGGTGTAGGCCAGAAGCTACAGTTCTGATTCAATCCCTAGCCTGGGAACCTCCATATGCTGTGGTCTGGCCCTAAGAAGACCAAAAAATTAAAAAAAAAAAAATTGTACAATTTTTTCTAGATCAGTCTCCCACGGCAATAGAGATAAAAACAAAAATGAATAAATGGGACCTAATCAAACTTACAAGGTTTTTCACAGTGAAGGAAACTATTTTTTAAAAAAAGAAAAAATAAAGACAGAAAAACAAAAAGACAACTTACAAAATGGGAGAAAATAGCTACAAGTGATGCAATCAACAAGTGCCTAGTTTACAAAATACACAAACAACTCATACAGCTCTTCAACAACAACAAAAAAAACCAACCCAATGGAAAATTCGGCAGAATATCTAAACAGACATTTCTCCAAAGAAGACATATGGATGGACAACAGGCACAGAAGATGTTCAACATTGCTAGTTATTAGAGAAATGCAAATCAAAACCACAGTGAGATACCACTTCACCTCAGTCAGAATGGCCATCATTAATAAGTCTACAAATAAGAAATAATGGAGAGGGTTGGAGAAAAGGGAACCCTCCCACACTGTTGGTGGGAATATAAATTGATACAACCACTGTGAAAAACAGTATGGAGGGTCCTCAGAAAACTAAAAATAGAATTACCATATGACACAGCAATCCCACTCTTGGGAATATATCCCAACAAAACTGTAATTCAAAGAGACACATGCACCCCTATGTTGACGGCAGCACTATTCACAATAGCCAAGTCATGGAAGCAATCTAAATGTTCATCAACAGATGAGTGGATTAACAAGGTGTGGTACATATATACATTGGAATATTACTCAGCCATAAATAGAACAAAATAAAGCCATTGGCAGCAACATGGATGAAACTAGAGATTCTCATACTAAGTGAAGTAAGTCAGAAAGAGAAAGACAAATACCCTGTGATATCACTTGTATGTGGCATCTAAAACATGGAACAAATGAGCTTATCTGCAAAACAGAAACAGACTCACAGACATAGAGAATAGTTCAGTGGTTGCCAAGGGGGATGGGGGAAGGAAAGGGATGGACTGGGAGTTTGTGGTTAGTAAATGCAACCTATTATATTTACAAAGGATAGACAACAAGGTCCTACTGTATAGCACAGGGAACTATATCCAATCTCCTAGGATAGACTATGATGGAGAATAATATAAAAATGAATACATATGTGTGTATGTGTGTGTGTAACTGAGTCACTTTTCTATACTTTAGAAATTGGCACATTGTAAAACAACTATATTTTTAAATATTTAATTCAAATGTGTTATAAATAGTCTAGTCCTTTCACTTTTTTTTTTTTTTTTTGCCGCACCCACAGTATGTGGAAGTTCCTGGGTCAGGGATTGAACCTGCACCACGGCAGTGACCCAAGCCACTGCAGTGATAATGCTGGATCCTTAACCTGCTGCACCATGAGAGAACTCCTCCTTTTACCAATTTTAACACAATTTTAAAAAGCGCAATTCTGTGGGAAGGTTGATAATAGTTGCCTACAAATTCGAACTACCAGTAAAGAAGTTGTGTTTACCTCATTTATCTGAAAGATTACGCTATTAATTTGTGGATTATATTTGGTGTTCTGATCTAACGGTAATGAAAAAGTAATGATGGGAAAATAAAACAAATTTGCCACTAGTATATTTTTAAGTGAAAGACTAAGTGGCTCCCATAACTGTTCATTTATTCAAATAACTGCTTAAATTGCTGATCTTGATTTCCTTTAATTTCATGAAGCCATCATTATATATGAAGCAAAGATACCAATTGTTTATAATTAGATACATTTGGACACATCTAATGGCCTGGAGAAAAGAAGAAAAAATATGTTCATGGAATTGTTGCACTAAAAAATTGAATGCTGATGATTTAGTCCTGGGTTTTAGCATGTATTAATGGAACGTTCCTTTTTCTTGTTACCCTGAATGTAAGATTCATGAGTGGGAGTTTTTCTTAATCTTCTATTCATAAAACCTGGTACTACAGTGCCTTTCACTGAGGAGATATTTTTGCTAAAAAAATAAACTTGCCATCTGTATGTGTATATGAAATTTGATCAATGATAATTGTGGTCTATGGATTTTAAGAAGGACCAGTAGTAGAAGAGGGAATCTGTTAGGACTCACATATGCACTTATTCATCAGATTTACAAAAACGGGCTTAATATCTTGGGTACCTGCTCTCCCTAAACCAACAATATGTCATTTCTGGATATTGTTTCTAAATGTTTATTTTTATTAAGAAAATTAATTTTTAAGGAACCGTTTAAGTCCTAAGTCAACTAAGTCTAATCTTTTGTTATATATAACAAAAATATATTAGTTCTTCGTTGTTATTTCAGAGATTTTTTTTTTTTCACATTTGGACAAAACACCACAGGCTATTGATATAATTTCATCATATAAAAACATTTTAAGATTTAGTTAAAGCATTGCCTTTTATGCCATGAGAATTAGAATTGGTTAGCTGCCTGTTGCTCTTCTAAGCTGGCAGCATGAAATCCCTGTGATGATGAGCTCGTTATAGCAGTGTCCAGTTCCAATTGCCCCTCAGCAGTCAGTGATAATCCTAGTTTGTCCTTTCCCATGAAGTTATAAATTCACATTCTAATGACCCAAATATTAAATGTAGATTGCAAATCATCACAATTGGTCACTTGAGAAAGTTAATGGGCTGCTCTCTCATGGTGTACTAGTATTTAACAGGCTGAAAAATATTTATTGTTATGCTATGAGACATATCCTACAGTTCATTGGTTGAGTCTATAAAATTACCATTAGAAATAATATTACCAATAGTTTCTCTGTCCTTAACAGTAGAAGTATGAAATGAGACAATCCAAAAATTATTGTGGGGACAAGTAAAGTGTTATTGGTGTCATAATAGGTATAAGGTGGCATGGAAACAGAGGAGAAAATAAATCACATTTGTTGTTGTTGACTAGGGAAATGTCATACTGCATTTAGTCGGGCCTGGAAGGTTTGAATTTACAGGGTGAAAATTTAGAAATGTATGTATTTTATGGAAGTAACTTGTACCTCATATACGGAGGTACTGATTAAGTGGTTGAAGTCATATTCTCTCTGAATGACGAGAGGATATGGTTTTACTACTGTTTACAAAACATTCCTACACATTTGGGGAAATTATGGAATCCATTGCTTAAATTTTTGATTGATTTTCTGGGGTGGTTCAGTTAAGGAAACTTTACTAACTTTAAACCCAATGGTTTTCTAGTGGCTTTACAATCCAAATCTAATCATTTTTTTTCTGCCTATATTTAGACTGTTTAATTGTTCCAAATCATGAAGGTTAGGAGAGGAAGAGAAGGATAATTTCAATTTGGTCAGTTTTGCTACCTGTTAGCTCTGTTAAATATTCTGGTGCAGGAGGTGACAGGAAGTAAATGATCTTCAGTAACTGTCTACAGATAACGTTAAGTGGCACAAAGCTGCAACAGCAAAAATGCTGCATTCATGGCTGTTTTGGGGGCTCCAGGATTGTATTTCTTTCTGCCCTTTTTCTTTTGGCCATGCCTGTGGCATATGGAAGTTCCCAGGCCAGGAATTGGACCCACGCCACAGCAGTAACCAAAGCTAAAGCAGGGACAATACTGGATCCTTAACCTGATAGGTCACTAGGGAATTCCTACATTTCTATATCAAAAATAACTTTATGTGTGCTCCATGGGTTAAAGAGACCATGAACACATCTGTATATATTAGTTATCCAGGCTGCAACTTGCCTGTTTATTGTGGATAGATGAGAGCTATTTTAAAATCCATATTTATGTACCCAAATCAGACTTGCCTTGAAAAAAACTTAGCAGTGCTTGAAAGATTCCAACAATGAAGTTTGCTTTTATCCTTTAGGGACAACTTTAATGTTTCCTGATGTTTTGAGCTTATCTTTTGGCTGTTGGCAATTTGATCACAGGGTCCAAGTGTTCTCCAGGTGGATGTGATCTATACTAATTGATAGAATATTCAGAATCCTTTACTGCTTAAGGACAAACTGAAATTCTTGACTGAGGACATTAATTACATGGAGAGGAAGTCTACATTTACAGAGGAGAGAATAGTTTAAAGATGCCACTTTCCCAAGGTTGATCTATTAAACTGACAAAATGTTAGTCTAAGTTTTAATAAGGTTATTCACAGGGCTTGATAAATTGATTTTAATAGAGACTTATTACAAAGTGATAGCTCCTAAAAGCATGTGTTATTGGCCCAGGGCTAGACAAACCAACAACTGAAACAGAAGCATATCATGCCTATCTGGAATTTTATGAGACAACAGAGAGGATGAAGTAAGGTAACATATAAGGGTGGAATTATTAAAAAATGAGTTTGAATTAATAATTACCCATATAGAAAAGAAAAAGAAAATAAATCTCTATCTCATATCATCACAAAAATCAACTCTAAATGGATAGTTAGCTCATATTTCAAAGCCATATATTTTAAACTTTTAGAAGAAAACAATATATTTCTCAATTTGTTGCTAGGGAATGATTTTTTAAAACAAGGCACCTATGTGCCACCTACAAAATAAAAATAATAAAATTTTACTTCATTAATATTAAGAACTTTTATCAAAGTTCACCTTAAACAAAGTGAAAAAAGGAACATAAAAAGACAAAAAAAAAACCAGAAAACTGGGCAAAACATGAATAGACATTTCACACAAATGTAAATATACCTGAACAATAGACATAAAAAGGCATATGCCACATCATCAATAATACTCAGAGACATGAGAATTATGATTTTCATGTGTTCATTTTATAAGCATTGATTGTAAAAACTTAAATCCAAAGATTTAGAATAGATATTACATCAATGACAAACTTATGCATTTCTAATAAACTATCAGTGAGTCCAACCTCTTTGGAAAAAAAAAAATTGGAATTAAGTTTAACATGTCCAAACTCTACAAGCCATCAGTTCTATAGCTACACATACTTAAGCAATATTCTTGTATGTATTCCAGGAAACAGATCAGAATATTCAAGGCACCCCTCATCAGCAATGAATAAATAACTTCTATTATATTCACCACCTGGAATACTTAACAGATGTCCACATTAGTAATCTACAGAAAAATAACATACATGACTGAATATATTATAAAAATAATTTTGATAAGTTATTTCTGATAACCACAAAAATATAAAAGAAAGTATATGATAAATACAACATTTAAAATATTGGTTACCTGGCTTGAGGGAGAAGGGGCAGACAAAGTTTAGATAAGTCAGAGAAAGAGCATTTGTGGGGGTATAAGTTTTTGAGAAATATTTTAAATATTGGAATGGGTTCTACATTCATAGTTGCTCATTAAATTATTAAATACATAAATAAAAAGAAAGGCCATGCATGAATAAGTGATCAGGGTATGTCATGAATATAGGCTATGATTAAGTCAAGTCATACATCAGGGATCCAGGAGAAACATAAATTATGCCTTTACAACTCACAGAATTTAGGAAAAACAAAATACTTATATTGAAAACGCTCTTAGAGTATGAAATGGGGAGGAGGTGGTGGAAAAAGAGGCAAACATTAATTTTAAATTTAAGAATATCAAAGGAAGTTAATTTCTGACAGTTTACAGCAAATAAGAAGAAATTGCTCACAGAGAAATTACATGTAGCTTGATTGTACCCTGCTCAACAGGAGTACATAGTCTAAGAAGATGAAGTATTTTTTAAAGTATTAGTAAAAATAAAAACTTTAAACTTACAATGTTTTCCCAGTGAATGTCATTCAATTATGAGAACATAATAAAAATACTCCCATACACTACAAGGAATCCACGTAAGAATCCATATAAAAATCCACATTGCTTATATTTTTTGGAGGATGTGCTCACATATGAAGCAGGTTAGGGAATGCTGCAAAGACAGGTGGACTCACTGTGATCAACTTTCTGGGGAAGTTTATTGCTGCTTAAAAAAATTGTCAAGTGAAAGAAAACAGGTAAAAGGTAATCAAAAGAAGACAGAAGCATATTAAGTAAAGTATTTGCCTTTCTGGGAAAGATTTTATCTGAAGGAAAGTGGGAAAGATTAGAATAAAAATCAATAAAGGAAATAATATATTTAAAATATAAAGTAAGAGAACAGAAATAATTTCTCATGTAATGACCATCACAATAAGTGAAATGGATTAAATTCATTTTAAAAGATAGGTGATTAGATTGGATAAACAATCTGATGCATTAATATGATATCTTTAAGAAAAATGGATAAAACAGAGAGAGAAGAGCTTGACATGACTGTGTGGTCAAGGGAGGATTTTGAATTTGTTATTCTTTTTGATAATATAAGTAATTTGAGAAAATTGGTTTATGGGTACAAGGAAGGAAGCAGCAGAGAAATAGTCATTGTTTGAGATGGAGGGTTAGAATCAAATAAGCAGGGTTTCAGAGGAGATAAAAATAATATAAAGAAAGATAAGTCTTAAGAAGGGCAGTGTCTCTGCAGCTGCTCTGTTTGCTGCTGAGGCGTGGGTTTGATCCCTGGCCGGCGTGTTGCTGCAGCTATGGCATAGGTTGCTGCTGTGCTGTGGCTTGGATTGGATCCCTGGCCTGGGAGCTTCCATATGCCATGTGTGTGGCAAAAAAAGCAGGGAGGGAAAGTGGGCACAGTAAACTCTCTTTTGATACAAAGAGGGAAGTGGGAAAAGTACAGAGAAATAAAATTATTTTGAGGAGGTTAGGTAGTTTCCCTCACAGATCTATGATTTCTGTTGATTAAAAAGTCAAAATAATCTACTAAATAAAGAGGAAGATAAGAGAATTATTGTTGATAGGCCAAAGAGTATAATTTGGAAAATAAATTGTGGAAATATTATGAAGATTCAACGAAAGATGAGTAAGTGGCAATTGAGTTGAGTTAGGATGAGTCTCTAGAGAGCTATCAGAGGTTCATGAATTTCTCAAGTGCTGTTACAAAACCTGGGCCAGGAGAATGTACGTGCTTTTTAAATAATATTCAAATAAAGCTGGAGGTAGAGTGAGGGGAGAGGGGACAGGCTTTCTTGAAATAGTCACTGTCAAGGTGGACTATGGCATTGAGACAAGTGAGGAGAGCAAATCAATCCAGAGGGGCTGATGGGCTGAGGAACAGGCAGAGACTGAGGATGAAAGTTTAATGTGCTGAGGAGTTGGTTTAAATTAAACCAGAGAGGGAAGCAGAAGTTGAGATCAGAAGATGGGAAGTTTCACTGAGCTCTTTCCGTGTGTGAACTGTCCTGTTCATGTGCGTGCAGGTGGAGGATTTGGGAATTTAAGAGTTAAAAATGTACACAGCACAGAGGTTGGAAGAATTACTTACTGAAACCAGAGGCTTATGGGTAAGGTGCCTTTTTGTGTCACTAAAAGGTGGTTTTTTGTTTTGTTTTGTTTTAATTACCTCTTGAAAGATATGGGGGAAAAAAATCAAATTTCAGAGCCCCTTCTTTTTATTTGTTATATTTTCACTGAATTCCTTTTCTCAGATTGACTTGTTGCCCACACTTCAAAATATGATTCTTCTGTGAAAGTAACTGATTTCACTTACAATAGTTTGAAGTGTTTAATTTAAATTCCCTAGGGTTAAAATGAAGATATAGGTTTAAGAAGGTGGCATTTGAAAGTGGCGTAAACTGTGAAGAGGTGTGCATTCAGTGTGGAAGTCAGTCTGCCTGTCTCTTATCCTGAAGGTAATTAGAGCTCCCCAAAGACAGAAAATCAATGCATTCTAAATGAGAATAATTTAGTTGTTATTGCATCAAGTAAGCATAACACCACCAAAGGAATCCTTAGAATTGTATATATTCTTGTCATCTTAATGTTTATAGCACTGTCAGATTACAAGCATTATGTTAAAAATGCTAACAAGACAGCTGATGACACATAATCAATATGTGCAAAGCTTCTGTTAGTACTTTAATGCTTCATATAAAATAATTATTCTTGAGTAACAACTCCATTTAAAATAAGTTCACATCTTTCCTTTGCATGGAGACCTTTTTCCTTATAATATTCGTTGGCAATACAGCCTCAAGATTCACGTTATGAGGCATGCTCCAAAATTTCTTATGACCTGTCCCCTGGCAGAGATTGCCAGTTGCAATTGTGGAAGAACAGGTACTGATGCTGAATGAGAGAGTGTTTTCGAAATACTGCACATCTAGGACAGGATCAGAATAGCATATTCTGACCAAGATGCAGTGAAATTTGCGGTCATAAATAATCCCAAAGTAATGGGCAATTATCTCAACTTTAACAAGCCTTCTCTTACATGTGTACTTTAGCCACTGAAGTCAAATCCCTCTGAACAAATATATTGTTCAAGAAGCCTTGTTCAACAATATGCAAATACAATGTATTGCTTAAACCAAGCACAACGCATGCAATCATTTATAGGCTGTTCCCAGGTTCTTCTCCATCTGTGTTCATTTATTCAGTAACTATTTACATAGACAATTAATGTGCCAGGGCCTGGGCCAACAATGGCGCTCATGGTTGCTACCATATGGATCTTAGCGCATAGTGAGAAAGACAGCATGAGACAAGTAAGTTCCAAAAATTAATACATACTTTTATAATGATTATTTTATAATTAATATATTAATAAATTAATGAATATCCCAAATGATATGAAGCAAATAAGATTTTCCAAAAAGAAATGCAAGATGGTAGAAATACCTAATTTAGATAGAAAGTAAAGAATACGGCTCTAAGATTTAATTAAACTGAGACTGAATAAAAGAAAAATTAAAAGTCCTTGGAAGTGTAGGGTAAAGTGTTGGAGGAGTAGTCATTGAAGTAGTAACTCAGTGGTCCAGGAAGAAAGAGCAGCACGTGCAAAGATCCTGTGGTGAGAGTTAACAGGACAGCAAGAAAAATACAGCATGGTACAAGGTGAAGCTAGTGAAGTGGCAGAACAAGAGCATAAGGTAAATCATCCTAAAGCACCTCAGGATATCCTCTTTTCCACAAATGAAACTCATTTTTTCTATTCTTCACATCTCCTACATTTATATAATACTCAACAAGGTCCTTCTGCTTTTTCAGGCTGCTTCTCCCCTGTAAAATCCCCATCACAGGTGTGTGTGTGTGTGTGTGTGTGTGTGTGTAGTGGTCTCAGTTATTAGTAAACATGTCAATAGAAACTGATGGCACTAACTGATAATTTTAATGAAAAAAATCATATGAATATTCTTTTTAAAAAGTAGTTTAAAAGCCCCCTGAATTTTCCTGGGGCGTGTGTGTCTGTGTGTGTGTATTGTGGGTTTCAGAAAGGGAAATGTGTCATTCTCACAAGAGTCATTAATATTGCCCAACATGTTACAGCCCCCTACTTAATGGAACATATTTTGGAATAAATTTCACCTACGATAAAGTTTGTAAACATTGATGAAGAAGTTTGGCTGTAAGGATAGAAAGAAATTTGGAAAAGTCTTCAGATATTTAGAAAATACAAGAAAGTGTTATTTAAAAAGCAAACTGATTACCACTACTTAATCCCTCAAAAGGGATAACATATTTCACATTAAAAGGAATATAAATCTCTACACAGTCCCTTTTGTTCGGTGACTGACAGGGATGAGAGAAGAGAAAAAAAGTGAGCTGTCAAAGCTTCTGCCAGTGTCTCCAGGCTACAGAGAAGTAAGAAAGGGCATAAACAGCCCATTGTTTCAGCAAAGGGATGGCATCTTTGGATATGTAGAATTATGCCTGGAGTTGTGCCAAGCATAATTTAGAGGACTACCTTGTTCTGCATAACAAGGTGATTTGAGTATCTCTGAAAGAACCTATGGGTGGGAGGTAATGAAAAGAAAAAAGTGGATTCTGCAGAGTCTAGAGAGGAAAAGGGCAGGAGCAAATCCTTGATAGGAAACTACTGTTTTCTACAAACCTTTAAGGAAACATGTTCTTCCCACAAGCGCTTTGTGTGGAGTACTTTTAATGTGTGTGTGTGTGTGTGTGTGTGTGCGTTCACACGTGTGTGTCTGTTTGTGTGAGTGTAGGGAACCTTATGAAGAAATTCAATTCTACGTTCCTGTCAGAAAAGAGGGAGAATGATAGCCAAGCACTGTGAGATCCGAGTGAAATGGATAGTTCAAACGTAACAGGAACTCAAGCAGAATTAATTCTAAAAATGGAAAGACCCTGGAAATTAATAGAAATCTTGGGTAGGGCCTTAGAATAGTGACAGAATATGGGTTGGGACAATTAAAATATCTTTTTCATTTTAATTTCGAAGCACAGAATGATAGTTGAGTTTCATTAATCGATAAACAATACAAGCTTACAAGTTAGAATTAAATTATCGTTCTGGCCAAAAGAAGAGCTATCTTGTTGTTGTTGTTGCTATTATTATTATTATTATTAAAGTATAGTTGATTTACAATGTTGTGCCAATTTCTGCTCTACAGCAATGCGACCCAGTCACACACATATATATATATCTGTCCTCATATCATCCCCTATCATGTGTTATCACAAGAGACTGGACACAGTTCCCATGCTAGGACCTCACTGCCCATCCATTCGCAGTGTATCCCCAAATTCACAGTGTATCCCACATCCTCGCCCCTCCCCCTTGGCAAGATGGGGGTCTGTTCTCCTTGTTTGTGAGTCTGTTTCTGTTCCGTAGATAGGTTCACTGATGCCTTATTTTATTTTATTTTAGTATTTTTAGGGCCATACCCATGGCCTATGGAAGTTCCCAGGTTAGGGGTCAAATCTGAGCTGTAGCTGCTAGCTAACACCACAGCTCACAGGAATGCCAGATCCTTAATCCACTGAGTGAGGCCAGGGATCAAACCCATATCCTCATGGATACTGGTTGGGTTCATTACAGCTGAGTGCAGGAAAGGAACTCCCACATTTGTGCCATTTTTTAGATTCCACATATAAGTGATATCATGTGGTATTTGTCTTACTCTTTCTGACTTCCCTTCATATGACAATCCCTAGTTGCATCCATGTTGCTGCAAATGGCATTATTTCATTAAAGATAAAGCATACACAAGAATCATAGGTTTATTTTACCACCTCAAAAATATTTCACTTCCAGGAGTTCCCGTCATGGCGCAGTGGTTAACGAATCTGACCAGGAACCATGAGGTTGCGGGTTCGGTCCCTGCCCTTGCTCAGTGGGTTAACGATCCGGCGTTGCCATGAGCTGTGGTGTAGGTTGCAGACGCGGCTCAGATCCCGCATTGCTGTGGCTCTGGCATAGGCCAGTGGCTACAGCTCCGATTCAACCCCTAGCCTGGGAACCTCCATATGCCGCGGGAGCGGCCCAAGAAATAGCAACAACAACAACAACAACAACAACAAAAGACAAAAGAAAAAAAAAATTCACTTCCCTATGAAACACTCTGCTCAGAGCTAGTAGATTAGATATGTCTTTGTTTTATAAAGCTACACATAGTCACTATATGTGATCCGGAAGTCATGCTCCTAGTTTATTTACCCAAACGTATTGAAAATGTATGTCTATATAAAAACCTGCATATGACTGTTTACAGCAGCTTTATTTATAAGTGCTAAAAGTTGGCATTTTTAAAGGTTGGTATTTCCTCTGCTCTTCAATTCTTCTTACAGCTATAATTATGAAAATTGTAAGCATCAAATGAGGCAAGTAGAATTATTATTCTACTTGTGAGACATATATTCAGAGCAAAGAGGAAATGAGGTTCTAGACAGAGTTTTAAAAAAAGTTGAATCTGTTGGCTACTGAACTGTTATCTTTCTGCCTCAGTCTTTTTCCAGCCCTGTTGCTAAGTGCGTGACCAGCTGATGGTAAACTTTTGGAGATTATTGTCAATCACACATTTCCTTTCCCTTCCAGGTTTTAAACAACTAAGAATAATTATGAGGAAAAATGGGAATCAAAATATCAGTTCTATAAAAGATAAATTAGAAAAAAGTATTGGACTTGTAGCCAAGAATGAAGAATCTTCTTACTCCCTTGTGTCTGCTAAAGAGAATCTTCCTGCACTAAGTGCCAGCATTACCCACTTTAGATGCACATGAAGAAACTGGAATACAGAGAGCAGGGACCTGGCTGGACACACACAAGGCCACCATGTATTAATCTGTCGAGTGCAAGATACAAGAAAACTGGAGAGCAAGACAGGAGATAAAAATGCATTGGTGCTGATAAAAATCTCTTTCCAGGAAACCAACCAATGTGGTTTAAGTGACTTGTTCCTAATTATCCTTCTGATCTGCATTAGTCTTCTACCCATTGGTTATCTTTCTGCCTCAGTCTTTTTCCAGCCCTGTTGCTAAGTGCGTGACCAGCTGATGGTAAACTTTTGGAGATTATTGTCAATCACACATTTCCTTTCCCTTCCAGGTTTTAAACAACTAAGAATAATTATGAGGAAAAATGGGAATCAAAATATCAGTTCTATAAAAGATAAATTAGAAAAAAGTATTGGACTTGTAGCCAAGAATGAAGAATCTTCTTACTCCCTTGTGTCTGCTAAAGAGAATCTTCCTGCACTAAGTGCCAGCATTACCCACTTTAGATGCACATGAAGAAACTGGAATACAGAGAGCAGGGACCTGGCTGGACACACACAAGGCCACCATGTATTAATCTGTCGAGTGCAAGATACAAGAAAACTGGAGAGCAAGACAGGAGATAAAAATGCATTGGTGCTGATAAAAATCTCTTTCCAGGAAACCAACCAATGTGGTTTAAGTGACTTGTTCCTAATTATCCTTCTGATCTGCATTAGTCTTCTACCCATTGGTAATATAACTAACCAATTTTTCCCCACAAAAATAATGCATTCTATTTGCCTGGATAGATAGTTGGTTTTGGTCATGTGAAATGAGGGTACCAAGAATTGTTACTATACGTTAAGACCTTCTTCTTGTTGATTTTTAAATGAAAACCAGATTGAAGGATTCCATCCTTCCACTGAAGGACATCCCTACTTAAATTAATTGGAACTTGCTTGGCTAAAATACATGCACATGATACCTTCTGTGATTTGCTCATTTATTTAATTGGAGTCTAGCAATCAGTACATGTTTGAACCTCACAAATATTTAGTGTGTGCATACTTAATTATCCTACTCAAGTCAATCAAAACATCTGTTTAGGTAAAGCAAACAGTACTCCCCAGTGTGCAGGTGGGTAGCAGTTCTAAGTAAGCAGCTCTCTAATTCAAACTTGTCACTTTTTCACCTGTTTACAAAAATAGATACCAGCTATTTAAGCAAACAGTCCACCAAATCAGACATGTTATTTCCAATGCATCTGCTACAAGGAATTTATTCCTTAATGTGAATGACATTAAAAGTCTTAGGTCTTTTGAACACTGCATGTCTCACCAGTTCAATTGTATTGAATATCCTGTGTCATTATCCATGACATTCTATTACTGTGACAATCCCAAATACCATTGTTGCTTACATGAGTTATATTTTGAAACATTATTAGATTAGGAGCTGGAATCTTTTAGTTTGTAGAAGGAAAAATGTTACCTTTTAAGTTATACTTTACTTCAGTATTCTAATAATACCTTACTTGAGGTATTTCAAATGTGCGGCCTAGACCCATTCTCTAGGAATTATAAATTCAATGTCAAAAATCAAATTGGACAAGATTAGACTAAAAATCAGGCCATGATGAAAAAAAATATAGAATTTTTATTGAAGTTGTATTGATTGTCCTTTTTTATTGACTCTTTGAAAAACTTATTTTTCTCTTAGCACAATACTGTCATTTTAATTTTTTTAATTTAAATTTAAAAAAGAGTTCCCATCATGGCACAGCAGAAACAAATCCGACTAGGAACCATGAGGTTGCTGGTTCGATCCCTGGCCTCGTTCAGTGGGTTAAGGATCCAGCATTGCCATGAGCTGTGGTATAGGTCGCAAACCCAGTTTGGATCTGGCGTACCTGTGGCTGTGGCATAGGCCAGCAGCAACACCTCTGACTGAACCACTAGCCTGGGAACCTCTGTAGGCCGCTAGTGCGGGCCTAAAATGACAAGAGACAAAAATAAATAAATAAAAGCATTAGCCATAAACCTCTGAATATCCTTGTTTGATATCCACTAAACAAAAAGGAGAGAAAAACAAATGGCTGTTTTTGAAGCTATCTGCAGAAAAATAAAACTGTCACATGTAAACCAAGGGAGCCAGAGATCCTTGGTATTTAAAAGCTCTTCTAACAGCTCACAATCAATAAAATTATGGCAAATGTAAGAAGCATTTTCATTTATAAAAAAAAATTAACTGTTGACATATGAACTTTAGAGAGTTTCTGAAAAACATCCTTATGAAAATTGATGAGTATTTACAGAATGTTCCCAACATCCAAGTTATCATCATATATTATCTTTTCTAAATTTTTATATACTAAATCTAATTTTCTCACCCTGCCTTCAGAACATCATTATTGTCTTTTTATTTTCTGAATTATAAAAGAATTTCTTCTTTGCTTTCTGCCTCCCCTGCTACAGTTGATAATGATGATTATTCAAGCAAATAGTTTTTTTTAATTTAAAAAGAGTTACCAAATTTTGACAATCATTGGTATAGGATATGCTAGAGAAATGCTAAGATCATTTCATTACATAAAATTCTGACAAATATTGATGGCCAGCCATGTAAAGGGCTCATATGAATTTTTATTCAACTTACAAATTATAATTTTTAAAGGGCAATTCAGTGCTGAGAAAAGAAGTTAAATTATTCTAGTTTGCAACTGATTCCTTAACAATGTTTAAGTAGCTTCCCTACTTTCAGGTAGGAAAAATGAAGTAATTTTTTTTTTTCTTTGCATTTTAAAGGATCTGAGGCACTTATTTAACTAAGTTGCATGGCCAGTAAAGTGATAGGGTTTAATATTATTCTATTTAAGCATATAATTAATTTTAATGTAAAGTTAAAAACCTAAAATTTAAAATAGCATATTGATTTTACTTATGTATTATGTATTTACTATGGCATTATATGAATTCACTTGCTAACTTATTTCCTTAAAAAAGTACTTTTCTTAGCAAACATAAAGCTCTATATTTAAATACCATACGTACATAGCACATGTTGGTCTTTTGAAGTTCACCTTTTCTTTTGAAGATGCTTGATAATTAACATGTCTTTAGGAAAACATCAGAGAAGCCTTTATAATAATAACCCACAACACCAAAATTCCAGTCTCCTAGTTTCTCCGTTTCAATTCTTCAAAGAACTCCAATGAACAGATCTCCTCTCCATGATCCAAGCCTCACAAATCATAGCTACCCTGGCAGTCTCTGGATGGTCACCATTGTTTCAGGGGCCTCTCCTGATCCAATTAGTCATTGGTGCAGGGTCTTGTGATATAAAATACACCTGCCGCCCTTCAGACGGTTCAGATAAGGGCAGTTTCCCAAGGAGCTTTGGGCAGGTAAACATTTAAACTATGCCTGTCGTGTTTCTTTGCAAGGCAATGTGCTACAGTGGAACAAACTGGGTTGTTCATTTTTAGCAGCCCTGCATTTGATCTTGAGCTTTGTGACCTTGAGCAAGTTCCTTAAACTCTGAGCCTTAGTTTGCTTATCGATAATAAACTCCCTGATTTTAGGCAAGTTACTTAACTTTTCAATACCACAGTTTCTTCATCAGTAAAGGTAATCAGTAAAGACTATTAGTATCCATTATATATTTTATGAACTAATTGATTTATATATAGCGCTTAGCAGAGGCTCTGGCATATAAGAAACCTTCAAGCAAATATAATCACAGACATTCATATCACAAAAGAACATTTCTCTGGGTTCCAAGAGCTCTCCCTCCAGAGGCCTGAAGTGCAGAGCATGGCTTGTAGCTGGATAGAAAAGAGTTAACCCTGGGGTTCATTTTTAGGAAGTACAAAGGTACCTAACTGAGCTCTTGTGGTGTGAAGGAGATGGTGTTTTGCTATCTGTTGGCTTCACTCTGTTACCAAGTGAGCGCAGACGGAAAGTAGGGTACATGTGTTGGGCATTCTTAAATGTACACAAAATATTTCTTTAAGTGAATAGCTTGGTGTATTCTAGTACAGAAGAGGGTCCTCTGAGTTATGCAAATTTTCAGTCCATAATCTTTGTGTGTATGTGTATATGCGTATGTATCTCAGTCTCATTTTTTCTCTCTGTCTCTATTTGTCTATCAATCATCTCTCTATCCATCCAACTATTTACACATGTCTGTATGTATACAGTGTTTGTATGTTTGTGTCCGTGTGTGTGTGTGTGTTTCTTTTTCCTAAACTTGTCTATACATAGACAGCTACGGAGACGTTTTCTTCATAAAATTTCTGCAAGTTACTGTCATGGTTTCAGAAGCTGCACTAACCTGGTCAGAACACTCACACTTTCCAAAGAAAACCATTGTATTGGTATTCAGTAAACATATAACAGAGACACAGATTCTTCAATGCATCTTTAGTTTAGAGGAGCAGTTAACAAGCCCTGCAGGGAATCACACAGGCAGGGAGACTTCACCTAGACGTGTTAGGCAAAGCTGAATTTGAACTGTACACCAAATCTTTATTCATTGATTTTATTGCTTCAGAGATGTTTTATCCTCATATTTGATCTTCGAGAGACAGGATCTGCTAATGCGGTCTGGAGGACAGAGAGGGAGGGCTTATGTAGTAGAGGAGAGAAATGCTCAATTCTCATGATAAAAGTTACAAATGACAAAGCCTATTGGAAAAATATACTTCCAAACACAACCGCTACATTTTCAGTGTGTCACCTGCTTCATTCTAAATTTTTTTTCTGCCCCAAGATAGTAAACATTCTAACTACCTAAGGGGAATTTATTATATGAATTAGGCTCCCTGGTGCCTATGCCCTTGGAGAGTAGAAAAGGTAGTTATTTGGACTTTAAGGGAGGAAATTAAAATATAATTTTCTTATAGATTGTCTTTGGGATGCAGAACTCAAGTCATAGTTCAGACAACTCAGTACATTTATCTACCCATTTAACAGTGTCTGCAGAAAAAAGAATTAGGATTCCTTACCAGTCAATATTGTAAAATGGTCTAAAATTACCTCAAGAGCAGTAAATCAAAAAAGAAAGACCATTCTTTTTCTCACCAAATTACATGTCTCTCACGTGGCCTTTTCTACCTTTTTTTATCTCTCCCTGAAGCTCCCTTTGAAAATAACAGAGTTAGATAAACAGCTCTTTAAGGAAATGTGATCTCCCTCTCTCCTTGGCCACACCAGCCTGCAGAGAGATAGGTCACAAAACCCTCATTCTTCTGGATCTCCTCTATCTCCTATTATTAAAACCAGTTCTCTTCAAACTCTGCCAATACAGTTGAGATTTCCCAGGGGTGCATAATGAACACGCCACCAATCAACCCTCCACACAACCATTTTGGCTCCTCTTTTACCTTTGCTAATGTTGATGGTACAGGGGTTAATTTTATGTGTTGATTTGACTGGCCACTGAGTGCCCAGATTCAACATTTCTGGGTGTGTTTGGGTGGTGAGGCTGTTTCCAGATGTGGAGCTGTTTCAGTGGACTCAGGGTGGTAGACTACCCGCCTTGATGTGTTTTTTCCTCCAATTTGTTTAAAGAATAAAGTCCAAGGTCAAATCGGGTTTTGTTGACCCAGAAATACCTCTCCCTTACCAAGAAACACTCCCTATGATTTTTACAAACAAAAGGGTGTGACTCAAAATGCAGTTTTGTTTTTTTTTCTTTTTTGGCTGCCCTGCAGCATGTGGAGCTCCCAGGCCAGGGAACAGTTCTAAGCTGTAGTTGCGACCTACAGCAATTCCAGATCCTTAACCCACTGTGCTGGTCTGGGAATAGAACCTGCATCCCAGTGCTCCAGAGATGTTTCTGATTCTGTTGTGCCACAGTGGGAACTTCTCTAAATGTAGTTTTAAGTATTATTTTCAATTTAAACAAAAGATGTTTGAATTTGGGGGGGAAAAAAAAAACACATCAGGAGACATCATCCAATCTATTGAAGGCCTGATAGAATAAAAGCCAGAGAAAGAAGGAATTCACCCCTTTTTATTTCCTGCCTCACTGTCTAAGTTAGGACATCTCATCTCATCTTCTCCTGCCCTTGGACTGGGACTTGTACCCCTGGCTCTCCTAGAGGACAGGCCTGCAGATTTAAATTACACCTCTTGCTTTTCTAGGTCTCCAGCTGGCAGACTGGAGATCCTGAGACTTCTCAGCTTCCACAATAGCAGTTCAGATTCTGTGGAGAACCCTGACTAATACAATCAGTGTCTCTGTTATTTTCAAGAAAAGGAGTTTGGGGCAAAGTTCATAAGCCAAGGCATACAGAATGGTTTGCAGCTGCCGCTGCTAGTCACCCAGGACATATACCAAGGTTGCCTGTCCCTTAAGTCCTTGCTTCCTGAACACACTGTTCTGGTGCTGCCCTTGGCTCACTGGTGTGGCTACCACAGTCAATACTGCAGCTCGCCACTGAGGGTGGCACCAACGGGACAGTGCCAGCCAATTTCTACACTGCAGCAGCCGCTGAGAGATGTAAAGCTCCCTTCTGTCTGTACTTCTGACATCTTCTCTCACCCTGGCCCCTATGATGACATCACCACTCCTTCCCTTTGTAACTGCTGACAGTGACAGTTCTGAGGCCCCGTGCCCTCAATACTTTGGGGATGCTTTAAGTGACAATTTTAGTTTTAACCTGCTCTTTTATTACAGGCTTTATACCCAAGGATCAAGATATAAGTTTGTAAGTTTTGGATGAAGAACAACTTGAGTGATAGGCATTGAGCTGTATTCAAATTTACCCTCAAGCAGGAATCTACTGCTTTCGAACCAGATTACTGGAATTTTACTGTAGAATCTTGTAGAATATAAGAGTTTTTGTTGTTGTTTTCATATAAATAGGGCCCCTGAATGGTCAATCTACAAGAATATCAGACATAGACAAGTATTCTTCAATACCAGGCTGAACATAGAAAAAATTCAAAGTGGGGTTTTTGATAAACAACACCAAATACTGAACAGACCTATCACTAGAAATGCAATTGAATATGTCATAAAAACACTCCCTACAAATAAAAGTCCAGGACCAGATGGCTTCACAGGTGAATTCTACCAAACATACAAAGAGGATCTGGTGCTCATCCTCCTTAAACTTTTTCAAAAGGTTGAAGAAGAAGGAACACTCTCAAAAACATTCTATGACCTCACCATCACCGTAATTCCAAAACCAGACAAAGATACCACCAAAAAAGAAAACTATAGGCCAATATCTCTGATGAATATAGATGCAAAAATTCTCAACAAAATTTTAGCCAACCGAATCCAACAACACAGAAAAAAGATCATACACCACTACCAGGTGGGATTCATTCCAGGTTCACAAGGAGGGTTCAACATATGCAAATCAATCAATGTCATACACCACATTAACAAAAGAAAAGTAAAAAAACCATATGATCATCTCAATAGATGTAGAAAAAGCATTTGACAAAGTCCAGCATCCATTCATGATAAAAACTCTTACCAAAGTGGGTATAGAGTGAATATACCTTAACACACCAAAAGCCATTTATGACAAACCCACAGCAAATATAATACTCAATGGAGAAAAGCTGAAAGCCTTCTCACTCAAATCTGGAACAAGACAGGGATACCCACTCTCACCACTGCTATTCAGCATAGTATTGGAAGTCCTAGCCACAGCAATTAGACAAACAAAAGAAATAAAAGGCATCCAAATAGGAAAAGAAGAGGTAAAATGTCACTGTATGCAGATGACATGATACTATATAGAGAAAACCCTAAGGACTCAACCCACAAAATACTTGAACTGACCAACAAATTCAACAAAGTAGCAGGATATAAGATTCACATTCAGAAAACAGTCGCATTTCTGTATACTAACAATGAAATATTAGAAAAAGAATACAAAAATACAGTACCTTGTAAAAGTGCACCCCAAAAAATCAAATACCTGGGAATACACCTGACCAAGGAGGTAAAGGACTTATATGCTGAGAACTATAAAACATTAATCAAGGAAATTAAGAAGATGTGAAGAAATGGAAAGATAATCCATGCTCCTGGGTTGGAAAAATTAATATTGTAAAAATGGTCATACCACCCAAAGCAATCTACAGATTCAATGCAATCCCTATCAAATTACCCATGACATTTTTCACAGAACTAGAACAAATAATCCAAAAATTTATATGGAACTACAAAAAACCCAGAATTGCCAAAGAAATTCTGAGAAACAAAAACCAAGCAGGAGGCATAACTCTTCAAGACTTCAAGCAATATTACAAAGCCACAGTCATCAAGACAGTGTGGTACTGGTACCAAAACAGACAGACAGACCAATGGAACAGAACAGATAACCCAGAAATAAACCCAGACACCTATGATCAATTAGTCTTTGACAAAGAAAGCAAGAACATAAAATGGGAAAAAAAAGTCTATTCAGCAAGCATTGCTGAGAAACCTGGACAGCTGCATGCAAATCAATGAAACTAGAACACACCCTCACACCATGCATGAAAATAAACTCGAAATGGCTGAAAGACTTAAATATAAGATAAGACACCATCAAACTCCTGGAAGAGAACACAGGCAAAACATTCTCTGACATCAAGCTTACGAATATTTTCTCAGGTCAGTCTCCCAAAGCAACAGAAATAAAAGCAAAAATAAACCAATGGGGCCTAATCAAACTGACAAGCTTTTGCACAGCAAAGTAAACCAAAAAGAAAAAAAAGACAACTTAGAGAATGAGAAAATCGTTTCAAACAATGCAATGGACAAGGGCTTAATCTCTAGAATATACAAGCAACCTATACAATTCAACAGCAAAAAAGCCAATAACCCAATTAAAAAATGGGCAAAAGCCCTGAATAGACATTTCTCCAAGGAAGGTATACAGATGGCCAAAAAGCACACGAAAAAAATGCTCAACATCCCTGATTATTAGAGAAATGCGAATCAAAACTACCACAAGATACCACCTCACACCAGTCAGAGTGGCCATCATCAATAAGTCCACTCATAACAAGTGCTGGAGGGGTAGTAGAGAAAAGGGAACCCTCCTGCACTGTTGGTGGGAATGTAAGCTGGTACAACCACTATGGAGAACAGTAAGGAGCTACCTTAGAAATCTATACATAGAACTACCATATGATCCAGCACTCCCACTCCTGGGCATATATCCGGACAAAACTTTCCTTTAAAAAGACACATGTACCCACATGTTCATTGCAGCTCTGTTCACAATAGCCAAGACATGGAAACAACCCAAATGTCCATCAACAGATGACTGGATTAGGAAGATGTGATATATATATATATATATATATATATATATATATATATATATAAATATATATAAATAATGGAATACTACTCAGCCATAAAAAAGAACGACATGATGCCATTTGCAGCAACATGGATGGAACTAGAGACTCTCATACTGAGTGAAATAAGTCAGAAAGAGAAAGACAAATATATGATATCAGTCATATCTGGTATCTAATATACAGTGCTAATGAACATTTCCACAGAAAAGAAAATCATGGACTTAGAGAATAGACTTGTGGTTCCCCGGGGGGAGGGAGAGGGAGTGAGAGGGATTGAGAGCTTGGGGTAAATAGATGCAAACTATTGCTCTTGGAATGGATCTACAATAAGATCCTGCTGTGTAGCACTGAGAACTATGTCTGGATACTTACTTTGCAGCATGACAATGGGAGAAAAAATTATGTATACATGTATGTGTAACTGGGTCCCTATGCTGTACTGTGCGGAAAAAAAAAAAAAAAAAAACAATAAAAAATAGAGAAAAAAAACCACTCAAATAATTGCTACTGTGTAACACGTTTCACACTAGAGCAGTCTGGGGCAAAGGGTGGACTGATCAAATTTTTTTTTTTTTTGTCTTTTTGCCATTTTCTTGGGCCGCTCTCATGTCATATGGAGGTTCCCAGGCTAGGGGTCGAATTGGAGCTGTGGCCACCGGCCTACGCCAGAGCCACAGCAACATGGGATCCGAGTCGCGTCTGCAACCTACACAATCACGGCAACGCCAGATCGTTAACCCACTGAGCAAGGCCAGGGATCGAACCCGCAACCTCATGGTTCCTAGTCGGGTTCGTTAACCACTGCGCCACGACGGGAACTCCCAATGATCAAATTTTTTAAGAGCATTTAATGGTATGGGAAATGAAAAAAGAAATATAAAATCATACTTGTTGTATTTGTTTGGATTAGTAGTAATGTTCTGATTGTGATTGTCTAATGTTAAGGAACAAAAAGGAGGGAAAGAAAGTTATCTTCAGAGAAATATTATTTTGACTTTTCTTCCCTTTGAAAAACAGAATTGTAAGTCTCACTAACATCAGAGTCCCAGTAGGATGTTTTGCCTCAAATATGGATAATGAATCAAAGAGAGTTGTACTGGTCAATATAATTGAGGCAACTCTCCTCTCTGATTTAATAAAAATAGCAAGGAGAGCATATAGAAATTAGATTTTTCTCTTCTGCATAGGTCTTAGCAGAAAGCAATCCAGTGGGAAACAATTTCCCTGTAAGTGAAGGGACAACCTTGGAGATCAGGACTAGGAAGATTTTGGATCAGTTCTGATTAACAGAACAGGATTTGGGTAGGGGTTGGGGAGTACTGTCAAGTCAGAGACCTGAACACAGACAGAAAGTGTTATCTTTGGTCATTTAACTGTCATGGATAAAAAACTCACTCAGCCTCAGCTCCAGCAGTCTCTGCTTTCAGGGGAAGAGCTACACCAAAACTGAAGTCATAGTCTAGGAGGTGGTATTAGCACAATGCTGGCCAAAGGCTCTGTACATCTTGGTAACAAAAATACTTATAATTTGAAAGTGTTTATTCCCATGACATGGGTAGGAGAATGAACAGAAAGAATAGTAAACATGGAGTCCCTTCCTTCTTCGTCTGCAGAATAAAATAAACAGACCTCATTTATTTGCTGTTGTTTGTTCTAGGCACCAGGTAAGGTGTGGGTGAGCAGAAACTGAAAACACCTTTCGGTAAAATTTTAAGCTAGTACAGAACCACATTCTCCAAAATTTTCTAAGTCCTCCCAAAGTTCTAAGGATGTCTTCAAACATTCCATAAGATAGTCACCATGTGTGTAAAGAAATATTCCATGGAATAATTTTTTAATGTTCCTTTGCTAGAAGACCATTGTCTACAAATAGAAAAAGTATCCATTTAAATTTCCCATGATAGCTTTTTAAAATGATCTGAATCTTCTATATCATCCTCAGAGTTCCAGTTTTCAAAAGCAAGTGGTGTTTTTAGTTGAATATTGAATTTTTGCTGCAATTACCATATCAGCTAATGCTTTTATTTTTATGATGCAGTACACCTGTAGTTTATATGCCATGTGCACATTTTATAGTATGTTGAGGTCTGTTGTAATGATGAATGAGTATAATAGATTCCATTTTAGATGGTTTTTATATGGGACAATAAATAGGATGTTTGTGCCATGGTGTTAAGTTCTACTGATTTGGAGATCAGAGTTCTGGTCCCAGATTTGCTTCTGGACTCAAGAACTACACCTGCAAGTCACTTAACCCTTTAGAGTCTTATTTTGCTATCTGTATAATGAGGAATTCATTAGAAAGTCCCTTTTGATTCAAAATGATTCCCTGGCTTATGTCACCATTTTTAGGTTTTGTTTTTGTTTTTGTTTTGTCTTTTTTGGGCAGCACCCACGACATATGGAGGTTCCTAGGTTAGGGGTTGAGCTGGAGCTACAGCTACTGGCCTACACCACAGCCACAGTGACGCCAGATCTGAGCCTCACCTTCAACCTATATCTCAGCTCATAGCAACTCCGGATCCTCAACTCACTGAGTGAGGCCAGGGATCGAACCTGCATCCTCATGGACTAGTCAGATTCGTTTCTGCTGAACCACTACAGGAACTCCCACTTTTAAGTTTTTGATTTTAATTTTACATTACTACCAAGTCTTATAGTTATGTTTTGATTTCATGCCTATTAGAGAAGTGAATTGACACTCACTGTGCCAGGAAGCATCCTAGCTGGTCTCTTTGCATAAAATGCTACCTGGGCCTCACAACCCTTCCATTGTTGTGGTAGTATCCCATCTTAAATGAGGAAAGGGGCTCTCAGGGAGTAGTAGATTTCTTCAAATTTATACTACAGAGCTAAGACTTGAAAATAGGACCGATTAACTTCTGAATCCTTGTGGCTTCTACTAAAATGGTCTTTATGAATCCCATCTGTGACCTATTCGTGTCCAAATATTAAATCTGAATGCAATCGTCCATTGTATCATTGTTTCTGTGTAAAAATACTAAAACTTTATGACCAAACACTTTATAATACATACATAACACTCCACAACACAGCTCCAGAGAAAGCATTAGCATAAAAGCAGCAGGTGTGTACTAGAGCAAACATCCTGATGTATCAATGGCAATGTAAACTGAAAGCTGATGCTGTTCCTAGAAATAAAAAAGCACATTTCCAAAGCTAACTGGCATTCAACATTAAGAATCACCTGTAGAAATATAACATGATAAAATTTTGAAATATTAATTTGTATTTGTTCTCTCTCTCCCTTATGTATCTTGAACCTACTTTTAAGCAATCACAAGCATCCTTGTGGCATTGAGAAAAAAGAGTATTACTTGACAGAGAGAGAGAAACCATTGATTTTCAGTGTTTTAATATATAAAGTAAGCTGTTTAGAATAAAAAGACTAAATTTTATAGATAATGAGACACAGAAACTTTGGGGAGGATCCCTGTTGACAATCACTGCCCTATACTAAGCAAATGACAGCTGAAATTTGTTATCCATTCTCCTTTCAGCTAGAGTGCAGGAGCAATTACAGAAAGGAGGGAGGAAGAGAATGGAAGCCTTTAAATTAATGTATGAAGCTTAGGCTCATGCCCCCAAGTGGCCCATTCCTAAAACCAACCAAAATCAAAAACAACGAGCTTTGAGAGAAGAACTGTGGTATTCCATACCACCCAGGTTTCAGATGGTTTTCTCTGTAGTACACAAGCAAGGATGACCAAAAGAGCACCACAAAGGCTCACACAAGAGGGATTTGATGTCCATTCTGAACCTAAATACTGCCAGCTCAAATGAAAGGTTTAAATAGCAACCAGAGGCACAGGGCATAATATTAAAAATATTCAAGATACAATCCAAAATTATCCAGCAGAGCAAGAACCAGGAAAGTCTCAAGGAGAAGAGACAGGAGATGACAATGCTAAGAAAATACAGATCTTAGAATTATCTGCCAAGAACTTTAAAGTAGATATTATAAAAATGCTCTAGAAAGCAACCATGAATTCTCTTGAAATCAATGAGAAAACTGTCTAGGCAAAGAAATAGATCAAAGGAAGAACCGAAGAGAGATTATTGAAGTGGAAACTACAGTAACTGAAATTTTAAAAACGCATCACACAGGCTCAATAGTCCATATATGCAGAATACGTAAAGAATTCTCAAAATGTAAGAGTTAAAAACAAAAACAACCTAATAAAAAAACAAGCGAAGACTAATCTGGTACTTAACCAAACAGGATATACAGATGAGATAAGTACATGAAAAGATGTCCAGCATCATTAACTATTAGTTAGATGCAACTTAAAAAAACTGGATATCACTTGATGGCTACTTGAATTGCTAAGACATATGATATTATCACATGTGCTGGTGAGGACAAGGAGAAGTGGATCTCTCAGACATTGTTTGTGGAATGTAAAATGGTACAAAGACTCTGGAAAACATTTGGGCAGGCTCTTATAAAGTTAAGCTTACCTTTATCATATGACTTAGCACTCCAACTCTTGAGTATTTAACCTAGAGAAATAAGAGTTTATATTTATGCAAATTCCTATACATGAATATGTGGACATTCATAACAACTTTATTTGTAATAATAAAAAACTGGAAACAACCCAATATCCTTTCATGGGTGAATGAATAAACGATGATTCATTCTTTGAATAGAATACTACTCAGCAAACAAAAGAAACATATGATTGATGCCTACTACGACTTGGATGAATTCCAAGGGAATTACACTAAATGAAAAAAGCCAATCTCTAAAGAATACATATGGGGATAATTCCACTTATATGACACTTTCAAAATAACTAAATTATAATGATGTAGAACAGATCAGTGGTTGTTGGATGTTAGCTTTCTATGGAGGGTGTGGATACAAAGGAATAGCGCGAAGCATTTTCTTTGAGTTGATGGAACATTTTTTATTTCGATGATGGTGCTGGTTACTTAAATATGTATGTATGAATGATAAAATTTCATAGAACTATACACATAAAAAACTGAGTAAATTTGAATACGGCCTGTAGTTAACAGTATTTTTATGCTAATATTAGTTTCTCAGTTCTCATTATTGTACTATGGTTCTATAGGATGTTATCACTGAAGGAATCCAGGTGAAGCGTTAATGGCAACTCTGGACTTTTCTCAGCTTCTCTCTGATCTGTGAAATATAATTTTATAAAATATCTAATTCTAATAGAAATATATAGTGAGCTTATTTCAGAGAATTATTTAACTAATGATAAAACTAGAAAGATGGCAAAGCTGTCAAAGCAGTTCAAGAGACTATGACAGATGTTTAAACAGTCAACAAAAGAATGGATGCTGAAATGAGATTACTAAATTTCATATATATATATATTTACATTTGCATCATTGCTGGACAAAAGTTAATTGCAATTCCTCATTCTTCCAAGATAACATCTAATTTTATAGGCCCTGGGCCTTAATCAATATGTAATAGTAAGTCAAAGAAAGTTAAAGCTCCTCAATAGTGAGATGGCTCCTAGGGAGACTTGTCAGAAAATGCTCTACTATGATATTGTAAGGACACACAGTTATTTTTTGGTCTTATTTCCAAATTTTGAAATCTTTCCTTAATACCTTCAATCTTTTTGCCTTTTGGAGGAGATATGAGGGCTCATTGTTGTTACTGCTTATAGAAGGCCTTCTACAATTGTTGGTTATAACCAATGGCTCATTCAGAGAAGGTGGGTCATTCTTGCCCCAGGACTACTGAATGCTTTTGCAAACTGATCCCACAGGTACAGCCATGGCACTTGATACCAGGACAATCATTAACATCCCCCTTAAATAAGGGTGTGTCTTTGATTCTGAAAGGAGCATGGTGGTGTGAAAAGAAGAGGTTCAACACCAGTACTTGAGAAGAGGGAGGCCATGGGGGAAGATACCTATGTTGACCTGTACTATACAAAGAGTCCCAATGGCCACACATGAATACAAGACAATTGCGTTCAATAAATCATAAAAATAGCACTTCTGATCTCAAGTGTTGTTATAAAAACTATTCTATCCAAGTTTCCATTGTATTAATATAAAGAAAATATTAAAATGCATAATGAATATAAGATTCTAGAGAGAAAATGAAAATGACTCCACAATTTTTTTTACTTGTCTTTTTGCCATTTCTTGGGCTACTCTCGCGGCATATGGAGGTTCCCAGGCTAGAGGTCTAATCGGAGCTGTAGCCACTGGCCTACGCCAGAGCCACAGCAACATGGGATCCAAGCTGCGTCTGCAACCTACACCACAGCTCAGGGCAACGCCGGATCGTTAACCCACTGAGCAAGGGCAGGGACCGAACCCACAACCTCATGGTTCCTAGTTGGATTCGTTAACCACTGCGCCACGATGGGAACTCCAGAACTCCACAATTTTTTAACAGTGAATTTGCTTTATTGCTGTCATCTCTGCAATAAAGAACACCAGCGTGCTTACAGAAGATCATTGCTTACAATTTGTCCCTGATCTGGGTGAAGGTCTGCTGCAAAATCTCCGTGGCTGAATGATAACTCTGGAATAACAGCAGAATTAGGGAATAAAAGGAGCCAGAAAAGGGTTCAGATGTGGTGCATTTCTAATTAAACCAGAGAATGAACAATTCATTTTTTCCTGTTAATTGTACAGTGTTTGATTTCTCTAGAGAAATTTAAGTCTGGTAAACAGTTTTCCAGAATGCTTTGCATGCAGCTTCTAATGTATTGACATTGAAGGAATGAACCAATTATTATGTGATTAATTGTGAATCGCTATTGGTCTTAGACTGATTACATTGATGGTTTATGGAGCAGAATCAGTATTTGGCCCAAATGCCTTCACCTAAACTGGCAACTTCTACCTAGGGATCAGAACTACATTGAGAAAATATTGCAAGGAGAAGCACATGTAATACGTACTCAGCTAAATCCCATTGTCACTCAGAGACATGCTGTTACTAAGCAATGGCAATTATAATTGCAGCATGTGTACTGCTGTTGCCATGTTTAAAATTAATGAACATTTTATTGTCAACACACCAATATAGAAATATCCTGCATTTGTTGTGCAGACAAATCTTCAGTGTTTAAGCAACAGAGACAAATAAAATTTACTCCCATGCAAATTTAATTACAGTATGATACATGAGAAAATGAGTGACATTTCATAAATTAGAAAGAGAATTAGAAATTCAAAAATGCTAATTTTTAATAAAGCCAATTAACACACACTAGAATTAAATGCAATCTTTGGCTTCATCAAATGATTTTTCCATTATTCTTTAGTGAAGCATTAAAATTCAAGATGTGAAGGAAAGAAAACATTCCGGAAATACTAATTATGACAAGAAAAGAGAATGAATTCAGTTTTCCCTTTAGGGGTTACTTTTAAATAGGTAACTGATAAATAGAAAAAATTCTCTTCATCTGCTGCTTCTGAGATGGCTGTCTGTGTTTTATCAAGTCTTTCTTCTATTTGATTTGTAATATCTTAGCTGGTTAGGAATCTTCTAAATCTATCCTTTGATTACTTGTGTCATATAGTTCATTTAATCATAGTAGAGATGGGGAACAATTAAAGAAAGTGAATAGTCTAATATTAAGGCAACAGAATAAAGAATGGTTCTATTTCTATTTAACAAATGACTTTTTTTAACTTTTTTTTTTCAATTTTAAAGTATAGTTGATTTATAATATTGCGCCAGTTTCTGCAGTATATACAAGTAACTCAGTTCTACATATGTATACATTCTTTTTTACATTCTTTTCCAATCCCAGAGATTGTATATAGTTACCTGTGCTGTACCGTGGGACCTCATTGTTTATCCATTCTAAATGTAGTAGTATATGATGTCGAACATATTCTTGTATGCTTATTTACTATCTGTGTATCTTCTTTTGTGACGTGTATGTTCTTTTTTATTTTTACTTTTCTATTATAATTGATTTACAGTGTTCTGTCAATTTCTACTGTACAGCAAAGTGGCCCAGTCATACATTTATACATGAATATATATATATATATATTCTTTTTCTCACATTATCCTCCATCATGTTCCATCAAAAGTGACTGGATATAGTTCCCTGTGCTATACAGCAGGATCTCATTGCTTATCCAATAGCAAAATAGTTTGCATCTATTTACCCCAGATCCCAGTCCACCCCACTCACTACTCCCCCCTCCTTGGCAACCACAAGTCTGTTCTTCAAGTCCATGAATTTCTTTTCTGTGGAAAGTTTAATTTGTGCTCTTTAATAGATTCCAGATATGTGATATCATATTGTATTTGTCTTTCTCTTTCTAACTTCACTTAGAATGAGAGTCTCTAGTCCCAAATGCTGCAAATGGCATTATTTTCAGGCAATCTTACAAGGCTACAGTAATCAATACAGTGTGGTACTGACACCAAAAGAGACATACAGACCAATGGAACAGAATAGAGAACACAGAAATAAACCCAGACACCTATGGTTAATTAATCCTTGACAAAGGAGGCAAGAATATAAAATGGGATAAAGACAGTCTTTTCACGAAGTGGTACTGGGAAAAACAGACAGCTGCATGTAAATCAATGAATCAGAAACACACCCTCACACCATGCAAGAAAGTAAACTCAAAATGGCTTAAAGACTTAAATGTAAGATAAGACACCATCAAACTCCTAGAAGAGAACATAGGCAAAATATTCTCAGACATTAACCATACAAATGTTTTCTTAGGTCAGTCTCCCAAAGCAACAGAAATCAAACCAAAAATAAACCAATGGGGCCTAATCAAACTGACAAGCTTTTGCACAGCAAAAGAAACCATAAAAAAAGACAACTTATGGAATGGAAGAAAATCGTTTCAAACAATGTAACTGACAAGGGCTTAATCTCTAAAATATACAAACAATTTATACAACTTAACAGCAAAAAAGCCAACAACCCAATTGAAAAATGGGCAAAAGACCTGAATAGACATTTCTCCAAGGAAGATATACAGATGGCCAACAAACACATGAAAAAATGCTCAACATCACTAATTGTTAGAGAAATGCAAATCAAAGCTTCTATGAGGTACCACCTCACACCAGTCAGAATGGCCATCATTAACAAGTCCACAAAAAACAAATGCTGGAGGGGGTGTGGAGAAAAGGGAGCCCTCCTGCACTGTTGGTTGGAATGTAGCTGGTACAACCACTATGGACAACTGTATGGAGCTACCTTAGAAATCTATACATAGAACTACCATATGACCCTGCAATCCCACTCTTGGGCATCTATCCGGACAAAACTTTCATTGAAAAGGATACATGCACCTGTATGTTCATTGCAGCACTATGCACAATAGTCAAGACATGGAAACAACTTAAATGTCTACTGACAGACGAATGGATTAAGAAGATGTGGTATATATACACAATAGAATACTACTCAGCCATAAAAATAAAAACCTCAAATGACTTTTGATGAATCCTTAAAAATAAAATATTAAGCATGAGGTCCTACTGTACAGCACAGGGAACTATATCCAATCTCTTGTGATAGAACATGATGGAAAAAAATATGAGAGGGAGAGGACAAGATGGCGGAGGAGTAGGGGGACATGCTCACCCTCTCCCACAAACACAACAAAAAAAGGCACATCTACAGAATAAATGACTCGCACAGAACAGCAACCAATCGCTGGCAGAAGAACCTAAACTCCAATAATGGCAAGAAGTTCGTGACATTATGGTGCAGAACGGGAGAAAAGAGGAGAGTGAGAGAAGGTGAATCCGAGCGGGACAGGCGCTCCCGAAAGGGAACTGTGGAGGAGAAAGGGATCCCGCACCCTGGAAAGTCACCTACATGGGGGAAAGATCAAATGAACTGGAGGAATCTCCAGATGTAGAGAAGAGTGTAGCAGTAAGTTGGAGTACGGAAAAGCCGATCAAGAACCCAACGGACCATCTGAACTACGGGCACAGTCACCAAAAATTGAGACGCCTGGGTGGGGGTTGGGCACCAAGACCTCGCCTCCAAAGGTTAGTCGCTGAGAAAGGGCCGGGGGACGCCTGGGTGGGGGCTGGGCACCAAGACCTAGGCTCCAGAGGTTAGTCCCCGGGCTGGGGGGGGGCGGGGCGGGGTGGAGCGGAAACTGCTTGGGAGGTCTAGAAACCATTTGATGGGGCAGAGACTGCCTGGGAGACTAGAAAACAAAGCTGTCGCAGAGGAAGGGGGCAATACTCTAGGGGCGGGGAAGTGGAAAGCCGCATCAGAGGGAACCTGGGAAAAGAGCCTGGTCTGTGCCCGTGCTGGGGAGGGAAGAGAAGAAGGGGTGGGTCCCCATAGAATACCCCCCATGCCACAGCAAGCTTACAGGCCCGCTAGCTAGCTGAAAGCTGTGCTTCCCAGTGCATCCCCTCCCCCCACCCCCGCCACCCCCTACACTCTAGCCAAACCTGGGGCTGCCTGCCATCCAGGAGGGCTGGCTTCAACAATTGCCTGAAGCCTACCACCCCAGGGGCTGTCCCTGCACAGGCCTGCTTGCCCTTTGGAGGGGCTACACTTCCGCAGAGTAGCACCAAACACCACCAGCCCCTGAGAAAAGGCCTGCAGCCCAGAAAAGCTAGAACAAGCCTAGCCAGGCAGTGAATAGATCTGCCTAATTCCCGGATGGTTTTTCTGAGTCAGGCTGCCCTGGGGAGGAGCCTCTTCGGTTTCCAACGGCCCTGCTACCCGCCCTAGCCCCCAGGGGGTGCCCTAGTGGATCAGCTGTATAGGACTGCCAGCTCCAGGCAGGACCCCCTGCAGCCCAGAAAAGCTGCAACAAGGTTGGCCGAGCCAGGAAAAGATCTCAGATGGTCTTTCTGAGTCGGGCTGCCCTGGGGAGGAGCCTCTTGGGCTTCCAGTGGCCCTGCTACCGGTCCAAGCCCCTAGGGGGTGCCCCACTCCCACGGAATAGCTGCTCAGCACCACCAGCCCCCTAGAAGAGCCCCTGCAGCCCAGAAAAGCTGCAACAAGCTTGGCCAGACTGTGAAAAGATCTGCCTACATTATCAGGCTAGCCTTCTGAGTTAGGCTGCCCTAGGGAAGAGCCTCTTAGGTTCTCAGTGACCCAGATAACTGCTCCAGCCCCCAGGGGGTACTGCACTCCTGAGGAACAGCTGCCCAACACCACCAACCCCCTGCAAGAACCCCACAGCCTAAAAACACCAGAGCAAGCTCTGCATGACCAAGTGAAATCTGCTACCATCGTGGTGTGGACCTCCCAGTCCTGTCGGCCCTCAGGAAGTCCTCCTTTGCTTCAAAGAAACACTGTTAGCCCCATCAACACTCCAGAAAAGCTACACTGCCTCAAAAAAGATTGACCAACAATGCCAGCCCTCAGGAAATAGTCCACGGCAGTGACAAGGCAAACACTGCCCGATAACGGAGAGTACAACTTCCTCAGGAGAAAGAAAACAACAAGCAAGATGAAGAAGCAGAGAAACCACCCCCAGTCAAACAATGAAACAGATCTCTGCAGTCTGACAGACCTGGAGTTCAAAAGAGAAATAGTGAAAATACTGAAGGAATTAAGAGAAGATAGGAACAGTAATGCAGATACCCTCAGAAAGGAACTAGAAAATATAAGGAGGAGCCAAGAAAAACTAGAACATTCATTTGCAGAGATGCAAACGGAACTAAGGGCAGTAAAAACCAGAATGAATACTGCAGAAGAACGAATCAGTGATATGGAAGATAGAATAATGGAAATCACTCAATCCGGTCAACAGACAGAAAACCGAATCAAAAAACTGGAATGCAATATGAGAGACCTATGGGATAATATAAAGTGGGCCAATCTACGCATAATAGGAATTCCAGAAGGAGTAGAAAAAGATAAGGGGATGGAAAATATATTTGAAGAAATTATCGCTGGAAACTTCCCAAATCTAAAGGATACTGGGTTCAAGATACAAGAAGCACAGAGGGCCCCAAACAACCTGAACCCAAATAGACCCACAGCAAGACACATCATAATCAAAATGGCAAAAGTTAGTGATAAAGAGAGGATCCTAAAGGCAGCAAGAGAAAAACAGAATGTTACCTACAAGGGAACCCCCATAAGAATATCAGCTGACTTCTCTACAGAAACACTACAGGCCAGGAGGGAATGGCAAGAGATATTTAAAGTGCTAAAAGGAAAAAATATGCAACCTAGAATACTCTATCCAGCAAGAATATCATTTAAAATAGAAGGGGAAATAAAAATTTTTTCCAACAAACAAAAACTTAAAGAATACTGCAACACAAACCAGGTTAAAGGAATATTGAAAGGGCTTCTCTAAACCAAAAGAAAGGAGGAGGAAAGGGAAGAAAAAAGAAAAAGAAAAAAAAAAGAAGAAGAAGAGGAAGAACTAGGGACTGAGGAAACCGCAATCAGAGAGCAGTCACTCAATAAGCCAGCATTCAGATTTAATCATGAACAGGCCTCAACAAAATAAAATTAAAAGAAAAAAATTAAAAAGAGTCATCAAAACCATAAAATGTGGGCAAGGGATGTTAGGAAAGTAAATAACCCTTTTTGTTAGTTTGTACATTTCTCTTCTTAATTTTAATATAGTAATGAAGTGTTTGAACTTACAGGACCATCAGGCTAAAACACACAATTATGGGAAGGGGTTAGCATACTTAAAAAACAGCGCAACCACAAGCCAAAACCAAATATTGCATTTGCAAAAAATGAAAAAAAAAAATACACTCAAGCAGATAATACAGGAGACCATCCAACCAAAAAAAAAAAAAAAAAAAATGGAAAGGAAGAATGGAGAACCATAGAATCAACTGGAACAGAGGTTCAAATGGCAATAATAATTCATCTATCAATTATCACCTTAAATGTCAATGGACTGAATGCCCCAATCAAAAGACACAGAGTGCTTTTGAGTGGATAAAAAGGCAAAAACCTTCAATATGCTGCCTATAAGAAACTCACCTTAGGACAAAAGATACATATAGTTGAAAGTGAAAGGGTAGGGAAAAATATTTCACGCCAATAGACGGACAGAAAAGCAGGAGGTCGCAACGCTCATATCAGACAAAATAGACTTTAAAACAAAAGACATAAAGAAAGACAAAGAAGGACACTACTTAATGATTAGGGATCCACCAAGGAGAGATGTACTATGTCAACATATATGCCCCAAATACGGAGCACCCAGATACATACAACAAATATTAACAGACATAAAGGGAGATATTGATGAGAATACAATCATAGTAGGAGACCTTAATAGCCCCCTCAACATCAATGGACAGATCCTCTAGACAGAAAACCAATAAAGCAACAGAGATCCAAAGGAAACAATAGAAAAGTTTAGACTTCATTATCTTCAGGACACTACATCCAAAAAAGCAGAATACCATTCTTCTCACAATGCTATGGAACACTCTCAAGAATCGACCACATTGGGACACAAAGCTATCTCAATAAATTTAGGGCCTAGAAATTATCTCAAGTATCTTTCTGACACACAATGCCATGAAATTAGAAACCAACCATGGGAAAAGGAAGAGAAAAAAACCTACTGCATGGAGACTAAACAACATGCTACTAAAAAACCAATGGGTCAAGAGGAAATCAAGAAGGAAATTAAAAAAACTACCTTGAAACAAATGATATAAGCACAACAACCGCTCAAAATCTATGGGATGCTGCGAGCAGTGCTCAGAGGGAAATTTTTGCAATAAGGCCTTTCTCAAAAAGAAGAAAGATCCCAAATGACAACCTAACCCTCCACCTAAACGAATTAGAAAAAGAAGAACAAAAAAGTCCTAAGTCAGCAGAAGGAAGGAAATTATTAAGATCAAAGAAGAAATCTCATAAAATAGAGCTCACGAAAACCAGAGAAATTAATAAACAGGCTGGTTTCTTGAAAAGGTGAACAAAATTGACAAACCCTGGCCAGACTCACTCAAAAGAGGAGAGAAAGAACCAAATAACCAAAATAGAATGAAAAAAGGAGATCACAACGGATACAGCAGAAATACAAAAAACCATAAGAGAATACTATGAACAAACTATATGGCAACAAGTTTGACAATCTGGAAGAAATGGACAATTTCTAGAATCTTACAGCCTGCCAAAAACTGAATCAAGTAGAAACGACCAACTGAACAGACCCCATCCTAGAAATGAAATGGAAGAGGTCATAAAAACACTCCCTACAAATAAAAGTCCAGGACCAGATGGCTTCACAGGTGAATTTATCAAACATAAAAGAGGAATGGTGCCCATCCCCTTAAACTCTTTCAAAAGGTTGGAAGAAGAAGGAATCTCCCAAAGACATTCTATGATGCCACCATCACCCTCATTCCAAAACCGGCAGAGATAACACCAAAAAAGAAAACTATCGGCCATATCTTTTGATGAATATAGATGCAAAAATTCTCAACAAAATCTTAGCCAACCGAATCCAACAACTATCAAAAAAAATTTACACATGACCAGGTTGGGTTCATCCCGGTTCAAGGATGGTTCAACAATGCAAACAATCAACGTCACACACCACTTAACAAAAAAAAAAGTCAAAATCATATGATCATCTCAATAGACGCAGAAAAAGCACTGGACAAAGTCCAACACCATTCATGATCAAGACCCTCGCCAAATGGGTATAGAGGGAACATTCCTGAACATAATCAAAGCCATTTTGATTAAACCCACAGCAAATTAATCCTCAATGGGGAAAAACTGAAAGCCTTCTCACTCCATCTGGAACAAGACAGGGATGCCCACTTCACCCACTGCTCTTCAACATAGTACTGAAATTCCTAGCCACAGCAATTAGACAACAAAAGAAATAAAAGGCATCCATATAGGAGAAGAGATCAAAATGTCACTGTTGCACGATGACATGATACTTTACATAGAAAACCCTAAGGACTCCACCCCAAAACTACCTGAACTGTAATAAATTCAGAAAAGTAGCAGGCTATAAGATTCACATTCCGAAGTCAGTTGCATTTCTGTATACCAGCAATGAAATATTAGAAAAGGAATACAAAGACACGATACCTTTTAAAATTGCACCTCACAAAATCAAATACTCGGAATACACCTGACCAAGGAGGTAAAGGACCTATATGCCGAGAACTATAAAACTTAATCAAAGAAATCAAAGAAGATGTAAAGAAATGGAAAGATATTCCATGTCCTGGGTTGGAAAAATCAATATTGTAAAAATGGCCATCCTACCCAAAGCATCTACAGATTCAATGCAATATCTATCAAATTATCCATGACATTTTTCACAGAACTAGAACAAAACAATCCAAAAATTTATATGGAAACTACAAAAACCCCAAATTGCCAAAGCAATCCTGAGAAACAAAAACCAAGCAGGAGGCATAACTCTCCCAGACTTCAAGAAATACTACAAAGCCACAGTCATCAAAACAGTTGGTTACTGGTATCAAAACAGACAGACCAATGAACCGAAGAGAAATCCGGAAATAAACCTGACACCTATGGTCAATTAATCTTTGACAAGGGAGGCAAGAACATCAAATGGGAAAAAGAAAGTCTATTCAGCAAACATGCTGGAAACCTGGACAGCTGCATGCAAAGCAATGAAACTAGAACACACCCTCACACACGCACCAAAATAAACTCCAAATGGCTGAAAGACTTAAATAGACGACAGGACACCATCAAACTCCTAGAAGAAAAACATAGGCAAAACACTCTCTGACATCAACATCATGATATTTCTCAGGTCAGCTCCCAAAGCAATTGAAATCAGAGCAAAAATAACCCATGGGACCTCATCAAACTGAAAAGCTTTTCACAGCAAAGGAAACCAAAAAGAAAACAAAAAGACAACTTACAGAATGGGAGAAAATAGTTTCAATGATGCAACCGACTGGGCTTAATCTCTAGAAATATAACAACATTAACAACCCCATAGCAAAAAAGCCAATCAATCAATGGAAAAATGGGCAAAAGACCTGAATAGACTGTTCTCTAAGAAGATTACAGATAGGCCAACAAACACATGAAAAAACTCAACATCTTGGTTATAGAGAAATGCAAATCAAAACTACCATGAGATACCACCTCACACCAGTCGCGATGGCCGTCATTAATAACTCCACAAATAACACAGTGCTGGAGGGGGTGTGGAGAAAAGGGAACCCTACATGCATTGTTGTGGAATGTCAACTGGTACAGCCACTATGGAGAAACAGCTTGGAATACCTTAGAAATCTATACATAGAACTACCATATGACCCCGCAATCCCACCTTGGGCATCTATCCGGACAAAAACTCTACTTAAAAGAGACACATGCACCCGCATTTCATTGCAGCCCCATTCACCATAGCCAGGACATGGAAACAACCCAAATGTCCATCGACAGATGATTGGATTCGGAAGGGTGGTATATATACAATGGAATACTACCCATAAAAAAGAATGCACATAATGCCATTTGCAGCAACATGGATGGAGCTAGGGAATCTCATACTGAGTGAAATGAGCCAGAAAGACAAAGACAAATACCATATGATATCACTTATAACTGGAATCTAATATCCAGCACAGATGAACATCTCCTCAGAAAAGAAAATCATGGACTTGGAGAAGAGACTTGTGGCTGCCTGATGGGAGGGGGAGGGGGAGGGAGTGGGAGGGATCGGGAGCTTGGGCTTATCAGACACAACTTAGAGTAGATTTACAGGGAGATCCTGCTGAATAGCATTGAGAACTATGTCTAGATACTCATGTTGCAACAGAAGAAAGGCTGGGGGAAAAATGTAATTGTAATGTATACATGTAAGGATGACCTGACCCCCTTGCTGTACAGTGGGAAAATAAAAAAAATTAAAAATTAAAAAAAAAAGAAAAAAATATGAGAAAAAGATTGTATATATATGTATGACTAGGTCACTTTGCCGTATAGCAGAAATTGACACAACATTGTAAATCAACTGTATTTTACTAAAAAAACAAATTAAAAAATAAAAATATTGCAGAAGCCTATTAACTAAATTATTATATAAAGTTTTCTTTTTCCAAATTTGAGGCAGTCTTTTTTTATCCAATATAAGTTACAGATTTTTTTTATTTTTCTTGATTTTGAAGGTGAAATGTAAACATAAAATTAAGAAATTTACTGAATGTGTATACATTGAAAAATAGAAATTATTTCCTATTTCTAAAATAGGAAAATAGAATTTATTTCCATCTGAAAAGAGCATCTTATAAAGATGGTTTACTATTTTACAAAAGGAGGGAAAATGAGATATCCCACTGTCTTGAAACGAATTAAAAGTTCCATTATATTTTGTTGTCATTGTTTTTAGAAATAATAAAATTACATTTTTATCCTTCCCACCCGACCAGCACTGGAAACAGTTACTTTCAAATATTTGATATTTATCTTTACCATGCATGTTTACTTTTTAGAATATATATATACACATATGTTTTTATACATATATGCATATGTGTAAAATTATGCTTCATATGGATAATCACAAGCTATATATATATATATATATATATATATATACACACATATATATACACACACACACAAAATTTCCCTTTTTTGACCAACCCATGTTCATGAGATTTATCTGTACATTGAAACATGTAACTCTAGTTACTACGTATGTTTAACTCAACTTGTTTGTTACAATTGATCAGTGTTTAGTCATTTCCATTTATTTTTCAATACAAAGAATGTTGCTACAATAATTCTTGTATAAATATTCTTTTGTATACCTGTAAGAATTTCTTTAAGGCAGTAGTCTTGAAACAAGAGTATGTTTATCCTTGATGGCATGCAAAATTTTTCCAATGGTGCACCAATATGTGTAGTTTTAAGGTTTAAATTTCCATATCATAAGCTTTCGTGTAAATTCATTCATAATTGTTTTCATATTTTACAAAAGAATTGGCATCTTTATAACTGTGACTCTTCTAATAGACAATGATTCTAATAAATCTCTCTAGTTACTTAGGTCCTTGTTAATATGTTTCAACTGAATTCTATAAAATTCTTCATAAAGTTCTTTTATTTTTTAAATTTTTTTGCTTTTTTTTAGGGCCACACCCATGGCATATGGAAGTTCCCAGGCTATGAGTCAAATTGGAACTGCAGCTGCCAGCCTACCCCACAGTTACAGTAACACAGGATCCGAGCCATGTCTGTAACCTACACTACAGCTCATGGCAACACTAGATCCTTAACCCACTGAGTGAGGCCAGGGATCAAACCCAAATCCTCATGGATACTAATTAGGTTCATAACCTGCTGAGCCAAAATGGAAACTCCCATATTTTTTGATAATTTTTTAGCTACTTTAAGCCTCTTTTCTTAAATTATATTTTAACTACTTGCATTAATGTATAGGAATATAATTGATTTCTGTATATTGTTAGACTCATAATGCTAATACTTTTTCTGTACAGTCTTTAGGGTTTCCTATATAGGATAGGAAATTAAATAGTTTTCAAATAATGATAACTTTGTGTCATTACTTTCGAATCTTCAAAGGTTTTGTTTTGTTTTTATTGTCTTACTACAATTGTTCAAATCTCCATTAAAATTTTCACATAGCGAAATACAGTTTTTTCCCCACTTTTTAGTTTATTTTGCATTTGAGGGAATAGGTTAAATTTATAAATACTCATTTGGCTTCTTTGATGATTAGGTCTAATCAATTTTTCTTTTTTTTCTAAAGAAATTTTTTTTTCTAAGTTTTCAAGTTAATTGGCATGCAGTTACTTGTGATATAACAGTCTGTTAAAATGAAATTCCTTCTGTCTCAGTCTTAGCTGAAACTCCAAGACAAATGACATGGTGGTTATCAAGTATGTCTTCTTAAAGCAAGTTATTACCTATGAGACGGCAGAAGGATTTGGGGTTAATGATGCTTGGGCGGGGGCGGGGGGAGGGGCATGTCAATACACTCTGCATGTCTTTCTCCCTCTCTGTGGGGCAGAGACAGTTTCCTTTCCCCTTGCCCTTAATAAGTTGAATAAAGAGTATCTAAAGCAAACCACACAAAAGTTCATATATGCCTCCTGCAGCTGAGACTCTGTAGAGATTGGATCAATTTTCATAGGGATAAACTAAACATGAGAGGTAGTTTGAAGTTAACATAGCAATGAGAGAAAAGATTGTATTCAAACCAAAGGCTCTTCCTCCAAGAGCAGGGAAAAGATGTGAGTGTCCACAGGAGGGAGTCAGCCAAGAGTTATGTTTAAAGGAACATTATCCAAGAGGCTCATCTGGAGGAAGAGTGTGACCGAGCTAGAAACTCAAGGACTGAGGGGGAGTTATAATTGGCCAGACAGTGGGGGTATCCTCTGTCAAGAGATTCAGTGGGGGATGCCTGAGGAACACAAGACAAGTGCTACTGAAATCAGCACCAAATAAGTATGCATCTGCCATATCTAGAGGTGAACTGTGTTAGCCACTGAAGAATTTATTCTTTTCTCTTAGTCCCCTGTTCCCTTAACATCTTCCCTGAAAGAGTAAAACTCCACAAATCACTTGGGGGAAAAGATGGAGCAGGGAAGAGAGAAAATAGACATTCTTCCCACTTCCACAACTTATAACTAAACTAGGCTCTGACTGGAGGAGGAAGGAAATTTTTCACAGATTTCGAAATCGAACTTATGGCTACCAAAGGGAAAACTGTGGGGAAGAAGAGAGATAAATCAGGAGGATAGAATTAACACAGACGTACTACTACATATAAAATATGTAATTAACAAGGACCGACTGCATAGCATTGGGAGATCTACTCAAAGTTCTGTAATAACCCATATGGGAAAAAAGAATGGATATAATATATATATATAAAACTGATTCACTTTGCTGTACACCTGAAACTAATACAACATTGTAAATCAACTATACCACAATGAAATTAAAAAAAAAAAAACACTATAAAATAAAAATTAAAGAAAAAAACTAATCCGGGGTTCCTGTTGTGGCTCAACAGTAACGAACCTGACTAGGATCCATGAGAACACAGGTTCAACCCCTGGCCTCTCTCAGTGGTTTAAGGATCTGGTATTGCCATGAGCTGTGGTGTAAATTACAGATGTGTCTCAGATCCCATGTTGCTGTGGCTGTGGGGTAGGCCAGCAGCTGCAGCTCCAATTTGACCCCTAGCCTGGGAACTTACATATGCCATAGATGCAGCCCTAAAAAGAAAAAAAAAAAAAAAGAGCAGCCCCCACCCCCCAAAAAAGCAAAAGAATCTAACCCATAATTTGTGAAACAATAAAAGTTACAATTTCTCCAGGAAAAAAAATGTTCAAAGCATTGATATTAACCTGAACTAGACTTTCTTACTAAAAATAAAGAACTCTAATAAGACATGAGAAAAAATTATAGAACTTGCTACAGATTCCTTCCAATGGCAAGACAGACTATTTTTCACTATATCTTTGTAAGGAAAGTGTAAGAAAAAAGGAAGTTCATTTTTGCTTGTATACAAAGAGGTCTGGTCCACTAAATAAATTGGTATGCCTTCTAATATATTTTTTTTAAATCTCTACTACATCTTTGTTAAAAATTTTTGGTTTATTCTCTTTCGATCATTGTATTATCCACTTTGTTAGCATCAAAGAACATATTTCTGGCCTTGTTGTTTCTCTTTATTATATCTCTCTTTCCTATTCCATTATTTTGTATACTTACTATTGCCATTTGTTGAATTTCTTTGGCTTTGTTCTTTGACTCTTTTTTTAACTTCTTAGGCTGAGCTTTAATTGACTATCAGCAGCTCTTTCTTCCTGCAATAAGCCTGTAATAGTATACATTTCTATCTAATACTTACTTGCCATCATTCCAACAACTACTCTCTAATTTGCATTAAAATTCTTCTCTTTATCTCTGGTTATTTAGAAGCTTGGGTTTTTTAAAAAAAGAATCTAAACATGTTTTTCTTATTTCATTATCATTTTTGTTATTGATTTCTAACCTAATTATATAATGGTTAGAAAATATCACTGTGTAACACTAATCCTTCAAACTTTGTTAAGACCTGTTTTACATTTATAGTAATCCACAGAAATATCCCTTATATGCTTGGGAAATTATATTCTCTAATTGTTGGGTCAAAGGTCCTGTTTTTGTCTTTTAAATTATTCTTATTAATTGTATTGTTCATTTTCCTCTGTCCAACCTATCAAACATGAGAGAACCATAGATGGGTACATGTCTCCTTATACTTCTGTCAATTTTGTTTTGTGTTTATTTCATATTTTATTTGCATAACTAATAACTAACAACTTGAGATTTATTATAATTTTCTACAAATAGAAATTTTTACTATTAAGATTAAAGGATCGGCGTTCCTGTTGTGGCTCAGCAGAAACGAATCTGACTAGAACCATGAGGATGCAGGTTCAATCCCTGGTCTCACTCAGTGAGTTAAGAATCCAGCATTGCCATGAGTTGTGGTGTAGGTTGCAGACCCAGCTTGGATCTGGCATTGCTGTGGCTGTGGTATAGGTCAGCAGCTATAGCTCTGATTGGACCCCTAGCCTGGGAACTTCCATACGCCACAGGTGTGGCCCTAAACACACACACACATACACACACACAAAAGACTAAAGGATCAATAACTGTAGGTACAAAGAGTGTACCCCAAGCTCTCTAAATAAGAGAGACCCTGCCCAGGGACTGTACAAAGAAAAGGTAAGGAATCTTTCCAGACATCCAAGAGGTCATGAGGGAGTCCCAAGAAATCCGACCAAGAATATTCTTTCCTAGGCCTCCATCCCTCAAGAGTTCAGAGAATTCAGAGTCCTCAAAAGAAGACTCAGACTCCTTTCATGTCTATTCCCTGAAATTCATAGCCTGGACTTCACTACTTCTTTTGAGACTGCCAGGTGTAATCTCACCTAAGTGTGGAACTGCTAGGTCAGAAAGTGAGGCTGATTAACATTTGGGGAATATGAGATTGTTTTCCAAAGTGGCTAAGAACTCATCATGAGGGTTCTAATTTGTTTATTGTCTGTCTTTTTGATTATAGCCATCCTAGTAAGTATGAAGTCGAGTCTCATTGTGGGAATTAAAATTTATCTTTTAATACTTATTTTTAAAGTGCTATGAATTCATAAAAGTATAACTTCCATTAAAGTATCAGAATTGGCCTCCCATTTAATAAAATTCAAATGAGTATATACAGATATTTCATGCATATGTGTATGTATAAATAGTGAGGGAGAAAAATACATATTAACTCAAATATAAAGTTGGCCAGTTTCCATGATTATCTTTTATGTGAAAAGCAGGTAGGATATTTTTAGTTATTCTTCAGATTATTATACAAAATACTAGGGTAACATTTTTCTCAAGCTGACTTTCTATTAAAAACTCAAAATTGTGAGCACATGCCCAGCCCTGCTTACCAGTCCCTAACATAATTGTTTAATAAATGTTTATTAAATAAATAAAGTATGTGAAAAACCAGAGAGGATGGAACACTGAAAGTACCATAGGAACAAAACATGGATTTTCCCTGCATAGGGAACTAATGTTCCACTGCAGTGTGAAATCATCACTTTTTCCACTTGGAATGGTCTCACCCTACCTTTGATTCTTGAGATGTGGTATTCATAAATACATGTAGTATTCAAGATACAAATAATATTTGTTTTTTTGTTTTTGTTTTTTTGTCTTTTGTCTTTTTAGGGCCACACCCACGGCATATGGAGGTTCCCAGGCTAGGGGTCTAACGGGAGCTATAGCTGCTGGCCTACACCACAGCCACAGCAACGCCAGATCTGAACCACATCTGTGACCTACACCACAGCTCACACCAATGCCAGATCCTTAACCCACTGAGCGAGGCCAGGGATCAAACCCGCAACCTCATGGTTCCCAGTCAGATTCGTTTCTGCTGTGCCACGACGGGAACTCTGCAAATAATATCTGTTAAAAAATGTTGTATGTTCTATTGTACCTTATATTGATTGTATTATTATTGGAAATGACAATTAAATTAGGAAAAAATGGAAGTCTAGGGACTGAGAATATAGAACAGAGAGACTCTGAATAGATAAATATGGGCCAAAACAAGAAAATAAAAACAAATCATATAGATCTGAAAATACAAATAATCAAAATCTGAAGACAAAATAAAAATCCCTGCAAAAATTATCAATGGGCAGACAACAAATTAATTTTCTTATATATAAATATTTTTGCAACTCAGTGTAAAAAACAGGTACGCATCTCATAAAATTAAGATTAAGGGAGTTGGCAAGAATGTCACTAGAAAGATGGTTAAAAAAAACACTAGGTAAAAAACATTATTCAACATTCAAACTTCAAATTAGTAACATGTAAATTAAAGTAGAAATCAAATGAAGTTTTTAGCTAATAACTGGAAAAAAGTTCATCTTACAGTTCTGGTAAGAATGAAAAAAAATAAATAAATTCTTTTACACTAGTAAGAGAATGTAAATCAGCACAGTCCTACATGTATGAATTTCATTTAAAGATATAATTATGGAAATATACAAAGAATTAGGTTTAAAATTAATAAATTAAATGTGCACTATATAAGATTTATTGAAGAAACAGAAATTTACTGAGTAAATTTTGTATTTGAATGATAGTAACAAAATATTTAAGTAGCAAAGAAATATTGTCATATATCTCAAGTGAAAACAAGATTAAAAACATTCTAATTCCATTTTGATAAACTATATACATTATCATTTATCACTCAGTCCAGTTAGGCTACACTATGATGCAGTAACAACACCACCAAAATCTTAGCAATCTGACATAAATTAAAGGTATTGTTTGCTCATGCAAAATCTACTATGGGCCTTGCCAATTCCATGCCAAAACTTAGTGTTCCAGGCTAGGCCACCTATACCAGGTCTCTTCTACAGAATGGTGAACAAGAGGCTGAAGAATTTCATTGTCCATACTCTAAAGGGACATTTCATTGGCTACAAAATGGGTTGAAAAGTACAACATTCCATGTGGAAAGACAACTAGATATTGCTGGTCACTGGTCACTGCCTGCCACACACAACACAATTCCAAATTGAAAATATATATACTCTCTCCATCCATCCATCTATGTAAACGCATACACACATATCTTGGAAAATATATACTAATTTTTATTAATATTGGGGATATAAAGTCCTTATAATCAGAATAAAATTTCTTTGTGAACTATTCATGAACACTAAGATAATAAAATCTAGTTATAAAATGCCAACATACTCAAGAACTTGTAAAGCAAATCTAACAATTTAGGAAAGGCATTGAGAATGCTAATGGAGCCTAATTGGTGGCCTGCTGGGCTCAGCTTTATTTTAGTTGGATTGTACTGTTGGACAAAGCTGTGGGTGCCTCTTTCCCAACTCATTGTATTCAGTTAGCGGGCCAATAGCATCTCAAATCTTTATCTGAGAAAAGCAGCTAAGTTTATCTCAACCTCCTAGCCTGATTATTACTGAGCTCGAGTAAAAATGGTACAGAGTTTATAGTTTTACAGCTCTTTTAATGCATTACTTCATTTAATCCTCCTAACAACTTTGGGAGGCAAGTCTTACACTTTATTTAACTTGGGGAGTTCCTGTCGTGGCTCAGTGGAAACAAATTTGAGTAGTATCCATGAGGACACAGGTTTGATCCCTGGCCTCACTCAGCAGGTTAAGGATCCAACATTTTTGTGGGCTGTGGTGTAGGTCGCAGACCCAGCGGGGATCTGGTGTTGCTGTAGCTGTGGTGTAGGCTGGCAGCTACAGCTCTGATTCGACCCCTAGCCTGGGAACCTCCATGTGCTGCAGCTGTGGACCTAAAAAGACTCTCTCTATATATTTATATTTAACTTGGAAATGAAATTGAGTTAGTTTTAGAAAGTGCATTTGCTTCCCGAAGGCTAGATAATTTGTCCAGTGTCACAGTTAGTAAGGGATAGTATTAGAATTGAAGTTGCATTCTCCTGGTCCCACCATTCAGCATTCTTTTCGCCATGCTTTTCATCCTGTCCAGAATTCTTTGAGTTATGGAGTACAGGAAAATCTTCATTTTAAAGGAAAGAGTTTGTTATAATTAAATGATGTACAAATGAGCCATTACAAGAGTGAGTAGAGACTGGACTCTTCTAGACACAACCCAGAATCTAAGACTCCTGAATCCTCGTTCTGTAATCTTTCTACTGCCTGACACTGCCTCAGGAAAGGTACTGATAGCTTCCTGAGATAAGTTTTCCTGGAAGGTAGAGTTCCATCCTTTCCAAATACCTTCATAAAACATGTGCTACCAGCACAGTCCACAGTCCTCAGCACTCAAGAAAGCCAATACCCCATTTACTTCTTTGAAAAATTCTAATAATAAATATGCCAAGCAGATGGCTTGGACTTCACATGGAGCCAGGTGAGAGAGCACTGATTAATTTTGGAAACAAAAGAATAGAGGATTAAAAAAAATTCATATCAGCAAAAAGTGAGACAATGTCTTCCCAGTTCCTTTCTCAATAATTTAATCTGAAATGATCTCTTTAAAAGCAGAAATTGCTTAAAATAAAATTCCGTTTATTTGCAACTAAATGAAAAGTGTTTGTTTATTTGTACATTTATTACTTTTATCCCAGAAAGAATACAAGGTAACTTAACAATGATATATAAATGATATGAGAGAGCACAGATTAATTTTAGAAGCAAAAGAAAAGAGTTGTAAAATTAGCTAGAGAATAAAGGAATGGATATCTTTGCAATGCATACATCACAAGTTTGGTCAAAGTTTTCCATTGGAAAGGTGGTTATCAAAACTTTTTTTTCCTGGTTCCACCTCCTGTATTTTTGTGATAAATAACCAAAGAAAATTGCAGTTTGGAGGATATACAATAAAACTTAGGGTGGGGAAATGCCTTTCACTGGATGACTAAAAATACTGCTCTGCCATCTTAGATGTGTGCAGTGTAGTTACTGAAACTGGAAAGGGTTAAAATGTTAAGGACAAGCCACAACTCTGGATTGTACACAAAAATGTTACTCGGGCACCAGCAGAATGAAAATACATTTTAAAAAATATGTTGAAGTAAGTAGGTCACCTTGCAGACAGCTTGTTTCTCTGAGTTTCTCTTAAGTCCTCTAGGGATTCACATGTCTCAGGAGAATAACTGTGGGGAACTGCTTACTCCTAAAAGGAGGTGGGTAGACAGTGCCCTCAGTAGGTTCTTCATATCTGACTTAAATGATCCTTCTACTGGCATTTTCTTGACATGTGTTTTCATAAACTGTTGAATTTATGAGTAACCTAGAGCTTCAGCTAGGTGTTCTGCTGTTATGGTCCACTGCACTTCACCACCATGCCTTTCCCTGTAGGGTTCTGCTTATATGGAATTTGGAAGGTGGAAGAGAAGCAGACACCATTAATATCCTTTGGAGGCAATTGCAGGTAGACATCTGGATAGAAGACAAAGTTTTGAGAATCATCTACTTTGGGAGCCAAGACTGGGTGCAGCAGCCATGACTGGCATAGACCAAGGCTTTCAGCTGAGTTCCTTTATGTCAACCACCTCTAAGGGCTCTACTGCCAGTAGCTATGGAAGCCACTAAGTCTCTGTATTAAAATCTTTATTGTTTGGAATACCTGGAATGGCTTCTGTTTTCCTGGCCACTCTCTGACATTCCAACAGATATGTTTACCAAAACAGATTCCTGGCAACTATGCTGTCAATGGTATTAAGAGAAAGCCACCACTGTTTATTAATTCCGAGTGTCCATAAAATAAAAGGGAACCATTTACTCATGAGTCATACAACGATGTTTAGTGTAAGAGAGCTTTCCTTTCACAACATTCTTCTGATAAACAGAAGTTTCAGGTGCTGCTTTTCTAACCATCCTTTAACAAAGGCTTGGGTTTGTGGAAAGGTGATGTGGGAGGAGAGAGGCATGATGCTCCCTGTTGATATAGATTGTTTCAAGAATACCTTTTAGAATATTTAACTGAATTGACAGTCTGTTCTTCAAGAGGCTCTTTGCTTAGCTCCAACTTGGTAAATTCTAGTGGTACAGAGATGTAACGTAATATATTATAGTGAAAAATGTATCAATGTAGAATGCATCTATTTGGGGTCACCAGTAAAATACAAGTTCATCAGCTCTAAAGACAACCAACCTAGATATAACGCTACCAATCTCTGAGGAAAATTAAGGAGCCTCGCAAGATTGAATTCCCGATTAAAGATTCTCTCCCTTTCCTTGGAAGCTACACAGGTAGGACCTGAACGTAAAATAAAGACTCTTCTTAGAAGTCTGTTTTACATCCTCTCTAGCACAAGGATACTTGGGCAATCAGGACTTATTGACAAAATTCCTTTAAATGAAAGTTCTAATGCATTTAGTATTGCACATTTTCTTTGGAAAATGTGTTCTTAAGAAGCATGGTTCATATTATGGTCTTTTATATCAAAAATGCTTAATTATTACCAAAATTCAAGAAGTAGATACTCTGGGATTGCCTGTATAAATTACATAAAAAGATGCCTGTCTAGAAACTGAATGCTACTGAGCAGATTTCTTCCTTCACATTGACACACCCTCATCTGTGGGAAATTATATTGTCCCTATAAAAAGCTTCTAAAGACAAAGGGTCATGCTTGCATTTTTTTAAACAGTGCAGCTTATTCAATCATCTAAAAAATATTGATTGGATACCTACTATGTGTCAGACACTGTGTTTAGATGCGGGGGTACAGCAATTAACAAAACAGACAACATAATCTGCTCTCATATTCTAGTGGTAGAGCTAGAAAAAGTCAAAATAACCAAAGTAATTTGTGTTAGAGGATAGTAGCTGGCAAGGAAAAAATTTGGAGGAAAATGTAATGGGGAAAGGCAGGGGTGGAAGTTGCAATCTTAAATAGACTTGTTAGGAAACGACTCAACAACATTACGAGATTTCAAAGAGGTGAGGTCATAAGCCATGTAGGTATGTGGGCAAAAAGGCACCCCATAGCTTGGTGCAAAGGCCCGGCAATGGGAATATGTATGTATACTTGAGAGTCTTCAAGGTCATTACATACAGTGCAGCGTATGAAGGGGAAAGTAGGAAGAGATGAGATCTGGGAAGTAAATAAGAAGCCAGATGATGGTGGGTCTTGGCAGTTATAAGCATACTGGTATTTTTCTGATTGATTTTGGGTAGCCGCTGGAGAGCTTATTGCAGCCAAATAATATAATCTGATTCACATTTTAACTAGACCATTCTGGCTGCTGCATAGAGAAACTGGAAGCAATTATTTCCAGGTGCATCACTTTACATTTGTCTCACTGCAATTCTTTTCTCACTTTTTCCTCCTGGCACTTATCTATTTGAAATCTACTAATGCAGTGTGTGTTTTTGAAGAAGTGCTCTATCATGTGGCTTTATATTTCACTTTGTATTCCATCCTCTAGATTTATTATAAAGTGTTAAATAAGTTCAGACTCAGCACCCAGAAACTTCCACAATTAACACTTTTACATCCAGGTGTAACAAATGTGTTAAGCATTTACGCTATGATTTCAGGTGATAAATGAGGATATTCAATTAAATATACATGCACATATCTCAAATCCACAAACACAATGTACAAAGGAAAAAAGATTAAATAGAAATATCCCAAATGTCCAAAAGTCATTATTTTCTTTTTTCAATTTTTAGCATATTTTAATTCATGTGAGGAAAGAGAAATTATTAGAGAGTGTTAGACTTACCCTCCACATAAGTTTTGTTGAGATTTTTGAAAGCAGACACTGAGAAGTCTGGGTGAAAGATGTTTATAAGAGATCAACACACATGAAAGGAAAGTGGGGGCGGGGGTGAAGAAGCAAGATTAAGAGGAATAAGACCAATTGTAATGCTGGTCCAACAATACTAGCCAACCCTGTGAGAAGTTCCAAAACAAAAACGCCCATAAGAGAAAGCCTGCTTTAGACCAAAATGGTCTGGACTCCACCTCAATCAGTTACAAGTTGAAGGAGTAGCCCCAGATGAGGCATTTTTCTGGAGTGAGGCAAACCCTGAGCTCCTGACAGCTAATCATCTAATGATCAAGCATCCCATTTCTTAGTGATTTATTTCCTGAAAGATGGCGTATTTTTGTGTTTCCCATACACACATACCCTATGACAAGGTACTGTCTCTCTAGCCTCTTGCTTCTCATTCATTCTTGGAGAAAAAATAATTAAAACAGAGTAAAGAGATTCCCGCAAAAAAAAAGTACAAATAGGAGGGAACGGACTCTACTCTTTGGGCATCTCCAGGTGGAGAAGAGAGAAGAGGGAGGGGAGAGTAGGGGTCATTTCCCATTGTGATGACTCATGTTGGATACAACAGTAGTTTGAGGGACCAAGGCAGTGGGAATAGGACGTTATTAGAGGCAGAAGAGGTAGGGAGTCTGACACCGATTTCTTCATTTCTTTTCCTTCCATGATGGCTTTTGTCCCTACAAAGCCACTGTTACTGATCTGGCCAAAGACAAAGACAACCCCTCATTGGGGTTGTGTAAAGCACATTTTTAGCACAAATCTAAAGCACATTTTTAGCACTATCTTTGCTAAGTCTCTCCTTAGGAATTGACACATCTCATTACATATCTTCTTAACTACATGTCATCATACTCTTGTTGTTTGCCACCTTCTCTTTGATGCTTCTCAGCTTGTTCTGTTGATTTTTCATTTTCTAAGACCAAACTGTTTAATTTATCAGAGCTATTTCCTACATCCCTTCACTTCTCTGTGTGTGTGTGTGTGTGTGTGTGTGTGTGTGTGTGTGTTAAATCCCACATGGTATTATTACTTTGCACTGAGTTTCACAGCACCTTTATGAGACAACTCCCACATTTACACCTCCAGTCAATCTCTTATTTGAGTTCCCAACTTGTATACCAAATGTGTCTTTGAAATTCCCACATAGAAATCTGCCCTGAAAGCATCACATATCTAAACATGCAAAACTGAACATTTAATCCTTAATTCTCCCCCCAATACACATCAGCTCTTCTCCAATCTTCTAATGTTCTTTTTAATGTATTTTTTACTAAAGGATAGTAGATTTATAATGTTGTGTCAATTTCTGCTCTGCAGCAATGTGACCCAGTCATACATATACATACATTCTTTTTCTCATGTCATCCTGCATCATGGTCTATCCCTAGAGATTGGACACAGTTCCCTGATATACAGTAGGACCCCATTGCCCCCATTTATTACATTCTAAATGTAATAGTTTGCATTCACTAATCCCAAACTCCTAGTCCCTCCCCCTAGACAACCATAAGTCTGTTCTCTACAATCTTCCAATATTCTTATAGTCAGAACCTGCAATATTTTAAGCCTGAAATTTAACACTCTCACACTTAGTATACCAAGTATAGTTCATTTGAATTCTAAAATATGTACTTCATCTCTCTATGGTCACTGCCATGATTCCAGTACATGTCATTCATCAGATCGTAGCCAGTACCCTTCTATAAACTCCTCACTCTTCTGCAAAAATCCGTTCTCCAAAGGGTAGCCAGAGTGATATTTTTTTAGAAAGCAAATAGGAGCCTATGAAAAACCTTCTAATAAAATGTATAAAAATCCAAATTCCTTACTGAGACAATCTGAGACCTGGGATCTGAGACCCTTTGCTGCAGTGCTTGTCCCTGGACAAATGTCTCTTCAAAAAAATACAGATAAACCCTTTGACTAAAAATAACCGCACGTGTGCACAATAAAGGCAAATTATGAATAAGACACAAAAAGACCAAAAGCCCAACTGCCACTTCTGAGGTGGCAGGAGCAAACACAGGGCACTACGCATGATCTCTGTACACAGCAACACCTCTCTTACCCGACCTCTGGACCTGGCTCTACCCTCACCCCATAAAAGGGACAAGCTAGGCGCCACCCCCCTCCATGGGGAGAAAGCAAGGGAATCTATAATTTGTCTTCTTGCCCTCATGCTACAGCATGAGTCCCAGGAAAGCCCTGCCTGAATTTCTTGTCTGGTCTCTTATCAATTTCTATTGATTACCAAGTCCAAGAACCCTAGTCGGTAACGTTACCACACTCTACAAGTACTTGCATCATCTGGGCCTAGTCTGACTCTCCATCTTTCTTCTTTGTTCGTCTCTGAATTCATTCTGCCTGCCCCTCACCCCCTACACACACACATTTTTCTTTGTCTAATGCATTGAGCGCTTTCCCACTCTTCGACTTGCATATGCTACCTCCTTTTTTTGGACTGCTCCATCTCACTATGTTTATATCAAATGGCATACAGCACTTACCACAACCACAGATTTTACATCCATTAGTTGGTTTAATTGTCTAATATTTCTCTCCTGTATTAGAGTATAAGCTCTCTGAAAGCAAGGAAAACATCTGTTTTGTTCATCACTATATCCCCAGTACCTGTAAGTCCCAAATAAATATTTGTTAGATGAATTAATAGTCTTTAATTAATATTAACATTAAAAAATGACATTTTTAAACTTTCATTTTAGGAAGACAAAATGCCTTGCAAATATGCTCAGATGTTGTAAATAGTGAACATCAAACACAAAAGCCTTAAGGGCATCCTCTAGTCCAGGACAAGCCTCCATCTAGATGACTTCCAAAGCCTCCCCACCAGTCTCCTCACTTCCTCTTTGTCTCTGATAAAATCTACTCTCCACAGAATAGCCACATCTGGGGCTAGTCTTTTGTCAAGTTTTGAAGGAAAGGAGAAAAAATAATGCAAAAATAAAGTACAGTTTAAGAAGAAGCCTCCAAAGACTACTTACGCTTGTTTAGTTTGTTTCCCTCCAAACCCCTTGAACTGCTTAGTTACTGAAAGAAAAATTACTATGGATGGAGCTTCTAAAGAAGGCATTGATGGCCTCCTTGAAAATCAGGAAAAGTCAATACTGAATGGCACTGGGAAGCAGTATAAAGACAGTCTCCAAAGGGAACTCATCAGTATGTTTACTTTAGTATCAAAGACACACAGACAAGCTCAATGGCCTTTAATTAAGGTCTCCCTAGGAGTTCCCTGGTGGCCTAGCAGTTAAGGATCTAGTGTTGTCACTGCTGTGTGGCAGTTCGATCCTTGGTCCAGGAACTTCCACATGCTGCAGGCACAGCCAAAAAATAAATTAATTAAGGTCTCCCTAGACTCACCAGAAGGTGAACTTTTCTAGTATTTCTAGCACAATATATAGGTAATTTGCCAATCAGGATAAATGTAAAAGGTATTTTGGCCCCAGGATAGCATATAATCCTTGGAAGTAATTAGTAAGAGATTATAGCCTGTTATTCTGCATTCACAGCAGAACACTTTGTCATCATAGCAATGGCCTAGATATGTGTTAAAGTGACACCTATTTGAACAAGTATCTTAATAAAATCAACACATCAAAACTCAGAGAAACATGCTCATATTTTCATGTCATCATACTATGTCCTATAATGATGATATTTAAATGCAATCCTTTTACGGGATTGTGGGAGAACAAAGAAGTAATTCACTGAAAGATCCATAAATAACTTCTGGATTGTCTATCACATGACAAGCACTCCAAATACTAAGATTCAGTCACCTGGTCCCTATCTAGGAATGCAGCATTACTGAAAAGCTTAAGGTTGTTCATTTTACATGCAGACAACCAAGTATCTTGTGGAAATGTGACTGTCTAAATTCTCTCATCTTGAGTGTATATTTCTTTGGTAGGCCAAGCTTTAGTTCTAAATTTGGGATTAAGACAAGTGCCTGTTAAGGGGAGAGTGCAAGGCAGCTGTAAGGGAATTCAACATTTGTTGAGTACTTTATTTCCTGAGAGAAAGAGTCAAAGTAAGTAACAGTAACTAAGGAGGTCCCAATAGAACATCCCAGGAAAAGACATGCAGGTGCGTATAAACTCCATAAATGACGCTCCAAGTTAGACACCTTCCATCTAGATTGCCATGGATTAATGCACAGAATCATCGTTAAAGTTATGTGTGAACTGATAGAACTTAAAACATCAACTCATTCTTTTTAAGGAAAAAAAATTCAAAATCCACATAAAAACAAAAGATAAAAGTATGCCAGAATATGTCTTCAAAATTCCCTTCTTTTATAAGTAATTTCCAGTGAGCAATTTTTTAATCAAATAAGACTGGTTATGCCTTTTTCTGAAAAAATGTATTTCTTAAATTGGTTCAGAGCATTCTTATTTATTTTGCAGATAAAATATCTGAATTCACAGATTTTAGTTTATGAACAGGTAGCATCTGATTTATTTCATTGCGCCTTTTGTTATGTCAAAGAATTTTTTGTAAGTGCTGTATTAGTTATCAATGGCACTGCAATTTTCCCCCAAAACTTAATGGCTGAAAAAGTAAACATCCATTCGTTCAATGTTACTACGGTTCAGGGATTCAACAACAGGATGGTGTTCCTTTACATACAATCAGGATGTTGGTAGGGGCTACGGGCATCTGAAGAATTAAGTAAGGCTGTAGAAAGAATTTCTAAAATTATTTATTCATGTCATCATACTATGTCCTATAATGATGATATTTAAATGCAATCCTTTTACGGGATTGTGGGAGAACAAAGAAGTGGGAGAAGCTCTCGGTTGTCCTCACACCTGAGCTTCTGCATAGCCTGCCTAAATGCCCTCAAAATCTGTTATCTGGCTTCTCCCTGGGTGATCCCGGAGAGAAGGTGGTTGAGGCCACACTGGCGTTCATGACCTAGTCTCAGAAGTCTCACAAGGTCATGTTCTCTTTTTGTATGTATTCCCTAGAAGTGAATCACTAAATCCAGGCCACCCTCTGGAGGACCTGCTTAGGATCTACCTTTTAAAAGGAAGAGTACTGGAGAATTCGTGGACACATTTTAAGTTGGCATAGGTATTTTTCTTTTTTTAATGTTAGAGCTATTTTCAGGATTTGGCTATAATCTAGGGAGACTAGCAAATGTTGGTAACATGTCATTCTCTGTCAATTACCTATGAGGTAGCAGGACCATTCAGTGTAGTGGCTCAGAGCCCAGATTCGGGAACCAGACTGCCCAGGTAAAAGTCTTGGCTCTAAGATGTACAAGCTGTGTGATCAAGGGTCAATTACTTAACTAACACGTGCTTCAGTGTTTCCTCTTCAAATAGGAGCTAATAATTATAGTTCTTGTATTTTAGGCTTTTTGTGAAGACTAAATGAATAGATGTGAATAAAATGCTTAGATTATTGCTTGCTACATTATAAACATTCAATAAGCTTTAATGACTATTATGAGTTGGTGTTAACTGTAATAGCTCAGCTACGTACTAATGACTCTATTTCCATAGTTAGAAATATGTATTTTTCTTTATCAACAACAGAAGACTTGGAAATATTATACAACAAACATACCTAAAATAGCACAATTAATTACTAAGAATAACAAAAATTCATTTTAAAATGTCTCATCACTTACATTTTCAGTGAAGGATTTACCTCCTCATCTCCAATTTGGAAGTGATTTTCTTTGGTTTGTTTTGATTGCTATAATTTTTTTATTTTTACCTTTCTAAGATATGGATATTTATTCATCTCAAATAGTTGAATCGAATGAAAACAACACTGCCTAAAATTAGCTTTGTTAATTTGCTTTCCTTTTTCCAAAAGCCTGTATCTCAACTCTACCTGAATGTACTTGGTTTTGATTCTTTTGGCAAGCTTATCCCCCACTATGCTGTGTTTCTTTACAGCTTGATTGCAGTGTGTCAGAACTGCTAGGCTCTAATCATGAAGCTTTTTTCCAAGATTCAGTTGCTTCCCAGTAGCTGAATAGATACATCCATCCACTGACTGTTACTGTCAGTATCCTGCTGCCTCCTCAGGTGAGGCGCTCCCAAGCTTCGGCAGTTTAATGAGCACTTTGAGCTGTGAATACTATTTTCTCTGGGAGGCTGGGGCCATAAATCCCTCCAAGTTTCTCCCCACCCCATTTTAGAGAGAGAGAAGAAAGCTTCCTTGCTTCCCACCCCACCATTCTTTACTCCTGGCAGATCAAAAAAAATCCCCACAGCCCTTCTAAACTCGCCATTACCAATCCTGCAATCTCAACGTCTCTCTCTGCCTTCTGTTCAGAACCAAATGTAATTTTCCTAGAAGCAACTTGTGACAGCAGATCTGTCATACACCAAGATGATCAGATTGGGGAGGCCCTTCCAGGACTGTGGAATAGGAAACTATGCAGTGTGCAAATAAAATGTTTACCTGCAAACATATCTTCAAGCTCTCCTTTCACTTCTGAGTATCTGGGTTTTTTCTTTCTGATATGACAAAAGAAAGTATTAAATCATATTTCATTTTTTTTCTTTTTACAGCTGCATCGTGGCATATGGAAGTTTCTGGGCTAGGGGTCAAATCGGAAATACAGCTGTGGCCTATGCCATAGTCACAGCAATGCAGGATCTGAGCCACATCTGCAATCTAAACCCAGCTTATGGCAATGAGGGATCCTTAACCCACTGAGTGAGGACAGGGATTGAACCCAAATTCTCACAGGCACTAAGTAAGGTTCTTTACCTGCTGAGCCACAACAGGAACACCATAAATCATATTTCCCACCCTATAATTTGCAAAGTTTGGTATTGTCAAGTATTACTGCTCCGTAATTTGAGTTCCTATTACCATTTCCACTCCTGTGAGATTATATATATATATGTATATATGTGTGTGTATATATATATATATACTTCTATTTTTTTTGTCTTTTGTCTGTTTAAGGCTGTACCCATAGCATATGGAGGTTTCCAGGCTAGGGGTCAAATCTGAGCTGTAGCTGCTGGCCTACACCACAGCCACAGCGATGTGGGATCACAGCCATGTCTGTGACCTACGCCACAGCCCATGGCAACACCAGGTCCTTAACCCACTGAGCAAGGCCAGGGATAGAGCCCATGTCCTCATAGATGCTAGTTGGGTTTATTAACCACTGAGCCATGACAGCAACTCCTATACTTCTATCTTATAAAAAACACACCACACACACACACACACACACACACATTTTTCCAAGTGGAATCACAATATATGAAATATTCTTAAATTTGCTGCTTCCTGCAATTAGTGTATGATATTGCATCTATTCAATTAGTACCAACCATGTACATGGGATTTGTAATGGATTAACTGGACATATATACTACGTCCTCATGGTATACCAGACATTCAGAAAATGTTTGTTGATGGAGTTCCCATTGCAGCTTAATGGTAATTAACCTGACTAGTATTCATGAGGATGTGAGTTCAATCCCTATCCTCGCTCAGTGGGTTAACAATCTGGCATTGCCGTGAGCTGTGGTGTAGGTCAAGATCGCAAGTTGCTGTGGCCCTGATGTATGCCGGCAGCAGTAACTCTGATTAGACCCCTAGCCTCAGGTGTGGCCCTAAAAAAAAAAAAAAAGTTTGTTATTTCTTCAAGTTTTACAAACAGGAAATATTCATCAACAATAAAATATATAAATCTGCCTTGATATCTAAGTGTTCAAATACAAAACAAGACAAAAAGAGTTACAGGAGTTTAGCAAAAAGCATAATCCTGAAGGACAGGGCAACTTGAAGTTACCAAAGATGATCTGAGCGCGGAGATGGGCTTGGGAGAAACAATGACGTTCAGTTAATCAGAAAGAAGAGAGGAGGGCCTTTTCTGGTAAAATATGCTGGAGTTAGTTATTTTATTTTATGTTTTTCTCTTTGACTATGAACCATAAACCTGTGCTTTTCCTATGAGTGATGTTATCTTAATGTAATACTTCATTCTGGTAATTCTCTACCAACCACTGTGATATAATTTATTTACTTGGTTAGTGTGGGCAAAATTAGGCATTTGTTATAAATATGCAAAAAACCTATAGTAAATAATAACTTTATGTGCCACTACAACCTCATATCTCACATGACTCCATTTGAGTCACGGTCTTTATGTTAGCTAAAGAACATGGAAATACTAGACAGCAAGAATACCATTCCAAAGTCATGTTATTAAAGGAAAATCATAGTAGGGACACATTAATTGGAATAATGTTTAAAATATATATTTCAAATAAAATTTGGAATTACTTTTTATGATAAAATTAATTCCTCAGGCTAAAATTTCCCCATAAATCATGGCATGCACTTGAAAGATCCATTTGCAAATTGCATTTTGTTATTTCAAATTATATTTTACTAGAAAATCAAAATGTGACATTTATACAATAAGGATCTATTCAGCCCAGTTGAGACCATGGATTCTTCTGCTTATTCTGTATTGAATTCTCTCTCTTCAGTTATAAACATCTGAACTTTCCCATGTAGTTTTGCCCAAGTATCCCTTCCCCAATCACACCTTCATCTTAGCCTTTTGAGCAGAGGTAAATCTTTGTGTTCCCAGACATAAGATTGAATCCTCTGTCAATGACTTCATTTCCGATCTGGCAGTGAACCAGTGATTTGAGAAGTCCCCTTTTAACTTCACAGATCCCAAAGACCCTCCTACCAGGATACCACGTTGATGGGTGTCACACACACCTGGAGAAACCTAAGATGTGATACTGCCTTTGGAACTAAGCAGCAGACAAAGGCTATAAAAGATCTGAGAAAATTATCATCAAAATCTATGTTAAAAAGTTGCTAGCAGAGGCCGGAAAATGAGGGAGGAAACTGCCATTGGAGTCTAAAAATACGGTATGCCATGCACACGGTAGTGAAAAAATTAACAAAAATGATCATCTCTGGGAGTTTCCATTGTGGCTCAGCAGTAACAAACTTGACTAGTGTCCATTCAGGATACAGGATGCAGGTTCAATCCCCAGCCTCTCTCAGTGGGTTAAGGATCTGGCTCTGCCTTGAGCCTCAGTGTATTTGCAGATGTGGTTTGGATCTGATGTTGCTGTGGCTGTGGTGTAGGCCAGTAGCCGCAGTTGTGATTCAACCTCTAGCCTGAGAACTTCCATATCCCACAGGTGCGTCCATAAGAAGAAAAAAAAAAAAAAAAAAGGTCATCTCTGTAATAGAAAATATATGTAATTATAGAACTGCTAGGGAGATTTTTAGGCAAAATGTTTAAAATATTGATTGTTTTCTTTTAATGAGATATGATAAAAATACAGGATGCCAGAGGTAAACTAAAGAGAGAACTACTAGGTTTCCAAGCATATTTGAATAGAGAGAAGCCAAGATTTCTTAGTTGGAATATAAAAAGTACTTCACATCTCAGTCCTTCTAGATGGAGAAAGATTCTCAGAGAAGGAAGTGGTCCCAGAGTAAATGTCCCATCAAAGCTACAATGACCTTTGGTAAAACCTCTGATACAGTCAAGGTAGTGCTTGTTAGACACGCTCACATTGACAGAGGACCTTTAAGAATCTTTTTTTTTTTTTTTGTCTTTTTGCCATTTCTTGGGCCGCTTCCTTGGTATATGGAGGTTCCCAGGCTAGGGGTTGAATCAGAGCTGTGGCCACTGGCCTATGCCACAGCCACAGCAACACGGGATCCAAGCCGTGTCTGCAACCTACACCACAGCACACGGCAACACTGGATCTCTAACTCACTGAGCAAGGCCAGGGATCAAACCTGCAACCTCATGGTTCCTAGTCGGATTCGTTAATCACTGAGCCATGATGGGAACTCTCAAGAATCTTAAAATAATGGATCCATTAAAGCCTAATACCTAAATACTTTTTTTTTGTCTTTTTAGGGCTGCACCCATGGCACATGGGGGTTCCGAGGCTAGCAGTCTAATCAGAGCTATAGCTGCTGGCCTACGCCACAACCACAGCAATGCCAGATCCGAGCTGCATCTGTGACCTACACCACAGCTCACAGTAATGCCAGATGCTTAACCCACTGAGCAAGGCCAGGTATCAAACCTGCATCCTCATGGATACTAGTCAGGTTTGTAACCACTGAGCCACAACAGGAACCCTCCCCACCCCCGCCCCAGAAAAAATACTTTTGAAGATGGTTAGACAAAATATCTCAAAAAGAAAAGAATTACAGATGTAGCTTTCTTCTGATGGACTATAATTCAAAGAAAACCTATAACATCTTTAAAGGAATTGGATAATTTTGGATGACTAAAAGGGGCCGAGATATCTCAGAAGCAAGAAGACTCTGGAATAGGTAGGAAAGAGATTGAGAAGCTCTCAGACATTCCTTATGAAAAATAAAGATTTTTCAAGTGATAGAGCCATGAGCTGTGAGGGACAATGGACTAGAGCGCCACTCAGGAAGCAGAACTGGATCCTGATAAAGAAATATTCCTTGAGGTAGTAATAGCCATAGGGAGGTGTGACTATATTTCTGAATTGCCGTGGTCTAGTGCTGTTGTTTGACTCCTGTTCTTTGAATAGGATGGTCTACTGCAGTTATACTTTTCTTGTCTCATCATTGTATGTTTTTGTTGTTGTTGTTGCTGGCAGAGGGCAGATAACTCTTTTTGTTTTAGAGCATGTAGGTGAGGTGAGAATCACTGGGATCAGAAGGCATCTTGGTATTATGTTACCACATAGACCTCCAAAGGGTCAACCTCCTTGTTAGCGTGTCAATTTCCTCTTCTGCTAAATGGGTGTGGAAATTGCACTTACTAAGAAGGTAAAGATTAAAAATCATTTTTGCAAATGCTGTAAAGCACCTATCAGGAAAACTAGCACACTGCCAGAACTTAGTAAATGTTAGCTCTTACTATTGCACAGATTCTGATTTTTGGCCTACTTCTTTCCAGTAAGTGCTTTGGTTTGACTGTTTGCCCCTCCTTCATTTGGATTCAGTCCCTGGAAATTTTTATTCATAGACATCTCAGCCTATTTCTATGATGGGACCAGTGCCCCATGATTCCATGAAAAGTCCAGTATTTGGAAGTGGAGTTTCGATGTGTCTTAATTTAATCCCTGCAGATACCAGGAAAAAATAATGTTGTTTTATTAGAAGGTGGGCAGTATATTGGCGACTGCCAGACTATTGGCCATTTGTTCAGGTTAAGAGTCTCTTCACAGTACATCAATAATGATGAGCACATCTAGAACAGAAAACTGTTTTCTGATATTATTCATTTTGCTCTGTTTATGGCATAATCAGTTTGGCTATACTTGTTTCCGCCCCAAACGGAGATGCTTTGGGATAGTTTAGAAGGAAGTGCCATGTTTATTAGAAACTAATGTGTTTTTTACAGTGTCATATTAACCTAATCTCATTTATTTTGGCATTGTTACGGATATTTATTTATATATCTATATTTATTTATATACTTATCAATATATTTTATCAATATTTATTTATATATTTATATTTGGCATTTTATTGGTATTTTTATTTTGCTATAAATTTTTATGTCATAGTAGGACTGTTAGTTGTGTACTCAACCAATGTTTACACTTGTCTTACTAATAAGAGTCCTAATTTTCTTCACAGAACTATGCCTAGTGTAGGTTGAAGTCATGTTTAAATACAGAGACTGGCATTTCTCTTGTTAGTGATTGATTTTGGCATGGATACAATACAATTACAACAAATAGAATATGTAGAATATGAGTCTACAGATGTTCTTCTGTGAGAGAGATTTTTCAGAAATAAAAAGTGAAACACAGCAGGATACACCTTCTTTGCCCACTGAATGTTGTATTATCTGACTATTATAACTAGTGCCAGGATAACTGTATTATGATATGGAAAGTTCAGTGACACACTGAGGATGGCAGGGCAGGTAAATGAAAAAAGTGGGGTCTTTGATAACATTATACTAGAGCTGAATTCATCAATCCTGGAAGTGCTTGTCCCCATGGTCTTTTTATTATGTGAGTTAATATACTTTCTATATTTTTAAAAATAGTTAAGTGGAGGAGTTCCCGTTGTGGCTCAGTGGTTAAACGAATCTGACTAGTACCCATGAGAATGCGCGTTTGATCCCTGGCTTCGCTCAGTGGGTTAAGGATCCAGAGTTGCTAGAAGCTGCAGTGTAGGTTGCAGAGGCAGCTTAGATCTGGTGTTGCTGTGGCTGTGGTGTAGGCCAGCAGCTACAGCTCTGATTCGACCCCTAGCCTGGGAACCTCCATATGCCACAGGTATGGCCCTAAAAAGAAAAAAGACCAAAAAATATATATATATATAGTTAAGTGGAAACTTCCAGTTCTCTGCAGCTTATAAAATTCCTGAAAGATACAGGTTTTTATAAAGATAATATTAAATAGTATTTTAAAAAGTATTTTATGTTATTTCCATGGAGAATGCGAGGCCATTTAGATAATATTATGGACTATTAAATAATTCTCAAGACAGCTGGTTCATGAATCAAACAGCAAAAGGGTCTTTAGGGGAACGTCATAGCACTGTCCCAGACAATATTTTTACCTGTTTCTGTCATGAATATAAAGGAGAAAAGTAGGTTTATATTACCTAGAAAGTGAAGTCTAAACTTTGTTCATTGTTCAAGGCCATTGGTAATATTCACTTATTGTTTAAGCCACATTTCTCACACACAGTGTGTGTGTGTGTGTTTATGTAACATGTATTATCTACATTATATGTATATACGGTAAATATATATAATATTCATAATGCACAATATTAGTATTGTGTATATGTATATATGGTATATGTATATACGGTAAATATATGTATATATTACATATACTAATTACATATACGGTATATGTATATACGGTAAATATATGTATATATACAATACTAATATTGTGCATTATGAATATTATATATATTTACCGTATATACATATATATGACAAAATGCTAAAAGAATCCAAATTAAGGCCTGTCGTACATGTTCATGCTTTCTACAGGCGGTTGTCCTGCCTTGAATATCCTTCCCATTTTTGTTCATATAGTTGATGCTATTTGTGTTCTGTCCAGATCCTTTTTTAATGGTTCAGTGGATAGAACTCCTAACTTCTGTGCCATTGGCTAATAGATGTCCCCTTCTCCAGAAAACTGCCTTTGGCTCAGCAGGGTCTACTGAGAAATTAACCCCTCTTCCTGGAGTGACAACCTGAACCACCTGAAGCCATAACTAATCAGTAGCTGATATGGAAGCACAAAAGATGGACCTTTTTGCTGCAAAGTGGGACAAAACAGAGCACTTCATCCTTCAGAACTCCCATGGTATCAGACTGAGACTGATCTCCAGCTTAACCGGCAATCTTGCTTAGTTTTCATCTCTTACCCTATGCTGTTTCACCCTCCATCCTTCTCCTGAGAGCATTCTTGCAATAAGTCAGTTTCACAAGAACCCTCATGTAACAATCTGCTTCTAGGAAAACTGACCTAAGACAGTACACCTAGATCATTTCTGAATATCGTTCAAGACTCAGGTCTAGTGTCATTTACTCTATAAAACTGTTACAATTGTTCCGAGGTACCTTTAGGAACTCTTCCTCCATGATCACATAGGACATGTATCAGCACTTAAAACACTACCTTAAACGCATTAAAATACTTTGCTAATCTTTCCCTCACACTGTAGGTTCTGAGAAGGAAAGACTTGTATTTACCAATATGTATATTCTTCATAACATAACATATGGCAATAAGAAGAGCTTAACAAAAATTTAAATAAGGGAAAAAAATCATTTCAATTTCTTGGGGAAAAAAAGCTTAAATAATAGGTCATGGAACTAAGATTTAAAAAATCTCTCAAGAAAGTAGTTATCCAAACAAGCAAAATGAAATGACAGGGGTGGAGCAAGATGGCAGAGGAGTAAGAGGTTGTGCTCACCTTCTCCCACAAACACATCAAAAAAACACATCTACATGTAAAACGATTCACACAGAACATCAACTGAATGCTGGCAAAAGAACTTAAACCTCCAAAAAGGGCAAGAAATTCTTGACATAACTGGGTAGAATAAAGAAAAAAGAGAGAGAAAAATGGAATCAGGACCACTCTAGCATTCCCCAGAGGGAACTGTGAAGGAGAAAAGGAACCCACATCCTGGGAAGCCACCTAACTGATGGAAAGATCAGCCGTGTTGGAGGGACCTCAAAGTCACCAAGACAAGAGCAGCAGCTGGACTGAGAACAGCAAAGCAGAGATCATCTGAACCACCAGCCTGGACACTACAGCCTGAGATGCTTGGGCAGGAGCTGGGCTCTGAGACTTGGGGTCAGGAGGTCAGTCCTAGGGAGAGGACTGGGGCTGGCTGTGTGGGGACAGCCTGAGGGGCTAAGAAGCAGTGTGACATGGGCGGGGGAGCAGTATACCACAGGCTGAGGAGGGGAATGCCACGTCCTCTCACTATTTTGCCACATAGACAAGTTGGTTCTTTTAAACTGCTCAGGCGGGGTTTGTGTTTGCCGAGTTCCTTTTACTTCTTCCCAGAGGAAACCTGGGAGAAGGTCTGGACCCACAGGAGATAAAAGACGCCATTGTTGGGGAGGGGAGAGGAGGAGGGGCGGACCACCATAGGAAATTCCCTGCACCGCAGCATGTGCATGCTCAAGGGCTCCCAGAGGGCAGGGCGGCTCTGGCGCAGGCTACAGGAAGCAAGAAGCCTCTTGCCCCTTTAGGGGAGACTGGGCACTTCTTGTGCAGGCTGCCGATGGACAGGCACCTCTTGTGTGGGCTAAGGGCATCAGGGGGCTAAGTGCAATATGGTGCCTCTTGCACGATCTACAGGTGGCAAGGATAGACCATGGCAGTCGTCTCAGAGACCAGAGGGAGGCGTGGCTTGCCACCACTGGGGGTCTGTGAGTGGGCTCCACCTGCAACCCCAGTCACCTCAGGGGTTGACAAAAAAGAAAAAAAGCAGGCACTGCAACCAAGCAACATACGCTGTTGCTCTCACTCCCCTGGGAACACACCTGCCCTGCAGCTGCCACTGCCAAATGCTCTGGGCACTGCCCAGACACTTGGTCACTGTCCCTTCCCAAGACCCTACAACTAGGAGCAGCTGGTGCAGCACCTCCTGTGGGAGCTAAGCAGGACGAGGTGCTTCTGGCATAGTCTACAGGAGGCGGGGGCAAACCATCACAGTTATCTCTGACTCCAGAGGTGGGAGTGGCCCACCACCACTAGAGGTCCATGAACAGACACCACTTGCAGCCCTGTTTACCTCAAAGGCACCACAGAGGAGCAGCATTGTGACCAAACACCACCAGTTGGTGCTCTCACATGCCTGGGAACACACCCGCCCTGCTGCTGCCAAATGCTCTGGGAAGTACCCACACACCTGATCTCTGTCACTTCCCAGGATCTTGTAACTAGGAGCAGCCTGTACAGCACCTCCTATGTGGGCTAAGTGAGACAGGTTGCTTCATGCATGGTCTACAGGTGGCAGGGGCAAACCACTGCAGTTATCACTGACTCTAGAGACAGTCATGGCCTGCCTCCTCTAGGGGTTCCTGAACAGGCACCACCTGCGGTTCCAATCACCTCAGAGGAGGGCATTGCAATAAAACATAAGCTGTTGTTGCTCTCACTCCCCTGGGAACTCATGGACCCTGCTGCTGCTACTGCCAAATGCTCTGGTCAACTTGAAGATCTGCCTAGAGCTCATTACCACTTCCCAGGGCCCTGCAGATGGAAACCATCCAATCAAAAAAAAAAAAAAAGAAACATAGAATCAACTGGAAAACAAGGTTTAAAATGGAAAGTGCCACCTTCCTGCAGGTTCTTGCTGCCGTTGATAGCCCAATGACCAGGCACTGACTGCTGGCCCTACCCATTGCCTCCTTCTCCCTGAAAATACACTGAGCATTCTGGGGATAACAGCCTGTTCACACCAAAGAAAGAGACAGAAAATATTCAAACTCCCACATCAAAAATAAATAGTAACTCCCCCAAAACAAAAAGGGGTATTCCTGCATAGAAGTAGCCTTATAAGACTACAATTTGGCTTCCCTAAATTCACAGAAAAACAAAAACGCTAGCAAGATGAAGAAGCTCCAAAACCATTCCCAGTTAAAGCAACAGGAGAATTCACCAAAAGCAATCAGCAATGAAACAAACCTCTGCAGTCTGACATACTTTTGAGTTCAAAAGGGAGATAGTGAAAATACTGAAGGAATTAAGAGAGGATATGAACAGTAATGCAGATTCCTTCATAAAGGAACTAGAAAATATAAGGAGGAGCCTAGAAAAACTAGAAAATTCATTTGCAGTGATACAAACTGAGCCAAAGACAATAAAGAGCAGAATAAATAATGCAGAGGAATGAAGTGGTGATGTGGAAGATAGAATAAGGACATCACCCAAACAGGACAGCAGACTGAAAACCAGATGAAAAAACATGAAAGCAATATGAGAGACCTATGGGATAATATAAAGTGGGCTAATCTATGCATAATAGGAATTCCAGAAGGAGAAGAAAAAGAAAAGGGGATTGAAAATATATTTAAAGAAATTATGGCTGAAAACTTTTCAAATCTAAAACATACTGATATCAAGATACAGGAAGAACAGAGGGCCCCAAACAAGTTGAACCCAAACAGGCCCACACCAAGACTATTATAATAAAAATGGCAAAGTTAAAGATAAAGAGAGGATTCTAAAGGCAGCAAGAGAAAAGCAAAGCGTTAATTACAAGGGAACCCCCATAAGGCTATCAGCTGATTTCTTTACAGAAACACTACAGGCCAGAAGAGAGTGGCAAGATATATTTAAAGTGCTGAAAGGGAAAAATTTGCAACCTAGAGTACTCTATCCAGCAAGAATATCATTTAAAATAGAAGGGGAAATAAAGAATTTCTCCAACAAACCAAAGCTAAAAGAGTCCAGCAATACTAAACCCATTCTAAAAGAAACACTGAAGGGGCTTCTCTAAATTAAAAAAAAAAATTAGGATTCAGGAAACCACAATTGGAAACAGTCACTTAAATAAGCCAGCATACAGATCTAAACATGAAGATGTTAAAAAAAAGAAAAGAAAAGAAAAGAGAGAGAGATCAAAATTACTCAATGTGGGGAAGGAAAGTAAGAAAATATAGATTCTTTTTTAATTTAATGATGTGTTTGAGCTTATATAACTATCAAGCTAAAGCAAGCAGATATAGGAAGGGGTTAACATACTTAAAAAATAGGACAACCACAAATCAAAACTGAACATTACATTCACAAAAACTGAAAAGTACACAACCATAAAATAAGTGGAAACCATCCAACCAAAAAAAAAGAGAGAGAAGAAAAGAGAAACATAGAATCAATTGGAAAACAAGATTTAAAATGGCAATAAATACATATCTATCAATTATCACCTTAAATGTCAATGGACTGAGTGCTCCAATCAAAAGACACAGAGTGGCAGATTGGATAAAAAAGCATAAACCTTCAATCTGCTGTCTACAAGAGACTCACCTTATGGCAAAGGACACATATAGATTGAAAGTGAGGGGATGGGAAAAGATATTTCATGCCAAAGGACAAGACAGGAAAGCGGGAGTTGCAATACTCATATCAGACAAAATAGACTTTAAAACAAAGGCCATACAGAAAGACAAAGAAGGACACTATTTAATTGTTAAAGGATCCATTTAAGAAGAGGATATTACAATCATCAATATATATGCCCCTAATATAGGAGCACCTAAATACCTACAACAAATACTAACAGACATAAAGGAGAAATTGATGGGAATACAATCATAGCAGGAGACTTTAACACCCCACTCACAACAATGGACAGATCTGCTAGATAGCAAATCAATAAGGCAACAGAGATCCTAAATGACACAATAGAAAAGTTAGACTTAACTGACAATTTCAGGACATTACATCCAAAAAAATCAGAATACACATTCTTCTCAAGTGCACATGGAACATTCTCAAGAATTGATCACATGTTGGAGCACAAAGCCATGAAATTAGCAATAAACCACAGGAAAAGAAATGAGAAAAAAACTGACTACATGGAGACTAAAGAACATGCTACTGAAAAACCCATAGGTCAATAAGGAAATCAAGAAGGAAATTAAAAAATACCTCAAAACAAATGACAATGAAGACATGAACACTCAAAATCTACGGGATGCCACAAAAGCAGTGCTCAGAGGGAAATTCATAGCAATACAGGCCTTCCTCAAAAAAGAAGAAAAATCTAAAAAAGACAACTTAACCCACCACCTAAATGAATTAGAAAAAGAACAACAACAAAAAACTAAAGTCAGCAGAAGGAAGGAAATCGTAAAGATCAAGAAATCAATAAAATAGAGATTCAAAAAACAATAAAGAAATCAATAAAAGCAAGAGCTGGTTCTTTGAAAAGGTAAACAAAATTGAGAAACCTCTGGCCAGACTCACCAAGAAGAGGAGAGAAAAAAACAAAATAAACAAAATAAGAAATGAAAAAGGAGGAATCACAATGGATACTACAGAAATACAAAAAACCATGAGGGAATACTATAAACTATATGCCAGCAAATTTGACAACCTGGAAGAAATGGACAACTTTCTAGAGACTTAAAGCCTGCCAAAACAGAATCAAGAAGAAATAGATCAACTGAACAAACATAACTAGAAATGCAATTGAATATGTCATGAAAACACTCCCTACAAATAAAAGTCCAGGACCAGATGGCTTCACAGGCGAATTCTGCCAGACATACAAAGAGGAAATTATACCCAACCTCCTTAAACTTTTCCAAAAGGTTGAAGAAGAAGGAACACTCCTAAAGACATTCTATGATGCCACCATCACCCTATTTCCAATACCAGACAAAGATACCACCAAAAAAGAAAACTATAGGCCAATATCTCTGATGAATATAGATGCAAAAATTCTCAACAAAATTTTAGCCAACTGAATCCATCAACATATCAAAAAGATCACACACCACGACCAGGTGGGATTCATCTCAGGTTTACAAGGATGGTTCAACTTATGCAAATCAATCAATATCATAGACAACATTAACAAAAGAAAAGTCAAAAACCACATGATCATCTCAATAGATGCAGAAAAAGCATTTGACAGAATCCAACATCCATTCATGATAAAAACTCTTACCAAAGTGGGCAAAGAGGGAACATACCTTAACACACCAAAAGCCATTTATGACAAACCCACAGCAAATATAATACTCAATGGAGAAAAGCTGAAAACCTTCTCACTCAAATCTGGAACAAGACAGGGATACCCACTCTCACCACTGTTATTCAACATAGTCCTAGCCACAGCAATCAGACAAACAAAAGAAAAAAAGGCATCCAAATAGGAAGACAAGAGGTAAAACTGTCACTGTATGCAGATGACATGATACTATATATAAAAAACCCTAAGGACTCAGCCCAAAAACTACTTGAACTGATCAACAAAGTCAGCAAAGTAGCAGGATATGATTAACGTTCAGAAATCATTTCTGTATACTAACAATGAAATATTAGGGAAGGAATACAAAAATACAATACCTTTTAAAAGTGCACCCAAAAAAATCAAATACCTGGGAAAACACCTGACCAAGGATGTAAAGGGCTTATATGCCAAGAACTATAAAACATTAATCAAGGAAATTAAAGAAGATGTAAAGAAATGGAAAGATAATCCATGCTCCTGGGTTGGAAAAATTAATAATGTAAAAATGGTCATACTACACAAAGCAATCTGCATATTCAATGCAATCCCTTTCAAATTACCCATGACATTTTTCACAGAACTAGAACTAAAAATCCAAAAATTTATATGGTCTTTATAAAAGACCCAGAATTGCCAAAGCAGTTCTGAGGAACAAAAACCAAGCAGGAGGCATAACTTTCCCAGACTTCAGGCACTATTACAAAGCCACAGTCATCAAGACAGTGTGGTACTGGTACCAAAACAGACAGACAGACCAATGGAACAGAATAGAGAACCCAGAAATAAACCCAGACACCTATGGTCAATTAATCTTCGACAAAGGAGGCAAGAATATAAAATGGGAAAAAGACAGTCTTTTTAGCAAGTGGTGCTGGGAAAACTGAACAGCTGCATGCAAATCAATGAAACTAGAACACTCCCTCATGCCATGCATGAAAATAAACTCAAAATGGCTTAAAGACTTAAATGTAAGATAAGACACCATCAAACTCCTAGAAGAGAACATAGGCAAATCATTCTGTGACATCAGCCTGTCAAGTGTTTTCTCAGGTCAGTCTCCCAAGGCAACAGAAATCAAAGCAAAAATAAACCAATGGCACCTAATCAAACTGAAAAGCTTTTGCACAGCAAAAAGACAACTTATAGAATGCAAGAAAATAGCTACAAATGATGCAACTGACAAGGGCTTAATCTCTAGAATATACAAGCAACCTATACAACTCAGCAAAAAAGCCAACAACCCAATGGGAAAATGGGCAAAAGACCTGAATAGACATTTCTCCAAGGAAGATATACAGATGGCCAAAAAGCACACGAAAAAAATGCTCAACATCCCTGATTATTAGAGAAATGCGAATCAAAACTACCACAAGATACCACCTCACACCAGTCAGAATGGCCATCATTAATAAGTCCACTCATAACAAGTGCTGGAGAAAAGGGAACCCTCCTGCACTGTTGGTGGGAATGTAAGCTGGTACAACCACTATGGAGAACAGTAAGGAGCTACCTTAGAAATCTATACATAGAACTACCATATGATCCAGCAGTCCCACTCCTGGGCATATATCTGGACAAAACTTTCCTTAGAAAAGACACATGTACCCACATGTTCATTGCAGCTCTGTTCACAATAGCCAAGACATGGAAACAACCCAAAAGTCCATCAACAGATGACTGGATTAGGAAGATGTGGTATATAGAAACAATGGAATACTACTCAGCCATAAAAAAGAACAAAATAATGCCATTTGCAGCAACATGGATGGAACTAGAGACTCTCCTCCTAAGTTAAGTCAGTCAGAAAGAGAAAGACAAATACCATATGATTTCACTTATATATGGAATCTAATATATGGCACAAATGAACCTTTCCACAGAAAAGAAAATCATGGACTTGGGGAATAGACTTGTAGTTTCCAAGGGGGAGGTGTAGGGAGTGGGATGGATTGGGAGCTTGGAGTTAATAGATGCAGATTATTGCCCTTGGAATGGATTAGCAATAAGATCCTGTTATGTAGCACTGGGAACTATGTCTGGTCACTTACGATGGAACATGATAATGCTGAGAAAAAAGAATGTATACATGTATGTGTAACTGAGTCACCATGCTGTACAGTGGAAAAAAATATACTGGGGAATTAAAAAAATAAAAAATATATTAAAAAGTATAATCAACCAAAAAAAAGAAATGACAAAGCGCCAACCCTTAGTAATATTTCAAAAAGCAAATTATTCAGCTTAATAAAAATAATTTTAAATTTTGCAGTATAAGCTCATAGAACTTTATATGTCTCAAAATTCTTCATCTATCTTTGATTCTCCAAATATATCTCCATGGTAACTGTTATTAGTATCTGGATTTTGTAGATGGAATAACGAATTTTCAGAAAATTAAGAGTCTTTCTAATACTCAGCATTACTAAGTGACAGATATGAAGAACAAACTAACATATTCCAATTTGAACTTTCACTGTTTCCTAAAAGCAGCTTATGTGGAAGTATCTAGGAAAAGTTTTGCTAGCCATCCCTGCAAGATGAACAAGTGCACTATTTACTTACTTTGGAAGTAATGTTAACTTGAACCACATCAATAGATAGAATACAGATGATGAGAGGTAATAATTCCACTATTGTCCATTCACCTAGTTGAGAAACTTGATGCTGTATTTTAAGAGAAATACTAAAAATCATTTGAATATGAATTGATAAGTACAAAGAGGACAATGAGAATAATGCATCTTATGGCCAAAATTGATCTGAATGTGTTCGTCTGAAGGAAACATCAAAGAGTTCACTTCACAAAGAAAATGCCACATCATACTTATCCACTATTACAGAACAGCTTTAGTCATAACAGCCCCAAACTAAAAACATTCTAAATGTTCTTCAATTGGTGAATGGATAAACTGTCCTACATTCATAGAGTAGAGTATATTCACCAACAAAAAAGAATGAACAATTGATACCAATAATATTGGTGAATATCAAATGCATTATACTAACTGAATGTTCCTTGTCCTGGGGTTTTTAAAGCTTATTGGAGCTGTGGGTTTATAATTTTCATAGGATTTAGAAAATTTTCAGCCATTATGTCTTCATATATATTTTTCTCCTATTTTCATTCAGGGACTCCAACTATATCTTTATTAAGCCATTTCAAGTTGTCCCACAGCTCACTGGTTTTTGTTCATGGATTCCCTGTGGCCTCCATTTCATTTTATGTAGTTTCTATGACTATGGTTTACATTTCACAAATCTTTTCTTCTGCAGTGTCTAATCTGTGCTCAAGTCTATCTATTTACCAATCTTTAAATTTCACATTGTGCTTTTCATATCCATATATTCAGTTGGAGTCTTTTTTATATCTTTATGTCTCCATTAATTATTTTATGAAGTTTAATTATAATTTTGTAAAATCACTGTCTATTAATTCTAACATTTATATCTGTTCTGGGTCAGTTTTCATTCTTTGATTTTTTTGCCCATGATTGTGGGTCATATTTTCCCGCTTCTTTGTATGTCCAGACACTTTTAAAAGTCTATATTAAAAAGTTTATTACGGGAGTTCCTGTCATGGCTCAGTGGAAACAAATCTGACTAGCATCCAAGAGGATGCACATTCAACCCCTGGCCTTTCTCAACGGAATAAGGACCCAACATTGCATGAGCTGTGGTATAGGCCAGCAGCTGTAGCTCTGATTCGACCCTTAGCCTGGGAACCTCCATATGCCATGGATATGGCCATAAAAAGACCCACGCAAAAAAAGTTTATTGCAAACTAAACCATTAAAAAACAAACTATAAAGTATGTTTGCTTCTTGTTAACAGGTCCAGGAGCATTTCTATAGTTCCATTTCTGATAAGCTAAATTTATCTCTGGCTTCAAGCTCTCCTTTGAGCTAAAGACTCACATATCCAATCACATACTTGACAACTCTATCTGTATTTATCACAATTCCCCCCCAACTTATTATACTTGCCCCCACTTAGTTATTTCCCCTAAGTAGAAATTTTTGTTTATGTATAATTTTAAAATAAAAATATCTGAGAAAGATTGGCAAATAATCTCATGTAACAAATTGGCAAATAATAATTTTAATAGAAAAATTTCTGTTTATGTACAATTGTTAAATAATATATCTGGGAAGGATTATAAGATCTAAATAATCCAAGCATCACAGAACAATCAGAAAAAAAAGTTATCAAGATTTATAACTAGGAGTTCCCGTCGTGGCGCAGTGGTTAACGAATCCGACTAGGAACCATGAGGTTGCGGGTTCGATCCCTGCCCTTGCTCAGTGGGTTAAGGATCCAGCGTTGCCGTGAGCTGTGGTGTAGGTCACAGACGTAGCTCGGATCCCACGTTGCTGTGGCTCTGGCGTAGGCCAGTGGCTACAGCTCCGATTCGACCCCTAGCCTGGGAACCTCCATATGCCGCAGGAGCGGCCCAAAGAAATAGCAAAAAGACAAAAAAAAAAAAAAAAAAAAGATTTATAACTAGCAATGGATTTAGGGCCAGAGTTTTTTCTAGATGATTGCTCTCAAACTTTCAAAAGAACATATACGTCCAATGATGTCTACCATGGAATTCAGGAAAATCTAAAAACATCTTAAATCATTTTGTAAAGCTAGTATAATCTACTACAAAAATATAAATACTACTGAAGTAAAGAGAAAACCAGGAGCATTTAATACATAACCTAAAAAAAAAAGCTAACAAAACTACATGCATGCCTCCTCTCTTTCCATTCACTCTCACCATCCTGGAAAGTTTGGAGTCCAATTCATTAAATTCATTAAAATGACCTTTATCACACATTTGTACTTCAACTGAAGACTCTTGCATACTTTCCCAGTCCTGAACTTGCAGAATACTTTCTTTGGTTTCTTTGTTTCATTTGCTTTCTATTCATCATCACAACTTTCCATTTATTCCTGGAGAATTTTATGTTAGACTCAACACACTGACAGGCTACAACCTGTTAAAATATTTTTAAACCCATATCATATCTAATTGACAGTTTCTGTGAGCTTTAAGCCATTAGCAATTTTTATAATTGTCCCTTTTATATTTTCATCCTGGTAACTGATAAAAGCATTGGAAAGAACAGGATCAAGAAAAGAGATTTAAAAATTTCTCTCCAAGTTATCCTCAGTTCTTTAATTAGCACTATGTGAGTAGAGTATTTTAGCTAGTCACTAATCCACCAAATTATACAACCATCCCAATAGTATTTCTTCATTTTTTTCTACAAGTGAAATAAAAAGTCCCTGCCAAATATTTTGTTGAAATATAGTCTCATTACATGCACTGTATTTGCCTTATATTCCCATCTAGAACCTAATTTCAAGTTACTTACAGGGCCAAACTGAGAATACACCATAAATCTCATATGGTCTTACAAGTGGATTACTTTATTATCCTTCCTAAATGTCAGTAAGAAATGCTTTTTACTGATATACTTGAAGTCATTAAATGTGATATTAAACATAAGCTTAGTTAAATCACAGCATTAGCTCAGCCATCTGTTTTGTATATGGTATCCTAATAATTTTAAAGACTCCATAGACTGTTTCACACACTTGTGTACCTATCTGTCTTTTTAAAGAACACGGGCCTGTGATGAAGGCTGGGAGGAAAATGAGCTGTGTTCAACTCCCAATTCTACCAGTAACTACTTTGGTGAAGGTATTATGTCATTACTGATGTAAGTTTCACTTGATTCATTTTTTTTTTTCTTTTTAGGGCCACACCTGAGGCATATGGAAGTTTCCAGGCTAGGAGTGAAATCAGAGCTGCAGCTGGATCCTAGGCCACAGCCATAGTAATACCAGATATGAGCTACATCTGTTACCTACTCCACAGTTTGCAGCAATGCCAGATACCTAACCCACTAAGCGAGGCCAGGGATCAAACCCACATCCTCACAGACACTGTGTCAAGTTCTTAACCCGCTGAGCCACAACAGGAACTCTTAACTTGATTCATTTATAAAGTTGAAAGAGGAGTTCCTTTTGTGGCCTAGGAGGTTAAGAACCTGGCTAGTATCCATGAGAATGCAGGTTCGATCCCTGGCATCGCTCAGTGGGTTAAAAGATTTGGCAATTTGACTCCTAGCCTGGGAGCTTCCATATGCTGGAGATGTGGCCCTAAAAAAATTTATATAAATACATAATTTGAAATAATTTATCATATTATCATTTGATAATTTACAGCATTTATCATTTATAAAATTGAAAGAATTTATCATATTAGCATTTCCCAAAGTGTCCCTCAAATTTTAGTTTTATGGCATAATAGCCATTACTGAAAATTACAATGTCTATGGTAAAATAGCTTTGGGCAATGTCAAAGACTTCTTTACTATAGGATTGGTAGAGTCTTAAAATAAAAAGGTTTTCTCCAAAAAGAGCTATGCTAGTCTTTCCAAACTTATTAAGATATACAACACTTGTACATGGTTTATCTTGTTGGTTAGTGTTCTCTACAGTATGTGCTGGGAAATGTAAAAATACAATAAAAAATCTAAGTATCATTTCTTCTCCATAAGGTTCTATAATTAGGGTATATTCTATTTCCATTCAATCAAGGTACAAGATCTAGAATTTTCATCAGAAAGGCAAAACGCAGGCAGACCAAATAAAAATGGTGTCAGTAGATTTGAACAAAGCTAAAATTGAGATTTCGAGGTCCATAATTGTGAAGGGATTCTATATGCATTAATGGCAAAAGGTTAATGCTGTCAAGTGAAAGCAAACTCAATGCTTACCACCAAGAAGTTACGGTGATATGTTCTATCACTGATTTTGTGTTGTGGTTGTGTGGTTAAAATCACTTTCAGATAGGAAAGGGAGATATAAATTTAAAGTAGGCTTGATGAAAACAGTATGCAAAAACATAGGGATGCAGGAAAAGAGCTCATGAAAACTATGTTTAAAAAGAAAGTTGGTAAAATATAATATTTGAACTAAATATCCTGACAAGTGGGATTGGTCTGGTTGAACAGAGTGTTGAAAGAGTTCTTAAATTTTTTTCTCCTTTTTCTATGGATTTTTCACCTTCTTCTTAAGCTTCTATTGAATTGGAGTGCTAAGAAGAAAAAAAGGAAAAGCTAGAAGCCACATACGGTGAATATGGCTTCTTAAAAGACATAATGCATTTGTTAAACTCTAATATATATATGATTGCCTTCAAAGAGTTAGTCTAAGGAAGCTGTTGTGTCTTTCCTCTCTGTGTACATCTGGTTTCAGTAAAGAATGAATCCTGATGTTTGTCATCATAATCATTTATAATAAATACCAAGTTCCTTAAAGGTGGTATTTATACAAATGTATATTCTTCAGAATTCCTATTTTAGTACCTTTCCATAATAAATAGTCAATATTTGTTGATGAAACTATACTATAAATAGTACTCGGTGATAGAGATATAAAAACGAATGATATCTAGCTCCTTTCTTCAAAATATTAGTGTTCTAGTCAAAAACATGATGTTATACGGTAGAAAGTGCTGCAGAAGAGTTATGCACAGGAGTGAGCACAATTAGAGCAAGAATTAAGAAAGTGCAAATCAACTATAATAAAAAAATTTTTAAGATATTAAGACTCAGTAAATTGAGTGTGGGCTGCATGGAAACTATGCCCAAACTTTGCCATTTTTGTAAATCTGAGACTGTTCTAAGATAAAAGTTCTTTCAAAAAACACACAAACACACACACAAACACAAAAATGAAATGAGAGCATGTGTAACAGAGAGAAAAAAAATCAAAATGACCGAAGCATTCCTCGAAGAATAGAGATCAAGACCCTGGCCACCCATCAATTGCTCTGGCTTCCGTTTGTACCCCATTGCCTCTCTTTGTGATTAACTCACACTGTTTTTAGCTCTTCAAATACATTATCCTCCATCTTGCTTAAAACAGAGTACAGGAGTTCCCTGGTGGCCTTGTGGTTAAAGGATCAGGTGTTGTCACTGCTGTGGTTCTGATTACTGCTGCAGCAAGGATGGGTTAGAGCCCTGGCTGGGGAACTTCTGCATGCCATAAGGCAGGAGTGGGAGGAAGGGGAGGGGAAGGGAGGGGGATGAGGGAAAGGGAGAGGAGAAGGGAGGAGAGGGAAAAGGGGAGAGAGAGAGAGAACATGTTCTCTCTGTCTCTGCTCAGAATTTGTTTTTCCCACTTGGTAGACTTAAAACTCATAGAAAACTTTAAAATCTCAACTTAAACAGCACCTCCTTGCAGGACGCCTTTTCAGACTCTGAGACTAGATCATATACATTCTCACACCATCCTCTATCTTTCTTTGTGAGCACTCATCATTGCTTGTAATGTACATTTATCTGTGTGACTTTTACAATTAATGTTTGGATTCTAAACTAGACTATACACTCCATGAAAACATAGACTCTGTCTATTTTATTCAACATGCACCATCAGTACCTAGCAAAGACTTTTCATACGGAAAGTACTCCATAAACATTTTTTGATTGGATGCATGAAGATGAATGTAGAAAGAAATTCAAAGAATCAACAAGAGTCCAAAGAGGGCAGGTATTTAATGCGATGCTAAGGATTTATACTTTATCCTGAGGTCTCTGGGGAGGAACTTAATTTTAAGTAGGGAAGTGGAGTGAACAGATATGTGTTTTCTAAATATAACTCTATGGTGCTAAAAACTGAACAGAGTGGAATAAGATGGTAGGTAAAGAGTCCCATTAGAAAGTTGCTGGGGTAAGACAGGTAAGAAATTTGGTTACTTGAACTAGGGATTGGATGATGGGAGAGTAAGAAGTATGAAATTTGAGAGATCTTAAGTTGGGGAAAAAAAACAGGATTTATTACCTGTTTAGAGGTGAGAATGAAGATGAAAGAAGAAAATGGGTCACAGCTGATTCTTAGGTTTCTAATTTGGGCAAATACACAGATGGTGCCATTGCCCACTGAGACAGTGAAATGAAAGTAGGATTTGATATTTAATTCTTATTAATGTTGAATCCTAAGAGATTTCCAGAGGACATGTAGATTGAACCTGAGAGTTAGAGCAAAAAGACAACCAGACAATGAACTTTGGGGAAAAAAAAACTTTGATAAAAATACACATAAACTCATCATCTTAATCATTTTGTATGTACAGTTCAGTGGCATTATGTTCATATGATTATGTGACCATGAGTACCACCCACCTCCAGAACATTTCAATTTTTCCAGACAGAAAATCTGTACTCATTAAATAATAGCTCTCTATGGCTCCTCCAAACCAGCCCATGGCAACCACCATTTTACTTTCTGTCTCTATGAATTTGACTATTTAGCTATCTCATATAAGTGGAATCATGCAATATTTGTCCTTTTATTACTGGTTCATTTCATGAAGCATATTAGTTTCAAGGTTAATCCATGCTGTAGTATATATGAGAATTTCTTTCTTTTTTAAGAATAAATAATGCCCATCGCTTATCTTAAAGAACTTAATAGAAAAAGTGGCCTAGTGATAATCTGCCTCTCAAAGCTAATTACTGAATATGCTTTAAATAGCAAATGCATACTTTTTCTAGTATAAATTAATTCTCAAATTGAAGGTGGGGCACTATTCAACATTTTTTTTTTTTTTTGTCGATTTAGGGCCACACCCACGGCCTATGGAAGTTCCCAGGCTAGTGGGCGAATCAGAGTTGTAGTTGCTGGCCTATGTCACAGCCACAGCAATGCCAGATCTGATCTGCATCTATGACCCACACAACAGCTCACAGCAACGCCAGATCCTTAACCCCCTTAGTGAGGCCAGGGATTGAACCCACATCCTCATGGATACTAGCTGGGTTTGTTACCACTGAGCCACAACAGGAACCCTTATTTAACATTTTTTAAGCTTTCCCATCAGCCAACATCTAGGTGCCACATTTTATCTTAAAAATTCAGTAATTATTTTTTAATTATCTGTGTACATCTGGCTACAATGTTAAATATTTAAAACAAAGAACTGCCTGATGATTTTTTTTAAAAATATGTGCGAATCCTCCAAAATTCTCATGGAGGGAAACTGATTGGCAAGCCATTAAATTTTCTTATTTATATTATGTAAAATATTAGCTCCTGAAGTAGTTCTAGGTGGATGCCTATAATTATTCCACTTTAAGATAAAAATTTCTAGCCTCTAAATTATTTTCAGAAAGTTTTGATACTTCTATGGTATCATCAATCTATCTTTGCCCAAACTGTGATCTAGAGATGGCAGGTGGTCTGTGAGGGTCCCGAGTGTATTGCACAGACAGCTGTCTCCAGGATTAGTCATGAAATCACCCCAATGGTTAAATTTTTATCTCTGATATTGATCCACATTTGCCTTCTTACATACTTCATTGGCAACTTACTAAACTAGAATCAATCTCTTTAAGCATTTGGTAAGGAAGAGTGAAGAATAACAAGTTCAAAGACAGGCTTCCCAGGTCTATTATTCGACACCTGTGTGACATTGCACAAGATAGCTTTTCCTATGGGTATTAGTTTTCTCAGTTTAAAAATGGAACTGATTGGTGGGTGATGAGGGTGATAGAGCAACTTTAAGGATAATTGCAAATATTCAAAGAATAAAAGAATGCCAAATTCCTACGAAAAAAACAAGAACAAAAACAAACCAAAAAAACCCCAACTACATGCAATTATTGCCATTCATATACCAACAGGCTTCTTTCAGTGACAAGTAGATATGAGTAAGTCAGTATGATTTCTTGATAACTGAAGTGCTTTGTAGCATGAAAACCATAAACTTAACAAAACTACAATGAGGTACCATGTCACACCAATCAGAATGGTCATCATTAAAAAGTCTACCAATAGCAAATGCTAGGGAGGGTGTGGAGAAAAGGGAACATTCCTATACTGTTGGTGGGAATGTAAATTGGTATAACCACTATGGAAAACAGTATGCATGTACCTCAGAAAACTAAAAATAGAGTCGCCATATGATTTAGCAATTCCACTCCTGAGCATATATCTGGAGAAAACTATAATTCAAAAAGATATATGCACCCTTGTGTTCACAGCAGTACTATTCACAATACCAAGACATGGAAACAACCTACATGTCCATTGATAGATGAATGGATTAAAAAGATGTGATACAAATACACAATGGGATATTACTCAGCCACGAAAAATAAAGAATGCCATTTGCAGTAACATGGACAGAACTAGAGATTCTCATACTAAGTAAAGTAAGTCAGATGAGAAAAACAAAAATACCATATGATATCACTTATATGTGGAATCTAAAATTTGGCACAAATGAATCCATCTACAAAACAGAAATAGACTCATAGACATAGAGAACAGACTCATGGCTGCCAAGGGGAAAGGAGGTAGGTAGAAGGATGGACTTGGAGTTTGGGGTTAGTAGATTCAAACTATTACATTTAGAATGGATAAATAACAAGGTCCTACTGTATAGGACGGGGAACTATATCCAATCTCCTAGGAGAGACTATGATGGAAGATAATATAAGAAAAGGAATGTATAATACATATATATGAATGATTGAGTCGTTTTTCTGTATAGCAGATATTGGCACAATATTGTAAATCATCTATATTTTATAAATTTAAAAAAAGGAAACACAAACTTAAAAAGAATTTTAGAGCCATTCTTTCCTCACTTTTTTTTCATGAATTGATTTACTCTAATACTGATTTTCTACATAATATCCTTGTAGCATATTTTGACTTTTAAATTGTCCCCTTATTTTGATTCCCTTTCTAAACTGAATGACACTTGAGAACAATTTGTATTAATGAATTTATCACCTAAACTTAGGGAACACATCATTGTAAAAGCCCAAGTATAAATGTCCACTTTCTTCAGGACTAAATAAATATTTTGAACTCAATACACTATGAAATTTTAAATTTCGTCTTAACACAGTGGTCCATTCCATTCAGAAGTAGTGTTTTTTAAACACTTCAAGGGAGCAGCATTCAGAGCTTTCAAAACCTATTCTTAATCTTTTTCCTATTTCTCTAATTTCTCCTTTTATAATTTCCAGGCCACTGTTTTGTTGTGGACTTTCTCAAAACATAGGCCAAAGCACTTATATATCTAGTCAATTAGTGCGTGAGATATTCCTGATGATTACTTTCATTTTTTTCTTAATATCTATATACAAATTGATATGAAGGTAAACTTTACTATGGAAACTGGGGAAAAAGTCCACTAGACTTCAACATTTCATAAATTAAGTCTACAGGGAAAAATTTCTAATTTGAAAAATCTACTTTTATTGACAATGTACCTGATCGTCTTTCCTTCTGTAATACAATATAATAACACAATGTAAGTAATAAAATGTTTAATATAGTTTCTATTGATGGAGCTTCATTTGCATATCTTACTATGCTTTCTAGTCTCCTTACAGAAACTTGTATTTTAAAATTTTTTACATAAAGTTTTTTAAAAGCATATATGCATGTTAAAAGCCTAGTTAAATAACATATTAAATAGCCTATTTAAATTCAAATTTTGATATATTTTCTTCTTTATTTTTTTATGGCTGCACCTGAGGCACATGGAAGTTCCTGGGCCAAGGAGTGAATCTGAGCTGCAGCTGTGACCTGTGCCACAGCTATGGCAATGGTCACCACTGTGCCAGGCTGGGAATCGAACCCATGCTTCCACAGAGACTTGAGCTGTTAAGCTCAGATTCTTAACCCATTGAGCCATAGAGGGAATTCTGATGTGTTTTATTCTTGGTGCCCAGTAAAATTTACTCTGGATCACTTTATGTTTCAGATCTTGGGATGTGTATGACACTGATGATATTTAGCCATTCATTTAATCAACAAGTATTTTTGAGTACCTGTTTTTTGTCAGGAGAGGATGCGATCCATGTCCTCAAGGAATTCAGATCTGCAAAAATAGAACATGTATGTGTGTGCATGTATATGTATATCTGTACATGCATATATGCATGTGTACATATAATACACACAGAGAAATTCAAGTAAACTCAATTGCAATGTTAAGAGAAGCATAATGAAACAGGATATATGACTATAAACGATGGTACAAGGGCTGCATAGGCGAAGATTCAAGGAAGATTCTTTGGAGGCCATATTTTGTTGAAAATTAAAAGATAAGAAGCAGCTAGCTGTTCCACAAATAGCATATTCCAGCATGAAAATAAAATATGTGCAGCTTCTAAGAGAAATTCTTAGCAGAAAAGAAGCAGCTGGGTGGTACTTAGTGAGTCAGGGAGAGATGAGATGAAATGAGATTGGGGAAGGAAAAGGGGCCCCTGATAAGGAGATAGAATCTCTTCTAAGAGAATCAGAGACAAAAAAAAGGGGGAAAGTAGACAGCTTTATCCACCATGTTTTCCATCACTCTGCGAGGCACTTTGTATTTTTCTTATATATTTTTCATAATAACCTTTTGAGAAACCTGCTATTAGAAAAATAAGATTTACTTGCTGCACAGTTAGTAAAAGTTAAGATTCAGATCTGAGGGTGTTTGTCTACAAACAGCTGATCCGGTTTACCATAGCCCACTACCTAACAGAGAATATAAAAATTGAGTGGGCCATGAAAAGTCACAGTGGTCCCACCACCACCTCAAAGCATAAAGTTCCCTTTTTTATTAAAGCTATTTTATGATTTAGTTATCTGTAAGTGTCTGCATCTCACTATTTTCTCAGCTTACTGAATTCACAAATCCCAATTTGCTCATTTCTGTAGTCCTCACAACGAGAGCAGGATCTTGACAACATTTGGTGATCACAAATATTAACTGAACAAAGAAATGAATGGATTGCTAATGAATGAATGAAAAGTATGACCTTCTCTAGGTAATAGTGTAATATTAGCCAAAGTTTCTTATAATGTCATTTTCTTTAAAGCATTCTGTACTCTTTGGGACACTGTTCAAAGTAAGTTGTTATCATGATATTATGCCCCTGAGTTTTTACGCCACTTACAAAGGCAGTATGGCATGCACTATTGGTTCTCAATGATTAGTGTATATGAGAGCTATTTCTTTTCAGAGTTTGAGTGATTTTTTGTATGTTATCCTAAAATAATTTTGAAAAAAAAAAAATGCCTTTCACACATTCAACTCGTTGTCTAAAGCTTTCTAACATTTTCTTTTCTTTTTTGGCCGCCCCACAGCATATGGAGTTCCCAGGTGAGGGATCAAATCTAAGCCACAGTCACAACCTAAGCTACAGCTGCAGCAACTCCAGATCCTTAACACACCGCACCGGGCTGGGGATCAAATCTGCATCCCAGTGCTCCCAAGATGCTGCCAATCCCATTGCTCCACAGTGGGAACTCCCATCATAATTGTAAATAATTCCAAAGGGTGCAACCTCTGGAGTACTAAAAATATAAGCATTTTAAGAAAATATGTTTAGTCATTCTTTTTAATATAGCCAATGGAATAAAAATACCATTGTGATTTGATATCCAACATTTAAAAGAAAACAAGAAAAACTTTCATTCAATACTTGAAAAAAAACTTCATTTTTTTCTTTTAAGTAATTTGTCTGTTTTATTTTCACTTGAGAACTTACTCTTAATTTTAATATCTTATGATCAAGAATCTTAATGATTACATTGTCAAAGTCCAGCAACATGGATGGAACTAGAGACTCTCATACTGAGTGAAGTAAGTCAGAAAGAGAAAGACAAATACTATATGACATCACTTATATCTGGAATCTAATATATGGCACAAATGAACCTTTCCACAGAAAACTAAGTGCTATGATACTTTTAAAATTAACTTTAAAAAGAGTCTATGACCGTAAAGTTCTATGTCTTAATTTTCTCATCTTGGCCTGAATCTTCATTGTGATTAGTATTAGTACAGGTGTTACCCCCAGACTGAAAATACATGTCAAATTGTGGTAACAAAAATATAACATAGAAGTAAAATTTCATTGGAAATTCATCTTTAATGAGATGTAAGTTACTCTCTTCCAATTTAGATCCTGTATCCAAGGGTGAATATTATTTCTGGCCAGAATAAAAAAGGTTTTAATACCAACCAACTCCTAATGTTTTAAAAGAATAATCACTGAGAAACTCTGTTCACATAAACTGTAGAGATGATTGGAAGGAGTTTCATAATAGGAATATAACATGACTCTTTGAACTCCTTTTGAGTTACATGCTCCAAATTGCAGTAATCCATTATCAAAAATTATGTTTAATGACCTATAAGCTGACAACTCAATTGGGTTCTCTTAATTTTGTTGAAAGGAAGTAATTAGAAACCATTGTACTTGCAGAAAGATTTATTTTCTAGTCATTAGTGACATTTACCTTCTCAACATCAACATCAATATTTTAAATTAACTCTGTATTTGGCATCCTGGGGCATTGTACATGCTGGAGACACTTTGCACTGTTAGATAAGGCCTGGTTATACGAACTAAGACTCAGTATAAGAGGGAATGTGGTAAAAGAAAACAAGCGTAACCCAAATACATTCTCAGGTACTCGTGGAATTTTAGAATTTGGAAATTGATTCTCTGAGAATTTAGAGAAATTGACTCTTTTAGAACCATGCGAGCACCAACCCCCCACACTTCTTGGAAAATCTTTACGTGCCCCCAGATATATTTGTGTGTGTATTTTCTTTTGTAAAGCTGATAACCTAGGATAATGGCTAAAAATTAGCATGTTTAAAAACTAGCCTCAGAGATTGAAATTCCATTGGTTTATTAGGAGGCCAGGAATCTGTTTTGCTTTTTTTTTTTCCTTTTTTAAACCAAATTTCCCCAGATGATTCTGATGCAGGCTATCCATAGACTGCTCTCTGTCCCCGCCTCCCCGCCTCCAAAAAAAAATACTATGTGGAGAACGTAAATGCTTAAAAAAATACTATGTGGAGAACGTAAATGCTTAAATAGAATAGTAGTTAATGTTATTGGTTACTTTGTTCCAGGAACTGTTTTATGTTACCTGTTATAAATATTCATAAAATCCTTTTAACAGTGATGTAAGTATCGCTATTATTTCCATTTTAAATTTGGATAAAGTGAGTTATAATAAGTTAAATCACTTGTTTAAGATACACAGCATGAGAAATGGGAGGGCACATGAGTCAACAAGAGGCTGGTGAAGATTCAAGGCACTGATAGAATTCTGGCTGAGAAACACGAATGTTCGGAAGGCAGTGGGAATCTATGGAAGGGTTTTGTACAGGTAACGATAACCTCAGATTAGTTTGAAAGAAAGAGGTCAGGGCAGAATGCTGGAAAATGCCAATATATAAGGAACAGATAAAAGAAAAGATACAGATAGGATTGATTAGAGAGAGATAATGACATCGACAATGCAAGACTTCAAAAAGAATGAAATGAGCCATAATGTCACATGGTAGAGACGAAGAAACAAAAGAACGCAAAATTGCCCTCTGAATTTACTGAAAAAGAGATCACCATTGAAAATGATTTAATTGGTTTCATACAGATGGAAGCCAGATGGCAGTAGTTTGAAGAATAAATGGGTTAGAAAGAAGAAAATTGAAGAACGCCTACAACTCTTTCAAGAGACTTAACTGTGAAGAAGAAAAAGGCTTGTGGCTACTACAACACTGAGGACATAAGAGCATGTTTATATTTTGAAGAAAAAAACACATATGAGGAAATGAATGATAAGGAGCTAATAAATAATTCAAGAAAATAGAAAAGTAGGAACCCCAGGGCTTAGCAAGGACTATATAACTTCTGAATTAATAGAGGATATAAATAAGAGTTGGGGTAAAGGAAAAAATGTTTGGTGCTAAAATTTTGCTTAATAAGTAAGTGTCAGCAGGTCAGTAGATGACAGTGATTGAGAAATAGAAGGTAATGTTTCTGGATTACATAATCCTCAAATAATCAGAGATTTCTATGAGAGTGTTCAAAGGAGCATGCTTAGAAAGTGGAATTCAGCTATGATAATGATGAGCCAGACCTATAAGTAATAACTGAATTAAAATGTATATAACAAGTTAGCCATTGAACAAGTGACTTGGGTGCTTACTCTTGACTGGGAACTATGTTAAGGAATCAAGTTATAAGGATATTTTAGCACTTCTCAACCAATGACACTATTCAAGGGAAGGGTAGTCAAAAAATTGCTGAAGAATATACAGAAAGTGTAGAAACATATATATGTGTGTGTGTGTGTATATATATATATCTTTTGGGGGAAAATTACAGCCATTTTTGTTTTCATTTTGACAGCACCAGATTTCTTAGTGTAAGTGACTGGCGGTAATTAGCTATGAAAGGTTGGAAAAAAGGACAGTCATCTGATACATGGACAAGATGTAATATCATCAAATAACTGTAAAGAAAACAATGTGTAATATAAATATATAAAAATGCTATGGGAAGAGAGAATGAGAGTGTTATTTACTATTGCCTAAATAATAGAGAAGATGGGAAAGTTACATGTAGGAGGAGACGTCTATGTGGAGTCTCAGCCAACGTATTTTCTACCTTTAGAGAAGGGGGGACCAGGTTGTGTAGGCAACTGTGAGTATCATGCAGTTAGAAAAACGGCCTGAATATGTATACTATTGTATATGAAATGGGTGGTCAACAGGTACCTGCTGTATAGCTCAAGGAACTCTACTCAATATTCTGTGATAATCTATATGGGAACGGATATGTGCATACATATATCTGAATTACTTTGCTGTAAAGCAGAAATTAATACAACACAGTAAATCAATTATGCTTCAACAAAATTTAAAGAAAAAAAGAAAAATAGCTTGAATCCAGATTTTGGAATATATTGCATGAATGTTATTTGTACTTATCTGTACCATAAATTCTGGGAGGTGAGGATAGAGATTGGGAGATGTTAAAGAAGCAAATGAAATAAAGAAGTTTACCTTTGAACAGAATTGGTTTTTGAGGGGAAACTGGAGGGAAGAACACATGTTAGAAGGTTATTGGAATTATTTAGACTAGAGCTGAAAAAAGCCAAAATCGGACAGAGGCTATGGGCATGGAGAGGAGTGCAGGGATTCAGAAGGACATGGGATAGAGAGTGTAGACTTTTTGAGTAGTGAAGTCAAGGACTCCCTAATCCTTAACATAAACTACTCAACAGATAGAAGGTGATGATATTGACTAAGGTAGAGAGTCCAAAGAAGAAAGGAATTCTTGAAGGCCAGGGTACCATACACTAAATCAAACCACATGCATAAAGTAAAATAATACCAACATAAGAAGTTCTATAGTTTTTTGCTACACACTTAAACAATTGATGAGTCCACATAAAAGTTAAGACCATATGCCTGACTTGCTGACAACTCATGCTTCTGTCTTTTTAGTTTTCAAAGAAGCTAAGCTGCAAAGGAAGTGAAGCCATTCTCTAGCTTTCTTTCCACGTAACATAAATCAGAAATTGCACAGTTTGTCAGTGGAGTTCTGGAAAATATGGATACAAAGGAATTCCTCCTTCTTCCTTTTCCACCTTTGTCTGCCTAAGGCATGAAGATTGATCAGACATTTACAGAAGCAACTGCCAAGGTCGTGTTCACTGCGTGAGAGGGTGATTGCTCTGCTTCTCCAACAAAAAGCAAAATGGCAGCATTTAAATGAACTGACACATCAGATATCCCCAGCTGTTCTTTAAAAGTAATACATTAATCAGGGGATAAACAAGGTATTGTCACCCTGACAAAATTTTAGAGCACTGCATCAGAGAAATCTCCTGAAATTACTCTTCTTGAATACAAACCAGGGCCTGACATTTTCCAAAAAGGACAATTATTTCAGAAGCTGTGGGCTGTTTCTTTTTTAATCTTCCTACAGAAGAACACTTTCTTGATTAGTGATCTGATTCTATAGACTATGTTGAGTCCCCTCCAGTGCATTTTCCAGGTTTAGAAAGGGGAGCAGCCCCCTTTTATAAGCTTTCTTTGAAATAGGGGTGTTAGGGGATATCTGAAGGCATTATTTTCCCAGGTAATTACTTTTATGTTGGTGAATTTTTAGAGCATTCTTTAAACACATTCCTTTCTTCTACTTTTACTGCTCTTTTATACTGGTTCCTCATTGTCTCCTGCCTAAGCTATTGTTATCTAAATGGTTACCATGACTCCAATTCTTTCCTTCCCTCATTTTTTCTGCACAACATGCTCTGATTCAATTTTGTTTGTGTCATCTGGCCGTCTAAGAACCTTAGACATCTCTACCGTTCTCTAGCATACATTTTCACATATTTGCTTGGCCTCAAGAGACTATAAAATCTATTGCTAAGCTGACTCACAAGCTTTGTGGTGCACTGCTAACTACACATCTTCTCCACTAGTTAATGGAGTATTTTGTGCCTTTTCATGCCTACATTTTAATTTTTTTTGTCTTTTTGCTATTTCTTTGGGCCGCTCCCGCAGCATATGGAGGTTCCCAGGCTAAGGGTCGAATCGGAGCTGTGGCCACCGGCCTACGCCAGAGCCACAGCAACACGGGATCCGAGCCGCGTCTGCAACCTACACGACAGCTCACGGCAACGCCGGATCCTTAACCCACTGAGCAGGGGCAGGGACCGAACCCTCAACCTCATGGTTCCTAGTCGGATTCGTTAACCACTGCGCCACGACGGGAACTCCTACATTTTGAATTCTTACCTCTTTTAAAATTCAGTTCAGTTGTTATCTATTTGATAAATCCATTCCCATTATTCTGAAATTAAATATTCCTTTTAATATTGTTTATAAATGTATTTTATTTTAGCAAAATAAATGCATTTCTTATTTGAACCCTATTGAGTAATCCATATTGCCACATGGAAGTAAGCATATTGAGAACAGATGTAATTTTGGGGGTTTTTTTTAGAGGCAGAAGGGCTAGATATTCAGGGGGAATGGAAGGCTTAACAGATGAGGTGAAGTTTATATATGACCTGCAAGACAAAGGAGAACTTCAAGAAGAGCTCCTTGTGAGCCTAGAGTGTGCAAGGAAATCAGATACTCATTCGTGTTAAATATCTCCATCTCTGTATCATCTATCTCCCTATTTCTCTGTCTGTCAATTTTTTTTCTGTTTTTCCCCTTCTGCAGATACCTCCTCTTATACAGATACCTCTGGTTGCATTTTGTGGAACTAGAGATAAATTTAACTTTTTATAGTATTATGAAGAAAAATATGTATCAAGCAACCAATATGAGCTAATCAACATCTATCTGCCAGTAGTGCCAGACCCTTATGACCCATTACAATTATTTTAAAGTGTGAGTACCCTAACTTGCAAGAATCAACTCAAGATACTGGTCAGAAGTGAAGATTCTCATATTTTACCTCAGGCCTTAAGATTTAGGTCCTTGTCAGCACAGTAAGACCAGGAAGAAAAAATCAAGATTGCAAAGAAAGAAACAAACTTTCATTATTCGCAGATACTACTGTCACTTTAGAACACTATAAAAAGTTTTAGATCAATATTTGGCATTTAACAAAAGAGATTAGCAAGATCTATTGATGTAAGCTCAAATACAGAGATCAATTTGCCTTTCCTGTAACACACAAAGAATTAAAATTTCAAGTAGGTGTCATTTACATTAGCATCAAAAATATGAAGTGCCTGGAAATCTACCTTCTCTCTGTGGAGAACATTGAGCACTATTGTCTTAGTCTGTTTGGTTTGTCTAACAAAATACCATGGACTGGATGGCTTACATAACAGAAATTTATTCCTTCTAGTTCTGAAGGCTAGGAGGTCCAAGATCAAGGTGCCAGCAAGGTAGATTCCATTCTGAGAGTTCACAAGGCAGGTTTCACTCTTCTCTTGGCATATTGGCCCCTTTCAGGCTTTGGGCTCGCATGAAATTTTCTTTGTGTGCTTTCACAGAAAAACATGGCTCTCTTTTCCTCTTTACATAAGCCCCCCTGCCCCACATGGTACTGAATTAGGGCCCTACTGTTATGACCTCATTTAAACTTAGTGACCTCCTAAAGGCCTGTCTCCAAGTATAGGCATTCTGAGGGTTTTATTCGAGTTTTAATATATGATATTTAGGGGGAGGCCATTCAACCGACAGCAAATATTAAAACATATCTATGTAAAAATAAGAGAAATACCTTGTTGGAAGACAATTAATATAAAATGTAAATTCTCTCTAAATTGATCAGGAGATTACTTGCAATCCAAATCCAAATCTCAATGGAGTTTTTGTGAATGCTTCCATGTGGCCTTGAAAAATTCATCCAATAATTCTATGGGTTATAGAATTATATTTCCATAGAATATAGTTGTATTACATAATTCTATAATTTATTTGAAAACTAAAAGGGCCAAGAATATTCCTGGCACTATTAATAAAAACAAGATTTTTTTTTTTTTAGATTTCAAGCATATATAAAGCTATATTCTTTGAGCAGTATGTTAGTTTATAGAGATAAGCAAATAGACTAATGGAATAGAGTATATAGCCCAGAAACAAACCCAATAAAATGGGTGATTTTATAAAACTGAAATGATTTTACACATCAAGGAAGAAAATAGGACCTTTCATTAAATGGTGCCAGCACAACTGCATAGACTTAAGGAAAAAAAAACTGAAAAGTAAAAGTAAAAGGATCCTCAAAAAATAAACAAAACTATATTCAAAAGAATTAAAGATGTAAATGTGAAAAGAAAATTTCTTTCTTTTTTTTTTTTTGTCTTTTTAGGGCCTCAACCATGGCAAATGGAAATTCTCAGGTTAGGGGTTGAATCGGAGCTGCAGCCATCTGCCTGCACCACAGCCACAGCCACAGCAACACCAGATTCAAGCCACATCTGTGACCTACACCACACTCACAGCAATGCTGGATCCTTAACCCACTGAGCAAGGCCAGGAACCAAACCTGCATCCTCATGATGCTAGTCAGATTCATTTCCACTGAGCCGCAATGGGAAGTCCATAATGTGAAAAGAAAATTTCTAAACAAATTTAGAAGATAAAATAAGAATATATCTTTATCATCTTTATAAGGAGCGGATTTCTTAAAACACAGAAAGCACTTATTATAAAGGAAAAAACTATAAATCAACTATATTAAATTCAACTGTAGGTATAACTGAAATATGTTTACTGATAAATTTTGATTTAGCAAAAGTCAAAAAGAATAAAGACAAATTACAAGGTGAGATATTTTTTCAAAACATATCATTAACAAAGGGTTAGTATTTAGAACGTACATTATACTCATTTAAATTAATTAAAAAAAGATAATCTGAAATAAAAATGGGCAAAATATTTGAAGAAGCATATCAGAAAAGAGGAGGGAGTTCCCTTTGTGGCTCACGGTTAACAGAACCCGACTAGGATCCATAAGGATGTGATCCCTGGCCTCACTCAGTGGGCTGAGGATCCAGCGTTGCTGTGAGCTGTGGTGTAGGTCGCAGACATGGCTTGGATCCTGTGTTCCAGTGGCTGTAGTGTAGGTCAGTGGCTGCAGCTCCGTTTCGACCCCTGGCCTGGGAACTTCCATATGCTTTAGGTGTGTCCATAAAAAAAAAAAAAAAAAAGAGGAAGAAGAAAAGAAAAGAGGAAATTCAAAATTCAAAAGGTTAATAAACATAAGAAAAGGTGATAAATTTCACTGCTGATCAGAGAACTATTTTTTTTAATTAAACCATAATGCCATTTTATATCTACTACATTGGGGAAAAAATCAAAAAAGCAGATAATAATCAGTGTTGGTGAGCACATGGAACAATAGGAAATTTCATGGACTATGCAGAAGCGGGTCTAAATTGGTAAAATTCTAGTACAGTAATGCATCTTCTATGACTCTGACTTTCTATACTAAATATAATCCTTAGAGAAACTAATGTACATGTCCACTCAGAGACACAAGAATGTTCACAGCAAACTCCTTAAAAAAAAATGCTGGAAACAAATATTTATCTTGAATAAAAAGGACAACTAAATCATGGCAAAATGAAAGAGAAAATTAGAAAAATTATTACCGCAAAAGTCAAGAGGTTGGTATAAGAGAGAGAGAGATGATAGTGAGGACACACATTAAGAGGTCTGAAAATGTATTTTTTAACTTGGGTATTGGTTACATAATGTTTGTTTTATAAGTATTATATAAGTTCATATATACATATATATCATATATCACACATATTGTTTATACCTTCTTCTGGATATGTAGGATATTTCATAATTGAAAAAAAATATTATCCAGTCATTTGTAAACCTGATTCAGTAATGAAAATGTTCATAAAATTTAACAATAAAAGATTTTTTTCTGACTTTAAAGTTTGGTCTTTTTTCCCCTGCTCTGCATCCCTTCAGTAGGAATCTCCAGTTACCTGAGTATGGAAAAGAGGGATCTACTGACCTTCTTCTCTATTTCCCAGGCTTGCCCATCTCCCACTCCCTCCCACCAGCTTCCTGCCTCTCATTCTTTATTCCTCCAGAGATGGGGATGATAGAAGAAAAAGTGAGGAAGGAAAAGAAATATCTTATTAAAGAGGTTCTGACATCATCAAACTTTCATGTTACCTGGACTTGAAAAATGCTGAAAATTGACTCTACCCAAGGTTAGTTCATATGAGATCCCTCAGTGGGAACATCTGAGTGTAGCTGACTTTCCTCTGGCTGGACATTAAAAAAAAAATAAACGCAGACACCTATGGTCAATTAATTTTTGACAAGGGAGGCAAGAATATAAAATGGGAAAAAGACAGTCTTTTTAGCAAGTGGTGCTGGGAAAACTGAACAGCTGCATGTAAATCAATGAAACTGGAACACACCCTCACACCATGTACAAAAATAAACTCAAAATGGCTTAAAGACTTAAATATCAGACAAGACACCATCAAACTCCTGGAAGAGAACATAGGCAAAACATTCTCTGACATCAACCTGCCAAATGTTTTCTCAGGTCAGTCTCCCAAAGTAACAGAAACAAAAGTTAAAATAAGCCAATGGGACCTAATCAAACTGACAAGTTTTTGCACAGCAAAGGATACCATTAAAAAAACCAAAAAGACAACTTACAGAATGGGAGAAAATAGTTTCAAATGATTCAACTGACAAGGGCTTTATCTCTAGAATATACAAACAATTCATACAACTCAACAGCAAAAAAGCCAGCAACAACCCAATTGAAAAATGGGCAAAAGACCTGAATAGACATTTCTCCAAGGAAGATATACAGATGGCCAACAAGCACATGAAAAAATGCTCAACATCACTGATTATTAGAGAAATGCAAATCAAAACTATCATGAGGTACCACCTCAAGGCAGTCAGAATGGCCATGATTAATAAGTCCACAAATAACAAATGCTGCACTGTTGGTGGGAATGTAAATTGGTACAACCACTATGGAGAACAGTATGGAGGTAGCTTAGAAAACTATACACAGAACTACCACATGACCCAGCAATCCCACTCTTGGACATATATCTGGACAAAACTTTCCTTAAAAAAGACACATGCACCTGCATATTCATTTTAGCACTATTCACAATAGCCAAGACATGAAAACAACCCAAATGTCCGTTGACAGATGATTGGATTAGGAAGAAGTGGTATATATATACAATGGAATACTACTCAGCCATAAAAAAGAACAAAATAATGCCATTTGCAGCAACATGGATGGAACCAGAGACTCTCATACAGAGTGAAGTAAGTCAGAAAGGGAAAGGCAAATACCATACGATTTCACTTATATCTGGAATCTAATATATGGCAAAAATGAACCTTTGCATGGAAAAAAAAAATCATTAACATGGAGAACAGACTTGTGGTTGCCAAGAGGAAGGGGAAGGGAGTGGGAGGGACTGGTAATTTGGGGTTAATAGATGCAAACTATTGCCTTGGAATGGATAAGCAATGAGATCTTGCTACATCACACTGTGAACTATGTCTGGTCACTTGTGATGGAGCATGACAATGTGAGAAAAAATACTGTGTACATGTATGTGTGACTGGGTCACCTCACTGCAGTAGAATATTAACAGAACACTATAAATCAGCTATAATGGAAAAAATAATAATCATTCTTTAAAAATAATAATAATAAATATTCAAAGAAGAGGTGACATAAACAAAGAAAATCCTCAGCTTCTGCTTCCATGGGGACAAGCGCAGTCTCTGTTGCACTGCCTATGTCGAGAAACAATCTTGATGAAAGTTCCCTATAAAATGATCCAGGCTTCCAGGCTGGGACTTGCTCACCCAGGAGGCCCACATATGAACTATAGGAGAGAAACTTCTGTTCCCCATTACTCCCAGGGCAGAAAGTTTTAGACTTCTCCAGAATGAGCCCAACCCTGTGCACATTCCTCTGAGACCAAACTCAAATTCAAATTCAGCTCCATGGAGGCCTAGAGTAGAGAGGAGAAACACTATACCAACTCTTTCTCCAAAGTTCTCGTAACTCTCTGCAAAAAAAGTTCTGTCCTGGCCCCTTCGTGCTTGATACTTTAGTACTGATTAGATGGGTGTTTAGCTGAAACCTTGTTGTTTTCATTGTCAGTTTGTTTTATCTTTTAGATGGCAAGAATTCTTTCAGTTTTATGATTTTTTCTCCATCTGTTGAGACCTTGGCAGAAAATGAGTCCCATTTTAACAATTTGCCATACTCGCGACTAATCCACCCCACACCTCAACACCTTTACTTCCTAAACTTTCCCAAAGTCCTGCATTTCAATTTCTGTTGGTTTTCCTTTCTGCTCGCCCTTAGCAGAGCATAATAACAGAAAATTAAAGCAGTCACTATTCATCCTTCTGTTTTCTTTCCCTCATGAGTTGATCTACATCTCTTACCTACTATATTTTTTCCTAAGTCTTTTTGTTCTTACGGGGCTGCGTTTTTATGATCTATTTACTGCCTATTAGAAGATTTCAGAAGAGAGAAATATTAGCTTTGTAAACAATGTAATCAGGATACCAGGAACTAGTTCTTTTCCCCCATTTTAAAAAGTTTTATTGAAGTACAGTTGATTTACAATGCTGTGATAATTTCTGCTGTGCAACAAAGTGAATCAGTTATACACGTACACACACACACACACATATCCATTCTCTTTCAGATTCTTTTCCCACATAGACTATCACAGAATAGTGATAGAGGGTAGAGTTCTCTGTGCTATACAGCAGTTTCCCAAGGAACTAGTTCTTATCCTGCCTCATGGTGCCTAGTAAAGTGCTTTGTTCAAGGCCATTTCACAAATGGATTAAATTATTCTTGAAACAAAAATTTTCTCCCAACATGCTAAAGAAAAAAGCATGCTTCTTGTATTATATATTGTGTACTATTTAAATAGTATGCTCTGCCAAATATTTATGTGACAGCTAAGTAATAATCTAAGCAACCAGAGAAAAACTCAACAATTTTTCTTGTTTAGGTTTTATGATTGCCAGTGAATTTGTTTGTGTGTGTATTTGATGAGCTCCTAGTGTTATCAGAAGTTTTCAATTATTGTGAAACTGAAGTTAGTATATCTTATTGAAACAATCTCTCTCAGCATGCAACTCTGTCTTAGGAAGACTTAACATGTCTTGCTTTGCTTCTGTTTGATTTTATCCTTTTATCTCAACAATTGTGTAAATCTCATTATAATCACTGTGTACATAAAAGTAAAACTTCCCATTTATTTTACCAATTATACATTAAATTACTACCCAGAATGAGCATGGTAGAAAAGAAAGAAAAATCAAAAAGACTTGGTCCTTGTTTTTTACCTTGAAAAGAACAAAAATTTGTCACCAGAGACAAAAATACAATTTTTTGCTTTGAAAACAACCAACTATACTTATGGATAAACTCATGACATATTTCAACACACGAGACAGTTGTTTTTGAGTGTGTTGGAGTTTTCATGTACTAAATTGAATGTAAATCTAAAATAATTTACAAATTAAAAAATGCAAAAAATACTTTCTATGGTTATATGTATAAATTATGTACAAATAAATCAACATTTTTCCCCCACAAGGAACCCCTCTCTCCTCTTCCTTTTATTTTGGACTTAGTAAATAAGTAAAATTTTCAGCTATTTCCTGGATATTTATCTAAGTGTTATCAGAAGACTTTCCTATTAGGTACAGCTTGGTGGTAACATAAAATAGTGACTTATTAATGATCTTCAACATATAACTGGCTAAAATCCAGCAGTTTGCAATCACTTGGATAAGGAGAACAAACAGAAGAGATTGTAAATGTTCTCACCACGAAAAGAACTGATAATTACATGAGATGATGGTGGTATTATCTAACACTATAGGGGTAATCAAATTGCAATATATAATCTGTCAAATCAACATACTGAACACTTTAAACTTACACCATGTTACATGTCAATTATATCCCAGAAAAGCTGGGCAAAGCTTTTAGAAGAACAGAAAAAAGCATGTGAAAGTCACATGTAGGAGAAATGTGATTGACTTTATTTCACAGCAGATAATTTTTCTATTATGGTAATTTCATCACCCTCACCAATAATTGCTTCAGGCATGGATATGTTGCCCAATTTTTACTAATGAGTGGTTTGTCTGGAAAAATCTGTCTTTTTCTTGAGAGAGATGTGTAAAAAAAGATAATCTCTCATCTTTATTTTGTCCGATAAGTGAAAAGAAGCCATCTTCCAACTAGCCTAATGAGGAAGACACCATCAAGGATTATCAAAGAGAGAAAAAAAGAAAAAGAAAACTCAAGTCATACCATCCTTGAAGAGTTAAATTAACCAGCACTGGAATCCACCAGACTGTTAATTGTAATGTGAGACAATAATTTTCTGGGGAATTCCCGTCGTGGTGCAGCAGAAGCAATCCAACTAGGATCCATGAGGTTGTGGGTTCAATCCCTGGCCTCACTCAGCGGATTAGGGATCCAGCATTGCCGTGAGCTGTGGTGTGGGTCGCAGACGTGGCTGTGATCCCGCGTTGCTGTGGCTGTGGCACAGGCCGGCAGCTACAGCTCTGATTGGACCCCTAGCCTGGAAACCTTCATATGCGGTGGGTGTGGCCCTAAAAAGACAAATAATAATAACAATAATAGTTTTCCATAGTGTTTAAGTTTATTTGCATGAAGGTTTGCTATTTCATGTACCAAAATCATATTAAGCAATATACGAAGGGAGATAAGAAGTATTAAATGACCTAGAGAAAAAAAGCCAAATGGCAACACCAAAGCTGTTTTCAAAAGGATGGGTATAGTAAATGATTTTATCTGTAGAAGTCACAAGATAAATTTCAGCTTAATACAAAACTTGCTGTCAGAGATGTCTAAGAAGGTATATCTGCCCTAGGATGTAGTAAATTCCCCTCACCACAGATTGGCGAACTATTACTTAGTTATGCTGTAAATTAGAGAAATTAGACTCTACAGCTCATGACACTTGTGTCTGTGAAAACTGGAAGAAAGATTTCTCGAGATGATGCAAAGTCTAGTATTACAGCTTAACTATAAAACAATCTTTTCATGTATATTTTAGGGAAGCTGCACTTATATTTTCAGTTCGCCAAACTTAGCATTAGTTAAAATTTCGCTGAGTTTCTAGATTGTGTTAGTAATTGTGAGTATAAAACTACTATATGGTTACCATACTAAAGAGTACCATACTAAATTTCTCATTGGGACATGTCTTCAATCAATGAAAAATAAACCCTGGCATATATTAAGTATTAAAAATTGTAATAGATCTAATAAAGGGTTTGGCAAAACACCAAGTAGAAAAATAAATATGGGCTAAAATAGTTGACCTTGGGCTTGACTTTAAAAGAGAGTGAAAACTAACCAAGTGCTGATCTTGACAACATATGCATAAATGTTATATAAGTGTGTCTATAAAAAGAATCAAATGGACACAATGTCATTTTGAGTTAATGCTATGTGATTCTGAACAATAGATCCCACTGCATGGAAGTATTAAAGGAAATGTAGAACTAGGCCAGGGTTAATTAATTAAATTAAGATATAGATTTAATTTTATTTTATCATTTTAGAGAAAGATAAGTTTTTAAACACTAGCTTAGGATTAATAGCAGTATTGTATAGTAAAAGTAGCAATTATTAAAGTTATCTCCAAAGAAATATTTTTCCTGTTGAAATTACTTAGGGAAAATCAAATTTCTAACAATGTTATTTCTCACTTTTCTATCATGTTATTGGTGGTTTAAAAAGAATTTTGATTGTTCGATGCGATCATTTTATAATGTGACATTTCTCTATTTTACGTGACCATTTTTTACACAGGATATAAAGAAAGCTGAGTATTGCAAAAGCTCTTGCAATAACAACAGCAACAATAGTGGGTTTTAGAGTTATTAGAGAGTGTATAAAAATTAACTAGGAGAGGAGTTCCCGTCGTGGCGCAGTGGTTAACGAATCCGACTAGGAACCATGGGGTTGCGGGTTCGGTCCCTGCCCTTGCTCAGTGGGTTAACGATCCGGCGTTGCCGTGAGCTGTGGTGTAGGTTGCAGACGCAGCTCGGATCCCGCGTTGCTGTGGCTCTGGCGTAGGCCGGTGGCTACAGCTCCGATTCAACCCCTAGCCTGGGAATCTCCATATGCCGCAGGAGCGGCCCAAGAAATAGCAAAAAGACCAAAAAAAAAAAAAATTAACTAGGAGAATACAATAGAAGTATTTGATAAATTAAAACATTAATGAGACAACTACATAGAAACTCCAGCAGGAGTTATCTAGCCTCAAATCTAATAATTTATATTATTATATAATTTATATTAATTAAAAAGAGATGCTATTTTTTTATTGATATGTATTCTCTAGATTTTCCTAGTGCCAGGTATGGTAGTCTACTTCTCATGTAGAGTCTTTTTAAGAAGAAATAAATGGAAAAAGCACAGTATAAAAAGGCAGAAAGAAAAAGGCAGGGCCAATCCTAATCGTGTAGGGTTACTAACAATTCCATAAATCATCTGATCCAACATGACCTCAGGCGGCTACCAGCAGAAATATTGCTCTCATTTGCATTTTAAAATTTTTCTCTCTTACAAATAGTGAGGGAAAGATGAATTCAGCTAAGAGTTCATTATCTCCCCCCACTGGCACATGGGCTTCAGTAAAAGAAACAACTTGCAAAATATGTTCTTAGTATGCTGTGCTCCTTCTGCTTTCCATGCAGTGCAATTGCTCTCAAACCATTACATTTTTTTTTAACATAAAATCACATCTCCTGAGAATGGACCTAGGTCTGTAAAATCTAAAAGTTTGTATTCCTTTTCTTCTAAGTGACCTGTTTCAAGTCCACTGCTTTAAGTACAGGGCAAGAAATATAAAACAATCATGTGGTTTCTTTGAATCTCAGGCATGTATAATTTGTTTGGAATCAAGAAATTCAAAGATTATCTAAAGCTTCAAGGATTTGTTGCTTGGTAAATTTTGTTTGCCTTTTCAACTTTCAAGAAAATTATAAATTCAACAAAACCTTTTCTTGCAACTTATATATCTTTCTGAAAGATTATACTATGATGTTTTGATAATGTTTCCTGCATGCACATGTCTTACTGGACATAAAATTGTGAATTTTACCTCCCTTATTTTTGAAATTGTTTTCATGAATTAAGTATTATTAACTAACTTTACACTTGAAGATAGCATGCAGGCAGATAACTTTTAAGGGAAAAAATAATATCTCAATGTAAATTGGTGCTGCAACTATGGAAAACAGTATGGAAGTTCCTCAAAAAAATAAAAATAGAGTTGCCATATGGTCCAGAAATTCTACTCCTGGGCAAATACCCAGACAAAACTCTAATTTGAAAAGATACATGCACCTCTATGTTCTTAGCAGCACTATTTACAATTGCCAAGACATGGAATGAACCTGAATGTCCATTAATAGGAGATAAAGAAGATGTCACACACACACAATTGAATATTACTCAGCCATAAAAAATGAAATAATGCCATTTGCAGCAACATAGATGAACCTAGAGAAAATCATACTAAGCAAAATGTCAGAAAGAAAAAGATAAATACCATATAATAATATTTATATGTGGAATCTAAAATATGACACAAATGAACCTATCTACAAAATAGAAATAGATTCATAGACAGAGAAAAGATTTGTGTTTGCCAAGAGGGAAAGGATGGGGGGAGGGAAGGAATAGGAGTTTGAGATTAGCAGAGTCAATCTATTGTATACAGTATAGACAAACAACAAGATCTCACTATATAGCACAGGGAGCTATATTCAATATCCTAAGGTACATCATAATAGAAAAGAATGTTAATATATATACACGTTATATATTAAATATATAACATTCAATATATTTATATTGAATATATTTAGATATAACATATTGAATATTATATGTAATATAAATATATAGTCATTATATATAATATATTAAATATATATTATATATAATATATTAAATATATATTGTATATAATATTAAAATATATATGAGTCATTTTTCTGTACAGCAGAAAGTAATATAACATTGTAAATCAACTATACTTCAATAAAATTTAAAAAGTAATATTCCATTACTTAAATGGTTCCTGAATATTTAAATGTTGAGAATCCTGATCTCTTTCCATCTCTTTTCTTTTTTGGTTTTTTGATAAAGTTTTAAGTCATTATCAAGTTTTGTTTCTTTTTCAGATATTATTTCAGAGTGTTCAGTAGACTCAGGTCTAACCATGTGAGTCTTAAAGAGAGACTCACTTTAAGACTCATAACTGTGCCCAAAGATCCTTAAAGGTACTACTTTATCCTTGTTTTATTAAAAAATATGTCTAACTCAGTCCTAAATTTTTCATCATTAATTTCCTCCTTAATCTAGTACGATTTGGTTTCACACATCCATCATCCTAATGAAATGATTTTTCTAAAGATACCAATCATTTCCATATTGCCAAAACCAATAAATATACATTTGTTTTACCTTAATCTCTCTCTGACCCTTAAACTATTGATACTCCCTCTTAAAAGTTCTCTTCTTTCTTGATATCAGGTATAACATTATTTTCTGGTTCTCAGTGAAAACCTGTGAACTTTTTCACTCATATATTTAACAAATTCTTTTGACAGCTATTGAAGATCATGTTCTCTCTCCTGGCCCCTCTGCTATAACTACTCCTTACATGTTGAAGCCCTCCATAAATATGCTTTTCTCGGTAAACACATTTACCTACATGGTTTCATCCAAACCCATGGCTAATAATTGAAAAACTTATTTCTCCAGCAAGACCTCACTCATATTATTCTTAACCATGCACAGAACATCTTTATGATGGTATTCAAAAAACATCATATACTGATTGGGCATCAGTTTGAAAAGAAAAATAGTTAAAATACTCATTCTAGGTTATGTCAACCTGAAAAGCATGAGATGATGTCTCACTGAAATTTTCGTTTGCATTTTCTTGAAGGTTAATAATGTAGCTTGTCATTTACTTGGCCATTTGTGTATTTTCTTTGCAAAAATGTCTATCCAGGTCTTTTGTCCATTTTTAAAAATTGGGTTATTTGGGTTTTTTTGCAACTGAGTTGTATGAGTTCCTTATATATTTTGGATATTAATCCCTTAAAAGGTATAGGTTTAAAAAATTTTTTTTCTTATTCTATAAATTGCCTTTTCCTTCTGTTGATTGTATCCTTTGCTGTGCAGAAACTTTTTATTTTGATGTAGCACAATTTGTTTATTTTTGCTTTGGTTTCCATGATTTGGGTGTCACATCCAAAATATCATTCTCAAGACCAATGTCAAGAAACTTTTTCCTTGCTTTCTTCTGGGAGAGTTATGGTCACAAGTCTTACATTTGAGTATTTCATCTGAGTTATTTTTTCTTTATGTGATAATAAAAAGGTTCAATTTCATTCTTTTAAATGAGGATATTGTTTCCCCAATACCATTTATTAAAGAGAATTTCCCTTTCCCATTGTGTATTTTTGACATCCATGTTAAAGATTAGTTGACCACTTATGTATGGAATAGTTTCTGTGCTCTCTATTCTGTTCCATTGGTTTCTGTGTCTTATTGTTGTTGTTGTTAGTTTTTGTTTTCGTTTTTACTTTTTAGGGCCACACCCATGGCATATGGAGGTTCCCAGGCTAGAGGCTGAATCACAGCTATAGTGCTGGCCTAAATCACAGCCACAGCAATGTGGGAGCCAAGCCATGTCTGTGAACTATACCGCAGCTCATGGCAACACTGGACCCTTAACCCACTGAAAAAGGCCAGGGATCGAACCCGCATCCTCATGGATACTAGCTGGGTTCATTAACCACTGAGCCACAACAGGAACTCATCTATTCTGTTTTAATGCTAGTGTCATACCGTTTTGATTACTATAGCTTTATAATATAGTTTAAAATAAGATGTCATTTTAAAAGTGAATTTTCTGGATCAAATATATATATTATTAAAACAACTATATATATATAAACAACATATATATCTAGCAACATATACATTATTAAAACAATATATATATTAAAACATTTTAATAGATAGTTGTTAATACCAAGAGTTGTATTAATTTATATTCCCACTAAAATCACCTGGGCACTTCTGTTTCTCATCTGTCTTACAAACATTTTTTTTAACTCTTACTAATCTGAAAGGTGAAAAAAATGATGCCTCATTTTGCTTTGCATTTCTTTAATATTAAAGAAGGTTGAGTAACATCCCTTTTTAAAATGTCAGTTAATATTTCTTACTCTGGAAACTATTCATAACACCTATTAATTTCCATTATGTTGAGATATATATTTGTAAATTAAAATAAAATCATGCACTATTTAGATAAAAGGAACAGATATTGGACTCCAATCCTAAAATAATCTTAAAAGTCAGATTTTTAAACTTGCACAGAATAATTTTAGTATTATTGAAAGGAATCGCTCTTCTATTTAAAAAATGAAGTTAGGAAATTTATTAATACACTATTCAGTTGGGTAGAAAATACAAAAAAAAAGGCTTTCCAATTTTAAGATATTCTATGGCATATAAAGAATACTCTATGAAATTCAGGGCAAAGGTAACACTTAAGGTTGAAATTTGAAAAGGCTGTAATACATTCATTCCCATGGCATAGTCTCAGCAATAGATTTTGGTAAGAGTACTGAATTGAATGGGCTCTGTGAAAGACTTAGCAAGAAATGGAGGAAATTGGCCCACTGTGGCCCACAAAAACAGAATAATTATGAGTAAAGAGTCAGAAACAGAAAACAGAAGGTAGCTAGTGCATAGACATTAAACATAATATTTTATAAGTAATTAACACTTTTAAAATGTATTACTATATCTGGCTCATTAAAAATAAGCATCCATTTATTATTTTATATTAGGAATCTCAGTATAGCAGCAAAACATTAAACTTTAACATTTTCTTGATGTTTTTTCAATAATTTCTTATATGAAATTTTTCATTTTACATAATTTACCACAAAGATAAACTGAAACAAAATGCAGACTTTGAATTCCTTTCAATTTATTGTGTATTGAGTTCATGCTCTATATAGTACTTTCTAGATATTATCCTATACATATTAGGAAAGCTCCAAGAGGAAATCAGATTATAATAGATTTTTTTTGGAAATTGCCGCCTTGATATTGTTTCTCAGACAATTAGATCTGTGCCTTTAAAGAAGCTATAGAAGAAACAGAATTTAGATTTAGATTAAATATTAAATGTCAGAGATCTGAAATGCCCCTGTGAGGAGCCAGGCCACAAAACAGTATTTCCCATTATTTTTTTCTCCACTCTGATTCTTTCTAACAATTACTAAAGGCTTTATCATTATATGTAGCTGCTTAGGTCTTTTTCGTGATGATCAACTGGCCTTTTTATTTCTCTGCAACATAAGAAAAGTGATGATGAATTATGTCTTAAAACTACACAAATGAGGGAGTTCTTGTTGTGCACAGCGGAAACAAATCTGATTAATATCTATGAGCATGTGGGTTTGATCCCTGGCCTCACTCAATAAGCTAAGGATCCATCATTGCTGTGAGCTGTGGTGTAGGTGGCAGATGTGGTTGGGATCCCGTGTTGTTGTGGCTGTGGTGTAGGCCCGCAGTTGTAGCTCCAATTCGACCCCTAGCTTGGGAACTTCCATACGCCGTGGGAATGGTCCTAAAAAGCAGGGGTGGGGGGGTGGGGGGAGACTACACAAATGAATACAGCTCAGCGCTGAAAAAATTTGTGGTTCTCAAACATAGTTAAGTCTTAGATGCTTTGGGGTAATTCATGTTTTCCTATTGCCCTTGAAACATAGGATGTGTAAAATATATATAAAACCTGCAAAGGTATTTATTTCGTTCACTCCCTTCATTATTAGAGAGAATTCCCTTTAGGTGTGACCTTCACAGGGATGAACTTCTGTGCATATTGCTGAGGTTAATAAATTACAGGACATTCATAATGATTTAGAAAATGTAGAGGAACTATGTGTTCAGGCAATCAGGTTAAAGATAGCAAAATACTTTGCCAAAGATATTCCCATCCACCATGCTGGAAAGCACACACTGTTAAATATCAATACCTCTCACACTGTTCAGTATAATGATAAGTGAAAATAGGAAGAAATTTGTTTAATTTTCTTCATTCAATATTATAGTTCTCCTTTAGGATAGAAGGACCACAAAATTTCATCAGTACATCATCAAACAGTGAGACATATGGGTAAAATATGAGCACTTCCGCCAATCATCTGGAAGTTTCCAAATATCCAGATGTTTGGTATCACGTTAACAAAATATTTGAATTACTAACTGAATTTTTTTATTTGGTGGTTTTGGTATCATATAGATTTTTTTAAAAACATGTTTGTGTTGCACCTGGATGTTGGTGTGGTAGAAAAATAAAGTAGTCCATTGTGAAGAAATTATTATTGTGATTGGCTTGAAGGAACATGTTAATAAGATTCATCAGATACCAAAGGTGGGTTAATAAAGTGAAAGTAGTTATGTCAACTGTGTACAATTAGCAAGCACAACTCTATTCATCAATCACTTCTTAATGACTTTGTTCAAATCACAATAAAATCAAAACTTTATTCAGTAGCATTTTTTTTGTCTTTGCAGGATAACACAAATTGGAAAAGAAAAATATTACTAGCTAGCTATCACAAACCAATGCCAGCTACCCTGGGGGCACACTGGGGATCTTGTTGTTGTTTTTTTTTTAATCAAGCTTTTAGTTCCCTCCTCTGCTGTGACAGTGTGCACAGGCATTCCAAGACTAGTTAGAGAACACAAGTCTTTGCTAATTAACAAAATCAGGCATAGCGCCTCATTACCAACTGACAAGTCCCATTTAAGCATGAAAACTAGCATTTACTGAGAATCTGCAGTAAACATGATGTATGGTTTTAAGGTCTAGCATTTTATGACCTAAAACTAATAGACAACTAAGGCAACTAGTTAAACTAAGAGATTTCCTTTAAGTTCTCATTATTTTCCTTTGGTTATTCTTTTTCGCTGTGGGGTCCTTAAGAAAGGCAAGGTAGAGTCAAAAAGAATGAGTCATGTGACACCAGATATAGACACATACATTTCATAAGATAGAAAATACTTGAAAACCCAAATATGAGGTGCTTTAGGCCATGGAGGCCTTAGGTAAGGCATAGTTGCTAAGAAACAAATAAAAGGAAAAAGAGTGATGTGTGTATGTGTCAGAGGGAGGGGGAGAGAGAGAGGGAGAGGGAGAACCATGAAAATTAAAATTATAATTAAAGTTTATTTAGGTCTAAATTGGACAGAAATTTGACATGTTGGAGAATTCCACATGACAAAGAACTAATGACTGCCTCTGGATATTAGCCAATAAGAAACAGAGTCCCTCAGTCTGATAGCTGTCAGGGACCTGAATGCTGCTAACACCAGGTGAATTTGGAAGCAGATCCTTCCTCAGATGGGTCTTCAGATGAGACCTCTACCCTGGCTAACGCCTTGACTGCGGCCTGTTAAAAACTAAACAGAGGATCCAGTTAAGTTCTCTACAGACTTCTGACCCACAGAAACTAAGACTATAAGTATGCATTGTTTCAAGCCCCTAAGTGTGTATAAATTATTACACAGCACTGGATTGCTAATACAGATTCCAAACTCCTTAAATGCAGAAGCTATAAATATAAGGTGTTTTTCCAGTTTCTAATTATATTCAATGACTAGTTTAACTAATACCAACTTCACACAAATACAAGTAAAGTTTTAAGTCCTTGCCAGGCACACAAATGGAATTTTATAGTGTCTTCCCCTCCTCCCCAGTCTTTAGAACCAGAACTTTAATTTAATTTTCACCACAGTGACAGTGAACCAAGTTATTTCTATAAGCCTCAGTTGACAATGTTGAGTAATAGCACTCTCCCTGAATTTGAGATAGTCATTAAAAATAATAAATACACTTTGATATAGCTTAGCTGATATTGATACTAAACCCTCTAAGTCAACCACTAGTATATTCTAGACTATCTTTAAATGCCTAGTTTCTAAAAGTATATTCCTGTGATATGATGTCCAATCATACTTGCTGCTTTCAAAATTAAAATAAGAATTTGGTAGATCTGATGAATAATAAATGCTGAGGTGGAAAATGTTTCTTCATTTTGAGACATTAGGGAAGTTTTGTTACTTTTGGGTTTGCTTGTTTTTTTTTTTGTTGTTGTTGTTGTTGTTTTACTATTTGTTTACATATAACCACACACCAGTTGTGTATTCCTACTGACTGAGATGCATTTAAAAGATGATTTTAAAGACAATACTCAGTGAACAAAAAAATATTTCCCTCTGTAGCCCCCGGAACCAAAAACATCTTTCCTACTCTGTCTCTTTTTTTTAAAAAAGATGTATATATTTCTTGTAATAGTAAGGTCTGGTTTTAAAGAAAAGAGCATTTATCTTGGCAGATGAAAGAAAGGGAAAAATCTCCAAGCAATTGCAGCTAAGCAAAGAGAAGTGTTTGGTGGTCCCAACATTTCAGCAGAGCAAAAATGAGCAGGAGGAAAAAAATAAGCGTGGATTAACCATCTACTCTTATATGGTGTTCGCATTTCAGAAAACATCACATGATTGCAGAGACATTCGGTCCTTAGGAGGCAGTTGCATATTATGGACACATATACCAAATACCTTAGTGGGTCAAATTCTGTGGACTGGCCTAACACAAATATCAACGTAGGATTGACTTGGAACTTGTGCTTAAGATCAGCAAGCATTCAAGCCCATGCTTTACATTTGAAGAACCTACCTCGTTTGTTTCAAAAAAAAAAATATTAATCCAAGAGCCGTGTAATGATTCTTGCTCTATATTTGTAAACACGGAGAGGACACTTGGGTGTTATTCTAATGCTAATACTGCAAGAGAATTGCAGCCAATGGAAAAGAAACATCCCCAGATCTGTGAAAGGACACCCAGTTATTGTCCTTTTTAAGGGAGTGAGGATGCCTGGCATAGTTATAATAATTAGTGCAATAGTTAACTCATTTCCCCTAAACTCAAATGTCATACTATCCAAAAGAAATAATTGTATAATTAGTGTCAAGGATTTTAAGGAAATTTTAAAGATTTTTTAACTATCAGTGTTGACTTTCAAATATATGAAAAAATATTGCAGAGGCTAAAACTCTAGTCTAATTATAAATAAATTAGCAAATTTTGTCTGATAATGCTATGACATAATGTCACACCAACTTTTATTTTTAATTCATTTTCTTTCATCTTGAAATATTAAAAAAAAAGGTTTGTACATTGTGCTTAATTTTGTTGACATCTAAAGAGATACTCTTTTATTTGGCAAAGAGCAATTTTTCAATTGTCAATCAAGAGTTTATAAATTGGGCTTCAAATATTTCTCTCTCTGGAATTTCACTGGTTATAAGGAAGAGAAACAAGATTACATATTCATATTGCAGTTTAAATACAAAAGTTTCAAAAATACTCTAAGGCATTCTCCCCTTCATTCAACTCTTTAAAAAGGAAAGAATTTAAGCAGTGGAACCATCATCAGTTTAATTAACATAGGAAATGTCTAAGGCAAAGTAAGCAATCTGGGACCTAATAAAAATGCCACAACCAAGTGAAATGAAAAACAACTCTCAACTTGCTTTGGCATAATCAGGTGTAGATTTTTTCTGAGTACATATTGTGTACAATGAAGCCTTGATTAGAACTGTCTATATTACTGAGCAGAACTCTTCAATATTGTCACAATAGAAAAAGCAAACAAAAGAGCTTCAGGGAAAGTTTGGAAGTAAATGAAACTCAAAAAGAATAAGCTAATCCATCTTCAATTTTAGAGAAGAGATGGTTCATTTGGGAAGAGTGCTCAGCTAAAAAAACGCAAAAAGATTAATCTTGGAGTTCCTGTCGTGGCTCAGGGTTAACAACCCGACTTACATCCATGAGGATGCAGGTTTGATCCCTTGCCTCTCTCAGTGGGTTAAGAATATGGTGTTGGCGTGAGCTGTGGTGTAGGTAGTAGATGTGGTTTGGATCCCCTGTTGCTGTGGCTGTGAATGGGCTCCAATTCTACCCCTAACTTGGGAACTTTATTTTCGCTAAAATCAACTTTATGTACTTAGCAGAAACACATACTAACTGATGATTCCTTTCAGACTGGCTCATCAAAACTTTCCTAAAATTAGTCTTGGATAAGCTATGAAAAAGTATTCATTAGATAATGAGCACTGTCCCACATTTTAGGAGGATACTATTATGTCTAGTTCTCAAATGAAAATAGAGGCACATATGAGTTGGGTAACCTGACCAAGGCCACACAGCTGTAAAATGGGAAAAGTGGGTCTCAAATCCAGGCAGGCTGGCTCTGAAGCCCATGCTCTTAACATTAAACTATGCTCTCTGCACAGCTCCAGTCAATTGCTATGACTATATCTCTCTCTTGTTTATTGCACTTCCTATGCTTACTTTAGGCAGAGCACTTATGTATTTAAGGTGTAAATCAATATCAAATAAAACTTTAGGAATTTTTTTTCAAACAATGTTTTGAGTAACCCTGACTCAATTTGGGCTATTTTAAACAATGATAGGTCCACTCATGTGGACCAAACACAATTTGAGATATTAGGATAACAAGTCTGAGCAAGCCAAATGTATTTCCCTCCTCTAGGGATTTGCCTGGATGGCAAGACGTAAAGATAAATATCTAAATACAATATGATGCAGTGTTATAATAAAATTAAGTTTTATTATCAGATGAATCTGAAGGAATATATGCTGGAAACATGTCTATCGGCTTTCCTATATTTGAACACTCCAGATCAGATCATATGAAATAACTTGGGAAAGCTCTTGAATAAAAGGAAAATCCTAAGAGCTGAAACATTAACTAATCCAGAAATTAAATTTGAGTTCTCCTAGCATCTGATTCTTTTTGTTACACTTTCAAATTAATCATATTCCCATAGGCAGAAAAGCTACTATACATAAAATCAGCAACAGGGATTTGCCCCAATTGAATATATTACTTTCCTGAGGTAGAGTTTGAGTGGAAGCACTTCAAATCACATCAGCATCAAAATTAGTCTTCTTGATTAATGCCATGTTTTATAATAAGCATTTGTAAAGCAGTCAGCTTTTGCCACTATAAAATGGTGCATCTGTTAATGTGTGTTTATATCTGCTCATCGATTAAGCTTAATTATCTTTCCCTGTGGTTTTCAGTCAAAGAAGATCTTCATGTAAATTCGAAGCTTCTTTTGAGATTAGTAGAAATTTTGCATAAAGAAGAAAAGAGAAGGGAGCAAAGGAAGTTAGAATTTCTTAAGCAACTATTATGTACCAGGTACTTTTTAATATATTATCCCTCTTAAAACTCAAAACAACTGCATAAATTTCTGGTATAATCCCATGTTTACAAATAAAACCCCCAAAATTTGGTGAGATTAAGAATTGTTTAAGATCATGCAGTTCACATCTAGCCCTTTTATACCATCTATAGGCACCTAAAAAAGTGTCTATATAAACCCATTTTGGAATAAAAATCAATTTCCGGTTTGCTACTTCCAAAAGGTTTCTTTTTTTTTTTTAATTTCTCACTTTAGTATGACTCACAAAGCATTGTGTGATATATTTTTCTCGCTGGTACCTCCAGTCCAGAAAAGCAATGTTCCCACAATTTTCCCTTTTGATATTAGCATCGCCTTAACCATGTCTCTTTCGTTTGATGACATTCTGATAACCTCTCAGCTCTACCTCTACAATCCTCTATTCTTTAGGATTCCAGTTGCAACTGTCTGATAAAAGTGGGAAAAATGAACAAATAGTTCAAGTCTGGAGAGATTTTGTTCTGGGATTCAGCTGAGAGCCAAAACTTACCTTATGCCTACCCCCCAAAATTATAAATAAATTGAAGCCATGATTCAAATTGTCCAGTAATCATTAGGGATATGTTTTCACAATCAAAATGTAATTTGAAAATAAGCAAAAGTGCACTTGGATTTCTCAAGTAATAGGAAAATGATGCTTAGATCACAACAATGCTTAATATGAACCCCTTTCCATTCATTTCCTATAGTAACACAAGGGCCTTTAGTCAAATTATCTGAAAAAAATCCCATTGCAACTTTAAAATACGCATGCCTTATTTTTATAGCATTCCCTTTTCTTTTTAAAATCTGCATGAGGGATAAAAAGGGAAGAATTTTTCTCACAGGTTACCCTCAGAGGAGGAGGTGAAGAGAAAAAAACTGCAAGCAAGGCAAGAACTCATTTACCAGGTAGGAGAAAGGAAAGGTTAGAAATATTCCAATGTTAGTAATTTGTAGGTTTCTGGACTCTATGTAGACAGACTTCCCCAAATATCTGAACAATGAAAATATTCAAATAATGAAAAAAGTCTTCACAAAAAACTTTAACAGCTTGATTAATGAATAGCTCACATACTATACAGTTCACTCATTAGAGTGTACAACTGAATGTTTTTTAGTATATTCACAGATGTTCAAACATCAGCACAACCTAATTTTCAACATTTTTCTCATCCCATAAGAAAAGCAAATAGGCAGAGCACAGGGGATTTTCAGGGCAATGAAACTATTCTGCCTGGTACTATAATGGTGGGTACAAGTCATTATCCATTTGTCAAACCCACGTATAGAACAGTAAGAGAGAACCCTAGTGTAAACCATGGACTTTGGGAGATGATGTGTCAATATTGGTTCATCTACTGTAACAAATCTACCAGTCTAGTGGGGGATCTTGACAGTGAGGCAGGCTGTGCATGTGTATAGTAAATATTTATAATTTCCATTCAATTTTTCTGTGAAGCTGATACTGCTTTAAAAAAATAAATCCTACTAGAAAAGAAAAGGATACTCTATATTTATCAGCAGAAAATCCTCATGCCCTAGCCCCCTAGCCCTCCTTGGCTCTTAGCAACCACAAATCTACTTTCTGTCTCTATAGATTTTGTCTTTTTTGGCAATTTCATGTATGGTTATTTTAAGTAGATAATGATCACATCAAAGTAAGCAACAGAAAATTATTTGCTCAATCAATAGGATATATTTTGAAGTTGCCCTTGGATAATGTCAGCTTCTTAGACTAAAATCTCTCAATCCTTCCTCCAAAAAAAAAAAAGCAAGCTCATCAACAAGGAGAGCAAATGAAACCATACAAAACTGCCTTCTTTGGCTTTACATGGACACTGAGAGTGCTACAGCCCTCATACTAAATAGAAAGAAAGAAATGAAGGCCACATTCTAGCAGACATAAAACTCTGATCTCACCACATAAGCCTGTGTGGAAATGAGGTAGTGCTCGAAGAGACCAGGTAGAAGGAGGATAAGGGAGCTCAGACAAAGCAAGATTCAGAACATCAAGGCCAATCAAATACAGAAATTCTGAAACAGGACTGAGACCTGCTAGACCTGAGCACTGGCTACAGAAAGGTGTGCAGGATCTAAAGAGAAAAATCTAAAACATGATCTCTGCTGGAAAAGAATAACACAAGTAGGACTGGTAGGTTATCTTTTGCAGATTTGGGATAAAGTAAAGAAGAAAGCTCGAGGCGATTTTGAGAATCTCGCAGAAATGAGAGCGCACATCAAAATCCAAAGATATGCCAATCCATTTTCCCCAAAAAATGTATTTCTGTATGTTTCCCAAACACTTCACCCCCTTTATATATAAATTGTTATTTCAGACTCAGGTATAAATAGGAAATCCAGTTGGCTTACACAAAAATCTTCCCTAAAAAGGAAACAAAACTACTATCAAAGCATCCAGTTGATGAAAAATCTTTTCCACCCACCTCCCCCAAAAAAACAACCATGAAGCAGAAGAAAATTACAGAACAGCATGCCAGCCTGGATTAAATATACTTGTACAAGCATTTGCAGATATTTAATGAAGCATCTAAATCATAAATTTAAGAACTTAGAACAGAAATAGGCAAAAACACAGAAAGAAAATTAAAAAAAAACTATTTTTAACAAAACCCAGAAACTGAAGACAAAATAATTTTATAAAAACTAAACTACAAGTGCCCAATTGTATGACACACTAGATTCAACTACAAATTTTGTAATATAATAAGAAAAATTGAAGGAAGGCTTAAAAACAACCCAGTAAACAAAAATAAGATAAAGAACAAAGTAAAAATTATCAGGGAAAAAAGTCATGGAAATGAAAGACAAAGATGATCCAAATACTGCTTGAGTACCTAGATTAAAAACCAAATAAATAAATAAATAAGTAAAAATATATATGTGTGTATATATATATATAGGCTGTGCCTGCAGAAGTTCCTGGGTCAGGGACTGAGCTCCTGCAGTAACAACACCAGACCTTAACCCACAGTAGTGACCTGAGCCCCAGCAGTGGACCAAGCCCCAGGAATAACAACACCAGACCTTAACCCACTAGGCCAACAGGGAACTCCAACAAATATATTTAAAATAATAACATAAGACAAACTTTTCAGATTGTCTTAAAAGTAAAATTGTATTTCTTTTTTATAAGTTTCTATGCTTTATTTTTCTTTGTTACCATACAGCTTTGTAAAGTATATCTAGAACAATGCTGAATAAAAGTGGTTGATGAAAACTATTACATTTAGACTGGATAAGCAATGAGGTCTTACTGTAGAGCACAGGGAGTTGTATCTAATCTCTTGGGATCGAACATGATGGAAGACAATACAAGAAAAAGAATGTCCACATATGTATAACTGAGCCACCTTGCTGTACAGCAGAAATTGGCACAAAATTGTAAATCAACTATACCTTAATAAAACAAAACAAAACAAGTGATGAGACCAGACACCTTGCCTCATTCCCAATCTTAGTGAGAAAGAATTCAATATGATATTAGCTATTGGGTTTTTGTTGATGTCCTTAATTGGTTTGATAATTTATTTTATTCCTGGTTTATTGAGATTTTAATGATGAATACACTTGAATATAACTAAATATACTTTTTTCATCATCTATTAATATAATCATATACATTCCTCCTTTATTCTATTAATATAGAATATACTGATTGATTTTCCAATGTTAAACCAAACTTGCAACCCTGTAATAAGTGACATTTAGTCATAATGGATTATTTGGTAATTGGAAAAATATGAAAATATACAAATATATTTATATATATATAAGTATATATATTAAGTGTGTATCTATACACATAGACTATATATTTAATTTCCTAATATTTAGATAAAAATTTTGTACTGATGTTTTGAGAGTTTTTTGGTACCTATTTTTGTAGCTTTCTTATAATGTTCTACAACTGAAATTGTACCAGTATAATGCTAGCCTCATAAAATGTTTTGGCAAATAGTCTTTCCCTACTACTTTCTTGGGGATTTTGAGTAAAACTGGGACAATTTTGTCCTTAAGTATTTGGTAAAATTTACCAGGAAATTCACCTTGACCTAGATCATCTCTGTGGAGAAGTTTTCAATTAAGAATTTAGTATCTTCAACAAGAATAGGCTTATTTAGCTTTTCACTTCCTTTTCTGCAAAATTTGATATTTTGTATTTTTTATTAACTTTAAGCTGTCAAATGTATGAGCATATATCCCTTGGGATCGTGTCCAATAAAATATTCCTGTGTTCGCCAATCTATAGCAACATGGCACTTGTTCACAGATACAGTAACATAGGTAGAAAAAGAGAAGGCTAAATCTCTGTCACTTTTCCCTTTGGCCCACAAGTGAATGTAAAGGAGTAATGGTTAGATGTGTGTGTGTGTGTAATTTGATTCAGAATATAATTTTGTACTGAGAGCCTGCCAGTTGTCAATTCAGGTTCCCTTCAAATACTGATACAGATACTGATACAGATATTAGCATAAGGAATAGGGATTGGGCAAGGGAACAAGTTGACCCGTGATTCAGGCCCAATCAAATTCTCAGTTGAGTCCCTCAGGAATTTTGGAGCTGGAATAGCCATTAAAAGCTATCCTGCCTTGGGGGTTGGGGACCTAATCTTTACATTCCATGTTGAACATCCATCAAATGTGGGCTGCCTCCTGAAGGAGATGAGACCTCAGGTGAAGCAACTTTCTTCTCTAAGAGCAATCCCTTTAAAGAGCTGGCTGCAAAGGGCTGAATTCCAGCCTCTCTCTCAGCAGCTATGGAATTAACCCTTCATTCCTAAAAGGGAGTCTGGGCAATGCATCCTGGTATCCGTAACACAGCCGCCTTCTTTAATTACTACCTTGACAGATAAATGTGATTCATTCTAAAATGTTTATATCTTACGTTCCACACCCATTTAAATATGTCTGCTTATCAACATGCTCACGTGTGAAAAAAAAATTCACTGACAAACTCAGCTGAAATTGTAAAGATGCACAGCCAAAAGTTACTAATACCATGCAAACCAGGCAGTCTATTCCCTAGATAAAAGTATAATTGTAGGAAATTGGCCTGCCATTAATTTTTAATATGCTGTCTAATTTAGGCAGTATATCAAGGATCCTTGTTGAGTCACAAAGTAATATCTCTCCCTGAAACTTGTTAGAGGTTGCTAAATATTATGCTGTTGAGGCTAGTAAAGTGATTTGGTATAAATCCCTAAAGAGCAGTTCTAATAAATGATGTATTATTTATTCCATTAGCATTATTTGCTCTACAACTCCCCAGTGCTAATAATTCCAACATGTTCCTTTTCTTTTACAAACAACAGATCTCAAACAGCCAAGAAGACAATTTCTGCGACCCAAATCAGAATCAACAGGCATAATCAAAGAAAGATTGCTTGTCTCATTCTGATGAATTTCTCATCATTTCTTCTTCCATGAAGAAATAGAGAATAAAAGTTGAAAATGGTTTATTCCCAGCTCTAACTATAATTATTATGCTCCACTGAGTGTCATCAAGCATTTAAATAAATAATGTCACTTCAGCATAGAGAATAAAGTTCCACTCATTTGCTCCCATTCTCAAATGCATTAGGAATGTGTCTCTTCATAGGAAAGGAAATGGAGAGTTCTTTTGTATTGCACCTTACATGTATGGCAGTGTTTTTCACAAGCATGGCCTCTCAGTGACTTTGTTTCCTATCCTAATTCCAGAGGCTGTGGAAAGAGAAAACAGATAATGTCGCCAGTCCCTGTGGGCTATATGAACACTTTGGCATTCTGGGGCTCCAGTAAAGGACCTTACCAAAAGACCAGTTTAATTTTGGCTAATTTCATCACCACTTTCACTGCCTCACCTGAGTCTAGCATGTTTTGCTAGACTTGTAGGTAATTTTAGATACATTTAGTCCATGATACAGTAGCAGAGATAACAATCTGTTTAAAGAGAACTGCCTTTTCTGTGTGTGTGTGTCCACACACACACACACACACACACACACACACATGTAGTATGCATCTGAATAATAGCACAAAGAAAACCTTTACCAGTGGGAAAACAGGTGCTCTCTAATCAAAAGGTTGGGAGTTGCACGCACACTTTTGGATCTGTTAAGGGGCAGTAGAAAACAGGGTAGAATTATTCCCAGAAACATTTCCTTCTCTGGGCATAGTCCTCATTAGCACTGTACTTTCCACCCCCTTCTTCACTCCTCCCTGGGGAGCCAGAAAGACTTGCATGAGATTGCTAAATTTATAAAGAATAAATTGAGTATTTTCAGCTGAGCTCTGCCCTTCTTCCCCTCGGGAGCTGGGAACAACGGTCTACAGTTACTCTGACAGCCTGTGGCAGGAGGCCCACCAGTCCAGTTCTACCTGTCCATGTGGCTAGTTCTAACTCTGAGATGTAATTTTAGGAGGCTTATCTACTCATGTGTAGAAGTCAACTTGGACTTTACCCAAAATAAGCTCCATCGTATGTCTTTTTATTTCTAAATTTGTTCAGAACCTAGTTATGGAATAGGAGTGTATTGGTCCCTCTCCCTCAGAGATCCCCAACATTTCTTTATGGGCCAGGACCTCTAAGAAATGAAACAGAAGAGTGAAATGGGAAGCCTAATGTGCATGCAGGGAGGCAAGGCATAGGATGTTAAGCTTGGGCTTTATTGTCTTGGCTAGGTGTTTTGAACTTGAATTTTTCTTTTCTTTTTTTTTGAATATTTTTAGAGATATATATGGAACTAGATTCTTTTCTAAGTCTTTTTTTTTTTTTGTCTTTTTGCCATTTCTTGCGCTGCTCCTGCGGCATATGGAGGTTCCCAGGCTAGGGGTCCAATCGGAGCTGTAGCCACCAGCCTAAGCCAGAGCCACAGCAGTGCAGGATCCGAGCCGCGTCTGCAACCTACACCACAGCTCACAGCAACACCGGATCATTAACCCACTGAGCAAGGGCAGGGATTGAACCCGCAACCTCATGGTTCCTAGTCGGATTCGTCAACCACTGCGCCACGACAGAAACTCTGGAACTAGATTTTAATTTCTGGGACATGAGGAAAAGATGTCCAGCCTTGGGAAACACTGTATTTTGACCTTGGTGGATAAAAAAAAGGTTATGGCAGTTTTGTCCATGAGCAAGTAATTGGGTTTTTTTCAGAGACTGGAACTTAAGCAAAGAGTGCTTGGTGACTTTGGTCAAGGCCCGGCCTCAGTCAAATCACTGGCAGGCTGGAGGCCTAGCCACAAAGACCCACCAGAAGTCTTCAGAAGATTAGAGCAGACCCCAGTTCACTATAAAAAGCAGCACAGCTTTTCCAAAGCCTTCATGGCTTAGGCAACGTTCTGCTGTTACAGGTCTTAGTGGCCTTGCTGGCCAGAGTGATACCTGCTTCTTTAGAGCAATATTGAGCTGAGTTCTAGCATTACAGAGAGCACTAATGAGTTTCTGGCTTTAAATTTTCCATGCCAGGTCTAGACAGTCTTCCCAAATTAACCTTTTAAAGACATTTTTAATGATCTTCAGGGTCCAGAAAGGGAAACATGCTGAGGTTAGCCTTGGATTTATGAGGCTTGTCCACAAACTCATTTGGGTTCTAGACTGGTTGATGAGAACTACAATAATAAACAACCTCAAGGAAACAACTTTGGGAAGCCCAACCATGACGTCACATCAGAGGGCACAGCAGCAAAAACAGTGGCTCAGGAACTACTGCCTGCTCACAAAAGAAAGATGTTAGGGCACTAGAAAGAATGCATACTGAGTTCTGGATGCAGTAGTAATCAAGAGGTTTTGAATATACTGAGTGGACAGAAAGGTACCTTAGCTAAGTCCTAATGTTTAGAATTGTCAACAATGCAAATTTCTTTGTGTCAACAATGCAAATTTCTTTGTGTACAGACAGCAAGGGCTTTTTGCCCCTCTCTGAGAGAGAGGAAACAATATGCAGAAGGGGTTCCTCCCTTCCCCCAGATTTCCAAACTGGTGGGGCCTCCATTAGCCTTTTTCTGGAAGATTAATTCCAGAGGAATTTCGATTTCTAGGTAGTGGAGAGAAGACAGCTAGAATGGACAGACCAGCTCCCTCCTACCCTTATCTCAGAGACCATGGAGTCTCTGCAATGGTCTTGGTAACACTGGCTTCTGGTAACATAATTTTATGTAGGGTTTAACTCTAGGGACCAGAGATTAGCTTGTTTCTAAATGTGGAACCAACGTTTCTAAATGTGGAACCAATGCTGTAATAATCCTGTTTCTCACAAATCCTCTGGCTTCTTTAAAGTGAGGTATATCAGAGATAGACTTGACATTACAAATTCTGAAGCCCTACATGAAGGAACTACACCTATTCCTCTGAGATGTTTCTCAGAAGGCAGATGCTGAAAGAAGACCAACCCTACTTAGGCATCCAGAATCCCTCTGTCAAGACTGAGCTGAATAAAAAATTTGGGAGGATATTCTGGGTCTTCATTGTACCTTAGAAATTTTAAACTTCAAACACTTAATTCCACAGGGGAAAAATTTTTAATATCAGACTTTAATTCATTTGGACTTTAATATATTTTGACTTTAACTTGAAAGGAGATTTAATCTTTGAACTTGAGTTTTGCCCTGGGATGTTGAAAGTAGTGGGGGTCTTTATATTCAGATTTGGGGTATTTCTGTGATGTTGGCATCTCCTTACTAGGAGAAATTTAATGCTTTCTATCTTTTGGTTGACATTAAATCTCATTGAAGCACCTCTGACATACTGTGGGAAAGTGTGGCTGGACATAATTTGGAAATGGAAATAGAATACAGAATGAACTTTCAGCTTTGGATTGTGACCGGCTTTAAAGTTAATTTACTTAATGAAATGTACATATCCATTTCAGGGCATTTTAGAGGCAAATTTTACAGTAGTCCAAGGGTCCCAGGGGAATACCAAAGGGCAAGCAGTAAGAATTTGTAGAATAACTTCATGAAGGTAAGAGTAAAATTGTCCTGATAGCCAAGTGGGAAGCAGCGGGGAGTGGAATGGATGCGGAGTTTGGGGTTAGTAGATGCAAACTATTAAATTTAGAATAGATGTGCAAGGGGGTCCTGTATAGCATAGGGAACTGCGTCTAGTCTCTTGGGGTAGAATATGATGGGAGATGATATGAGAAAAAGAATGCGTATGTGTGACTGGGTCACTTGGCTGTACAGCAGAAATTGGCACAACACTGTAAATCAAGTATACCTAAAGAAATACCTTGTGCATTTCCTCTTCTGAGAGCTATGAATGATGTTATTATTTGAATGCAATGGGTTAAGAGAAAATTTAATCTGAGGAGTTTGCAGGTGAATGCTTGTTCCCACTCCTGATGTTTCTTTACCTGTGGATACAGAACTATGAGATTAATCCTAGAGTCTCTCTCTGACCTTTCACTTACCCACCCCTAGGGAAACTGAGAAATTGATCTGATTAGCAAACTGAAGAAGAGTAAACTTTCTGTGTTCACCCCTTCTCTGAGATTCTAACTCGGAGAGTGAGCTGCTTGCAGGGATGGCGTTTTCTCCTTGCTTGCTGGGGGGTGGAGAGAAAGGAGGAAGAGGAGCCAGGTGGAGTAGGGGCAGGGAGCCTGAGCTAGTCTTCTGTGGACAAATCTGCCTAATCATGGGATTTGGTATCAGCAAGCACTTGAGCTCCAAATTAACCCCATCTTCTACTTCTCAATTTATTTCTAAATTTTCCAGAACTGGGACCAGGAAAAGTGATGATACAATCAATGGATGCTCTTGGAGACTCCCAACAGAACTGAGTATGACATCTATAATTTGCTCGTAATGTGATATGGCCATGTCTCTGAAACCTAGCCCGCTCATCGATAAAACTTAAAAATACAAAATCTATTTCACTGCATGGGTAGTAAGTCATAAATGAAATTTAAAGGATGACCTAATGTGACATAATTTCTGACATGGACAAATGGGATTACAAACCCATCACTGCAAAAAGAGAAAGATTCATCTCGTCTCAGCCAGAGTTGCAGGCCCCTACAGAAGATGAAAGTGCTCCAAGCTGACTCTATGCACAGGCTGATGGACCAGAGTGAGGAGAAAGGGGCCAGCCAAGCATGTCCATCTCCTTCTTGCCAACTCAGCAGCCAAGGAAGAGACATGTTCCTCTCAGGAGGAGTGAGTGAGAGAGGGGCAGGGGGCACCAGGGGCTTGAAGTGCTACTGTAAAGGGAAACTCACACGAAACAGGAGTGGAGTGTAAATATCACCTTCAATGACATAGAGACACTGCATGTACATACTAAATAAATGGGTTTTTTAAGACTATTTTCATATGGGAGTTCCTGTTGTGGCACAGCAGAAATGAATCTGACTAGGAACCATGAAGTTGCGGGTTTGATCCCTGGTCTCACTCAGTGGGTCAAGGATCTGGTGTTGCTATGAGCTGTGGCATAGGTTGCAGACGCAGCTTGGATCTGGCGTTGCCATGGCTGTGGTGTAGGCCAGCAACAGTAGCTCCAATTAAACCCCTAGCCTGGGAACCCCATATGCCGAGGGTGTGGCCCTAAAATATACAAAAAGACAAAAAAAAAAACTATGTCCATATGAATGTTTGAAACACTAGTACTAGAAGATTCAGACTTATAATCACCATGTGAAAATCTCCTAGTTGTTGTAGCAATAGATTAGAACTTTTCAATAAACAGGAATAAAAGGAAATAAAATGTCAGCGTGAATTTCCTTTGAATTCTTGTATTTTTTCCTAGAAGGGACTGAGAGATTGATGCATTACCTCATGCCTAATCTAATTACTGGAGAGAATATTTAAAAATAATGAATGAGCTCTTAGCCTAATTGTTGACATAGTAAATGAGGTGTTTTTGTTTTTGTTTTTAGAATGAGAATCTTCTCTCCACCCCTGCCAGCAAATGCCATTTCTAGGCAACATAGGTGGTTCATCTATTTATTGCAATTTGTATTTTTAAACAAATAGTTTATGGAAGGAGATAGACTACAGCAGAACTGAAGTAATAGACTGAAGTGGTGTTGAATTGGATTAGACTGGATTCCAGGGAGACTGTGCCATATGATGGCCCACATAACCAGATAAGGCAAAGGAGGCCACATGATTATCTATCAGCCTAAGGTCACTCTTTAGTGTTAGGCTGGAAGGCAAACACATTTGTTAGTGGAAGGCTGGGGAAAGAAGTCCAGGTTTACTGACCTCAGCAAATCATCCATTCCTCCTATGTGGCCTCTGATAATTTGCTCAGTTTTTTTTGTTTTGTTTTTTGTTTGTTTTTTGTTTTTCCTTTTTATAGTCACACCTGTGGCATATGGAAGTTCACAGGCTAGGGGTCAACTAAGAGCTTCAGCTGTTGGCCTATGCCACAGCCATGGCAAAGCCAGATCTGAGCTGCCTCTGTGACCTTTGCCATAGTTCGCAGCGATTCTGGATCCTTAACACATGGAATAAGGCCAAGGATCAAACCCATACCCCACATCCTGGTGGATATTAGTTCGGTTCTCTTTTTTTTTTTCTTTCTTTCTTTTGTCTTTTTAGGGCTGCACCATGGCATACGGAGGTTCCCGGGCTAGGGGTCTAATCAGAGCTGTAGCTGCCAGCCTACAGCAATGCAGGATCCAAATTGCATCTGTGACCTATACCACAGCTCATGGCAACAACGGATCCTTAGGCCACTGAGCAAGGCCAGGGACTGAACCTGCAACCTCATGGATACTAGTCAGATTTGTTAACCACTGAGCCATGATGGGAACTCCACTAGTTGGGTTCTTAACCCACTGAGCCACAACAGGGACTCATGCTCAGTTCTGATACAATGTTCGTTGCTAGTTTTATTTGTTTTTATGCCTCGACTTTTCACCTTAACTTAGTTTTATGGTAGAAACCAGTGGAGGAAGGAGAAATGAAAGATTTGAGCTTTCATTTTTCCTTAAAAAAAAATTTGGAGTTCCCGTTGTGGCACAGTGGTTAACGAATCCGACTAGGAACCATGAGATTGCGGGTTCGATCCCTGCCCTTACTCAGTGGGTTAAAGATCCGGCATTGCCGTGAGCTGTGGTGTAGGTTGCAGACGCGGCTCGGATCCCACATTGCTGTGTCTCTGGCGTAGGCCAGCGGCTACAGCTCCAATTCGACCCCTAGCCTGGGAATCTCCATATGCCGCGGCAGCGGCCCAAGAAATGGCAAAAAGACACACACACACACACACACACACACACATTTCATTTTTCTCACCCCATGTAGGCAATTCATTTACAAATATGCACAGCCAGGTTCAACTGCTCTGATTCACCAATAAGGAGCACCAGAGTACGGAGAAAGTAGGCATTTTTGTCCAAGAGCTAAGAGCCCTCAAGGATTAACATTCGGTAGTTTTAACGCTTTTTTTTTTTAAATACTTTACAATGGCAAAGTTCAAATATGTACAAAAGGAAAATAATACAAAGAACTCGCATATGCCCATTACTCAGTTGCTACCATCACTAATACAGGGCCAACTTTATTTATGCCTTGCCCTAGGTTAGCTATCATTTTAACATGTTATCTCTAAAAGATAAGGATTTTTCTTAAATTTTAAACACAATCACAATATCACAATATGTTAGAATGTTAGCAATAATTGCCTTAAACCATCAAATTATCTGATTGTCTCATATATTTTTAAATGATTATTTTAATTAAGATCAATAAGATCTATTGCATTTGCTTATCTCTATTCTAAACAACTGGTTTTCTTCCCTCTCTTTCCTTGAAATTCATTTATTTAAAACATCAGCTCATTCGTCCTGTAGCATTTCTTATAGTCTGAAATTTGCTGACTGTATCTCATGATTAACGCATGATTAATAAACTATTCTGTTCCCTGCATTCCTGTAAAGTTCTAGTTAGGTTTATATATGATCAAATTTAGATTGGTTTTTGTTTTTAGCAAGAATGCTTTCTAAGTGGCAGTGTGTACTTCCATCAGAAGACGCATAAAATTGCACTATTTTTACGAAGTTAAGAGTCACTTTGATGGTCATTGTCTAGATCTATTTTTGATGATATTCTAATTCTATAATTTTTCTTCATTTATTCAGCTGAAATATTTATACATAAAAACTTCTCAAGATTTATTTGTTTGCCCTGAGATGCAGGTTATACAGGGAAGGCAGAACAAATGCTGGAATCTTTCCTGTTATGTTATAGTTATCCACAGCTGCATAACAAAACCCTCCAAACTTACACCTTAAAACAATGACAAACATTTTATTATTATATTTCATAGTTCTGGGTGTTGGTTGCACTCAGCTAGTTGGTTCACATTTGAAATTTCTCCTGTGATTTCACACAGTAATGGGGGCTGGAGTCATCTTGAATGCCTAGCTTCACTCACATGTATGGTGGTTAATGATGGCTGAACACTGGGCCCTCACATGGGTCTGTCAGCTGGAACACCTACACATGTCCACCCCACATGGCCTGGGCTTTCTCTAGCATGGTAGTTGATTTCTAAGAGTGAGAGCTGTGTCATGTTTTATGACCTTGGCTTGGAGATCACAGGCAATAGTCTAAGGTCCACCAGATGGAGGAGGAGGAACATGGACTCCGCATCTCAAGAGAAGAGATGTCCATATTATGTTGGAAAATGATCCTATGGGATGAGAGATGTTGCCGTCATCTTGGAAAATATATTTTTGTTATGTTACTACTTATCACTTTTTGCTGTAATTGTTATAGCATCTGCCAAAGTTGATCCAAGCAGTTTATTATTATTTTATTGTAATTATGAACCCACGAAAGTAAATATATTCAATGTATTCTAATTCATTGCAATTTTGTTTGTATTCACATAGAAATGCATTCATTTGGCAAGTGAGTCACTTTAAATGGATACCTTAATTCTTTTTATTAAATTTTTTTTTCTTTTTACAGCCATACCTGAGGCATATGGAAGTTTCCAGGTTAGGGATCAAATCAGAGCTGCAGCTGCCGGCCACAGCCACAGCCACAGCCACACGAGATCCAAGCCACATCTGCGACCTATGCCCTAGCTTGTGGCAATGCTGGGTCTTTAACCCACTGAGCGAGTCCAGGGATTGAACCCATATCCTCACAGATATTATGTTGGGTCCTTAACCTGCTGAGCCACAATGGGAACTCTTCCTTCACTGTTTTGCTATCACTCTACTAGGTTTTAAAAGTCTTTATTTTAAGGTATATAATGACACTCCAGGCTTGTCTTGAACATTTCTTTTTTTTTTTGTCTTTTTGTTGTTGTTGTTGTTGATATTTCTTGGGCCGCTCCCGCGGCATATGGAGGTTTCCAGGCTAGGGGTCGAATCAGAGCCGTAGCCACCGGCCTACGCCAGAGCCACAGCAACACGGGATCCGAGCGGTGTCTGCAACCTACACCACAGCTCACGGCAACGCCGGATCGTTAACCCACTGAGCAAGGGCAGGGACCGAACCCGCAACCTCATGGTTCCTAGTCGGATTCGTTAACCATTGCGCCACGACGGGAACTCCCGTCTTGAACATTTCTCATCCCAGAACTGGAATCAGCCATTTCTTTCTTTGTTTAGGTAAAATACAATATGAGTTCCTTCTGGTATTTTGAATTCAAATTCAAAACTACAGAGTTTACCAACCTCTTTGATCTTATACCTCTATCTTCTTTCTCCCATGCCCCAAATTCTAATTCTCAATAATTCCAACATTATTTATGTTTTATTCCACAACTGCACCAATCTCAGAAAAAAATGTCAACAATATCATTACTGAAAATCATTTTTATACCTGAATTTCTTGTACTCAAAGTTTTATTTTGGGGGTATGTCTCATAATGGATATACAATCAAACGCTTGCATTTTAAAGTCACTTGAAATAACTCTTCTCTGTGTAATTATGTGACCACCTCAATATTGAGTTAGATTCATAGGCTTTCTCTTTTTAGGAACTGCAATTTTAAGTTTAATTTAATTAGGCGTGCAAAATATTTACACAGTGCCAAAATCAAATCTGCAAAAGATGGTGCATTCAGGGAATATAATAATTTTTATTCCTGCCCCTTCTACTGCCTCTTCCTTCTCCTTTCACTGATACTTTGTTTTTTCGGTTTTCAATATTGGTTTCTGTTTTTCACATAAGGAAATATATATGTATTTTTAATCTCACCCTCCTCTTCCTTAAATAGATATACATAATACATACATTTTCCTCTTTTTCACATAATAACAAAGTCAGAGATCATTGTATAGCAACATATAAAAATATTTCTCCTTTTCTTTTACAACGGCCTACCTCTTTGCACGGTTTACTCAACTGGAATCCCACTGAGGACATGGGACTATTTCCAGTTTTTTGCTGTCACCAAATAGCCTGATGATTGTTTTGTTTTGTTTTGCAGGTGTTTTTAAGGATAGAGCTCAAGAAATGGAAGCTTACATTCCTATGTAATTTGGGAGCTAATATTCATATGTAATTTTTCTGGATGGTGCCAAATTCCTTTCCATAGATGGTGTAATATTTTCCTTTCCCACCAGTAATATGTGAGACTGCTCATTTCGTAAATGAACTTTACCAAATGTATTATGTTGTCAAACTTTTGCATTTTTGCCAACCTGATAGGTTTTTTTTCTTTTTCTTTTTTTTTTTTTTTTAGTTGTGCAAAGAGACACATCATTTAAATATCAACTATGAAATTAAGTTACCACTTTAACTGAATGGAATTCATTATCTTGTTTAAAAAAAAATGACAAAATTTACTTCTTCATATGACTTTTTGGCATCAACTATTTTGTTGTATCTCTTTACACATTATATAGTTAAATACATGCCCAAGTTCTGCAGTTCACAGAAAAGAAAAAGAACCTATTTAGACACGTTTGACTGGGATTTATCTTACTACACACACCTTGTCAGACAACTCCTGCTTTGAGATATTACTTAGTAAGACTAGGCTGACCCTGGGCGGGTGGCTAAATCAGCTGATTGTCACTCAGCCTCAGGGGGTGTGACCTCCTCCCAGCCTGGCTCACCTCTGAGTCAATGTGCTGCAGCCACAAGAAGGGCCCTAACAAACTCTGCCAGCCAGCTGCATAGCCTTATCCTGACAAGTTAATTTTCTCCCATTTTACTACTTAACCTTCCCATAACCCCCATCTGCGCTAGGTTTGATGATCGGGACTTGGGTGACCCCATAGTGATACGGTTTTTCTACCTAGTTTGTCTTCCATTTGTAATGAATGAAGAAGAGGGAAGAATAAGGAGAGGTTGGAAAAAAAAAAAAAAAACAAGTATTTTTTTCACTGTGTGTATTTTTAGTTATTTAGCCAGTTGGGCACCTTTTGTACGTGATATTAGCGTGTCCTGGTTGGAACTATAGTTTTCCCTTTGTAATTAACCCTAAAATTGAAAAAGAAAATGCTTTTCATTCCTGTTCTCTACCCTCACTTTCTGTTCAGCATCGGTTATTCCCCCTTTCTCTGCTCCCAATTAAACTCAGGCAAGACTTTCCTTTCTATTTTGTATTTTATTCTATTTTTTTAAGCTATTGAATAGTATATTAGCTGAATCAGAGAAAATGAATCATGTCTTTGTCTGTTAAAAACGATAAAGAGCATTTGTTTAGTTATGAGCTATATTTAAGATTACTCTTTTAAAATAGAAGCTTCCTCTAAATAAACTTTCAGGAGCCATGGGTGTAATTATAATGAGAAATTGGAACTGAGGTCAGAAAACACATATGCGACATTTGAAAATCTTATTGGATTATAGTCTCAGAATTGACTGCTAATTGGTCTGGGGTTGCAATCTGTTATATTACGTGGCATGAAACTTTTTATTTCAATTATACCATTTCTAAATGAGTCCAAATAGAGAATTAGAATGCACCCCAAATCTTGTTTTACTGAATTTTGTTGGTATAGAAAAGAGTTGGCTAAAGTCTTACAAACTTGTCTTATGAAAATTTATAAATGACCAAAAACATCTAGCCTGTTCTAAAATTCCCCAGTCCATCAAACAAATTAAAAAAGTAACCTCCCATATGGCTCACTGCCAAGCATTGCTCAACCGGTCACATGCAAGACATGGTATCTACCACGGCATTTTATTTAAAAAAATAAAAATAAAAACTTGACACTTTAACCCAGGCGCCTTTGAGGATGACATAAAAGAGAATTGGGTTTTACTGTTATTTTTTCCCAGATTCGAAAGTATATTTATTGCCTGGCTGAGGAGAATACGCTTTATTTAGCCAGATAGATGTGATGAAGAACAGTCCAGTCAGCTTTGATTGTATGCCCTACAGTTTCTTGCTCCACTAGAGTCAGGAAGAGTATTTTATCTGTTCAAATCCCTCTCTTCACGTGTTCAGCTGAGAGCCCTAATGTGGATTAAGCTGGTCATTTAGTTTGTAAGTTATCTATCTTCCCACATACCTGAAAATACTCATGAATGATAACTCATTTCCAAATAAACTATATATTTCTACTTCTTTTCCACCCTCTCCTCCACCCAGGAAAACATACATATATACACAGACAGACAAAATGTCATTGAAGCTGGAGGCAATGTCCTCGAAATAAATTGCAAGCTGAGAGTTTTATGGTGTAAAGAAGGTGAGGGAAGAAAAGGAAGAAAAGTCACTTTGGTGTCTGAGAAAATAGACAATGTTCACAAAGATAAAAATAGAAAACAACATCATTATAGAACTACAGATGTGATAAATTCATTTGAGTAATAAAAAAATAAATAAAAAACAACAAAGAATGAAAACACTCAAGCTCTTGAACTGGGGTTATATCAGCTCATCATATTGAGAATTTGTCTAATGCACACATAAGCAAATGTTAAAATCTGTCCATCTACTCTATCAGTTATGACAAGTTACAGGACTAGAGTGACCTCATTTGCAAAATGACCTTCCCCAAACACTGACAATCTCAACTTGACATCATCACCATATGAGCAGCAAAACATGTGGAAAATGTTTCTCTCAAAATCTGTATTTCAAAACCTTTACTTTTTTCCTATCTATTTTTCTGCACTGAAAGGTAACATTTAAAATGAATTTACTCTTTACTTTAAATTTCAAAATTAATTTTTAAAGGGAAAAGCAAAATTGTATTCCAATACTCAAATAGAAATTAACTAAACACCTGTAGAAAAAAAATACATTGGATGAAATTCATTCTGCGTGTGTTTTATCTAGTCAGTCTGCATTTAGAGGCAATCAAAAGACTATGGTATGTGCATATATACTTGGTTTGGTAATGAAGTGGTTGCCTCTCTTTTATGTGTTATGGGAATTGCAATATACCCCCCATACAATCCTCTCCAAACCCATTTTCATCTGCCAAGCCACACATACTTACAAAAATCAAGTACTTCTCTACTGACTTACATTTAATTTTGTTATTGAGGTTCTTGAGGTAGTTTAGGAATAGATTTTCTTCTCTGTCACACACAAATGCTCTGATGTTATGAGTATACATTTATTAAAATAAGTAGAAGCCATTCTGATTTCCATACTCATAGATTTTCTGTGTTTTTTGTTTGGTTTTGGCTTTTTTTAAGCTCATAGTGCAAAAGGGGGAAAAAAAAATTATAGCAATAGTCTTCCTGTCAATAGATGCAGAAAATAATGCAGAAGGTGTAACCACTCAGGAGGAAGAAATGAGGTATTTGGAGCAGGACTCTGAAGTGCTCTCAGTTGATGGCATAAAAATAAAAGTGAATTGCTGAAAGCACTTTAATTCGAATTTGTGTATTCAAATATACAGATTCCTTGAATAAATATTCATAAGATTTAATTTAATATTATTTCAATTCTTTTTAAATAGTCTCTTAGAACACAAGTTAATGATGCTACTAAGTAGAAATTCATTTCCTCTAATCATGAGTAAGAAGAAGTCATATTTTTGAGGATTCCAATGTCTTCTGCAAAGTGCTCATTTCCTCACATGCCTTATCTCAATCAATTTTATTTGCATGCCTTTTTTCTTTCTCTTTCTCCCTCTTCTTCCTAAGATATATATTTGCTCTCCAGGAGAAAGATTACTCTCTGTACATGTCAGAGTAAATTTGGCAGATTTGCAGCTCAGAAAAGATTAAATCACTTAAACGCAAAGATTATTTAAAGCCCGGTAAGGTTCAGGGTATTGAAATAGAAAAAAAGCAGGGGATGGATAAAAGAAAAGCAACACCTAGCATAAGTATCTTAACCCCAAAGTCACTATTGTAACTTTTATTTGGACCAGATAATCTTGATATTTTGTATTCCAAATCCTTGATTTGTAGCCTAATCCTTGATTTTTGGCCTAGCCTATTTTTGTTGTGTTGTTCTTTTGCTTTATATAACATTGTAATATTGTCCTGGCCCATTATGCTAATTTGTTATATTAGGTTGTGTAAGGATTTCCTCACATACAAACTTGTGTTAAGTGATATCTATGCTTTTGATATGGGTAACTTTCCATTTAATTCTCTGCAAGCATTTTATCAACATGCTTATGATTTTTTAATGAAAAATTTCTTCACTTGGTCTTCTAGATTATCTAGCAGATGGTAACAGGCAGTTCTCTCACCACAGAATATAAATAATTTAATAGTTTATATGAACACTCTTTTTTATTTAAAAATTACTAATAAAACTGATCTTGAGCTATATACTAAAACTGACTCACTGTTACCTTTTCTATACCTATGTATGGAGTTAGAGAAGTTTTTACCATAGAAACGTCTGCCATTAAAATTGTTTGGACTATCTAAGTCTTCATAATCTCCTATTAATATGTGTGAAAGAGAAAAGTACTTTTTCACCTCACAATCTGTTATAAAATCCTGAGCACAGAATTCAATGGAGCATCTGCCATAGATGAGTATTTCTGTAAAGTAATGATCCTTTGGCTCCTCTTCTGTTATAAAAAAGATCCTGTTGATTTGCAGAAGGAATTATTTTATATTCACTATGTCATAAAGCATGTTTGAAAAATAAGAGACTATTAATGTTCCTAAATGCTTCCAAAATTCAATAGAATAACCAACTTGTTCAGCATATTTTCTGTTAGGCATGATACAAGCAGTTAAATAGAGAACTTTGCTCTACAATGGCAGTCCACAGCCTGAGAACGTTCTGGGCCAAGGTAGGCAAAACATTGTTTATAATGCTCAAGAATTTATTGTGTTTAAGTTGGACTCTCATTTGTACAATTTAATCAAATATTTTAAAGTAGGATTAATTTTTCTCAAGTCAGCAGTTGTATCACTATGCTGCCCCCTGAATGCTTGGTTTGCTGACTTTCCAATAGTGATCAAGCTAGACAGCCTTTATTCTTCTTTGTCTTTCAGTTTAATGTATCTCCAGCTCTTTCAAGAGTCTGTGTGTTAAAAGCAAATATTTCCAAACAGTAAATTTTCACTTTTAATGTATTTGTTAATAGGATCTATTTCTTTCTTTATTGTCCCAATCTCTAGGTATACTCCTTCCCCCGGTCAGAATTAACATTGTTTTTATTTATTCTATCTTCTCAGATAAATAATTAAACAAACCAAAAAAAAAAAAACTATTTAAAAACTCCAACAACCATAACAAACAAAAACACTCTCCTTCTAAATATATTTTCTATTCAGGAAAGTAGTGGCAAGCTTATTTTGGTGTAATTCCAAATTAAATTCTTAACCTATTTAAGTATACCCTAATGTAATGGTCTACTTATCAATCCATCACTTGGTACATCTGCTTTGAAATGGGCAGGTGGTCCCCTTCAGAAGTATCATTAGATAATGATGATGATTGCAATTAGATGATAATGATCTTGGTCATTTACAACATGCGGAGTTGTTTGTATAAATGATTTTTTGTAAGTATGGCATGGAGTTGGTAAGGAATTAAAAGATTTCTTTCTTAGGATACAATTCCTCTAAGTAGATGTGTTTAGTTAGTCCTATGGGTTTGAAAAAGTTACTTGCATAAAAGTTTCTTTCATTTTCCTATTTAATAAGACAAATTAGGTAATTATTTTTTGGGGGGGTGTTATACCAAATCCAGTAAACATGTCTACCTCTTAACCATGGCTCTACCATGTGCCTTGTTTCCTGGTTGGCTGAGGAGCTCCAGTGATTGCTCAAGCTGTTCTGGTGTCATTAGCTCTGGTAACTACCATCCCTTCATCTCCTAATAACACTACAGCCTCAGCCTCCTCTGGAATGAGATCTGATCATCTACACTAAATAGTCTCTGATTTCCCCAACAGCTGCCTTGAGATACACCTAAAATAATCTAGATGTGTGGAGGAATCAACATCTTTTGGGTCAGATTTTGACCGATGAGAGACAAAGGACAGAAAGGAAGAGGAGCCAGCAAGTAGATGTGATTCTATCCTTTCTTGAGACCTCACATGTGACCCAAGAATTGATTGTTTCCTTGAGACTCTGTGGCCAAGCTGGCATGCTCCACTGTGACTGTTTTCTCTTCTTTCTCTTTCCATTTCCCATTCCCCCTACTCTGCTTCCATGGGATTGCATCCCCAATAAAATTTTAGCATATAATAAGCTCTGTTTCTAAGGAACTTAGGCTGGGACAGAACTCTTTAAATAACTGTCCACATGTGTTTCTATTTGCTTATCCTAGAAATTGTGATATTTACTATTTTCCTAAAATGACCAATCCCAACCTCTAGCACTTCCCATGAGAGAGAAAACCAATTAACTGACAGTTTAGTAATTGGCTGTTGCTTTCCAAAACAAACTCCTAGGAAAATAGTGCCAGACTAGAGGGTTGGTTTTAATTTCTCATATATTATGATTTATAGCATGGCTAGATTATCCAGGCCACCCTTGATTTTTAAAAATACAACATCAATTTTAAAATGAACTATAGTGTTCTCATGTGAAATCTGAAAGATTCAGGGCATTCTGACTTAATAAGCATGCTTCTTTGCCTTGTGTAAAACAATTCATTACATGTGCTTTACAAATGTACTGGTGTTTCTTTATTAAATATAATAAAATAGATTTCCCATTTTCCAAAGGATATTCACATATAAGATCCACACAATTAACCTGACTTGGACAGGATACATATTAATGTTATTACTCTTATAATTTATCTAAGAACAAACTGAAGCTCAGGGTGGCTAATGTGCTTTCCAGAGTTGGCAAGTAGCAAGAATGGGATATAAAAGTTACCGTTTCTTGGACCCTTTGCTCTTTATAGCCGATCATGCTGCTTTAGCTCACTAGAGAAATGGAGTGGTTCTTTAAGAGTAATTTAGACACAGCAAGATTCCTGAATAAAAATAAAATATATACCTGCAAAAAAATGAGATTTTCTCACAAATCTCATGGCAATAGATAACATTATTTTAGACTCTAGACTCACTCAAATGTATGCAAATTTAATTTATATGCATCCTAAATGTATGAGAAAATTGAACTATTTAAACAAACTCTAAATTATTTAAAAAGAATTTAACTAAGAACTTTTCAATAATGTCTTCTTGGTTAAAATCATCCAGCAGACAATACTGCCTAAAGGTAAAATGATTTGCCTTAGAGAGAAGCCCTTGAGGTTTCCTTGTATTTCAGCTGAAGCCAGTCATTGGGCAGATACAGCAACAAATGACTTCTAAGGTCCTAAGATCAATTGATTCTATTTGGATAAAAATGTATCTTCTTGAGTAAACATTTGTTGACATCTGAAAAATGACAAGAAATTGAAACAAATAGGTACTTCTCTGAACAGAGAAAAGTTAATGTTGGTAATTCTCAATGACAAAAAAAATTATTTAACTGTTTAAATGATCAAAAAAAGAATTACACAGAGAAATCTATGTGTTTTCAGATTCACATAAAGCTCTTCAAGTGGTAAAATGTGAATCAATAGGGGAAAATTCAGGAAGCCATGGGAGCATGTGAGTGTCACTTTGGTAAAAATAAGGTAGTGCTTTTTTGGTAAACTGACCCAAAGGAGTAGAGGGATTGGTTTTGTACCATCAGTTATGTTTCATAGCGATAATTCATTATAAAGTATTCCCTAAAGATATTAGACAAATGTACTTCTGCAATAAAGCATAAAAACTAAACACTAGGTTTTATCAAGAAGGAAAACAAGAAACAAAGATGCAGGAAATGCTAAATCCTTAGAGGGAAAAACTCCACAGACACCTGTCTTAACTACTTGAAATTCTGCTCCCCATTCTCAGCAAAGAGCATGATCTAGTTTATGTTCAGAAAAATCAACTTTAAGTTATTAGAGGAATATATGAACTTTCAATGCAAAGAATGAACACTGAGTGATATGTTGATATTTATTAAATCCTAAAGTGTATTACTTTGCAGAAGACTGTGATCGAGTCCCAGATCTCCCAGATCTCAGAAGTTAAAAATACCCATTAGAGAAGCAGGTTTATTATCAATGTATGGTGATACTACTTCAAATGATTGTAATCACCAAGAATGATGTAAGCTAGGGGAGTTCCCATTGTGGCTCAGTGGTAACAAACCTGAGTAGTACCTATGAGGATGCGGGTTCTATCCCTGATCTTGCTCAGTGGGTTAAAGATCCAGCTGCAGTGAACTGTGGTGTAGGTCGCAGACAAGGCTCAGATCCTATATTGCTGTGGCTGTGGTGTAGGCTGGCAGCTGCAGCTCTGATTTGACCCTTAGCCCAGGAACTTCCATGTGGCAGTCCTAAAAAACGGCACACACAAAAAAGGATGATGTAAGCCAGTACTTTAAAAAGGTATGCTCTATGAAGCCTATCATCAGACTATAGGGATTGTCAGAACTTTTCCCAATAACTTCAGAGATCATCTAGTCTTCCTAATGGCAACAATATGTTAGGCACAAGCAGTTTCCTCCAACAAATGGCCACATGGCTTTCTGATCTAGCAAAGCAGAGATATGCAGAATTATGCAGCAGGTTTGTACTCAACCACAGAGTACCGATGCCTCAGAGGCTGAGTTATTTTGTCCTAAATTCTTATAGTGAATAAATATATAATTGTAAAAATAAATGAAATATAAAACCTTGCATATTAACTATTCCCAGGAAGAATAACACATTGGGGAATAAATTTTAGGTTTCCAGATTTCACAACTCCTCACATGCACCATAAACTTTAATAAGCACAAATGCCAATTTCTACATTGCTTCAAAAAGTAGATGGAAAAAATGATCAAACAATGGTCTAAGCTAAAAGATGGAAGCTACAAAATTTGACAAACACTGACAGAATAAGATCTTAAGGTTTTCATTTGAACACTCACAAAGAGCCTCATGCTGGATATGCTTAAGAAGCAATTATAAACTTTAAGTCATAGAATGCTACTGCCTAATGCCAAGGTTGGGAATAGGCTTCCTTCACCCACACAGCATCAGGCCACTCTGAAGAGCTGTTACCTGACTGAAATGCTATACTTTAAGAAGGACATTTATTAACTACAATATATCCCAAGAAGTATAATACCAATTGTGAGGAACCTCTGAGGGAGTGATACTATTTTAGAAAGCAGCACAACCATCTACTAAATAATGTTTCCTCAAGAGTGAGAGACCTGGGGCTGGATCCTTGCTCCACCTCTATCACCATGGAAACCTGAGGAGGGTAACTTACTTTCTCTGTAGCCATTTCTTCCTCCATAAGATTAAGAGGTCAACAGTATGTGTTAAACCTGAAGGATTATTGAAGGGTTACATGAAGTAAACGACCTCTATGATACAGAACACTGTCTAGCATACAGGGAGCTCTTAGAAAATGTTATTCCTACCATGCAAAGAAGAGACAAGTTTTTTTGAAGAGAAATTAGACAAAATAGTTACCTAATTTTTGTCAGACCAAAATGTAGGACAGTTAGTTAATATTATGGGTGACTAAGGAAAGAACTAAGATACATGTTGGCTTTCTGAGACATAGATTCACTACAGTGAAAGGAATAACAACATTCTAAAAACTAGATTTAGCCAGAGATGGAAAGATAGGACAGGGTTAATAGGACAGGGTTAATAGATGCAAACTATTTCATTTGGAGTGGATAAGCAATGAGATCCTGCTATACAGCACAGGGAACTACTATATCTAGTCACTTATGATGGATAATAATAGAAAAATAATGTATATATATGTGTGATTGGGTCACTTTGCTGTACAGTAGAAATTGACAGAATACTGTAAGCTGACTATAATGGGGAAAAAACATTTAAAAGTATTATGCAACTAAACAAAAAGAAAGATAGGATATGTTTGTTGAACCAAGGTTGTAATCAGGAGATGTCCAAGCTTAGGTGGGATGACCCTTGGTCAAAGAGTAAGTTATACAAGCTACTCTTGTTTAAGGAGCTGAGCTACCACATGACTAATGCATATTTGTCTCTCCAAATAAAATTATACATTATTTCCAAAAAAAGAAACATATCTCATTATTTTTATATATTCCAATACAAAGAAATGTTTAAGAAAGTAAATACTTATTAAAGATATATTGAAGACTGAATGTGAAGGACACGTGTACAATACGATTTTAGGGTAAACAACAGTCTGATAAAAGAGGTCATCACTGTATTTCATGTAGTTCACTTTCCTTTTCATGGCCGCACCTGCAGCATGTGGGAAGTTCCCAGGCTGGGAGTCAAATCAGAGAAGCAGCTAAGGCTTACACCACAGCCATGGCAACATCAGATCCAAGCCGCATCTATGACCTGTGTGGCAGATTGCAGCAACATTGGATACTTAACCCACCGAGTGGGGCCAGGGATTGAACCTGTGTCCTCCCAGACACTGTCCAGTTCTTAACCCACTGAGCCACAATGAGAACTTCCTCATGTGTTCTAATACAAGTATTTTTGAGAGTTAACCTTTCTGAAACGGAGATGCTTCTCAATGGTATCATAGTTTAGAGTCTTTAACTGTAGTACATAAAATAATGGTGCATTTTACAGTGTTGGTAGCCTAGACTGTGAAATGGTAATTTGTACATCTATTATATACCAGGTGCTAAGTGCTTTACATGCCTGTCTCATTCAATTATCACAGTAACCTTTAAGTGGGTATTGTTATCATCATTTTACAAGTCTGGTTTAAAGAGTTAACAGAAAGTGTTTATGATCATGTAGCCAGAGTTCAACTGAGATTCATCTGATTGCAAGGTTTTTGCTGTTAGCCAGTTCACCAACATGATCTTCTAAGAAAGGTCTGGATAAAGATTTTTCTATATGGAAAAAAAAAAATTTTAAGTACCAAAGATGCTTCTGTTTATTTTCTAATGCTTGGCTTTTCACGTTCCTATGAATCCCTCTGCTGGGTCAGATCCTGCAGTTTCAGAGCAGACCTGCACTGGAAGCAGCTGTGTCATTTAGTGTTGATTCCCAGAGCTAATCCAACATTAAAACACAATTTAATGTGGAGGTGAATCTAAGAAGCCAGAGCACTGTTGAGGAAGACTGTCTTCTTTTTAAAAATGAGATATGACATCTGCACAATCCCTTGTTGGCAATGTTTTAGCATAGTCTAAATTCCTGATGGTATTCTCTATGGAAAAAAATTACTCCCCAATTTATATTCTTTTGTATTTTAACAAAATAATTTTGTCACAGCCTTAAAACTGCCAAGTTCAAGAGAGGACTTTTACAATAGAATGTTTAAATTAACTAGAAATGTCTTTTAAAAATGTTTACATTCACATGACAATGTTTTTAGCTATGATTAAACCTCAATATTTTGAGAAATATTTGAAATAATAACAGAGGCAACAGGATTGATTATAAAGTTCCTCTCTAAACTGCCTTAATATTTGCACTTGTAAGGACTATGATATAATCTTATTTTTACAGATATTTCGATATCAAACTGAAGCAACAACAAATAAACTAAACTAGATTTAGGACCCAAATGAAGAGCTCAAGGAAAAATATCACAATAAGAGGTTACTAATAAAAATCTATCTGATGAAGCTATAAAATATCTATTGCTGTTTTAGCATGCACAATCATTATATTCCTGCTTGTTCCCAAATTACTAGTTCAAGATATATTGACGGGCTGAAAATTACTGTACTTTAATGGCAATTCAATAAGAAGTGAACAAAAATACAACATAGTCAATTTTAGTGGTCTCTTAGCCTCACTTTAGTTAATCAAGATGAAATGTGTACTATCAAAATGCTGAACAATCTTGCAATAAGGACTTGATCTGTATTTCTCTATTCCGTGAATTCTTCCAAACCTAATTTTTAAGTTTTAAATTTAGCTCCATATCAAGTCTTAATTTAGGAGCTTTTTCTTTCATGGATTCCCCACTACCCTCTGGTTTTGTCTGTTCTTAATTAAAGATGATTATTAAAACTAAAAAAATTTGTACTTCTAAAAGAAATTTCCCATCTTTTAGAACTACAAGTTAAATGTATATACACATATTTTAAATATATAGTATATTAATAAAACATATTACGTTATAAAAATGCACACATATACATATGTACATAGGCTCTTTGAAAATATTAAAGTACTAGAAGAAAGCTTAAAACCGTTTTTTAAAAGCCACACCCAAACTGAGAACACTCTTCAGGTCTCACCAAATAACACTTGTGTGTACATTTCTCCAGTACTTTTTTCCATTTCTGCATTAGATATATAGTATCACTTTCTAAATATGAGCATATATGCATTATATTATACACTGAACACATCAGTCTGAAACTTGATTCTTCACCAAAAAGTATGCCTTACATATTTTTTCCATAGCAGTCGATAAGTTTCACCTCTTTTTTTTTAAACAGCTCCAAATTATCCATGGTTATGAACATGCCATAATTTATTTAATGGTTTTGATCGGTTATTTAGGTTGTTTCAATTTTTCTCTTCATTTTGCATTTCAGATAATCCTGTGAACATTCCTGTTCATACCACTTTGTACACGTGTAGGAATTTGTCCAGAATATATAGTAAGAAATACAATTATTGGGAGTTCCCACCTGGCTCATCTGACTAGCATCCATGAGGACGCAGGTTCAATTCCTGGCCTTGCTCAGTGGGTTAAGGATCTGGCATTGCCTTGAGCTGTGGTGTAGGTCACAGATATGGCTCAGAACTGGTGTTGCTGTGGCTGTGGTTGCAGCTCCAATTCAACCCCTACCTGGGAAGCTCCATATGCCAAGGGTGTGGTCCTAAAAAGACAAAAAAAAAAAAAGAAAAAAGAAAGAAAGAAAGAAATACAATTATTAGAAATGAAGAGTTTTTTTCATCAATCGTCAATTGCCATCAAAATTAATATACCTTTATACAATCACTATCAATATAGAAAGTACTTGTTCCCAGTAATTGTTTACAGTAAGCATTTAAATTGTTGCCTGTCAGGTGAGTGAAAATATGTCATTCTTTTAATTTTTATTTTCCTAATTGCAAGTAAGTAGAATTGATCTTTTCATCTGGCTATCATCTTATTCTTCTCATCTGGTTTTTGATTGTTTATATGCTTTATTTTTTATGTTAAATACTTGCTGAACTTATATGTTGCATGCTGTAATGTTTCCCACCAGCTTGCCTCTTACTCTGACTTTACAGTGTCTTTTTTCTTTAGAAATGTTGTTTTGCTATTACCAAATTTATCAAATTTTTGTGTTTTCTTGTAATTTTTAAAAAGAATTATCTTGCTCTAAGTTCACAGAGACATTTTCTTATATTCACATGCTTTTCATTTTTGTTGTTTTTGCTTTTATAGGTTGGCCTTTGGTCTGTCTGGGACACATTTTTGTGAATCTTTAGAGACAGAAATCAAAGAATTATTTTTTGGTGATAGAAAATTATACTAACTCCATTTTATTAAATAGTTTATATTTTATTAACTGATCTGAAAAGATATTTCTTGGTATATTAAATTTCTATATATCCAGGGAGTTTCCTGGTGGTGTAGTGATTAGGATTTGGCATTTTCTTTGCTGTGGCCCCAGGTTCATTCTCTGGTTTGGGAAATGAGATTCCACAGCAAGCCACTGCATACTGCAACCAAAATAAAATTCTATATGTTCTATATGTTCATTTCTAGATACCGCTTTTGGTCCTATTAAATATTTCAACTTATTATTTACTACATTTTTCAATTACATCTTGATTATCTGATAGGACATCTGTTACCGTTCTTCAAGACTGTTTTTACTATTCTCTATTTTCTTTTCCCATGAATTTTAGAACTGGCCTTCATGTTCATTAAAAATCCTGTTAGAAATTTCATTACTATTATATTCAGACTTTAAGGATTATTTTGAAAATTAAAATTTTACAAGATTGAGATTTTACATCCATAAACATGACGTATTTATTCATTCAGATGTTCTTTTAGGTCTAGCTTTAAAGTTTTATATTTCAGCATACAGCCTGTGCAAACATTATACTAGGTTAATGTTTATGACTTTAAAATTTATATTCTACTTTTGAATGGAAATATTTTCTTTCATGTTTTAATCAATTGCTGTTTATTTGTAAAAATGATTTTTGTACTGGTGATTTTTGTAAGATTGTTTTATTACTCTATTTTAGTACTTCTTATAATTTGTCAGTTACAGTGCATGTTTCTATGTAGAGAACAATATCATCCACATAGAAAGATGCTTTATATTTTTCATTTTTTGTTGTTCATATTGTACAGTCTAAGGCCTTGAGTCAAATATGCTGGAGGGGGTGAGGAGAAAGGGAACCTTCCTGCACTGTTGGTGGGAATGTAAGCTGGTACAACCACTGTGGAGAACAGTATGGAAGTACCTTAGAAATCTATACATAGAACTACCATATAACCCAGCAATCCCATTCTTGGGCATATATCTGGACAAAACTTTCCTTAAAAAAGACACATGCACCTTCATATTCATTGCAGCACTATTCACAATGGCCAAGCCATGGAAAGAACTCAAATGTCCATCAACAGATAAATGGATTAGGAAGATGTGGTATAGGTGCACAATGGAATACTATTCAGCCATAAAAAAGAACAAAATAATGCCACTTGCAGCAACATGGATGGAACTAGAGACTCTCATACTGAGTGAAGTTTAAGTCAGAAAGAGAAAGACAAATACCATATGATATCACTTATATCGGGTATCTAATATACAGCACAAATGAACTTTCTGCAGAAAAGAAAATCATGGACTTGGAGATTAGACTTGTGGTTTCCCAGGGGGAGGGCAAGGGAGTGGGATGGATTGAGATCTTGGTGTTAACGGATGCAAACTATTGCTCTTGGAATGGATAAGCAATGAGATCCTGCTGTGTAGCACTGGGAACTATGTCTAGTCACTTATGACAGAACATGATAATGGGAGAAAAAAGAATGTATTCATGTATGTGTAACTGGGTCCCCATGCTGTACAGTGGGAAAAAAATTGTGTTAGGGAAATAACAATAAAAAAAATTATATGATACAGTGTTTTCCCTGTTTCTGACTTTATGAAATCCTTCTCGTTTCAAGATGTAGTGCTTGAGTGCATCAATGCAAATGCTAACTGCTAAGTTTAAATCCCAACTTCATCAATACCAACTGTGTGACCTTGGGCAGGTTTTAATCTCCCTCTGCCTGAGGAAAAATAATAACAACAACTTCATAGGACTGTTGTGAGGATTAAGTGAGTGAACATATGGACAGTGCTTAGGACAGCATTGCCTGGCACACCAGAAGTGCTATGTAAATGGTAGCTATTATTATTCCTATTGTGATATTGATGTTTAATATATCAGTTTATGCCCTTATGTCTAGATATAAATCTTTGGGATTTGGAACATCTATTACCAAATATTAACATAAAGAAGTACACAGCTTTGGCATTAGACTTCAAATAGTATCTTGAATAGAGTGCATTGAAGTTATTTGAGGTGGGATCTTAAAAAAGAGGAGGGGGGAGTAATTCAATTTGTTTATTGACTATCAAATATTTTCTAGAAACTGCACTAGACCAATGCAAGTACTCTTCCTAACAACTCTATGATAAAGAGCTGCAATCTTACTTTCAAAGTGAAAGCAACCAAGGTTACACATGAAGCTGACACAATATTCAAATTTTGGTTGCAGTTCTAGAGACTGAGTAAACCTAGGATTTACAGGTTCTACTAATCTCACAGATGGCCCAAGAGGTCTGTAGCTATTTTTTTCTCCTTTCCTGTGCAGAAAGAACAGGGCTGAAAAGACAGAGGTGTCCATCCTGTAAAAACAAGCTCCCTGTGAGCAGAATCTGAGTCAATCTCAAAAGTGCAGTGCCCAGAACTGTGCCAACATAAAGGCATAAAAAATACGTTTATATTGGTTGATAGGGAAACATACAGATTTATGTCACTCAAATTGAAAATTCTCACATACTGAGCTAATAGCTGCATAGTTTCTTTCATGCGAGTACATCACTGTGTAAGTTTCATGTTGATAACAGTTTTATATATTAAATTCTTCAGCTCTGAGTGGACAGGAAAAGCTGTCAAAAACACAAGCACCAGACAAGGAATTTTTCCAAGCTTAGAACTCGAGACTTGCAGTTATATACAGATCTGTCTTAAATTGTAGGCAAATAAATTAAATTTTAAAATTTAAAAAAGTCCACTTTTTTGGGCAGAAAAACTGTAGTTTCCTTCTTTTTGGAAACAAATGGTTTATTAAAGGTTTTTTGTAAAAAAGAAAAGATTAAAAATAAAATATTTAGATGATGCTACATTAAATTCTGGTCATGAAGGTGTTATTTATTTAATAATAAAATTTCAATACATTCGTTGGGCACAACAAACCATTGAGATTAGCATTTTTAGTTGTTCCAACTTGACACAGTAAGGAATTGAAGCACGAAATTGTTAGAGAATTTCCCCAACATCACTGAAAGGGTAAATGGCAGATACAATTCAAACCCTGAGGAGCTAACTCCAGAATCCTCATTCTTAACCACTATGTTGTGCTACCTCATGTGAGAGCTGAAAACTCTTAACTATGGTTCCTTCCTAAAATATATATTTAATACACAGAGGGATGTATCTCAAATCACTCCTAGTAATGCTACATTTGCTTCTATATTAATGGCTAAAATTTCAGAGAGAAAAAAATATACCACGCATTTCCTGTACATCTACAGCAGGCTTAGGAGAAGATAAGATTAGTACATTAAATTGTACCTTGAAGGGCTTCCAACTGACCTCAATTCTCATCTCCAACAATGCTTATTTGTTTTTTTAAAAAGGTAGTTGTTTATATGTCTTTATTTTTAGTATTTTCAAAGTATGGTCCAGCTACTGTGTTATTTGCCCCACATAACGGAGTTCCTTCAAGATGTGTATGTGCCGCTTTTTTCTTTTGCATGGTGGAAATTGAGTTCCCCACTTAAAGTGAACAATCACTTGGCAACATAAGTTATTTTAATGGACATCTCTTTACACTGATCCTTTGCCATCTGTTTCACCTTCTAATTACAAATGCAGGAAGAACACAATTCACAATTGTGTCTATAAAGAAAAATATAAGGGACTTAAATGCAGGTTTATATCACGGCATCTGTTCGGTGATTTTAAATCCAGGAGGAACAAAAGGGCAGGGAGCTTTTCTTTCCCTTCTCATTCCAATTAGCATAGACAAGTAAGAACTCATAGCACAAAGTTACCAAGATTGGTTCATTCCACCAAAATTGAGAACTATCATATTAATCTTCATCTGTGTTTTATTTTACATTCCTTTTCTTTCTGATTCCAATAATGGTATAGAAATTACCGTTTTTTAAGATGATAGGCAGAAAATTCACATGATTTTAACTAGCAGAACAGCTCAATGACAACTGTGACTCATAAGCAGAAACTTTGTCATTAAGATGTAATTAATTTAGTCAAGAGAAAAGGCAAAAGTGTTTCCTTACCTATTCATACTGTCCTGCTTGATAAAGCTCACAAACCAATCTATGAGTGGATGGGAATCTTAAACCTGGGCCATGTGGCAATTGAGTACTAATGCTTCCTCAGCCTGGTGCCTAAGGCTAGATTCATGCCCAACCAATGAAGAGAAACTAAGTAAAACAAGATTGCATATGCATAATGGCCATTCACTTCACATTTTGTAGGTTCAATTTATCACAGCAGTATCTTGTGCCTATGGTGGCTTAAATGTCTTTTCTTCTTAATTATGACAGTTGCAGCCTCTTGATACATCAATGAGTCCCTGAAACGCAAAATCTGGTCATACTCCAAACCAGCCAAGCTATTATCAATGTGAAATAAGTTTGAAATATACTGACCTGTGTAGAAACAAATTACCCAAGCAAATGGACACTAATCACTAAGGCACTAGGATACATTAACTCTTTGCGACCACTAGAGCAATATTAGAGAACATATAACTTAGTGGCAATTCCACCAAGAAATAGCTTAAATGCACACTGTAAATCATAGAGCACAGCAATTGCACTGTTTTTCTTGCTATTACACTGAAATTAAAACCCATAAAACTACCAAAGATTAGCAAAATAAGCAAAATTGAATAAGAACTTGTGCCCATAAATGCAAATTTTAATTTGCCATCCAATTCACATCATGTCTAAAAATAAAGAGAAAATTAAAATTTAGGTTTTTTAAATCTAAATTTTCATATTTTTCCTCTTTTTCTCATGCAAAGAAATGCGCTTTACTTCCAAACCCCTCATATTTAAAAGGGTCACTCTACAAGTATAAGCCAATAATGTAAGGATTATTACCCCACGTTAACTAATGCTGTGAAATGGAGATGGGAACAGTACATCCACTCACCCTGTTAAAGTTAATAACCCAGTGATTTACAAGACATGACACATTTGAAGTCCACTGAATTCATTGTCTCATTAAACAATGCAGACACAGTTGAAAATATTATCCTCTGGTGCTTTGAACTTGTATCTTTTTGCCCCACTAGATTTGCATTGATGGCGCTTCAAAAAAGTCATAGGCAGGTAGCTAATCAATGTCCTTAAAAGAAGATATCAACCTTTAGTTTTGATAATATTAGTGAGATGGGATGAGAAATCAGTTGAGCACATTTCATTTATTGAAGGAAATTTTACACGTGATAATTTTTCTTTTCTCTTTTTCACTTTAGCTAAATTGGCATGCCTAACTTCTTCCCTATTAAGTGCAACCTACTCATCCACCCTTAATTCATCACCCCAGTCCCCCAGTCTATCCTCTCCAGACACCAAGATCCCTGCCCAAACAAAGTCCACCAAGTGGCCTGGAAAAAATAGTTATGACTAGAGACTACAAGGCAGAACTTCCTTCCCTCATATTGTGGAAAAGAGCAATATAATAAATGATGATGAAGCAGCAGCAATGTTTTCAAAACTCAGTTGAAGAGTCAGCTTTTATAAAGTTAGTCCTTCTGTCTCTCAACTTATTCATGATTTTTTGTAAGTATATATGAGGTCATGCTGCTACTCTGTTTAAAATTCAATAGCTTCTTACTGAAACCAACAGAACACACAAACTCTTGGACCAGCTTCTCCAATGTCATCGCCCCTCTACTCTTGATCCCTTTCACTCATCTCCAGTCACACTGGTCTTTGTGCCTGTACCTTAAACATGTCAAGTTTCTTCTATCTAGAGATCCTATGCTTATTGTTGTATCTGTTTCATACACTCTTCAAGAGCTTTGCATTTTATCACCATGTTAACATTCATCTGCAAATTCAAAGAGCCTTCACTTATCAATCTACCTATGTAGCAGCCCTCTAGCCACTAGAATATTATCTTATCTTTGTCATTACAGAGCAATACCTAAAGTGTTCTTTTTTGTTCTTTAATTTTTTTTTTTTTTTGCTATGACACATGTGTATTCTCTCTTTTCTCTGACTACAGCATAACTCCTTAGGATAGGGGCTATGTTCTCACGTGATGCCAAGGACTACAACAGTGTCTGATACACAGTAGGTGTCCAGCACAGTACCGATTAGTACATGTGGCCATAGGGCCCCTGGATTGTAGCTAATGCAACTGAGGAACTGAATTATGAAATTTATATAATGTAACAAATTTATTAGCCACATCCAGCTAATAGCCACTGCCTTCAATAGTATAGTTCTAGATAATTAGTTCTAATGCTCCAAAACAAAACAGCTCCTACCTTAGATAGTGCTGGTAATGCACAAAGATTTCTTTCTCTTTAAATATCTTTTTCTTTCCCCAGGACTACATACCAACCCCTGCCCTTTTGTAGGAAATCATCATAAAATGTTACAATCTAATAAGGATACACTCGAAAATTTTTAATTATTGATAGACATTTTAAAACACAGACTTACAGCAATATGGAGGAATAAATAGACATTGACTGTGACATTACTAACTATAAGACACAAAATTTAAAAAATAAAATTTCAACACTTTATGAGCTCAAAATAAAGTACCACAGGTGCTATGAATTCAAAATAAAGTAAATGTCACATGAACAAAGAAAAAAAATGAATAATGATAAATGAGCAACCCTTAAGAGTTCAGAGCTTGATATAAGGTCTTAAGAGCAAGGCCTAGGATTTTAAATCCAGTATTTGGCAGAGAAGCTTCATAAATCCCAGAATCTGAAAAGCCTTTATAGTCTGTATAACAGGGATAGGAAATATTTATGCTTGAAGAGAGTTTGCCATTGGTCTGGAGTCTTGAGTCCAAGTTTAAAAAAAACGTAAAAGTAACAACAACAATTCCCACCAGAAATCAAATTTCGGGCTCTCAGCACAGATTGGTGAAGACTGCAAGTTTATTCAACCAGGGGTTATGAGCACCACAAGCCCATAAATTAACATATGAAATCAGATTTAAGATCATTCAATATCTAAGTTCCTGTAGAAAGATCTTTAATGGAGACTTAGAAAGCATACTCTACTGAGATGGTCCTTGTTCTAGATAACAGAGTCTCCTTTAGCTGGGTTAACGAGAAAAGGAATTATTTGAAAGTATTAAGATACATTAAAGAATTTCTAAAAGGGCCAGGAAAACAAGCTTGGTTGCTACAAAGCCAAGGAAAAGGAATATTCCTTGGAGAAATGTACACCCACCCACATCACAGGAATGTCTCAAGGGAAAGCTTACTACAACCAATGTTCACTGCTCAGTTCCTTGTTGCTAGAGATCATACACTAGACCCAGTATCACAACAGCCACAGCTATGATTTCTCCACTTTTCTTTCTAGTATCACTTGGCTTCTCCAAGGAAACCTCACATCTAAGAAATATGAAAAAAATGCAGATTTTACCTTTGCAGACTATATACTAAAAAAAATAAGTATAAAAGGAGCTATCAATGGATACTGAATGAGCCAATTTGAAAAATATACCACAAGTCTGATCTTCGTAAATGTAACTTCCAGATTATGGATATATAGCATATTATTATACTATATGTTGTGGTAATAACTGAACAATGTGCTGAAAATTCTCCACTAAACTATGAATTCCATTATAGCAGATCATTTTGTGTGTTGATAATTGGTTCTTAACACCTGGCATAAAATACACACAGTATTTGTTAAATGAGTAAACCCTAAATAAAACATTATGAAACTCTAGAACTCAAGAACTTACAAGCTCTTATTTTAACACAAATAGTAAAAATGGGGATTTATGATAACATAAATTTCATGGTAGATTAAGTCATGAATCTGACTTCTGGGGAAAGCCTGCTATACCTATAAAACCTAGAGTTTATATTCGATGAGAATATGGTATTCCAAGGTGTCTGGGTATAAAGACCCAAGAGGCATAAATATTAGAGCACCTGAAAGCAAAGAGGACTAATGGGTATTTTTATAAAGATAATTAGTATTCTATGGAGTAAATAATAGAGACTTAAAAAGAATACAATATAACAAGTTAAACCTAAAATGATGACCTCATACTGATGAAAATCATTGACCAGGAGAGCTTCTTTCTCTTCCTCAACATTGATCACATTTAGTTACTAGGATCCAGATTTTAGGGGTTTTCAGTCTTTATATAATCTGAGTTTTCCATGTAATAGGATTACATTGTCAAGAAAATTAATCTTTTTTACATAGAAAACACAAGAAGATATATATTATTTAGTAAAAGGCAATAAGTTTTAAAATGTACAAACTAGACTCCCAGTTCACTGTTCCACATGTAAGGCTCTTGTAAGCTGCCACTCTACCTTAACAGCAAGTAAAAAGCTGAATATACTGAAAAATCAACAACTCTTCTAGGATCCTTAAAAGAGGTGAGGCTACAGAGAAAATTGTTGCCCCCAAGTTTAGAAATTCCCCCAATAAATACAGAAAATAACTCACCAGAGCTGATATTCATGAGCTAAATCAAACACAGGAATCACTTTCAGGGTAGGAAAATCAGAACAGTGATGGTTGAATTGATGAAGGCTCAATATGGACAACACTGAAGGCTAAAAATTCTAGGGCAACTCACTCACAGGGGAGAACTTACGATTTGGGGAGATTTACATCCAGGAGTTCAACCAGATTTCCACGTATGTATACTGGAGAAAACCTCCTCATGCTTCTGGCAAGGGAAGGGTAAAGGAACCATTTTGAAACATGCCAGAGCACTCTGCCCTTTATAAGGAGGCCTGACTTCAGGGGAAACTAATTAACCAGAGCCTAATCTGCTAGGGTTTTATCAGAGCCTAACTCACCTGTGGAAAAGGAAATACCCAACACCAGCCACTCTCTTCCACCTAAAAAGGGATAAGAAAAATTAAAAACACTTTACAAGTGTAAAGTTCATAGTCCTAAGGCATAAACTCACTAAGAGACTCTGACCTGATCACAAGACTATAAAACTCTTCCCCTCCCCCACCCCACCTCAGAGTCACATTACTAAAAGCCTATTTATAGCATTTCTTTTACCTGGTACATCATGACTGGCTATATTAAAAAACTGCAAGATATACCAAAGAGCAAAACACACCATTTGAAGAGACAGAGAAAGCATCAAAATCAGATATGGTAGATATATTAGAATTATCAGATTGGGAATTTAAAATAATTATGATTAATATGCTAAGGGCTCTAATGGATAAAAGAGACAACATGCAAGAACAGATGAGCAACACAAGCTGAAAGATGGAGATCCTAAGAAAGAACCAAAAAGAAATGCTAGAGATTAAGAAACAGAAACAAACCAAAAAAACCCCTCTGTAACAAATGAAGAATGCATTGTTAGGCTTACTAGGAGATTAGATGCAGCTGAGGAAAGAATCTCTGAACTTGAAGATACCTCAAAAGAAACCTCCAAAACTGTAGAGCAAAGAGAACAAAGACTAAAAAGCACAGAGATGAGTAATCACAGAACTGAATGTGGGACAATGCATGTATATCTGACATACAATTAATGAATATATCAGAAGAAGAAAGAAAGAAAAAGAAAAAATATTTGAACCAATAAAGCCTGGTAATTTCCCCAAAATTAATGTCAGAAACCAAGCCACAGATCCAGAAAGCTCTGAAAACAACAAATAATAAATGCAAAAAAAAAAAGAAAAGAAAAAAGAAATCCCACAAACAAATAAAAAAACTCTTACACCTAGGTGTTTCATTTTCAAATTACATAAAATCAAAGATGAAGAAAATTCTTGAATGAAGCCAGAGGGGGAGAAATATCTTACCTGTACAGGAACAAAGATAAAAGTTACAATCCAAATTCTCTTCAGAAACCATGCCAGAAAGGAGAGAATGGAATCAAACATTTAAAGTGCTAAGGAAAAGAAATCTATCTAAAAGTTCTGTACGCTATGACATTCTTCTTCAAAGGTGAAGGAGAAATAAATACTTTCTCAGAAAATTGACCTGCCTTACAAAAAATTCAAAGCTCTTTAGAGGGAAGGAAAATAAATAGGTCACAAACAATCTACGCAAATAAAGCAAGAGCATCAGAGAAAGCAAAATAAAAACACTTATTTTCCTTCATTGATCTGACAGACAGGTTTTTTCCAAAATAGTTAATAGTAACAATAGATTTGATAATGTATGCTTATGCATATATCATATAAACATATCTATGCTTATGTGTGCTTATATATTAGTGAAACAAATAACAGCAATGATACAAAGGATGGGAAGGAGGAATTAGGAATATTTTGTTATTATAGGGTACTTACACTATTCATGAAGTAGTATTGCGTTAGTTAAAAGTAGACTTATATTAGTTGTACATGTGTATTGTAAATTCTAGAGTAACCACTAAAATATCAAAGAATAAAGTATAACTGTTAAGCTAAAAAAAGAGAAAATGAAATCATTTTAAATGCTTAATTAAAACCACAAAAGGCAGAAAAAGAGTGGAAGACAAAAATAGGAAAAAACAAGGACCACAAATGGAAAACAGTAACAAATGTAGTAGATGTCAATCCAAACATAACAATAATCTCTTTAAATGTCAATTGTCTACATCTGCCAATTAAAAGACAGGGATTGCCAGAGTGGATCAAAAGACATGTTCCAACTGTATGTTGTCCACAAGAAACTCACCTTAAATATAAAGACACATAAAGATTAAAAGTAAATGGCTGGACAAAATATACCACGCTAACACAAATCAGAATAAAGCAGGAGTAGCTGCTTAATCTCAGACAAAGCAAGCTTCAAAGCAAGGAAAGTTGTCAGGGGTATACAGGAGCATCCCCCAAGCTTACCTCGGTTTTCTCCTATAACCCTCTATTCTGTTCCACTGATCTGTGTTGTCTATTATTTTGGTAATAACAATGTATCTCGATTACTGTAGCTTTATACAAAGTCTTAAAGTTCATTATTGTCAATTCTCCAACTTTGTACTGCTCCTTCAATATTGGGTTGGATATTCTTAGTCTTTTACCTCATCATAGAAAAAAACCTTTAGAATCAATTTGTCAATTTAGCCAAAATAACTTCCTGGGATTTTGTTTGGAATTGCATTCAATCTGTAGATCAAGTTTGGAAGAACTGACCTCTTGAAAATATTGAGTCTTCCTATGCATGAACATGGAATCTCTCCATTCATTTAATTCTACTCTAATTCTGTCTATCAGAGATTTGTATTTTCCTCATATAGATCTTGTATATATTTTGTTAAATTTATACCTAAATATAAACACTTCCACTTTGGAAGACAGTTTGTCAGTTTCTTATAAAAAATGAAACATACTCTTACATACAATCCAGCAATCAGGCTCCTTGATAAAATTTTACTCCCACGAGTTGAAAATTATATCTACACAAAAATATGCACACAGATGTTCATGGCATTTGTTCATAATTGCCAAAAATTGGAAGCAACCAAGATATCTTTCAGGTAAATGAATAAAGTTGCACATCCAGACAATGGGATTTTGTACAGTGCTAAAATGAACGGAGCTATGGAGTGATGAAAAGACATGAAACAAACTTAAATATTACTAAGTGTGAAAGAAGCTAATCTGAAAAGGCTACATGCTGTATGTTCCCAATTACATTTTGGAAAAAGGCAAAATATGGAGACAATAAAAAGATTAGTGGTTGCCACAAGGGAGGGAGAATGGCATGAAGAGGCAGAGCACAGAGTAATTTAAAATGTAAAAAACACTCTGTGTATTATAATTATGGATACATGGGATTATGCATTTGTCCAAAACCATGGAATGGAGTGAACCATAGTGTAAACTGTGGACTTCAGTTTATTGTAATTGGTAAATGTTGGTTCATCACTTGTAACAAATGCACCACTCCAGCGAATGATGCTGATAATGGGGGAGGCTATGCATGTGTAGGGGCAGATTATATGAGAAATCTCTCTGCCCTCCTCTTCATTTTGCAATGAACCTTAAAACTTCTCTAAGAAAAAAAATTCTTTTAGAAAATAAAATATAAGACAACAGAGAGACTCTTTATTTCTTAATATTTAGATGGAAATTCTAAAATAATTTCTATTCAGTGTTGACAGAATAAAATCAGTTAAGCAAATGTATGTAATTATTGCTAGTGTAATAAAACGGTCTTTGGGATTTTTTTCTTACACAATTGTTTCAAAGTAATATGTTACTTCAAAGATAGTACATTTTTATGTCAATATGCTCTTCCTACACCCACATCCAGTAGGTGGCATTCTTTCTTTTTCACTAAGAACAAAACAGACAATGTAAGGATGGATGCATGAATGAGAGCAAACTCCACCACTCTAAAGTGCACTGTACCTTTTCAGCTAGATGGTAAAAGGCATACCTGAGTCTGCACACTCAGCAGATACTTTAAACTTAAAGCTGAAGCAACTCTGTTGTTGACAATAATATATGTCACTGGGACACCTGGGAAAATGGAATAATTGGGTTGTCTGATCTGACAAAAAATTATTGCAAGGCTCTGCTGTGTTTCAATGCCTTAGGTCATAGAACAAATTTGTAGCTGGTCTGGGAGTAAGTTCAAGAGTCAAGATGTTGCCAAAATATAAAATTTTCATCAAATCCCTATTGAAGCTGTAAAGAAAATATGATGATTTAAACTTTTCACCTCTTTATTTTTCATTTTTAATGTCATGGAGATTTGATAATAATAAGCAAAATGATTTAAAAAAGATAAATAACGAAGTAAAAAATAGCAAAGAGTAAGTGTCACATATTTTCTTCTTGAAGTGCTTAAAGCACATTTATGGATATCATCTCATACTGAGAGATGCTATTTAATTTTTCAAAGCCTTAGCAAGTAACTTTAACAACATTTTAAATATATGCATTTCATTCCATTCTTTCAATTTGAAAGAAGTCAACATTCTACTCATCATCTTTTCCTTTCTCAGTGTTTTCTTCTTTTATCCCTATTTCAAACTTGGTGGGGTTGTAGTTTATCCTTTGGAAAGAGAGATGCATATTTATCGCCATCTTTGTAAGAGTAATTTTTCTTTTTTCTCTTCCTTAACACCTCAGATTTCATATTTGTTTCATTGTGTCGATCTCATTCCTAAAACATTCTTTCTGGAATAAGATAAGGTAAAAATCGATAAATCAACCATTGTGGATAGATGGCCTACCAGACTTTAATTCCCAACACATTGATCACACAAATCCTTCTCTCCGTGTACTTAGATTTTTATTATCGTTCACTAGACCATGACCGTGAGTGCCCCCAGGCAAGAGACATGTTTTATTCATCTTTGTTCTTTCTTCAAGGCCCAGCACAAGACTTACACATGGTAGGAATTCATGCAACATTTATTTAATGGCTGAGCAAAATAATGAATTAATTAAATCAAATTTCACTTTCCTTTAAGTTTATGCCACATAGACCTTCTAACACTTATTTCCACAACATATAGAAATTTATTTCCTTATTTCAGTACTGACATTACTAGTATTTCTAGTTTTATTAACTCCCAAATTTCCTTGGCAACAATAAAAGCTATGTTCTTAAGTTTTTATAGTCCACCCCTACAACTCTTTTTAAAAATCCAACAATTAAACGTATGCTTCCTATTTTTTCTTTGTTTTTTAGGGCCACACCTGTGGCATATGGAAATTCCCAGGCTAGGGGTTGAAACAGAGCTGCAGCTGCTGGCCTACACCACAGCCACAGCAACACCAGATCTAAGCTGCCTCTGCAACCTACACTGCAGCTTCTAGCAACTCTGGATCCTTAACCCACTGAGCGAAGCCAGGGATCAAATTCGCATTCTAATACTAGTTGGGATACTAGTTGGGTTCGTTACTGCTAAGCCACAATGGGAACTCCCTTCATTTTCTAGTATTCACAATTTTCTTCAAAAATGTTCTGGTATTAGGAGGTCCCTTTGTGGTTCAGTGGGTTTAGAACCTGACATAGCATCTGTGAGGATGTGGGTTTAATCCCTGGCCTCACTCAGTGGGTTAAGGATCTGATGTTGCTGTAAGCTGCAGCATAGGTGGCAAATGTGGCTTAAAAAGAAAAAGAATTATTCTGGTATTATTGTAAAGTGTAGCCTATTGAAAATCTCACTATGAAAATCTGTACTTACAATATGAAAATCTGTACTTACAGTATGGTTTGTATTTTATGATTTTAATTATAATGTTGGCAAGAGCCTTCAATCTTTTTGCAGTCAGTGTGACCCAGGCTGCAACAAAGACAGCAGAAACAATCCCAACTATCATGACATAACTACATAACTACATACTATGATTTTATTTTATTATTTTTTTTTCTTTTTTATGGCTGCACCCATCCATGGTAGTTCCCGGGCTAGGGGTCGAATCAGAGTTGCAGCCCACATCGCAGCCCATGCCACAGCCCTCACCACAGCCATGGCAACACTAGAAGTGAGCTGTGTCTGTGACCTACGACCACAGCTTGCAGTAACACTGGATCCTTAACCCACCCATGTTAAGGATCCAGTGCGAATGCCCATAGATTCAATTTTAAAACTCAACTTTGAATTATTTCAAGCACAAAGGGATATTCATAGAAAACCATAACAAAAAAAAATGTGACTTTTAGGTAGTTAAGGCAAGTCTCAATACTGTCATAGACAATTCTTTCTGGGATTTTTCCTCCATAATCAATCAATCATAACCTTCACAGCTAGTTTACAGTAGCTGTTAGTAACAGCCTCTTTGGTCACTTTTCCAGGCATAATGACATCCCTCAACAATCTCATCAATATCATAACAACAGCTATATTTCTCAGCAATCATATTTATTATTTAGAGCATAATTAAAGGAACAGTTGGGAGATTGTATTACTTACATTTTATTTTAAATAAATATTTGGAGTTCCTGCTGAATAATCATTTAAATAATAGAAAAGATCTGAAAATCTGCCAGTCAAACTTACAAATTATTCCTGTTGTTTCTTCTAACCCATTGCTTTTAATTGTATAGAATTCCCATTCCCAGCATAAGGATGTAGAAGACATTAAGAAATAGTAATTCAAAAACTTTTGCCTGATTTTATAGAAAATATTGGTTAGAAATGTGTAGTTTTTACCCACTTGTGCCTAAATGATCTGGTAAGAAAATGTTTTCATGTTTAGGAAAACAAAGTTAATAAGAGTGTTGGTTAAGAGACAAAGTTTAAATAATTTAAATCTATCTCTATTCTTTCTATAACCCCAATAATGAAAAAATCAACATTTTTTAAGGGAGTCTAAATCTGGAAGGACAAGGAAAATCAGATAATACATACCAGTAGAAGATAGACATCTGCAATCTTTTGTCAACAAGAAAGCAGATGGCTTAGTGGAGTGGAAACAACTTAGGAAACTTAAACCATGACAGGCAGACCTCATTTTATTGGGCTTCCCTTTAGTGTCACTTTGTAGATATTGTTGTTGGTTTTTTTGCAGATTGAATGTTTGGAGCAACCCTGCACTGAGAATGTCTATCAACACCATTTTTCCAAATAGCACTTGCTCACTTTGTGCTTTTGCTCAACCTTTTTCATTATTATATTGTGATCTGTGATCAGTGCTATTCGACATCATCATTTGCAATTGCTTGGGGGCTCCATGAATGGTACCCATATAAGACAGCAAACCTAATTAATAAATGCTATGTCTATGCCAGCTGTTCTACCAATTGGCCATCCCCCATTTCTCTCTCTCTCTTCTTGAGCCTCCTTGTTCACTAACACACAACAGTATTGAAAGTAGACCACTTAATAACACTGAAATGGCCTCTAAATATTCAAGTGAAAAGAAGAGTCACGTGTCTCTTACTTTAAATTAAAAACTGGAAATGATAAAGCTTGGTGATGTCCAAAGGTAAGATAGGCTGAAAGCCAGGCCTCTTGTACCCACACTTAGCTAAAACGTCAGTGCAAAGGAAAAGTTCTTGGAGGAAATTTCAAGCACTACTCCAAGCGAACACATTAATGATAAGAAAGTGAAAGTCATTGCCAGTATGGAGCAGTTGTAGTTGTTTGGGTGGAAGTTCTAACCAGCCACGAAATTCCCTTAAGCCAAAGTCTTATCCACAGCAAGGCCCTAACTCTCCAATTCTAAAAAGGCCTGGGGGGGGGGGGGGGGGGGGGGGGGGAGGGGGAACATTACTGAAGAAAAGTTTGGAACTAGGAGAGGCGAGTTCATAAGATTTAAGGCAAGAATCCTTTAACTCTCTGGAAGCATCTGAGATAGAGGTCAAGCATGTCATGCAGGTGGTGTCAGGAATCAGAACGGTATGCTTCAGAGCATAAACACTGAAGATTAGGAGGCCATGGTATAATGCCTTTCAAAATCTGAAGGAGAATTATTTCAAACCTCAGAGTGTTATACATCACACAATTCAATCGCTAATGACAGTAAAAAAAAAAAAAAAAAATTCAAACGTGCAACAAAACAAGGGATCAAACCAGGAAAGAAGAAAGCATGACAAGAGAGTGGAACATTCAATACAGGAGAAACACCAAAGGAATATATTAAAAGCAAAGGGTATGATGCTGAAGAACAGTGCCAAGATGCCCTGTGGTGGAGCAGGCTGCAGAGCTATTGGTCAAGACTGACCTAAGACGAAAGCAACCTGGCATTGTGCACAGTGCATAGTGATGATCAGCCAGGATACAGATGATCATTCAGGGCTGCCAGGAAGAAGCAATTCCTGTGATGCAGACAGCTCAGATGGGATCAAATGGATTCTCACAGTGAATTATAGTGATCCCTTTATTAAAACACTCAGTATAATGTTCTCAGTCATTTAGATGTTTGAGGGTGGCATATATTTCAAATCATTGAAGATTGTTATGCAATCCACATTACAAATCTTGTGACAAGATAAGGGTATAGAAATAGAAAAAAATGAACTTAACATTATCCTGAAAATATTAATCTAAATTAGGTTAATTCCGGTACATTCCAGGTATATAATTGCTCAGAATGTACTGAATTTAAGTTGAACTTTCAGCGTAAAAAGTCCATAAGCCACATGTAAGACCTACTGAATCTTAACAAAAATACAGATAATCATATCACTTTCTAATATCCTAAAGGTTGGTTATATTTAAAATACAATAAAGAAAAATATTCTTCTGGGTTTTTTACAAGTTTAAACAACTTTATTACATACTATGTTATTGATTCTGTTGTCTGGTTTTAATATGTGAAAACAATCTAGAGTAAAATAGAATAATTTCTAAAATGCATTATAATTGAAATAATTGAATAAGAATGGTAATGTAATTTTTAGGAAACTATTCACTGTCAATTCAGCTAATCTTGGGTTTTTCCTGCCTTTTCTACCATCCTTTAAATACTTTTTGGTCATGAATATCTATTTAAAACTAGTGTAATAAAAACAACCTCTTTTATACCACTTAACTTAATTTTAACTTTATTTTCACTTTTTAATTTTATTTTAAATAATTCATTGCTAGCAGTTTTGGGGGAAATATCAGGTGTGAGAGATTCATATAACCTATTAGTCAAAATGAAGCTTTTGATTATCTTTGAATCCAGCAGTCCTTTCTTTCTCTGTATTCTTTTCCTTTTTTTTTCCCCCTACACTCATAACCCTCAAATTGGGAATTCGTTATAATTGGTATTGATGTTTATATAGCACCTTCCATCCTTATAAGAGTAGGAGGATATTTTTTCTCTTTATAGAGATGGACTGAATTCATCTTTTTGAATTATCAAGCAAAGCCTATTTCAAAACCACAGGATCTTTGCAGACTTCTTACAATAACCCTTATTATTCATGGAATCACAAGCCTTTAAAAAAAAATAGGAGAACTCACATTGACCCTGTTATTACCTCTAGATAGAAACAGTGGCATTGCCCAATGAGGTATCCCTGCAAAAAAAGAGAAGTCATCATGAAACAGAAACACACACCACAGTTTGCCTAACAGATTAGCATAGACTAAAATGGGCTTTGATACCCTTGTTTAGACTGATTTTGCAGAAGGGAGAAAGAATCTAATTCACTGTGGGTGGGACTATAAATTGGATTTAGGAGAATTTGGCACATATAAACACTGCACATATATATGTACAAAGTTTATATATTACTGCTATTTATAAAAGCAAAAAAAATGGAAAAGAAATGTATATTTAGACAGTTTTAAGAAAATTACAGTACATTCAAACAATTAAATACTATGTTATAATTAAAATTGAAAGGTAGGTCTACGTTCACTCTTGTGAAAGGACATTTACAATACACTGATAAATAAAGAGATCAGAAAACATAATATTTTATTCTGAAAGTACATACACCAAAATCTTAGCATGATATACTGGGTAGTGATATTTCATGTAATTTTAATCTAATTTTTAAAAATTTGCCTAAAATTATCATTTTTCAGCTAAATAAACTAAGAAAAAATGTATGCTACAAAAATGAAAAAAAAGCTTTGAAATTCCTCATGAAGTCCTAATAATTGTGTGACTTTTCATGAATCCATGATAATTTTATGCAAAATAATATGCTTTCTAAAAATTGCTCAAGATTTTACAAAGGTTCTACTGATGTATTTGTCACTGATGGTAAAAATCCCACTGATTTGATCCCGTCCTTTGTTACTGAAAAGCTTACAAGTGTGGTGATTAAACACAAGAGCATGGAGAGAATTCCCTGTATTATTTTGTTCATCCCAGTTCTTCTTAAAGACAATAAACCTCTAGATTCCATCATTTAGAATGTACTGAATTTACTGCTTTCTTTTACCAACTGACTTCTTTTTATTTATGGGTATGGACATGAACATGTTTACAATAACTTTAAATTGAGCTCTTTAAAATCTGAATCCTATTTAAATAGCAACAGCGTCAGGCTATTTAAATGATTTCGAAGCTTTCGTTCTATAAATACCAAAAATAAAAATGGATTCTAGTTATTCTTGGATATTTGAAGAACTGCCAGGAATTAAAGGAAGCCAGCTTTCTCTGTACTGTTTTGAAACCAGTGAGTTTTAGTCTTTTGTTTGTTTGTTTATAGATTTAAGTTGAAAATATAATGAGACCTCTGGACCCTGTTCCCAGAAAAGTGTTCTTATGCACATATACAAATTATTTTTATAGACAATTTCAAATGTTCACAGAGTCCCCTGAAGCACATGCTTTTAATGGATAAATTAGAATTAGTGGGTGAAACTCGGAGAAGTTGAATTCATTTCTGTATTAGAAAGGGTTTCTCACAAAAGTAGAATTTTCCAACAATGTGCATTGCTTCATTAAGTACTCAGTGAGGATGATTAAGAATATTTTAGAAGCAGATTGAGTGAAATGGTATAGAAGGAATTCCAACCTCCAAATTGAAGTTTGGTAAGATGACCTCGGAGAGCAGTTTAACTCTAATATTTTATGATGGGATTTGAATAAAGATAGTATATTGAATTCAATAGACAGTGTTTAAGACCATGATGGGACTTAAAATCGGTATTGCTGAACTTCTCTCTGCCACCCTCTATTTTCTTATCACAAAGGCAGTACCAGTGTGTGGTATTCTCTCTTAGTCCTCCTTAGGACTTCTGTTCTGGAACAGTGGGCTGACCTCAGGCATGTACCTTCCATCTCTACAACCTCTTAAATTGATAGTGTAGAAAATAAAGATATAGAAACTCCACAACAATGAAGAAAATGCAAACAACAGGCAGAAACATACATTTTAGAAGACGACAAATGGGAAAAGGATAGGAAGTGGTAGGAAACTATAAACTGGGATGAGTGGGAGGAACTCTGCAGGAGACCAAGTCAAGATGGGATCTGACCTGCTCCAGGAGACATTTGAATGACTCCGACTTGGGGACTGTTAGGTTAGCAGGGAATAGAAGTCTCCCACCACCACAAAGAACACCCGGCTACCAGGCCCTTAGCAATGGTTGAAAATGACAAGGTTCTTTTCTCTAAAAAAGCTGCATCATTTATCTCTGGATCGCCAGCATAAGTCTAAATGAAAACCTATAGAGCAAAACTCTCTTTATTCTGACATGTAGAGGCTTTATAGTTTAATGGCTACTGGTGTCCACTCCTGTAATATGAAGTCAGCTGAACTTCACACACACACACACACACACACACACACACACAGAGCTTCCTATTTCTTCCTTTTAAATGTGAGTGTAAAACCAATCATCAACACAGATTGGAGGTTAACTGCTACATGATAGAGGAAAACTAATAGAAACAAAATGTGTACATCATGATGATGAGACTTTGTTTAAAATCAAATTTTTTTTTCAGAGATGCTAAATAAGTTACAATATCCTTAGAGTCAGAATGGTATGTAATGGAAAAAACTTCCATGTATAAGAAATAGCTTTTAGAAGCTAAAAAAAAATTGTTGGAAGAATAATTAATTGAAAGATGGAAGTATATTTTTAAAAATCTAGAATGTATAGAAAGAACATATGAGATGAGAAAAAATGCAAAAGGTCTAGTTAGAATCTACAACATCTGACAATATAAAATTTTATAAAAATTCCCTAAAAAAATGAAAAGGCAAAATTTTTTAAGTGCAAGGCAAGTTTAACAATTATTTTTAAATTAGAAAAACCGTGTGCATAGCTAAAGTTCCCCAGTGTTCAGGAATATGCTGGGCAATAATAAGCACCTTAACAGGGGTTTTATGAAGTACACAATTAAGTTGTGATCAACGTTATGCTCAAGTTTTTAGCAGGCACCAAATGAAATACATGAAGAATACTAAGTCTAAGACGGCTGCGAATTCAGTACTAGAGGAAGTAAAGGGGAGTAGAAAGAGGAAGTAGTACATGCAAGGTTCTGGCACGGACAAATGAAAATTTTGTTACCCTGTGGTGATCATTAAAATATGTAATAAGCACTAGTTCATCAGAACAGATGCAGCAATCAAGTAGGATAGGTACCAGCTCGACACAACCAATATGACCATACCTGGCTGAATGTCATACCCGCTGGTACAGACAGCAAGGGGCAAGTTCCTTGGCTTAATTGGAAATTTCAGGTATTTGAAGTCCAAGCCACAGTTTTTAAAATGAGTGAATACAACTTAAAAATGAAAATAATGAATACTAGAAAAACAAAAACACAGATGAAGTAGCTTTTACTTTTTAAGGCATATAGTCTTTTAAAGTAAGATCAAATCTTTTTTTTTCTTTAAGAAAATACATAAATATCTATATGATAATATCTTTCACTGGGCTAGAAGTCGCCACCCTTTCTTTTCCAGAATCTATCCTTTATCTCTGTGTGTATATACATATATGTGTGTGTGCACATATATAAAGCTTTTATATGCATCTATTACATATGTATGTATGTATATGTATACATACATATATAATAGATATAAAGCTTATATCTATTATATATGTAGTATGTGTATATATAGTCTTCAATTTTAATATCAAGAAAAGGCTATGTATGCTTTTACTACTGGGCAAAGAAATTACTGACTTTATTTTTTTAATTTTTTCGGGGGGGTTGTTTATGGGTCTTTTTAATTCTATTCTTTTTCTTTAAGTTTTATTGAAGTACAGTTGACTTAACAATATTGCATTAGTTTCAGGTATACAGAAAAGTGAATCAGTCATACATATAAATATATCCATTCTTTTTTTCCATATAGTTATTGCAAACTATTGAGTGGATTTTCCCGTGCTATACAGTAGGTTCTTGTTAATCATATATTTTATACAGTATTGTGTATTTGTTATTCCCAGCTTCTGTTTCTTCCCTCCCCCCAACAGTCTCACCTATGGTAACCATAAGATTGGTTTTGAAATCTGTGTTTGTTTCTATTTTATAAATAAGTTCCTTTGCATCATTTTTATTAGATTCCACATATAAGTGATCCCATATGATATTTGTCTTTCTCTGCTTTACTTCACTCAGTATGATAATCTCTAGGTTGATCCATGTTGCTGCAAACGGCATTATTTCATTCTTTTTTAAATGGCTGAATAATACTCCATTATATATATATACATATATATATACACCATATATATACACCATATATATATACCATATATATATATATCATCATATATATATATACATACCATCATATATATATATATATATACCACATATATATATATGTGGTATATATATACCACATCTTCTGTATCTATTCCTCTGTCAGTGGACATTTAGGTTGCTTCCATGTCTGGCTATTGTAAACAGTGCGGCAGTGAATACTGGGGTACATGTATCAAATTATATTTTTCTCTGGATATCTGCCCAGGAGTGGGACTGCTGGCTCACATAGCAGTTCTGTATTTAGTTTTCTGGGGAACCTCCATACTGTTCTCCATAATGGCTGCACCAATTTACACTCCCACAAACAGAGTAGGAGGGTTCTCTTTTCTCTACACTCTCTCCAGCATGTATTATTTGTAGATTTTTGATGATGATCATTCTGACTAGTGTGATGTTTTTGCGTAGATGCCTAGTCAATAGAGGTTTTGACGGCAGGGTCTCAGTGTTTCTTGAACACTAGAGGGAGCAAGAGAAGAGGTAAGGGTTAGAAGAGGTGCTAGAAACACAGATTTATTAAAGGTCCACCATGGTTCAGGTGCTGTACTCTACCCTGGAGATTCAGAGGTGAATTACTGGGCTGATAAACAAGGGGGGAAAAAATCACCTCATAAGATCCATGAGAGTGGTAAATTGAGGGTGATAGAACAAATTAAAAAAAAATTAATCTATTCTTAAAAATGACTCAATCCTGCCAGAATCTTCAAATCTGATTACTGTAGGCCACAAAAGAAAAAGAATCTTATTTGTTTCTTATTCACTTGAGAGCTAGAAAAAAATGGGTTATGCTCAATTAACTTCAAATGAATTAATTAAATAAGCAATTATGAGTTTTATGCTTAACTAAATTGAAAATGTAGTAAATTCATAATAGGCATCTTAGTTTTCATATTTTAAGTCACAAATTTTTTGTCTTCAAAAATGAGGGGTTTTTTTTTTTAATTAAAAACCTCTGCTGATTATCTCTGCTTCAGTTGGCAGAATCTCAGCCATAGTGAACAAAATTCATTCTAGCTCAGGAAATTTCACTTTCAAAAAATGACCTAGTAGAAGTTTCCAATTAAAGAAGTGATAAGTTGAGTTATACAGCAAAAGTAATCATAAATTTCACACTCCTTACAAAACACATTCATTTAATTTAACTCGATCCTATTGATTCATCCATAAAGGAAATCTGAGGCACAATCAGGGTGAGCCTCTTACATCTTCAATTATAGTTATTATTAAATCAGATTTTTGATTGACTTTTGTTTCTTAAAAGTGAAATAATTATCTGATCCTTCTTAGCAATGTTTTCCAGTGTCCTCATTACTATCTTCTGCACAAACCACTAGAGGGCAAGGAAGTCTAACATATTAGAGCAGATCTAATTCTATCCAACAGAGGGCAGTCATACAGATACCAGCCAAAGAAATCCGTATATTACATTATGTTTTCGCTATTATCATCAGCCATTTCCTTTGAGGCTGACAAGAGGAAGGAGAAGAGAGAAAGAAGGGAAGTAAGAAAGAACACAGTCCTCTCCATAAAACAATTCCTTGGCTAACCTCTCTGAAATTGTTACACAAGTGAGTTTAACAAACAATTTGCTTTTTTTCTGGATTTAAATAGTTTAACTTTGAAGCAAAAAAAAACACCAGTTAGGAGATAAATTTTAACAAAGGGCAAGGAGAAAACATGTGAAAACCATTTTCAATCAAAGGCACCAAGTGTTAACAGCGTTATTTTTAGGTACCACCCCGGGATCGAGTTATCTTTAAAGGCTTATCTTTAAAGTGAATCGGCAGCATAAATAATTCTTCATTAAACAAAAATCAGAGAAAGGCTGTAAGTGAAGTGACAGAATTAGCCCTTTCTCATAAAATATCTTGAAGAGGACATCTGGATTAGTGGGAAAAGTCAAGAACCAGGAAGCCTGGGTTTTATCCCTGACTCCTATCCATCGGCTGTATGACAACTAGTAGGTTAGCCAATCTACACAGACTTCAGCTGCCTCATATGCAAAGTAATGAGGTTGTAATATAAATGATTTCCAAATCTGGCTGGTCATCAGAACCTTTGCTTTTCCAGTCTATAGACCTACTAAACTAGGAACCAAATGTCCAGAAATGAAGCTCAACAACATACATACATGTACATATATGTGCATATATACATACATATTATATATACATGTACATATTTGTGTATATACACATATATTATATACACATAATATAATATACATTTTATATATATGCACACACACATAAACGTATGCAATGTGTGTGCAATTCTAGGTAAGTCTGATTATCTGTCATCGTTGTAAACACTGGGCTAAGTGATAGCTAAGTTTCCCTTTTCACTTTAAAATTCTACGACTTGGAATTCCTGTCGTGGCTCAGTGGTTAACGAACCTAACTACGAACCAAGAGGTTGCAGATTTGATCCCTAGGATCGCTCAGTGGGTTAAGGATAGGGTGTTGCTGCGGCTCTGGCGTAGGCCAGTAGCTACAGCTCTGATTAAACCTCTAGCCTGGGAACCTCCATATGCTGCAGGTGCAGCCCTAGAAAAGACAAAAAAAAATTCTATGACTTAATGCCTTTTGGTAGATCACTAAGTTGGTATTTTTATACTTTTCTGGCCCAACACTCAAAAAAAGAACAATAGAAACTCCATCACATTGAAAAAAATTGAACTCAGAAAAATTAATTTGGAGACAAAGTTTGCAAAAGTCCCACCAATACCTTGGTATTTTTTCAATTTTCCTCAGAACTTTCACTTTTTCACTGAATATTTGTCCTTAACTCTCGGTATACGTGGCTGCACTTGATTATGTACATACTGATGTTGACTTTGTTGTTGTTATTGTTACATCTTGAATCCGTAAAGCCTAATTGCCACCAGAATGTCCTAAGTGTATATGTTCTGATCTGGGGAATGAGGAGGAATTTCTGTCTTTTATGATGTCATCAGCACAAGTGAAATTCTACTTTAGGATAAGGCCAGAGGAACCAGACTGAACCAAGAGCAATATGGGAAAAAAGAGAAACTGATTCTAGAAATGATTGACAAGTGACTATGTGCATAAAACTTATCTTTTACAATCTCATTTCAGGTAGGAGGATTCACAAGTTTAACTTTACCCGAGATACACCAGAAAAAACGACCTTGTAAGTCACCTAACTACCTAATTAAGTCTAGTGACAGAAGATATAAAAATGACTTCCCGTTTGGTAAATATATTGTTTTTCTGGTACACAACTTGATTACAAGGTCATGTCAATCTTTGTGTTATGTTAGTGCTCTGGGAAGCAGTATAGATTCTTGTGAGATTGTAACAAAGTAATTGACACAGGAGATGAGATGCCTTACTACAAATGAGTGACTAATAACCACAGAATCAGAGGTGATAATGAAGGACAAAGGCAATGGTATTCTCTGCTAACTCACCACATTATTCTTTTTTTTTTTTTTCTTTTTAGGGCCACACCCATGGCATATGGAAGTTCCCAGCCTAGGGGCTGAATCGGAGCTACAGCTGCTGGCCTATGCCCCAGCCACAGCAACATCAGATCTGAGCCGTGTCTGCGACTTACACCACAGCTCATAGCAATGCCACATCTTAACCCACTGAGCGAGGCCAGGGTTCAAACCTGCAACCTCATGGTTCCTAGTCAGATTCGTTTCTGCTGCACCATGAAGGAAACTCCACCACATTATTCTTTAATCAGATTCAACACAATTTTCCCTCAAGGATATATGAGGATATATTATTTTAGTGATATCATGTGGCAAAGCACTTCCTGTTTCTATGGAAGAACACAGCAGAGTAATTCAGAAAGCAGGTGCTATATAAATGGTTTCCCTTGCTCATCACATTTATCTAATGGTCAGTCTCTATCCCTCTCTCTCTTTCTGATAGTGTTCAAAAATGCTTTTCTTTTTTTTTTTGTCTTTTGTCTTTTGTTGTTGTTGTTGTTGTTGCTATTTCTTGGGCCGCTCCCGCGGCATATGGAGGTTCCCAGGCTAGGGGTTGAACCGGAGCAATAGCCACCGGCCTACGCCAGAGCCACAGCAACGCGGGATCCGAGCCACATCTGCAACCTACACCACAGCTCACGGCAACGCCGGATCGTTAACCCACTGAGCAAGGGCAGGGACCGAACCCGCAACCTCATGGTTCCTAGTCGGATTCGTTAACCACTGCGCCACGACGGGAACTCCGAAAAATGCTTTTCTTTTTATTTTGGACTAGCACTTAAAATACATAACAGCTGTATCAAGATAACACTTCAAAAGTGATTTTCATATAATGTCAGCAAACACATAATTCTGCAATTCCAAAAGAGCAAAACTGAAACCAATTGCGATTCAGTTATTCTCATCTTTTATTTTAAAATGATGAAAAGAGTCATTTTATTTTATTTGTTTATTTTTGGCCATGTCCATGACGTGTGGAAGTTTCCTGGCCAGGGACTGAAACCACGCCACTGCAGTGACAACGTCGGTTCCTTAACCCACTGTGGCAACAAGAGACCTCCAAAAGTAGTCATTTTATAGGAAAACCTCTAAGCAGATCTTTAGCCAGGTGTTCAGGTTTATTTTAAATATATGCACATTTTTTAGAGGAGCAGGCTACAATGTTTCACTCCATCCACTCTCCTGAAAGCATTCTTAAAAAGCCAACCAAAAAAAAAAAAAAATTTAGGAGTTCCCGTCGTGGCGCAGTGGTTGGCGAATCCGACTAGGAACCATGAGGTTGCGGGTTCGGTCCCTGCCCTTGCTCAGTGGGTTGACGATCCGGCGTTGCCGTGAGCTGTGGTGTAGGTTGCAGATGCGGCTCGGATCCCGAGTTGCTGTGGCTCTGGTGTAGGCCGGTGGCTGCAGCTCCAATTCGACCCCTAGCCTGGGAACCTCCATGTGCCATGGGAGCGGCCCAAAGAAATAGCAAAAAAAAAAAAAAGCCAACCAACCCTACAAAATTAAGCACTCAATCAGTCCAGAAGATAAGCAAAAAAAAAAGGGGGGGGGGACATGAGTAGCACTCCCACATAACATTTGATTTATGCCATATTCTACCATAGCTGGAAATACAACTAATTTTTTTAGAATTAATTTTATAATGAGAGTTTAAGAACGTGGACATCTTGCCACAATCAAGTAAACTTGTAAGCCATGCTCATTTTACACTAACTTGACTCCCTTGCATTATCTAGTTAGTAAACTAGTCACCAGCAATTTTTTATTTATTTAATTATTTATTTTGGTTTTTGCTTTTAGGGCCACTCCCCCTGCAAAAGAGGTTCCCAGGCTAGTGATCCCGAATCGGAGCTATAGCTTCTGCCTATGCCATAGCCACAGCAACACAGGATCCAAGCCGTGTCTTTAACCTACACCACAGCAATGCCAGAACCTTAACCCACTGAGCGAGGCCAGGGATAGAACCTGTATCCCCATGGACACTAATCAGGTTCATAACTGCTGATCCATAATGGGAACTCCGAGTCATATTAATTTTGCCATTAGGAAAATCAAGCCTCTAAAAAAGAACATCAGTGTTCAGAAGATCATGTCATTGTCTGAAACATATACTGCATATCAGAACTGCTCACATAATTTCTTTTCAACAATATATATCCTCAATATAAGGCATCTGATTAAATCCAGCACCACCCTGAGCCAATGACAGTATTCTGTCTTCTTTGATTTCAGGCTTATAATCTGTTCCTGACTGATGGAACTGACAGAGACCCTTAGGCTGCCACACTCATCTGTAACAGGTGTATATGGATTTCTTTTTCTTTCCTTCTTCTTTCTTTCTTTCTTTCTTTCCATTTTTCTTTCTTTCTTTCTTTCTTTCCCTTCTTTTTTGCATTTTGCCTTTTTAGGGCCACACCTCTGGCACATGGAAGTTCCTAGGCTAGGGGTCAAATCAGAGCTGCAGCTGCTGTCCTACACCACAGCCACAGCAATTCGGTATCCAAGCTGCATCTGCGACCTACACCACACCTCATGGCCCCACCAGATCCTTAACCCACTGAGCAGGGCCAGGGATCGAACATGCATCCTCATGGATACTAGTCAGGTTCACAACGGGAACTCTGATGTATGGATTTCTTGATGTCTCCTCTGCTCTTCAATTTCTGTTTAATCCAGGAATATAATTGCTATGGAATCTGGCTTTCCAAGTGGGACAAACTGCTGCCTCTTTAGTTTTTCAGATAGAGTTATATCCCTAATCTTCATCACATGAATAAAGCAAAACAACTTAACTGCTTCAAGAATCTCCATCACACATCTGGATTCCTCACCCTCCTACCAGCTTCTCTAACTGGCCCTGAATATTTTATGTGAGTATGACACTAAGAAAAGGAAACTAATCAAATATTAAAATTTTAGACAATATACATTCTAAAGATAATCTTGGAGTTCCTGTCATGGCTCAGTGGTTAGCAAACCTGACTAGCATCCATGAGGACGCAGGTTCGATCCTTGGCCCCACTCATTGGGTTAAGGATCTGGTGTTGCTGTGAGCTATGGTGTAGGTCGCAGACACAGCTCGGATCCTGAGTTGCCATGGCTGTGGTGTAGGCAGGCAGCTGTTAGCTCCAACTGACCCGTAGCCTGGGAACCTCCATATGCTGTGGGTGCGGCCCTAAAAGGCAAAAAGCCAAAAAAATAAAATAAAATAATAAAATAAAATAAAATAAATAAAATAAAATAAAATAAAATCTTAAAACAGATACTCTGAAAGTCCATTCTCAGTGTCATAGCAGACATTTATATTTTGGGTTTTCTTGTTTGATTTAATGAATAAGAACCAGAAGCATCTGCTGCACAAAATTGCTGATTTTCCATAGAAACTCTTTTCATCATTAATTTTTAGGATTGTGGGATATACCACACCATCCATAATGTTCGTCTGGGGATTCAGTCAATATTGTGACTCAGCCAGATGGCCACACTTTGGGTTAGCACTTCATGGAATCCAATTCTGAGCCATGAATCCAAAAAAAAAAAAAAAAAAGACACGCTTACTCTCAGGCTCCTGGAATTTATATTCTCTCTTACTTCTTTCTTCCACCTTTTCTGTTCTCTTTGTGAAATGCTTTTGACAGGAAAAATCCAGAAGCCCTTCTAGGTTAGAGAAATACAAACAATTTTGAATCTGTTGGATAGACTTTCCTAGTTCTTAGCAAAATCCAGGAGGTGAACCAAAGAGATAAGAACAAGGCATTACTAGATTTGGGGGAATGCACTTCTCTGACAGTGTAGACAGAAGGGATGGAAGGGCATCTAACACACCTGTGTACACTTGCTTTGATGTCTGGAAAATCATCATTAACTTGCCAGTGTGTCATGCATACATACAAAACTGTTACCTCATCTTATTTTTTTAAAAGCAGATATAAAGTGGTGAATTGAATAAAAGCACAGTGTAGGTATCCCAATACCATATCTTTTCTATTTCCTCTTCGGGTTTATATAGTAGAATAACCTTATATTTTTCAAAGATTGGAAAGGGTCTCCAGATTGTTAGAATCATCTACCTCATTAATTCTTTTTTTTTTTTTTTGTCTTTTTGCCATTTCTGGGCCGCTCCCGCGGCATATGGAGGTTCCCAGGCTAGGGGTCTAATCGGAGCTGTAGCCACCATCCTAGGCCAGAGCCACAGCAACACAGGATCCGATCCATGTCTGCAACCTACACCACAGCTCACGGGAATGCCGGATCCTTAACTCACTAAGCAAGGCCAGGGATCGAACCCACAACCCCATGGTTCCTAGTCGGATTCGTTAACCACTGCGCCACGACGGGAACTCCTATCTCATTAATTCTTAAACTATTACTGAGTAGACTAAACTTATGATTTCTTGGATATTAGAACATAGTGGTGAGCCCTGGAATCAGACTACCAAGACTAAATCTGAGCTCTTCTAATGTGCTAACTATGCAACTTTGGGCAAGTTACTTCTTTACTCCAAGATGCGCTTTGCTTATCTGTAAAATAGAAACTAAGTAGCTGCAACATAAGATTTTTATGAACTAAACCACTCAAATACAAATGTCATGCCTTGTATCACTTTTTGTTCCTCTAATCCTTGCAATCAAAAGCAAAAGCAAATCCCTTAGCATCTTAGTCAACCAAAATCAAATTGGATAATCAGGTGTGAGCCGACTTTAAGTCATAAAATGTTATGGCTATGGAGCCAAAACATCATCAAATAGAGGTAGCGTATTGGTGGAAAAAAAGCAGAAGAATTGGTGCCAAGGGAGTATTTTTAGCTCTAGTTTCTCCAATTACCAGTTATGTGACCTTGAGTAAGTCACTTAATCTGAGGCTCAACTTTCTCCTAAGTAGAAAGGAATAACACACACACACTGTGGCACTTGTCATGGGAATTAAAAAGAGATCATTTGTAAAATTGAAGCTCTGAATGTTGAGTGAGGAAAATTTTCTTTAGGACACAGTAAGAAACAGGAACAAAAAAACCCAAAACACTACATGCTCTGCTGGAACCCCCTTCTTCTGTGTTGACTTCCCTGCTTCTACAGTTTTCTCCCCCTTGCCTCTTTTGTTATCTTTAGACATACCTTCCTCATCCTCATCTGTCTCACAATTAATTGTTTATGGATCGATGACCTAGAGCAATGAAACATGCCATTTGTTTCCATATGCCCAGCACCTACCACAGAGATGAACACAGTGAATGGGGCTCAGCAAATAAGTTTTTAATAACTGCTTGAATGCTTAAGTGAAAGAATGTATTCTCCTGATGTTAAAGATAGGATATAGCTGTATATCATTTCTTAGCATGGGTGGCCAAGAAAAAAATATCCATATCACTATTTACCTAATAATATCGTCATCCACATATATATTTCCAGTTGCATGAACCTCGTCATTGTCATAATTAGAAATGCCATGGTCGGCATTTTTTGTTGGGCTGATAAAGACTCTTTTTGTTGGGCCGATAAAGACTCCAGCCTGTCGGTGGGGCTGAAGCTGCACAGCCATCTGGAAAGAGTACTTGGAATTCTGCACTAGGGCCAGAGAAGGGGCGCTAGCTTAATGAATGCAACGCTCATACAACCGTGTTGGAACAAAGCTGGCTGTGAATCAAACCCTGTGCTTGTCTGCCTGTCCTCCTGGAAGAGTTTATGTGTTTCATTGGCTACAGGAGACAGGCAAGAGTTTTAAGAGACAAGCAGAAAAGAAGATAGAATGTCATTTAAAACACATTTCCAGACTCCATCTCAAGTGAAAACCCAGAAACTTTGAGTGGACCCATGCCAATAATGTTTCAGCATTTCTATACACAATCAGACCACTCTCATCTCATCTTGGCTTGATTCACGTGTGAACCATAGAATCCCGTACTGTCTAGGAGACTGTAAGCAGAGAATCAGTCCCCACACTCAAGCAGAACAGATCTGGGTAGAGAGTCCTGGTTAACTCAATTTATAAACTGAAGCATTTAGCAATTCTTGATTAAAGGTTTAAATCCTTAGAGCTCTTGGCCAAAGAAATATAGGGTTTCACTGTTTTCAGCAACCAGGCTTTGGAAATCTTGGGAAAGATTCCTACTTCACAGCTAGGCAAAATTCAATATTTAATCAGCTCACACACACACCCCCGCAAAAGGCTTATGAGGAAAAAACTACGTATCGATATGTGTACAAAATGCATTTATATAAATCTCTTCAAAATACTATCCCTGTGAACTAAGAAGAGACAGGTTTTGTAGAGAAAGTGGCTAGGAAATCCAAGCCAATTTTTACAACATAAGAACTTAAACCAGTCAGACTGAATGTCAGAAAATGCGTTGTTTTTTCTTTAATACATGGTTAAACTATGGCTCTCCAAATTTGACAATACTGCATCGATGAAAGTAATTGATTCTTCAAGATTGCTTTTATTACCCAAGAATACTTAGTGATCTATCTCACTCATCCCTTCCATTCCAAATTTAATGTAACCAATGTAATTCCATTGTATGGATTGTCAGAGTCACAGAGTGATGGTTAAATCAAAGACCTATGAAAATTCTGTAAAAAATCTGGAAATAGGCCAAAAATAAACATGCCAATATACTCAACTGGAAAATTTTACTCACCTCAAGGCTTTGCAAGATCAGGACTGAGTCCTAAGCATCTTTTAATTCCCAGAACTTGTACATATACACTCGGTAAAACCTCAAAAGATTTTGGTCAAGAGCATGAAGAAACTGATTAAAAATTTTACTAAAATAAAAAATCTCACAGCTCAATATTTGTTTATTATAAAGGTAAAATCAATACTGGATTGTTAAGTTGATTACTCTATTTTTTTAATTTTGACTATTAATCTCCCCCATACACAAGGTAGAAATGCATATTTGCAGTAAGCCTATCTTAAGTGAACACAAAAGAGATTAAAGGATAGAAAAAATGAGCAAAAGCTACTTGGGGTGAAGGTGAGTAGATGAAGTGAAAGTAGAACAGAACAGGGAAAGAGTTTCAAGCACTGCAAGGGAGGAAAAAAACAAGAAGCAGAACTTAGTTTTATCACAAAGTCAACCTTATTCATTTATAAAGAATTTCCTAAGGGATTTAAAAAAAAAATAGCAATCAATGAAAAGATCTTTAAAGAAGAAAAAAGAAATGAATCACTTTAATTCAATCCAATAAAAGCTTTTCTTTATTTTCTGAGTAATAGATTCTCTTTTCAGGCCCTCCAAGGCCGGGTCTCTGCAGTCAGCATAAAATGAAGTTGAGCAATTATTTGTTGAATTTTAATTTAAACAGTTGTAGATCAGAATAATTTAGGTCAATTATGATCAAGGATTCATGTCAGCGTGATAGCCTCCAGCATCTGAGTTAATGATCCCCTTTCTCACTGTGGTCGTGAAAAGAACATTCATAAGAGGTCAGAAGAGCTGGATGCTTTTTTCAAATTCATCATTGAACCGGCAACTGTTAACCTCTCTTGGCCATAGTGTTATCATTGGATCACTATAGATAACATTTGCACAATCAAGTTATCTCAATGAGCAATGACATACTATATGTAAATAACTCTGTAAGTATAAAGCACTTTGTAAATATAATGAATTCATTGTGAAAACTTCTTCCCTTGTCATCCCATCATGCTTTGTATAGATTGAATGGACTTTTCTTTAGTAAGATATTATAAGAAATATGATGAAAAGCAAAGTAGTTTGATTTTAAAATATAAAAGCAAATGTATTGCAGAAAAAAAAAATGCTCCAACGTACATGGGCTAATACATAACAAAGTGCTCTATTCTATTCTATTTTATTTTATGGCTGCACCTGCAGCATATGGAAGTTCCCGAGCCAGGGACTGAATTGCAGCCACAGCTGTGACCTATACTGCAGCTGCAGCAACACCAGGGGCCAAACCTGCACCTCTGCAGCCACCCAAGCTACTGCAGTCGGATTCTTAACCCCCTGTGCCACAGCAGATACTCCCATAGTGCTTTGTAGAAAAATCACTTCTTCGGTAGTATTCACATTCTCTTTAAGTGTATGACACATGTATGATTTAACATTTTATAATAACATACAATTTCCCATTGATCTATAATAAGCGGCCTTATATTTTCAATGGAACTAAAATTAAGTTTGTTTCCATTTTACTAAATGCTAAAATCTTATAAAACCATCCTTTCAGCTCAGTATATTTAAAAGCAGCTCTTTCAAAAGTTGAAAATGTCATTGTTTGCAATGAGTACTTAGAAATGCATAATGCTCACTTTTGTTATCATTAGGGATAATACTAGTTTTCACTCTAAGCCATGCAAATATTGGCAGTAACATCAGGTCTTGCTTAGAAATTTGGATTCATCTGAAACCTAACCTAAATAGAGTGGGTGAATCCACATGAACCAAACCTCCAAATTGTGAATTTTTCCCCAAAATTTACATTACTTTGAATCCTTCCCACATGCATGTGACTAAACAACAAAAACATTATCAGAGATGCCAAGAAACTACAGCAAAATTTTTCTCTAGTTCCTTTAGGGAAAGACAGCTATTTTATTGTTATTCTAATTGCTGCTGCTGCTTTTTGTGTTTGTTTTTAGTGAGAGATCTATTTAAATTTTCTTTAGATTTAACCACTAAACGTAGTAACAAAATGGGAATCCATGAAAAATAAACCTGACCTTATCTAGAGATAGTGAAATTTTCTTTTTATAACTGAGATATGGGAATATTTTTGGACAATAAAAGTCATTTCATAATTAAGATGAAAAATTATTTTAGACTCAGATGAAAAAGTTATGAAACATTATTTTCTACTTGGATTTTTTTTTTTTTTTTTTTTTGCTTTTTAGGGCTGTACCTGTGGCATATGGAAGTTCTCAAGTTAGGGGTTGAATTGAAGCTGCAGCTCCCAGCCTACACGACAGCCTCAGCAACGCCAGTTCTGAGCAGTGTCTGTGACTTACACCACAGCTCGCAGCAACCCTGGATCCCTGACCCACTGAGCAAGGCCAGGGATCCAACTTGCATCCTTATGGATACCAGTCGGGTTTGTTTCTGCTGAGCCACAAAGGGAACTCCTCTACTTGGCTTTTTAAATATTACAAATCTTTTGTTTTTCTTTTCCTATATTGGTATAGCCACACAAATTGATAACTTGTGTGGCTGCTTTAATAAAACGTATCTTCAGAGCTGGGCTGGGTCTTAAAAATACATTCCAATATTAAAGATTGACAATTTCTTATTAGAGATTCAATATAAGCGCCTTGTTTATTAAAAAAAAAACCTCACACACATATATTAAAAATATACATATTATTCTATCTTTAACAACCGAGGATTATAGAATACTATTTTGGAAAAACAGGAAAGAAAAATAAAGGTAATCTTTTGGATAGGATGGGACTTTCTCTTTCACTGAGAAACTGAAGAAAGAGTCAGAGATCCTATAGATCAGCAATTTAATTTTACTCATGAGGAATTTTTCTAGTCATCAGCACTGAGAACCCATGACTGCGGGATCATAAGTTTAGTACTCTTTAGATTCTATTATGGTTGCTCTTGAGTGCACAGAAACTTAAACTGAATATAAAGACTGTCCAAAAAATGTCTCAGGTGTACTTAGGAAATGACTTTTAAAATAATTTTTAACAGTTTTATAATAAAAGAAAATTTGTATGTATATCATCCTAAGGAAAAGACATACAACTATTAAATATTTAATTATTTCTGTTCTCCGGATGGACAATGTATATCCTGGTATCTGTGAATATCTCTGGTATACCCATCCTCACTTCTGTACCTCTTTATAACAAAATAATTGGTTAAAAAACAAATCTTTCTTGTTTTCCATATTTTTTGAAATCACACTTCTGAGTCTCCGAAAAAAAAATATATATATATATATAAGAAAGGTTTATGCAGACCTGTAATTCTAAGTAATGCCTAGAATCATGGACCAACAACAACTCTGAGTGGTAGCAACTAGAGACAAAGAAAAGTAGAGACTAGAGGTCAAAGTAGGAGCAGGGAGAGGAAGGAATGAAAAGGCAAGAGACCCCACAGACCCACCCAAAAGAGGGGTAGGTTTCTCAATTGCCCATCTCTTAACCCTCACCTTCCTGGTCCTTCCTTTCCCACATCACAGTGGCATAGACATTCTAACAGGCAAAAACCTGAGTGACTCACAGCATCCTCTGCATGGTAGTCTATCCAATACATACACTGTAATATTCTCACACCCCTTCCTATTGTTTGCCATTTGTTTTCCACAAGTCTCTGAGTAGTTCTATGGGATTAATTGAGGTAAACTGGCTAAATTAGCGAATACAAAAATTTCAAGAATATGGGAGTTCCTGCTGTGGTGCAGTGGCTCCGGTTGCTGTGGAGGCACAGGTTCGATCCCGGCCAGGCACAGTGGGTTAAGGATCCTTTGTTGCTGCAGCTGTGCCTCAGGTCATCGCTATGGCTTAGATCCAGTCCCTGGCCCAGGAACTTCCATATGGCGCCAAGTGCAGCCATAAAAAAATTTTCAAGAACAGTAATCCAAATGGCTTAACAGGAAAATTGTGCTAATACTACTAGTAGTAGCACATAAGCAACACCTTGCTTTGAACTCTTGCCAGCACAGACTCTCAAAATAAAACACAAGTATACTTTCTAATTTAAGAAACAACACTTTCCTTTTCCAAAACTAAAATAGCCTTACTCTTTGCTCTGACTATAAAAATTGATACATACTTCTAGTAACAAAAATTAAATAATCACAATATTATTAAGAGAGTCAAAAGCCCCCAACCCTCTCAACCCAGAGACATTTATTATTGACATTTTGGAGACTCTCCTTCAAAATTTTACTTGTCTATCTATGCCAATATATGTACACAAAAATTCTATAAATGTGATCATGCTTTAATGCTATTTTGTAACAAAAATGTTCACTCTATAATGAAGCATGTATATCTTTCCATGACAATAAAGAAATATTACATATAGAGAGAGATAAAATCTATTTTTTGTATCCTTACACTTATTAACAGGGTCTCTATTAAGGAAACTCTAAGTTAGGTTATTACCAATCTTTCTCCATTATAAACAATGCTGTGATGAATACCTTTGTGCTTATATTTTTACATACTTGTGCAATGATCCCTTTAAGAAAATACATTTTAGAGGGCTCCCTGGAGTCTAATGGCTTTTTAAAGTTATTCTCCAAACCATAACAAATGAGTGCTTCCTTCAGACCCTCCAGTTTGCAAAAATGGCTAAGGAGATTGGGAGTAATAGGAACAAATTTGGTTTTTTTTTTTAAATATTGGATATCAAATGTGTCAACATTTAGAAAATCTGCATATATCCATATGCCAATGTTCTCCAAATGACCAATGCACAATGTTATATAATCAAAATAGATGAACCATTTAAAATGCTAGATAGGACCATTAATTTAAAAGGAACAGTTTGAAAAGTTCCTTAGTATGGTTTCAGATTCCACATTGCAAAACTAACCTTGAAGTAACTACCACTTGGAGTTCTCTTCGTGACACCACGGAAAACGAACCTAACTAACAAGGATCCATGAGGATGCGGGTTTGATCCCTGGGCTTGTTCAGTGGGTTAAGAATCCAGCATTGCCGTGAGCTGTGGTGTAGGTCTCAGACAAGGCTCAGATCTCACACACTGTGGCTGTGATGTAGGTCAGCAGTTGTAACTCCGATTTGACCCCTGGCTTGGGAACTTCAATATGCTCGGGTGCAGCCCTAAAAAGCCAAAAACAAACCAAAAAAAAAGAAACTACCACTTGTCAACTGTTGGTGTGATATCAGAGAACAGCCACAATTACATGAATGGACTATTAAAAGACTCCTCCTTTTCCTAACTACTATATATTTTATATATATTTATATATAATATATGTTATGCCACACTGTAGCCAACTGAAAGGGGAAGCAGGTGTGAGAATACAGCTGTCTTCCATCGAGCCAGACATTAAAGAAATTTGCAGCAAAAATTGTAAAACAACACTGCTCTTCCCCTAAACATTTTATTTTGGAAAATACAATTATTTGTTCTAAGAATAAACTGGTTCTATAATAGGCAATGGATTTGCTATTGTTATTTAAAATAAACAAACATATATTTTAATTCCTTAGTTTTAACCTACAATCCAGTAAATATCAATAGATAAAACTCATATAAACAAACATTTGGTGGTCAATTTTTAGGATTATAATGGGATTCTGACACTATAATTTTTCTTCAAACATCTGGCCTAATCAATAGAAAATCACTCAGGTGTACATCCCCTGAGAAGCAAAGAATCCAATCCTTAAAGATACGTAGACAACACTCAGTATTCCACGCGAAGGACATCCAGTAACTCCTCCCATTTCCGAATCTTGGACAATTTTTCCTGACAATATTTTGTCGTATAAAAGATCACATTTTATTATTAAAATTCAGTATTTATGGGAAAGATTTAAAATATATGTTAGAGCTCACCCCTTAAAAAAAAAACAGGATCCTATCTGCTTTAAATTATGAATTTATTTTATAGGACTACATAGCATGAAGAGTATCTTGACATAATTTTTTTTAACACACTAATCTATAGAGCCACGAAGGAACAGCAACATTTTTTCCCCCTGAAGTCCCAAGTACAAGTCAGTTATCAACTGTGATATTCTTAGAGCAGAGCATGAGAAAGAATTTCAAGGACGGCCAACGAAAGCACAAAACGTAGCCATGATAGACTTTTTGAAGGAAGTAATCAGGAAAGAGAAAAAAAAAAACCCAATCCCCCATCCTCCTTGACAAATGCAGGACATCTGGTCACTTTAATGAAGCATATGGATACTGAACATTAGCTGAATGTTCCTTCTGTTGTTCTTACAGAAACTCTAGAACTCAAGAGACCACAACTTCTTATTTAAAATGAACAGCTGAAAAAGGAATCTATTTGTACTATAAATTCCTTAGTACACTAAAGGTACAAATCTGACTTTGAGGGCAAAACTGCCATATTTACATGCCTGGAGTTTATATTTCATGACAAGCTTGTAGCCCAAATAATTAGAGTATGGATCCCCAGAGGCATAAATATTAGGGCATCTGAAAACAAAGGGAACTAATGCATAGTTTTTCTAACCAGTCAGTCTATGGAGTAAATAATAAGAGACAAAGAATGCAGTAGAGCTAGTTAAGGAGCCAGCCATTTAAATCTTAAACCTGAGGTTGAGCAATCAATCTTTGGTAGAATTTATAGTCAAATGAAGGCTGCGTACAATGAAAGGGAAAGAAATTACTTACTTGACACATCGTTTGGGTAAAACTTTGGGGGGCTATTGAATAATTAATGTGTTCCCCCTTTCTGTGAGTAACAAACCACTTGAAAAGCCACGTCTGGAGAATCAATATCGACCCGGGGGAATGTTTAGGATTCCTTCAGTTCCTCTTCACCGGTGAGCCTAAATGTGCCTCTGGGGAAATAGTTCAAGACAGAGGAAAATAACTAAAAATGTCATTTTATTCAAGAAAGCCATCTCTGTCTTGTCTGCCTTACTAAATACCTCTTCCTTCAGAGCCATCTCCTCTGTTGGTTTTTTTTACACTTTATCTTGAATTATAAATGGTGGCCTAATTTTACATTGTCTCAGTGGAAGTGGCCAGCTAGCACAGATGAATAAAGCTCTGTCTGAGGACAATCCAAACAAAGGCCAAGTGCAGGTTTGCCAGAGGGATGAAAAAAAAAAAAAAAATTCATTTCAGTGGGTGTTTTCTCAGGTGCTACAAGTTAAATAGAAAGTTCTCATTTCCTCTTTCTCTCTGTTTCTGTCTCTGTCTCTTCTCTCTGTCACTGTCTCTGTCTCTTTGTCTGTCTCTCTCTTTCACGCTCCTCTTTCATCTTGCTCAGTCTTCCTCCTAGGTTGAATGATAAAGAAGATGAGAAGGAGCCTAGTGTTTTCCCAGGGCCATTTCTTTTCTGCTGCTCTAATACCACCAGCACCAAGAGAGAATTAGAAGCCAAGGAGCCCAGAGTCCCTACCTGACTTGTGTGAGCTGTTTTAAAATGTGAGAGTAGGGAGAAAAATCCCATTCCTACTAAGCAGCTCAGTCTTAGAATGGACACACACACACACACACTTGGGGGGGACAAAATTTTAATCTACTCAAATTTAAATGCTAAATTAGGAATTTTATCCTTATGAGTACAAATTATAGTTCCAGAGAAAGACATTCTTTTTTAATATGTATTCTGCATAGACTGGTATTTTCAGTGTGGCCTCCACAGACAGACATTCCTTTGATCATTGACAACTGTTCTGTATATAATATCAATTGTTCTTTCTCTCCCCAAACTTATTCCTATCTTCTACTCTTTATTAAGAAATGATTTAGATCGTCTAATTAATAACAAATCGATCTTTAAAACACGGGCATGGCAGGACTTTCTCCTAAAATAATATGAAATATCATTTTGGTTTATGGTAAAATATCATTGCTAACAATCAAAATTAAAAGTGTACTGCTTTTTCTGTGCCTGTTCTTTTAAACTTTCTTAATTTCAGTAAATCTAAATTCACAACGTTATATCTTTCATATCAAATTATGTTAAGCTAAGCCAGCTACCCTCTGTGCCTACCCATTTCTTGACTAAATGCAAGACATATAAATGATGCCATTTAAAAAAATAACAGAAAAAATACATAAATATTTAATAGAAAAAATATATATATATACTTCTCTTCCATATTGCTGAAACCCTAGAAATGTAGAAAATACTCCAATGGGGGCAAAAACAACAAAGAAAATAATTTGAAATAATGGCATATGTGAAAAACAAGACAAAGACCCAAAATAGACTCACTTATGATGAGCCTCATGTCACCAAATTGGGACTTAATTGCAGCCCCAGCTCTCTCAGACAAGGAGTCAGGAGCTTCTTGACATATAGTCAAGAAGTTCCTGATCAGTTACTAGCTAAGTAATCCCCCTGACAGACTCTAGCTATCCCGCCAAAAGAACAATAACCTTGCAATAGCCGACCTGGTTTGTTTTTTGCCTGGAATAACTTCCTTGTTTCTGCTTCCTTCTGCTTATTAAATGTCTTGACTTGCATAGCTCAGCTGAATTATTAAATTACTCGGTTGAATTATTTAATTTATAAATTAAATATACTCAGTTGAATTTTGTTTTTGAACATATTTTAACTTCTTAGGTCTAACTGTGTCTAATGTGCCCCTTACCCAGATTAACATCATACTCTGTCCATTTTGATATCATTTTGTATTGTAGGATTTTTTAAATTATGTAAATAATTTTTACATGACATAAAACATATACATAAAACCTTTCTTCTCTAGATGTTAGTAAAAACTATTCCTAGTTTTATTAAAGTAGAGGAAATCTTAAATTTCTATATCTCAGAAATCCAGCTAGAAGAGCAAGTGATAATTAAAATTAGACACAGAAATTTTTCTTTGAACTTCACAAGAGACCCAAGTTAAACTAATTCTTAAAGGGATTGTTCTTAAAGGGATTGTGTGGACCATCTTGTGTTGTTAGCAGAAGGCTTTTAGTAGCAGAGTTTACCACTGAATAGCCCCACCTCTATAAGCATGGATCCAAGATTCACACAGGTACTACTGTAGCAGCTACAATTTCAAGCTTCACGGTTAATCCCAGGCCAAGTCTTAGTCTCAAATCACCTCCTTAGACTTGACTTGCCGTAGTTTGAAAAGAGGCTTGTTCCTTCATTTAACCTACTGTGCAGGGAGATTGTGAGAAGTAAATTTGTCAATTCTAAGGCCTTTAAAGATAAGCAGCACAGGGGTAGAGATTATAGTAATAATTGCTTCCAGGTGCTTGCTCCTTGCATATTAACAATATATGTCAAAGTTTTTCCTCAAAACAAAATAAGAAACACTTGGAAAACTAAAATCTGATGGTTTGGAAGTTAGTAGACCTGAAACTTTGCTACTAAATAAATATATTATGTGCTTTACCAGGCATTTTTAAGCTTTATTTTTTTAACTATAAAAGTTAATTATGGAGTTCCCATTGTGGTGCAGTGGAAACGAATCTGACCAGGAACCATGAGGTTGCGAGTTCGATCCCTAGCCTCGCTCAGTGGGTTGAGGATCTGGCGTTGCCGTGAGCTGTGGTGTACATCACAGATGTAGCTTGGATCTGGCATTGTTGTGGCTCTGGCGTAGTCTGGCAGCTACAGCTCTGATTAGACCCCTAGCCTGGGAAACTCCAAATGCCACAGGTGCGGCCCTAAAAAAAAAGACAAAAAAAATTAATTATAATATTTCTCACCCTACATTTATGGATAATTTCTTAGGATTAAGTTATGTAAGTTATATAAAAACTTTAAGCAAACAAAGCAAATACCATTATGTAAAATATGAGAACTATTTGAACTGAAAATTCAGATCAAGCTCTTATGCATGATTTTTGTAAAGTCGGTGAAATTTTTGCACCATTAAATCCATGCATCAGTCCCTGGTTCCATCTATAAAACTATCTCTATTTTATCAAGACAGAGTGTTATTAATGATCTGATCACTTAAAGATTCTTGAGTTTTGAGATGGACTATAATAGTGCCTCTTTAAGGAAAACATATATTCTTTCATAAAATGTTTTCATCTAGGAAAATAAAGAGTGAAATGCATACCTCTCTTATAGTTAGTGTTGTAAAAATTAGTACTTAGGCTGGCTAGAATACTAGTACAAAAGCATATTAACACCCTTAGTGTTGACAAGAAGAAATGGGAAAGGGCTCTTTGTTGAGAGAAAAATCTTTAAAATATTCTAGTGCTAGAAAACCATCCTTAAGTGCATGAGGTAATTTAAACTTTCTATTCAGCCAAATGTGAGGAGGGAGTTTTATAAAGACTGAGAGTATTGTGGAATTGGTTGAGTGCAGATTAGGTGACCTGGCAGTTATCTGTAAAGCTGGAGCAAGAATGCCTCTTGGTGAGTTTGTGAAAACTCCTCTGACAAATTTTTCTTTGAATAACTACATCCTTGAGTCTGGACCCTAAGAATTGACACTCAAAATCAGAGCTACTCATGTGGAATAAATACCTCTTAAATAAATACTATTAAATAAATGATTAATTTTCAATTAACTTGTCAATGCTCCTTGTTAATTGTTAAAACAAAAAAGGTAAGTGTTTTAGCCAGCCAACTTGTGTTTATTCAGGAATAGCAGAGTCCCAATTCAGGACATGCAAACTATTGAGAACCATAGGCAAGTCCACAGGACAAAGGAGAGGAATGTTCTTTTATAGAGGAAAGAAGGAAGTTGGGAGGGGCTATTTTGAACAAAACTTCATTGGAGGAGATGGAGTGTTTGGGGTTCTGATGGCTTCTCATTGGCTGAGTTGTTGCTGGGCAAGGAGGAAATCCTTCCTTCTGCTGGGGTATGTAAAGTAAGCTGTGATTAGTGGTCTGTGCATGAGAAGTTCCCCTTCAGGGATTCCTGATTATTCTGAGTGAGATTTTTCTTTATTTTCACATACTCTATCTATTTTACTGCTTTATATTTTCAAATGATAGTCCTTACCAGTTTTCACACATGGATAGTCTAAAAACTTTAAGATACAATCATCTTCAGGATACAGTGCAGCCAGAATTTAAGTTGTCAGTGCAACCAGAATTTAAGTTGTCAATAATCCCCTGATTAAAAAGAAAAGGCACAGAATCTCCCTCAGGGAACCCAAGGCAGAGTATGTATTAAAGGAGCTTGGATAAAAAGTCACTCATAGTGTTGGAAGTCTCTTCTTCCCCTTTAAATGTCTCATAACCCTAGATAATTCAATTCCACCAGGTCCATAACTAGGTTCCAGAGTTAATCACCTGGAACAGGGGGTTAGGCTGGACTGACTATTTTCTCTTTGCTCAACACTGACTATGCATCTTAATGTTGGGAGTGAATATATGAGGCTAACGCTAAGATAATGAATAATATCAACTCTTCTAGATTAATTTTACATGCCACCATTTCATACTTTCAGCTTCTAGGCAGTAATACTTGGGATAAAAATTTTTTCATGCAGATTAATATATCTGTCTTCAGAATGATGGAAATGGGGACCAACCTCCTTATGCCCCAGAAGTTCAAGGTAGGATCTGATATGGCTCAAAATTACCAATCGCCAATACTGACTTTTCAGTTCCCAAGGAAAATTAAATTTTACTGTGAGAAAAGACTAACTGAAGCAGGTAGTATGTGTTTTAACAGAGAATACAAAAATATTTAAACAAAAAGTGGCTGAGGTTATAATTGAAGGACAATGAACTCCACATAATCAGAGTTTAATTGGATAAGCTTTGGCACATGAATTCATCCATGAAACTATTGCCACATTGATATAACAAATCTCTCCATCCACCTTCAAGTTTTCTTTTGCCCTTTTTAGACCCTTCCTCCTGCCCAAACCTGCTACCCCTCACCAGGAAACTGCTAATTTACTTTCTGTAACCAGAGCTTAATTTGTAATTTATATAACTTTATATAAATGTAATGAGTATACTCTGCTTTATTTCCTGCATCTTTCTCTCAGAATACTTACTTTGAGATTCACCCATGTTATTAATATATTCATAATTTATTCATTTTTATGGCTGAACAATGTTGCATTGTATGAATACACTGCAATTTGCTTATTCATCACCAGGTTAGACATTTGGCTTGTTTCCAGTTTGTGGCCATTAAAATAAAGCTACCATGAACATTCATGTGCCACGTCTTCTTGTTCACATATGTTTCACTTTGTTTTGGCAAATACCTAAGAGTGAAATGGCTGAGTTGCACGGCAGATGGATGTTTAACATTATTTTAAAAAGTGTCAATTTTTTCCAAAGTGATTTATCATTTTGCACTTTCAAGAGAAGGGTATACAGGTTGCAATTCCCCCAAAACACTTGGTATGGCCAACTATTTTAAAAAATTTTAGCCAAACTAATTTAGCAATAGCTAAAGTCTCTCTTCAATATTTTTAGTCATGTAGCTATTGCTTCCATGAGCTCCTTGCAGTCTCCATAGTGCCTTTGCAGTTGGGCAGCAGTTTATAGGAAGATTTGGGGATTCCCCATCTGCTGATTCATCCTTTTCAGAATTTCCTCTTCAATCCTCATTCACTCTAGAAGCCTCAAACCCTCTCCTCTGATACCACAAGATAATAAGACTGTGGTTTTCTGCTTGAGTTCTACCCACGCCATATAACAGACTGACCCTTAAGCAAATCTCAACATGGCTCACCTGTATTTGAAGGGAGTTCCCGCCAGATTCTGCCTGCTTTTTACTGCTCTCTAGTACCTCGTAATAAATAAACAAGCATAAAAGAAAACAATTTAATTGGATCATGATGCTCTTTTACCCCTTTAGTTAGCATTATTCTTTTCTCTTCCAAATTTATTAAAATAAGTTTCAACTACAGTGGTCTTACTTTTCTAGCCATCCATCACATTCTTTACCTACTAGAGAATGGCTTAAATTTGCACCACTTTATTAAAAATGTTCATATAAAAGTCACTAACAAATAATTCCTCACCAGGCTGAAAGGCCTGTACCATCCCAAGTTACACGTGAAATTGTTGGCCTTGCTTGTCTTTTACTACATGGGTCAACTTCAAATTCCTAATCTCAATCTTTATTTTAAACCTTTTATTTTTACTATTACTAAAACTAAATGTTTGTGATTTTATTTTTTTCTAAAAGATGGTTCTTTTATTGACTATATAAGATTTAAAGTTTTGTATTGAGCTACTAGTACTTAAAACTATGTCAAGTAAGCAATAGGCATTAATCTGCATTTTAAAAGATTTTTGTAAAATTTTTATAAGTGCTGAAAAAAAATCAGAGGTTGTAAAGGAGTGAAGGTAACATTTTCTGTGCACTTCTCCAAATTTTAGCTCAACTACCCCTCAAAAATAGTTTTTTCTGCTCAATTTTCTGATATTATTTAAAGAGATGCTATTAGAGGAAAAACAAGAAAAGTACTAGCTAAGAGAACATAACTGAGGAACTGCCCTCCATCTGGCTTCATTTCTGGAAAAGAAATCCTTGTGCCAATTAGATCCTGGAACTTACAGTGTTTTATAAGGCAAAGTGGTCAAGCTGGCTCAAATGAAAGCTGTACCCAAATTTATAGGAAAATGTGTCACATAGGCTTTTCAAGTACCTATCAGAGGACATAACACGAAGTCGAGCTACAGGTGAGTAAGGAATTTTTTCAGGAGACAGATATTTCTCAGGAAATAGATATGTTGCTTTGGGGGGCAGTTGTTGAAGAAATAGTGCAGGAATCTATAATATGAACAATTGTCCATTGTCTCTCAATACCTAGAAGCAGCCAGATGTGTCTCCATATCTTAAAGTGATCATGTATTTTCCTGCTTTTTTAGTTATCAGTACACTAAAACTGATAAAGAATACCACCTCAGTTATAATCTCTTAGACTAAGAAACACTGAAATCACATTTTCTTGCTCTTGCAATTTTCAGGGATTTCTCCATTTATCAAAAAGAAGTTGAAGACTGAGGACACTTAGGAAGTTCAGCTCCAAATAAAAATCACTGAAAGGTTAGCAACTCAACATAGTATTCAGTGACAACCCATTATGAGCAAGGCACTGTGCCTGAGGCAGAAAGAGACAGGCATACAAAAAAATTAAGTCTAACACAATGGAATAAGTGCTACAAATAGAGGCAAATATCGATTATGATTAATAAAGAGAATAATAGGATTAACTCTTCCTGAATGTACTGCCGAGAAAGGGGCATTTGAGAAGGGTCAGAAGAGTGAGTAGGAATTTGCTCATACAAAGGGGTAAGGGAGGGCTCCCCCTATATGCACTGAACATTGCAGTAACTAGGAGATGAGAAGATGCAGGAAAGTAGTCTGAGATGACACTGTGGAAAGGTCAAAGCCACATCCATCAAATAGAATTATCTATGGCAGACTAAGAAAGGACATAGTCACACCAGATTTTTTCTTTCTTTTTTTTTTTTTGTCTTTCTAGGGCCGCACATGAAGTATATGGAAGTTCCCAGCTAGGAGTCAAATCAGAGCTGTAGGTGCTGGCCTACACCACAGCTGAAGCAACAACAGATCCAAGCCACATCTGTGACCTACACCACAGCTCACAGCAATGCCAAGTCCTTAACCCACTGAGCGAGGCCAGGGATCAAACCTGCATCCTCATGGATACTGAGTTCATTACCCCTGAGCCATGACAGGAACTCCTGACACTGGAATTTTAAATTCAATACTCAGGCCATCTTTTGAGAACGACTTTCAAGGGACAATGCTGGAGGTAGGGAGACTTGTTAGGGATTACTGCATCCTGGGTAAAATGTCAGAGCTCACACAGGGACACAAAGAAGGTCCTCAGAAAAAGTTCATGGAAGGAAGAAGGGAGGGAAGGAGAAAGAGAGGTTGGGACGAAGGGAGGGAGAGAGAAAGTCAAGTCTTAGGCTCTCATTCCTCAGATGAGGAAACTAAAGTCCTGAGAGATAAAAGTGCCCCATTCACCCTACATAAATGAAAGACAGAGCTTCCATACCAAAGCATCTTAGATAGGGGATGAGAGGCTGACTTAGAGCATTAATAAGAAACAAAAAATCAAAGCATCTGCAGAAATTTTACTGTCTTTGCTGACTTATTTAAAATAGTAATTTTAACCTCGGGAAAAGCATGTGTTACTGATTGGAATGTAATGTTACTGGCAATGTCTTTGTACAAATTTTCCAAGACTTCATGGAGTTGGCTTAGATTTTTCTTTCCCTAGACTAAAAGCTCATGTTCACTGAAATTCTGTTGCAGTACAATATGAAGTTCCTCTTTTCATATGTCTACGTTTCCACGTATGCCTTGATTATCATCAAACTTTTCAGGATTACAGTCGAATCTTTCAGGGCTATAGTTAAATTTTTATCTCTACACCACCTCCAAAACTTCTCCAAAGTTAGGATTACACAGATAGCCTGTAAGATAACATACGTTTTAGCAAAGCTGTATTTATTCACATTTTCCAGTACACACTTATGTCTAAAAAGAATCAAATGGGGATACATTTCCTTGTTCATTACTCATTTAAATTTCTTTACACATTAAAATAAAAATCATTATAAAAAAGAATTAATAAAAAAATACCAGCCTTGAGTTAAATAGCTTGAGTTCAATGAGGCTAACTTTAAAAACAAATGTGTTATAATATTTTATAACCATGTCAGAAATAATTTAGAACTGAATCAAAAAAAAGTTTAGTTTACTCATCACAACCCATGTCAATTAATGAAACTGATGCAATGTTAGTATTATCATAATTGCCAGGTTTCTATTTCTGTCAGTGCCAATATCATTATTCCAGTCTTTTGGACTAAAAGCTTTGACATCATCTTTTATTCTTCCCTGTTTTTCCCCATGATAAGTAATTTACCAGCAAATCTATTTGCAACCTCTTATATAAAATTGCCTAGGAGTTCCCATCATGGCTCAATGGTTAATGAATCTAACTAGGAACCATGAGGTTTTGGGTTCGATCCCTGGCCTCGCTCAGTGGGTTAAGGATCCGGTGTTGCCCTGAGCTGTGGTGTAGGTCACAGACGTGGCTGGGATCCTGCATTGCTGTGGCTCTTGGTGTAGGCTGGCAGCTACAGCTCTGATTTGACCCCTAGCCCGGAAACTTCCATATGCCTCAAGTGCAGCCCCAGAAAAGACAAAAATAAATAAATAAATAAATAAATAAATAAATAAATAAATAAATAAAAATAAAATTGCCTTGATCCTCTTAATAGTAATTACTCTCTCTCATTTATATGCTCTTAATTATTTTACCTCTGGTATAGCACTTAAAATATAACTTGTATTACTGCCATAAAAATGTCTTCTCTATTGAAAGAAAGGATAGTATTTTATTCAGTTTTTTAACCTTCTCAAAGTCTAATTCTCCATTTAAGTAAACATAACTGTCAAGCCCAGTGTTTGGCACATAACAGGCATATAGCAGGCAGTAAAAAACATGCTTTTCAAATTCTGAAGATTTTTTAACTATCATCATAAGACAAATCTTCATAAATCAATATTTTCGGTGTGATTTTGTACAAGCTCTCTACGCCTATTCTATTAAACATAAACTTCTCTGTCGTTCTTTTAATTCACAATTTTTCTCCACTGGAAATTCATAACATATTTATTACCAACTCCTAAACAAATCCTCTACTCCGGGTATCCCAGAATCCCAGCTGACTTCCATCCTCACTGTTCCACAATCCTTATTCTAATAGTTTTGCTCAAATAAGGATGCCCTGTTCCGCTCCTTTCCAAATTCCTCCCACAACTTTAGATCCAGCTTTGGTCTCAACTCCTCTATGGCTCCGTAAGTGATCACTCTGACCTCCAATGATTACCTCCTTCTCTAGACTTAATTCCTTTATTGATAAGCTACAGTCATGTTAGATTTTATTAAATGAGACTCTAGGAAGTTCCCTTAGTGGCTCAGTGGCTAACAAACCCGACTAGAATCCATGAGGATGCAGGTTCAATCCCTGGCCTTGCTCAGTGGGTTAAGGATCCAGCATTGCCCTGAGCTGTGTTGGTTGCAGATGTGGCTCAGATCCTGTGTTGCTGTTGCTGTGCCGTGGCAGCAGGTAGACTGGCAGCTGGGAACTTCCACATGCCATAGATCGGCCCCAAAAAGCAAAAATAATAATGAATGAGACGCTAGATACATAACATCTGGTAACAGGAGGTACTCAATTAATGAGGTGCCTGAAAATACAAGAATTACTCACTGTGAAGTTAAGTTCTTTATGAGACTGAATTGCTAAAAAGACAGTATTATCAATGAATCACTCTCTAATAATGGTTATCAACCATTCTGCCTTTTTTTACAAGACAAATTGCTACTGCCCAAAGAAGGAATAGAAAACACTTATTGAGACAACACCAACCTAGCTACCATTGGAGAACTTCCACACATTCTTTATCTTGCGATAATACTTTGCTATTTATCAGACGGCTCTAATTTGTTAGAAGTCTTTAAGCCAACTAAGGAGCCAAAGGTGTGAGCTGTGTAACAAACCACTTTAAAACTCAGTGACATGCAACAGCGTTTACCCTCACAAGTCTTCAGGTCAACTGAGGCTGTTCGGCTGGGCTGCTCTGTTCCAGACTGAAGATGTGGCTCATGAATTTCATTCTGGAGTCTAGGTTAAAATGACTTGTTCTTATGGTTCAGCCCAGAGGCTAGACAAATCTGGCAGACACACTGAAGGCATCTGATTGTGTCCACTATCATGTCCTCTAATATTCTAACAGCCAAAATATGTCAGCCAGCCAAACCCAGCATCAATGGGGAATAAATATTTTCTGAACAGTAAATCAAACAATCACAGAAAGCTAAAATGTCAGTGGATTCCTAGGCACTGGGGGTGGGTAGTTACAGTGCTTATTCATTAAAAGCAGAATTACAAGGTAACAGGGAATGAAGAAAGATAATTTCCAAGAGAATGAGAGAGATAAAAACTAGAGAAAAACATATCTGACTTCAAGAACAGTAGGCAGTAGAGACACTGTGGCTGAGAGTTTAGTTTCTTAAAATGGAAAGATCCAGATTTGAATCATGATTCTGCCATGTATTCTACCACACTTGGGCATGCAAATCACTCTTTTTTTTTTTCTTTTTACAGCTGTACCTGCATCACATGGAAGTTTCTGGGCTAGGGGTTGAACTGGAGCTGCAGCTACCGGCCTATGCCACAGCAACACCAGATACAAGTCACATTTGTGAGCTACACCATAGCTCATGGCAATGCTGGATCCATAATCCACTGAAGGAGACCAGGGATCAAACAAGGGATCACAGATACTATGTCGGGTTCCTTTTTTTTTTTTTTGTCTTTTTAGGGCCACACCTGAGGCACATGGAAGTTCTCATGCTATGGGATCGAATGAAGATGTAGCTGCTGGCCTACACCACAACCGCAGCAAGGGATCCGAGCCATGTCTGCGACCTACACCACAGCTCATGGCACTGCTGGATCCTAACCCACTGAGCAAGGCCAGGGATGGAACCCACATCCTCATGGATACTAGTCAGGTTCTTTAACAACTGAGCCACAATGGGAACTCCCAAATTACCTCTTATACTTCAGTTTCTTCATATGTTAAGTAAAAATTAGTAACACCTCCTTCATTGGATGACTGTGATATGGAATGTATCATTTGTATATAGATCACTAAACCCATCTTCTGCTATATATATCTAATCAATATATGTAGCTATTTTTATTTTATTCAACATATTTTCCTATTGCTATGTAACATCACTCCCTTCTGGCAACAACACTCTCCTAACTTATTTCAAATGGAAGGCCTAATAATTATTTTATCCAGACTTCTAGCCATATTAATGGGTCCAAAGGACACTTAACCCAATAGAACCAGCTGCAGCAGTATGGATTCTAGTTTATTTCATGGTTAATCTTCTTACGCCTCCCAGGAGATTGTGACTGCCCTCTTGAAATGAGGAAGGAGTGAGGACATCTTGTTATGAAAAAAAGTTTGGGCCCCACCTTGTAGGCTGGGTATCAGGTACAAGAGGAGGGAAGGAGTAGATCTGAATGGATCAAGGTGTGAATTGTATTGAAAATGTCTTATATCACATCTCCCTGCAACCTTATGCTTCCTGGATCTTCAGCTACTTGTTCTACTTCAGCTTATGCTGTGGTTGAACAAAAGTTTTGACCAAAGGCTTGAAAAGTGCTTGCATGTTTGGGCTTGTTCTCTTGTATCCCCACTATTGCCATGGTAAAAATACAAGCTGACGCAAGCAGACGGGTCCCAGGAGGAGAGTGAGGGATGCTCAGAGGAGAGCCAGACAACCCTAACTGAGACTAACCTTGTTCTGATGGTTCTAGATAACCTGAGATGTATAAGTCCCCGAGCTGCTCAGCTGATCATGGCCCAGATCAGCACTTGACCAACGCAGGCCTGTAACCATAAGGGATTGTTGTCCTAAGCCTCTGAGCTTTAAGCTGTTTGTTGTGCAGCACTTGTGTGTAATGATAATTAACAGATGCATTCACTCATCAATTTCCATCCCTCCTTCTGATATTATAGAGCCAATGCAGATATGGAGGACAGAGAATCTCATTAGCTGTCCCAGTGTTTGAATTTAAGAAAAAAACATCACACAGAGTCCCTACCTGTTCATTACAGGGGTGATCTAGAACAGAGGGCAGCAAACCATGGCCCTTGAAGCTAATCCAGTCTATGACCTGTTCTCATCTGGTCCACAAGCTAAGAATGGCTTCACATTTTAAGGGATTGCAAAACAAACACCTTCACAGAAAAAGTTTGTCAACCCTGATATAGAACACAAATCTCTGAAAGAACAGAATATAGCAAACTTCATAGGAACTAAGCTACCTGTTAAGTCCCTAGGCCTTCCAGGCCGTGATCAAGTTCATACAGTTCATAGGTCATGACCCTACAAAAACTTGTCTTTCATCTTCCTATTGGGGGATTTAGGAATGGGATAGGTCAGAGTAACTTTATCAAGGAACATTTTATTCTTATAATAATAATATTTAAATTTTAATAATGCTTTTTTTTTGTCTTTTGTCTTCTTAGGGTCGCACTCACAGCATAACAGAATGTATCTGTTAATTACCATTACAAACAAGTGCTGCACAACAAACAGCTTAAAGCTCAGAGGCTTAGGACAACAATTCCTTATGGTTACAGGCCTGCACTGGTCAACAGCATATGGAGGTTCCCAGGCTAGGGGTCTAATTGGAACTGCAGCCGCCGGCCTACGCCATTGCCACAGCAACACCAGATCCAAGTCGCATCTGCAACCTACACCACAGCCCACGGCAACGCCGGATCCTTAACCCACTGAGCGAGGCCAGGGATAGAACCTGCAACTTCATGGTTCCTAGTTAGATTCATTTCCACTGCGCCACGACAGGAACTCCGATGCTTTTTTTGAGATTCTGAGAAAATACCAGTTCATTTTATAAAAATTTGAAAACTGACAGAGGTGTAAAGAAATAAAAGATCATGTTTAATTCTAGTAAATAGAGGCAACCACAGTTAACTACTTAGTGTCTGCTCAAATTTTGCTTTGTGCATAATGTTGCTTAACTGAGATAATTATAATATTAAATTATGTGACTTGGATGTCACATTAAATGTTAAAACTTAAACAGTATCCAATTCTCTTCACAAACATTTATAAACATAACTTTAATAGATTCATTAAAATATTAAATTCATACAATGTTAAATTCAATATAAATATAAAGAATTTTATAAAATTGTTTGAATACTAAGGCTCTTAAAATATCTTTACATGTTTAGACATTAGCTTGTTTCCAGGGTTTAAAAAAAAGTTTAAAAATTTTTTTAATAATAAATAATAATAAAGTTTGAATATTTGGGGGAATAAAGTCTTTCCTGTATTTCAAATGACAGTCAGAACAGATTCTAAGAACTGCTACAGGATTCAAAATACGTGTATTTTAACTATTACAAAAACAGTCTAGCTTTGCTGCCAAAATGGTTTCATGATTTTATACTATACCCAGTATACAGTTCCTGTCAAATGCTGTGATTCTTGCTAATTTAATAGTCAACATTTTCCTATGAGTTCATTAATCACATGTATTTTCCCTTTCATAAATAATTTTGATCATTTGTCATTTGGAAGTTTTGATGTTTTTCTTATGAATCTATATGTACTCATTACTTATTAAAGATAAAAATTATAGTTATATTTATATGCAGGTTTTTTCCCAAAGTATTGTTTTTGTTCATGTATTTTGTTTAAACAAAAACATGTTTATTCTAAAGCTATTGAAACAATAGATCTATTCCTTTATCACATTATTATCTTTATTGTTTTATTTTTATTAATATAAGCATATCGTAAGAAGCAGAACATACAGCAATAGAGAGAAGAAAATAAAAAACTACGGTGCTTGTAGAATAGCACTAAATAAAAACAAAAGACGATATCTCAATCATTGTATCATAAGCATGTTTTGTCTACAAATTGCATTGTAAACCCATTTTTAACCATTTCATAAAATTAAATAATATCTTTAATGTACTTAAGCATTTCTTACTTGGGTCATTAAGATTTTTATTAGTATGAACAACATTTTAGTAAATATTTTGTACATAAATCTTACACCATAATTTTCATTGGGTCCTTGGGATAAATTTCAGAAAGCAAAACTAGTGAGTCAAAGGTTATAAACACTTTAGGTCTTGCAACTTGCTTTCCTGGATAATTTACATAGCCACCTATATTGTATAAGAATGAATGCTTGCAGAGCCTGCATACTGTTTTAAACTAAAAATCTGTGTTAACTGGATATGTAAAAACATTTGTGTAAATGTACACTTCTTTGGTTACAGTGATGCTGGGCATTAAATACTGTTTTTCAGCTCCAAATCCACTCTTTGATACCTGGCTTGGAGATGCTGATTGGGGTTAGGACTCCGGAAAAAAAAAACGATTTCCCTTTGGCCAGCTCCTTCCTTGTTAGGTCCTGTGATGGGGGTGGGGGGCATTAGAATGAAACTGCCAAGCAGGAGACAATGACAAAGACTCTCATTCTTGGTGGTCTGTTCCTGTCTTCTCAGCATCAGCTCTTCTCCCTGGCAGCTGCAGTGGATTCACAGCAGTTGATTCAATCTTCTTTGCATTCACTCCCAGAATGATGCATTCCACTCAGTGGTAACCAGCATCAACCCAGCAGTGTCTTCTTCTCAGAGGTCTGGATCTTGGTTCTTTAGGATCCTCCTGGAACCTTCCTAATTCTGAAAACCCTACCTCTTCTGTTTGTTTCTCCTGCTCTGGGGGTAGTTAATACTCCCTAAAGTTATTATCTCCATCATCTCAGAAAGCTCTGTTGGACAGCACTACCTTAGTCCTTGAATTTGAAAGTCAACTTAGGGCAGTGTTTTCCCACACTTGGAAACTCCCAATGTCAAACTTCCAAAGCTCAGGCCACCCCGGACCAATTAAATCACAGTCTCTAGGGGTGGATACAAGTATCCTCTTCCTTCTCCTCCTCCTGGTTTTTTTCTCCTTATTTTTATTTGAAGCTTCTCCAGGTGATTACAATGCGCAAACAAGTTTGAGAACTGGGGTCAGTTTAAACAAAACAATAGGATAATTAACATATATATATATATTGTTTTTAAACAAAACAATAAGATGATCAACATTGCGTGTGTGTATGTGTATATATATATATATAATAAGATTGCTATTAGGGAATAATCACCTCACTCCCCTTCTCTTAAGTTCCTGCTGATGATAACAATACAAACTATTTTTATCTTTTTAATGCTGGGCTATCTACATTTCTGTCTTTGTGTCAAGGCCTCGAAAGAAAATGCATTCTTTGAATTCATTTGGTACATTAAGGAAAACTCTTCATCCTTCATGGAAAAAAAAAAAAAGTGCTAACAGGTATTTTGGTTTCCTGGTAGGCAGGTTGGTTTGTTTAGAATGGCTTATAAGTGGCATTTAAAGGCGCTAAAACAGCTGCAGTGCTCAAAAAAGTGTGAAATTCTTTTCTGCTTTTGTAAACAGTAGAGAAAATATCACCGTCACCTGAAGCTTTCCACTGACTGCCTAGCAATCAGCTAAAGAGGAGGCAGAGTGAACCCCTGCAAAGTGGTCTGTGAACAGCCAGGGAGATGCAATAAACATGGCAAAATGCTCACTTCAAGAGGGTAAAATCAAATGTAAATTTTTCTTTGAATTACCTGGCAAAGGCTAATTTCTGCCAACAAAAAGGGCTGAATGTTTGGGAAACAAGAAATCAGAATATAAAGTGCCTTGATTTGATTTTTGTGCTTCACATTACTTCAAATGAAAGAAGAATAGAGGCAGAAGGAAGGAAGGGAGATAAAAAGCAAAAGGGCAAACTGTAGCCTTCTTCCATGTAAATGAGTTATTCTTCTTAATGAGTACTGTTCCTGTAAGTAATTAGCTGAATATGGAATCTGAATGAATAATGCTAAATAAAATAAGAACTGACCTCAGTCCACAGCTGTTTATTGAAGTGAACCCAGTATGAACCTCTCTATGGCTACAGCCTCACAAGCAAATTCAAACGAATCACTGGTTCAGCTCAGCTAATTCAAACCAAAAATGCAATGCTTGTCTCAATTATCAGAATGTTTCAGGAAAGAATTATTTTTCTTGTGTTTTCCACTTCATTTGCACGTATAGCTTAAGATAATGTATTCACAGACACATCTCCTTTCTTCATATATTCCCCATAATTTTCATACAAGCAGAGTAAATATTTGGGTGAAAAAATTACCCCTATCTACACTTTATTATTTGTCATATCTTTGCATTGAAAGGCAAATGCTGCCTATGGTGTGTTTTGGGGTTTTCTTATAACATACATACAACTCCCTTCGTTCATTCAAAAATCATTTGGCAAATTCTTCCTATGTGCTAGGCATCTGGATTGCTTTTAAGTGTAACAAATGAATAAGGTATGGATGTGGTGAGGCAATTTATCGATATAATTAACTTACGATTGTTCTCCCTATTCTTTTTTCCTTTCCCACTTTGTAGGGAGTAGCCAGATCCATAGTATTTCCTTGCCTTGGGGTTTTTGTTGGTCGCGGGTAAAGCAGTAGCTGCTTCTTCCCCAAATTGAAGCAGGACCAATTCCACGGGTTGTAATCCCTGGAGGGGTACAGATATGCACTGCGTGTATCGGAGAGGCTCAATTAGGAGATGGAAACCGCATAGTAATTTGAACAAGGACATTTAATATAAAGAATTATTAACTGTAACAATGGAATAACTATCAAAGAGAACAGAGAACTCTACGGCAGGAGTCGGCAAACTTTTCCTTTTAAGCAGCCAGGGAGCAAATAGTTTAGGCTTTGCAAACCATTACGATCTCTGTTCCAACCAGGATTCAGTTCTGCCATTGCAGCCTCAAAGCAGCCAGAGACAAAACAGAAAACAGTGAGCGTGACTGTGTTTTGATAAATCTTTATTTACAAAACCAGCAGCAGGTCGATGTTGTGGATCCCTGTTCTAAAGAACCACCCTAGGGCTGGGGAAGAGAACCCAAGAAAGAAACAGCCCTGAAAGGGGCCTGGTTTCTTAAGGCTGGAATTCAGACTTCTTGCAGAAGGCAAACTTGGGGTCCATGAGATGGTGAAGTTTATTGCCTTGCTCTAGCCAGAGACAATTTGTAGTTTCTGGGGAAGCAGAAGCAGCTTCCTGGGTGGGGGGGCCCGGATCCCACTTAATGGCGGGACAGTGGGAGGCCTGGAGCACACAGGGTCTGTGTCAGTGAGAGGTGGTCACTAGGCTGAGGTTATGAGTTTGTGGGGAGATTGTACTTGTGGGGGGCACAGATGGGACAGCAGCAGTGCAGAAAAAAGCAAGAAGGAAAAACACTGACAGCACAGGGGAACCAGAAAGACCAATTTCCTCCTCCTGTAATGTCCCTCCAGCGCCCTCTGCTGACAAGTTTAGCATCATGCTTGATGCAAAGCAGGTAATGAAAGAGTAGACTGAGCTGAGATAATAAATTGGTAACTGTCACAGTGCATAAGAATTTTTAATAGTATCAGAAAAATCCTACCATTGAACAGGGATGCATCTTAGGCTATAATTTCAGGTAGGCTTCCTACAATTGAACAGATTTTGGTCAATTCCCTCCTCCCCCACCCCTACTGGGCTGGCAAAACACTTGAACCTCACTGTTATCTAACCTCAAGAATATATCCAGTCTCTCTGAATTTGCATCAAGCATCCAGAGGCCAAAATATTGGGGAAGGAGAAATAATCTGACCCTACAGTTGTTTGTTGTACAGGTTTCCGGGGAAAACTTCCAGGGTAGTATCTATCTGCTGAGACATTCAGTTCTAGGGGTACCTGCTTGACACTATCTTTGCCAAACCTTTTCCACTAAAGCCAGAATTGGTTCCACATTTTGTTATAAACTTGAAGTTGTGGGTCTATGCTTTAAATAAATGTAAACATAGTTTATAGAATGGGATTCTGTTGCATAAACATATCTATTTTCATTTTTAAAAATAAACACATGTTTCAGTAGACTTTGGACTCAGGGAAAAGGCAAGGCTAAATTTCATTCTGGAATCATTAGGGTGCTGGATCACGTGCTTCCAGTCCTGAAGTCTGACCCCTGCATGCCTTGCCTTTCCTTCTTCCACAGCCACTCCCCGCCCCCAATACATACAACTAAGAGGAGTACTGCTCTAACAGCTGCAGCAACATGCATGGCTTTTTGCCATATATTCACAGTGCCAGATCAGGTAAACTGAGCTCCTTCTAGGAATAAACCCATCTTGAGCATCAGACCAGAATCCCTAGAGGCATCTTTGCACATGGGACAGCAGTAGAAAGCAAGTCACTTGCACATGGGACAGCAGTAGCAAGCACTGCAGGAGGACATGCTTTTAATGTGCTAGGCACTGTCCTAAGGGCTTTACATATACTGACTGATTTAATCATCATAGCATCCCTTTGAGGAAGATGCCATTATTACCCCTATTTAACAGATGGACTGAGGCACAGAGCGGTTAGGTGACTTGCCCAAGATAAATGGCAGAGATGCAAGAACTGAAGCATCTAAGCTTTAACAATCTCCATAGATGATACTGTTTTTCAGCTTTATCAGGGTGTAACTGGCAAATTGTACATATTTAAAGTGTACAAGGCTTCACAGAGGATTCTGAAATGTAAATAGGATTGGAAGCCAATTATAAAGAAATATCTTTGGGCTGTATATTGAATTTTATTACATAAACTTATCTACAGCTCTAAAACTATTGTAGACATAATGGATTTTTTTTTTTTTTAGTTTTACAAAATCATACAGATGGAAAAAAATGCCCAGTTGAGATTTCACAAAAATCTTACTTTTAGTAACCATTTTTGCTTCTAGGCTAAAAATAGCAATGTCTATGATGGGTTTCTTCTCACATTTGGTATCCCCTTAAGTCCCCATGCTATTCCATGAGTTGCCTGAAGCAGAGTATCTGGGAGGGATTAGGACTGAAGTTGCTGTGGGCATTCTTGCAGCCAGTGCCAATCAACAGAAGTATTCTAGGCACCATAACAGGTGTCCTAGGTTACTGGACCAAATATACATGTATATATGCAAAAGATTATAAATTATCCCCTGAGAGAAAAATTCCTAATTTCTTCAATTTCCTACTGTCTAACTTCAAAAATGAACAATAATTTTGTCATTGTTAATCAGCGGTTAATCTCTTAAAATATTAACTCAGCACCATGTTTCTTCAGTTGCTATTAAATAATGATAGTTTTCTTTCTACTTCTAAACCAAATCACTGAAATAATATATAACTAGCAGAGCTTCAAATATTTCATAATGGCTAGTTAAAGATGTTATGAGTTAAAGGAATACTATACATGCCTCAGAAAGAAAATTTGCGATAATTTGGATTTTTCTCTAACAGAGGTATCCAGGGAAAAATAATTACAGACTGATTTTTAAATGTGCATATTTTATCCCCAATTACTCATCAAACAGCATTTGAATACAACCTCAAATCAAGTCACAAGCAACTCTAACCCAGTCACATCCTTGTGTCTACTACTTAAGATACACAGCCTAGAAGGGGACAAATATAAAATGGCAAGAGAAACTGTAATCAAACAGCATAATTAACAAAAGTCAATATACACAAGTCAGTAAACTATCCATAAAAAAAGTAAATGATCAAAAAATCCTACTTTTATGAGATCTGTAATAAATGAAATAATTGTGAATTATTTATTATTATTTATGGCCACACCTGTGGCAGATGGACGTTCCTAGGCCAGAAATTGAATCCGAGCCATAGCTTTGACCTGCTGCACAACGCTGGATCCTTTAACCCACTGAGCTGGGCATGGAACCCACCACCGCACAATCCGAGCTATTGAAGTTGGAATCTTACCCCATTGTGCCACAGGGAGAACTCCAAATGTGAACTGTTAACAAAAAGATGTGTGAGAGGAGTGATGCCAGAAACAAGTTGGAAGAGGAGGCCCCAGGCTCACATTCCTACTCAGCAACAGTAATTTGCCAGCTATCCACAGACAAAAGCCCTTTTGCGGAATTATGGAATCCAGGTAGGAGGCTGTGAAAATCTGGTGGAGCCCAAGGCCAAGGAGGGCCATTTTGAGAAGGTAGGTCTGTGCACAGGTGGTAAGCTCACCAACTGAGGTCCTGGCTACAAACCCTCTGAACTCAGCAACAGCCGTATTCACCTGGACCATCCACCACGGCAGGCGGAGTTCTCACACCCACCTGTGCCTACTGACCTCAGTCCCAGCTGTGGATCCTGAAGTGGTCTATGATCCGGTTCCAGCCTCTCTTAGCTGCCATCCTAACTGTCCAGGAACCCAGAGGGAGACACGCCCATCCGTGCCCCTGAGGCACGTTCACAGACTGCTGTGACTTTGGATCTTGGAGTAACTCCATAACCTGACTGCCCCCACAAAGCCACGGTCCAGAAGCAGTCCTTCCAGACAGGGATCCACAGGGAGGTAGGCTCATCAGAGCCCCTGAAGCAGCCCACCAGCACGGTGGATCCTGAAGTGGCCTGGAAACCCAGGAGCAATCCAATCTGTCAAGGAACCTGGTGAGAAACCCACAGGTCTGTGCCTCTGAAGGCAGCCCTGCTGACCTCCATCGGCTGGGGATTCTGAAGCAGCCCCATGACTCAATGACCCTTCTCAGCTGCAGTCTAGGGCCAATCTTGCCCAATCAAGGACCTGCCCAGTGAACTGCCAGGAACCCTTCCAGGGACACACAGGGAGGCACACTCCTCTGTGCGGCACCCTGGATGTACACAGATACCTCAAACATAATTCTTCCAAAACTTGAGCTTCCTATAATCCTTAATCATGCTAACACTTTAATCTTCCACCCAGTTTTGCACTGAGAAGCCCAAACAGGTTAAGATGATAAAGTCTAGTGAAACGGAGTGGATAGGCTTTAGTTAGCTAATCTTCATGTCCTTTAGTCAAGCTGGTTGCCATAAACCTGCAAACTTGTTAGGGATGGATAGATGAATGAAAGCTGCCTGCAATCCATGACGTGGAGGACTGATTCACTTAAAAGTATTAATATGTCTCCCTAAAGCACATAATTTACTCACAAAGAAGGTATGGAATTGTGAAGTTTAAGATATTTATATTAATCACTAAGTGGAAATTCTTAGATTAAATGCCTCATTTCTTTCTTAGGCCCTATTTGCATTCACTATTTTCTTCCTAAGTATTAAGGCATAGGAGGGAAGTCCCACAAAATCATTCCTAGGGTGATTTCCAAAGTGAAAACTATAATAAGTTATTTGGGGAAATTCATTGTCAAATATATTTGGCATTTATGTAACATCTGAATTATTTGTCAAGAGATTTTATTTCTCACCAGTGCTAAGTGGAATGGCTTTGATTTTCCCCTCCAAAGAAAAATGCTTGTTACTTTGCAGTGTCTGTCACAGTAACAAAATATCTCAGAAATTACCTCCTCAAACCAGATTTACGTGTGAATCCTCAAAGGGTTCAACATAGGATTTTCTTTTGTTAATGAAACACTTGCAATATTATAATGTTACATTACCACAAAAATAGTCCAAGTTGTGATTCTGAAATGGAACCACATATGTAAGAAATCAGACACCAGGAGGTTGTACCCATGAATCCGTGGTTGACTGCATGACTCCCATGGTGATATAAATGATGCTTAAAAGAAAGAAACACGTTTTACCTCCTTTGCTCTGTTGGAGCTCACACTGAATGATGTTTGGAAAAGTGAATATTGGTTAAATTTTCCACTTGGAAATACACTTAAATTTTCTGATTTCAGCCACCATAAACTAAGAAATTTTAAAGCTGAGTTGATTATGACAATATGAGGTAGGATGAATTAAGGGAAAATTACCGGGTTAAAAGGGAAGAGCCTTCAACCTGATTCCAGTTTCTCTACTAGTTAACTGTGATCCTGTGTAAAGTTTTCAGCTTGATTTTTTAAATGATGGAGAAAAAGGAACTGGATTATATAGGTTTTAAAGATTTCTTCATAAGTTTTATGCCTAAGAAGATATCTGCGTTGCTTCTGAGCAGTTTTTCCCTGGAGCTTTTATATTCTTCTTTGTCTTTGGTTAATATTTACTCTAATATTTTTAAATGTAAAAATAAAATATTTTTAAATTTTTAAATGTAAAAATAAAATATAAAATAGTGTACAAAGGCAATACCCAGTAAAATTATTCAACTGAAAATGAAAATTAAGTTCACAATGTTTGTATAATCACAATTCACACTTTGTGAAAATGGCATTAATACTAAGTCATAAAAATATTTGACATGTTTCATTCATTCATTCATCATATGTTTACTAAGTAATTGATTATTATGAACTATTATAAGTGACACATATGGTGATAACATAGACATGGTTCTTGCCACTGTAGAGTTTATAATGACAATTAATGGAAACTATTTCAGTACTGAAGTATGAAGTGTGACAAAAGCTGCAGAGTAAGAGAGAGCTTGGAGAGAGATTTACAGGGCCAGGCTGGGGTGTTAGTTCGGATCACCTGGAGTTCAGACATAATAAATTACCTCATGGAACCACCTTGCAATTGAGACCACCCTGTAAGAGGCAGGTTTTTGCTGGTGGTCCAGGTAGACGTAAGGGCTATGGCCATAAACAGGTTACAGACTGCAAAGGAGAGGGAGGCGGCTGAATGTTGCCTCGTCAATATTCCCCATCTACACCTTCCTCTAATCACACTAATGGTTTCTCTGCTCCAGACACCCTCCCACCACCGCTTGCCAAATCATAACTCTTGGTCATCCTGAGGCTTCAATTACTCAGCCATTCTGCTTCTCCTCAGAAGCACTGCCGATCCCTGACCCACAGTACTGTATTCTAGACAAGGGACACTTAGCTCCTTCTGCTGGGATTCCCCGATCATATCAAAAGGCAAATATCTCTGACTGTTCAGTTTCTGAAGAGAATAGAAGGTGGTGTCAGAAGATTGATGATTAAGAGCTAGTTCCCTCAGTTTCAACAAGTCTTTCCATTTCTTTCAATAGTCAAGATGGTGATGATATCTGAGAGGTTATTAAGAAAGAAGATAGATGAAACACATTTTGAAATGATATAGTGCTGTATAACTATCCTGTTTTTATTCCTTCTCAAGTAGTCGCCATAACTTCCTTCATTTTTTTCCTTCTTTCTTTTCCTCTTCTCTCTCATCTCCCTTCCTTCCCTTCTTCTGTTCCATCCTCTCTCCCTTTCTCTCCTTTTCCTCTCCATCTCTCTATATCCCTTCCTTCCTTCTTTCATTATTTCCTCCTTCATGACTTTTTTCTTGAGTTTCTACTATGCATTAGGTACTTTGCTGGTAAGTGCAGTACAAAGACAAATAAAAATGGTGAAAAGCATGGACTCTAGAACCTGAGTCCAAAACAGACTGATCCATGCTAAGTGTTTAACATAATTCCCAGCACACTGTCAGTGCTTCAAAACATTCAGAGTGGGATAAAAGTAGAAGTAGTTAGCTTTACTCAGGAATATTATGGATGTTTTGCAGAAAAGAAAGTTTTGGGATGGGTTTGGGGAGGTTAAAGAGGAGGAACAACAACCTGAAAGTAGTGAGATTTTGTTCTTAGATTAATAAACTGAATAAGTGGGAAGAAGTCTTCACTCTTTATTTATAGATTTACTGAGAACAACTATGTGGGGGCCAGGCTGAGCACTGAAGATATAAAAATGAATATGATTAAATGAGGGAAGGATCAATATGTTTTACAAATGGTAATGATATAATATAATGCTGATAGGGGTGTGGGGGGGGTGTGAGTGTGTGTGTAGTATATTTATATGCTTATCTTTTAGGTCTCCATACTATCTAGATGTGTGGGATGTGCTCCCATATAACCCAGACTTTGAGGTTACTGCGTGGGTATAAATGTGTACAGAAGAAACATGACTGCACAGGAGTTGAGAAGCTGGATAATTGGTACATGGGAGTCCTCCACACTAATTTTCTATGATTTTACATGTTTTACGCTTTCTTCAAAGAATAACCTTTTTTCCTCCTTGGGAGATTTTTTTATTTATTTTTTCTTCCCGTTCTATTAAGATGTAATTGACATACTGCATTGTGTAAATTGAAAGCGTACAACATAATGATTTGACTGATACACATAACCAAGTGACTATTACACTAAATTTAGTGAACATCTATCATCTCATATAGTTAAAAAATTAAAGAAATAGAAAACAATTTTTTTCTGGTGATGAGAACTCAGGATTTATCCTCTTAACAACTTTCATATATAACAGAAGTATTAATTATATTTGTCATGTTGTACATTATATCCCTAGTACTTATTTATCTTATAACTAGAAGTTGGTACTTCTGATTGCCTTCAATAATAACTTTTATAAAATGAACATGGGACAGTCAGCCTTCCCTTTACCATCAAGTATGTGACATAGACACTGCACACCTGCTTATCTTGCAATGTGATGTTTGCCTAAGTCCATTTTTAAATAAATAGGGGATAAGAACTCCAAGTTAATAAAGAATATTGAGGTTCTGGATGATTCTATATATGAATGCTTTTCTTATTCATCACATTAGCAGTTCCCTTGATAGAGACCTTGGTATATTTCCTTTTTTAGTGTGAAAGAAATGGAAGAAGCAGGTGGAGATCTTGTAATAAAATACTAGGCAGTTTCCTCATTCTGGTAATTATACAGCACTTCCATTGAAGCTTCTGGAATTCTAAAGTTCTTTCAAGAGATACATAATCTATCACTTTTCTGTAGAGAGATTCAAAATTGGAGACACAAAAGTGAATTAGTCATTATGTTGCCCCTACATAATGAACTAGCTGATGTGCTGTAACCTCGGCATTGCTTTCTCACAGGCTTTATGATTTTACCTGCCTCCTGAATGTCTGCATTTAATACCTCTCTCCAGATGTCTTAATCTGCATTTAATTCCTGCTTAAATCTGCTTTTCTCCTTTGCTCAGATGCCTAAGTTCTTTAGGCTCATTCGTGTAGTTTCTCTATTCCTATCGTTGCTTGCCAAGTCACATGTAATATCATTAAAAATTTCACTGCTTTGTTACTATCTTTCTTTTCCAGATCATTAAAGAGAGGCAAATGTGTGGGAGGGAACTATAAATAGTATTCCATTAATTAACCAACCAAAAAAATGAAACTTTTTGATGTTAAAAGGCATAAATATCTCTCTAGTTGATGATATAAACATTTATCTGCGTTTATTCATGTATTTACTTTTTATATCCCATCTCTTTCCAAAAGAGATATGAGTTAGGATATATTTATCATATAGTTTATTAAAATACATAAAAAGGCAGAATCGAGGCAATTAAAAGAAGCAGCAAATATTTAACAGGGGCCGATTCAATTGCTTTGATGGTTAAGCGTAAAATTTGACTATCCTAGAATTGCACATTAATGTTCAACAACCTTCTTTTCTTGTCACTAGTTAACAAGAGCATTAGTTTTTATATGTAAAAAGATTGACATTTTTTTACCTCTATAGTTTATGACAATGGCATCCTAACTTGAATTAGACACTGATGCGTAATATTAACCTAAAAATATCTATTTTCATTTTGTAAATTTAAATTCAATTGAGGAAGAATATATATTGAGTAGCTTCTAGGTTCTAGACTGAGAAATGATAAAGAGGGAAATTGTATGATGATATTTGATTGACACATATCATTCTGCATATAAAATGAAATCAATATGATGAGTTTATAATAAAAGATTAAAGGAGATATTCATTCTTCCCAGTGCATATAAGTATGAAGAAGGCAAGTAAGGAGCCACTTTGGATGTTTCTGCCCCAGCAGATAAAGCCCCAGACAGAGGGACCAGTGGAGTCATCCAACCATCTCTCACTGAGTCTAGTCATCAAGGAGCAGAAACCATCCATCCCCTATCCTCTGTGCAAATTCTTCACTCACCAAAACTATAATAGAATGGTTGCTGTTTTATCCACTCAGTTGTTTTATCTGGAGGAAGGGAGGGAGAATGCTTATATAACAATAGATAACCCAGACACTGATCAAGTTCAGGTCACCATTCTTTCTGCCTGGAGTTTTCTAAGATCTTCCTAACCACTCTCCCTTCCTTTTGTCTTTGTCAGTTTGCAGCCTCCTGCCTTTAGGACAGAGGGATTTTTCCCAAACATCTTTCTGGTTATGTAACCTTCTTGGTTAACACCCTTTAGGGGGTCCCCACAGCTTTCAGAATGAACTCAAAATCTCTTTACATGACTCTGAATCTTTTCACAGGTTGTTCACAGCATTACCTTGCTCACTTCCGTATCTTCATGTGTTTCTTCCCTCGACTGTCAGTCAATTCTGCCTAATATGCCGCAGACTCTCAGCCTGTGAATATTCTCTTGCTTCTGCCTGGAATATTCCTCTCCACGCACCTCAAATTCCCTGCCTTCCCTTTAATCTGGCTAACTTCTACCTATTCTTCAGATTTCAACTTAAATATCTTTTCCTCCAGATATTGCTTCCCTAGAAGTAATACCTGTAAAACCTACATTGTGAATGTCCCCCAAATCCTCATGTACCTTGAATGCTCCTGAAATACCATCACCAATGAATTTAATCTTTGATTTGTCTCTATTCAATGGGTGAGACTAAATTCTGCTAGTGACTAACTCTCATAAAAGCAAGCATGCTTCAAACATTATGTCAACCTCTACCATACTCTTGGTAAAAATCTCAAGCAAGTCTATGGAACCTGGTTTCCAATGATGTTGTGGTGTATATACATGATGGAATATTACTCAGCCATAAAAAAGAATGAAATAATGCTATATGGAAATAATGCAACATGGATGAATCTAGAGACTACCATACTAAAGTAAGTAAGGCAGACAAAGACAAATATATGATGTCACTTATATGTGGAATCTAAAAAAGTGATAAAATGAACTTGTTTGTAAAAACAGAAATAGACTCACAGACATAGAAAACAAACTTATGGTTATCAAAGGGGAAAGGGGGATAAATTAGGAGTTTGAGATTAATATATAAACACCTCTATATTTAAAATAGATAACCAACAAGGACCTACTATATGGCACAGGGAACTATACTCAATATATTGTAATAGCCTACAATGGATGAAAATGTAAAAAGTGTGTGTGTGTGTGTGTGTGTGTGTGTGTGTGTGTAATGGAATCACTTTTCTGTGCACCTAAAACTAACAACATTGTAAATCAAATTATATTTCAATCAATTTTTTCAAGATTTTAAAAAGTTTACCTCCTATTTTTGGAGGCTACTATGCAAGAATATTTAAATTTGTGTGTCAATCCTATATGGTGTTTTATGCATGATAAACTAGGGATAAGACAGCTGATTCAGAAGCGTCATGGAGTAAAGATACCCAGAATCTGTGCTGAATAAGCAACTTTGGATCCCTGAGATAGCCTTTCCATTCAAAGCTATCACTGTGCCTCTTCATGTGAAAATGGTAGCTCATAATTTCTCCTCAAACCTACAACTGCACATCACTGAGGGAGAAGAAATGGAGGTAGTGAGAACCCATGATGGGAGAGGGTGATGCAGCCAAAACTGTGGCAAGTCACATGACTTGTAGCAGTTCTATGTAATAGACTTGGATGAAGGCACCGTGCCAAGTCTGGCCTAAGGTAGAGCAACCTTAGGAAAAGACACTAGGCAGAATCAGGGAGAATCTCTGAAAATCAGCATCAGGTCACAGTTTGTTGGGCTTGGATTTGACAATCTCCATCTGCAACCTGCTCCACTAAAACACCCAACTACTTTGATCTTGAGAAGTTAATTCTATACTTTTCTGATTTTTAGACTAAGATCTCAGTGAAGAAAGCTACAAAGTTTTCAAGGTTAGTCTTCATTTTTCTGAATCTTATGGCTCAGCTTATTTACATTTAGGTCTTTCTCTGGGTCTCTCTAAGTTTCCTTTTTGCTCATAAATAATTTATGGTCTTGTTCTCTTCTCCTCACCACTGATGTTCCCTCCTGGACTGTGTCCCCAGTTTTCTTTAACCTTTTTTCCCCAGATAACATTTTCAGCTTGACAACTTTACACAAAGTCCTGGGGCTCCCTAGGGAGTCTTAGGCTCCATGCAGGAAGGGACTATTTCAGGGATCTGGACTCATGGCTCCTTGTCATTGTGCATTTCAAAACAAGATTACTTGCTGCGACACAGCATGAGGTAAAAGCAGAAAACACATCATAAATAAAGAATACAATGATTGGGAAACTTGCTATGTCAATATAAATGAGGAGTAGCCAATAAGAACAAATGTCTCCAGATTGCATTCAACTGTTTTGGAATTTCTGAAAAATGAATTTATTTTTCTTGTTACTGTATTTTTTTTTTTGCAGTTGATGGATCCTCAGCAGGAAGAGAAACTGTACACATAAATATCTCTCTGCAGTCATGTAGAAATCTGAATCATAAAATAACGCCATGCATTTTTTTCCACTGTGTCATAGCCATCAACAGTAGCTGCATTTTCTTTGAACTTGCAAAGATATCAACTGATGTCCTGATAAGTAGGACCAGGAGAGTTTTACGTGATAGTAGAAATAAAAATAAACTTTCCAGTTCCTTTCACAATGATAATAATTATATTTAATATATTTTCATGGACTCCTAGTTTTATATGACATGCACATTCAGTAACAATAAATAATGTTCATTCGCCATAAGGAAATATTATATCAAATACTTTAAAGATTCCAGAGACATATTAAACACAATTTCTACTTCAATAGCCTTAGTTTTTGAAAAGCCAAAGTGTAAAAGAAATTCTCGGGAAAGAAAAAAAGGAAACTATAAGATTAATGCTAAAGGATAATCAACGACTCCACATCTGATGGGCACGTCTGAAATTACATGCAGAAGAAAATCATTTGAGATTCATACCTCTCAAATTAAACAAAGTACATAACTATCATTTCTGCCATTCTACAAATATTTGTTGACTGTTTACCATGTACATGGTATAGAGTAAATATTAAGCAAGAGTTAGACAAGAGCTGAGTTAGAGATTAACAGGTG